>NC_090929.1:1479351197-1479976197 GCF_040938575.1 Ambystoma mexicanum
GGGGGGTGGGGGGTGGTGGGAGACATGAGTGGGGGCCTGGTGGAGGGTGCCCCTGACAGCTGGGGGGTGGGGGTGCAGGGGACATGAGTTGGACATGAGTGGGTGCCTAGTGGAGACTGCCCCTGACTGCTGGGGGGTGTGGGTGCAGGGAGACATGTGTGGGGGCCTGGTGGAGGGTGCCCCTGACTGCTGGGGGGTGGGGGTGGCAGGGGGACATGAGTGGGGGCCTGGTGGAGGGTGCCCCTGGCTGCTGAGGGGTGGGGGTGCAGGGGGACATGAGTGGGGGCCTGGTGGAGGGTGCCCCTGGCTGCTGGTGGGTGGGGGTGGCAGGGGGACATGAGTGGGGCCTGGTGGAGGGGTGCATCTGACTGCTGAAGGTGCAGGGGGTCATGAGTTGGACATGAGTGGGGCCTGGTGGAGACTGCCCCTGACTGCTGGGGGTGTGGGGTGCAGGAGACATGTGTGGAGGCCTGGTGGAGGGTGCTCCTGACTGCTGGGGGGTGGGGGTGCAGGGGGACATGAGCGGCGCCTGGTGGAGGGTGCCCCTGGCTGCTGGTGGGTGGGGGTGCAGGGGGACATGAGTGGGGGCCTGGTGGAGGGTGCACCTGACTGCTGGGGGGTGGGGGTGGTGGGAGACATAAGTGGGGGCCTGGTGGAGGCTGCCCCTGACTGCTGGGGGGTGGGGGTGAAGGGAGACATGTGTGAGGGCCTGGTGGAGGGTGCCCCTGACTGCTGGGGGTGGGGGTGCAGGGAGACATGTGTGGGGGCCTGGTGGAGGGTGCCCCTGACTGCTGGGGGGTGGGGGTGCAGGGGGACATGAGTTGGACATGAGTGGGTGCCTAGTGGAGACTGCCCCTGACTGCTGGGGGGTGGGGGGTGCAGGAGATATGTGTGGGGGCCTGGTGGAGGGTGCCCTGACTGCTGGGGGGTGGGGGTGCAGGGGACATGAGTGGGGGCCTGGTGGAGGGTGCCCCTGGCTGCTGGGGGGTGGGGGTGCAGGGGGACATGAGTGGGGGCCTGGTGGAGGGTGCCCCTGGCTGCTGGTGGGTGGGGGTGCAGGGGGACATGAGTGGGGGCCTGGTGGAGGGTTGCATCTGACTGCTGAAGGTGCAGGGGGTCATGAGTTGGACATGAGTGGGGGCCTGGTGGAGACTGCCCCTGACTGCTGGGGGGTGGGGGTGCAGGGAGACATGTGTGGAGGCCTGGTGGAGGGTGCTCCTGACTGTTGGGGGGTGGGGGTGGTGGGAGACATGTGTGGGGGCCTGGTGGAAGGTGCCCCTGACTGCTGGGGGGTGGGGGTGCAGGAGACATGTGTGGGGGCCTGCTGGATGGTGCCCCTGACTGCTGGGGGGTGGGGGTGCAGGGGGACATGAGTGGGGGCCTGGTGGAGGGTGCCCCTGGCTGCTGGTGGGTGGGGGTGCAGGGGGACATGAGTGGGGGCCTGGTGGAGGGTGCAACTGACTGCTGGGGGGTGGGGGTGGTGGGAGACATGAGTGGGGGCCTGGTGGAGGCTGCCCCTGACTGCTGGGGGGTGGGGGTGAAGGGAGACATGTGTGAGGGCCTGGTGGAGGGTGCCCCTGACTGCTGGGGGGTGGGGGTGCAGGGGGACATGAGTGGGGGCCTGGTGGAGGGTGCACCTGACTGATGGGGGGTGGGAGACATGAGTGGGGGCCTGGTGGAGGCTGCCCCTGACTGCTGGGGGGTGGGGGTGCAGGGAGACATGTGTGGGGGCCTGGTGGAGGGTGCCCCTGACTGCTGGGGGGTGGGGGTGCAGGGGGACATGTGTGGGGGCCTGGTGGAGGGTGCCCCTGACTGCTGGGGGGTGGGGGTGCAGGGGGACATGAGTGGGCGCCTGGTGGAGGGTGCCCCTGGCTGCTGGTGGGTGGGGGTGCAGGGGGACATGAGTGGGGGCCTGGTGGAGGGTGCACCTGACTGCTGGGGGGTGGGGGTGGTGGGAGACATAAGTGGGGGCCTGGTGGAGGCTGCCCTGACTGCTGGGGGGTGAGGGTGAAGGGAGACATGTGTGAGGGCCTGGTGGAGGGTGCCCCTGACTGCTGGGGGTGGGTGCAGGGAGACATGTGTGGGGGCCTGGTGGAGGGTGCCCCTGACTGCTGGGGGGTGGGGGTGCAGGGGGACATGAGTTGGACATGAGTGGGTGCCTAGTGGAGACTGCCCCTGACTGCTGGGGGTGGGGGTGCAGGGAGACATGTGTGGGGGCCTGGTGGAGGGTGCCCCTGACTGCTGGGGGTGGGGGTGCAGGGGGACATGAGTGGGGGCCTGTGGAGGTGCCCCTGGCTGCTGGGGGGTGGGGGTGCAGGGGGACATGAGTGGGGGCCTGGTGGAGGGTGCCCCTGGCTGCTGGTGGGTGGGGGTGCAGGGGGACATGAGTGGGGGCCTGGTGGAGGGTGCATCTGACTGCTGAAGGTGTAGGGGGTCATGAGTTGGACATGAATGGGGGCCTGGTGGAGACTGCCCCTGACTGCTGGGGGGTGGGGGTGCAGGGAGACTTGTGTGGAGGCCTGGTGGAGGGTGCTCCTGACTGTTGGGGGGTGGGGGTGGTGGGAGAATTGTGTGGGGGCCTGGTGGAAGGTGCCCCTGACTGCTGGGGGGTGGGGGTGCAGGGAGACATGTGTGGGGGCCTGCTGGAGGGTGCCCCTGACTGCTGGGGGGTGGGGGTGCAGGGGGACATGAGTGGGGGCCTGGTGGAGGGTGCCCCCTGGCTGCTGGTGGGTGGGGGTGCAGGGGGACATGAGTGGGGGCCTGGTGGAGGGTGCACCTGACTGCTGGGGGGTGGGGGTGGTGGGAGACATGAGTGGGGGCCTGGTGGAGGCTGCCCCTGACTGCTGGGGGGTGGGGGTGAAGGGAGACATGTGTGAGGGCCTGGTGGAGGGTGCCCCTGACTGCTGGGGGGTGGGGGTGCAGGGAGACATGAGTGGGGGCCTGGTGGAGGATGCCCCTGGCAGCTGGTGGTTGGGGGTGCAGGGGGACATGAGTGGGGGCCTGGTGGAGGGTGCACCTGACTGATGGGGGGTGGGAGACATGAGTGGGGGCCTGGTGGAGGCTGCCCCTGACTGCTGGGGGTGGGGGGTGCAGGGAGACAAGTGTGAGGGCCTGGTGGAGGGTGCCCCTGACTGCTGGGGGGTGTGGGTGCATGGAGACATGTGTGGGGGCCTGGTAGAGGGTGCCCCTGACTGCTGGGGGGTGGGGCTGCAGTGGGACATGAGTTGGACATGAGTGGGTGCCTGGTGGAGACTTCCCCTGACTGCTGGGGGGTGGGGGTGCAGGGAGACATGTGTGGGAGCCTGGTGGAGGGTGCCCCTGATGCGGAGGGTGCCCTGACTGCTGGGGGGTGGGGGTGCAGGGGGACATGAGTGGGGGCCTGGTGGAGGGTGCCCCTGGCTGCTGGTGGGTGGGGGTGCAGGGGGACATGAGTGGGGGCCTGGTGGAGGGTTCATCTGACTGCTGAGGGTGCAGGGGTCATGAGTTGGACATGAGTGGGGGCCTGGTGGAGACTGCCCCTGATTGCTGGGGGGTGGGGGTGCAGGGAGACATGTGTGGAGGCCTGGTGGAGGGTGCCCCTGACTGTTGGGGGGTGGGGGTGGTGGGAGACATGAGTGGGGGCCTGGTGGAGGCTGCCCCTGACTGCCGGGGGGTGGGGGTGCAGGGAGACATGTGTGGGGGCCTGGTGGAAGGTGCCCCTGACTGCCGGGGGGTGGGGGTGCAGGGAGACATGTGTGGGGGCCTGGTGGAGGGTGCCCCTGACTGCTGGGGGGTGGGGGTGCAGGGGGACATGTGTGGGGGCCTGGTGGAGGGTGCCCCTGACTGCTGGGGGGTGGGGGTGCAGGGGACATGAGTGGGGGCCTGGTGGAGGGTGCCCCTGGCTGCTGGTGGGTGAGGGTGCATGGGGACATGTGTGGAGGCCTGGTGGAGGGTGCTCCTGACTGTTGGGGGGTGGGGGTGGTGGGAGACATGAGTGGGGGCCTGGTGGAGGCTGCCCCTGACTGCTGGGGGGTGGGGGTGCAGGGAGACATGTGTGGGGCCTGGTGGAAGGGTGCCCCTGACTGCTGGGGGGTGGGGGTGCAGGGAGACATGTGTGGGGGCCTGGTGGAGGGTGCCCCTGACTGCTGGGGGGTGGGGGGTGCAGGGGGACATGTGTGGGGGCCTGGTGGATGGTGCCCCTGACTGCTGGGGGGTGGGGGTGCAGGGGGACATGAGTGGGGGCCTGGTGGAGGGTGCCCCTGGCTGCTGGTGGGTGGGGGTGCAGGGGGACAGGAGTGGGGGCCTGGTGGAGGGTGCATCTGACTGCTGAGGGTGCAGGGGGTCATGAGTTGGACATGAGTGGGGGCCTGGTGGAGACTGCCCCTGACTGCTGGGGGGTGGGGGTGCAGGGAGACATGTGTGGAGGCCTGGTGGAGGGTGCCCCTGACTGTTGGGGGGTGGGGGTGGTGGGAGACATGAGTGGGGGCCTGGTGGAGGCTGCCCCTGACTGCCGGGGGGTGGGGGTGCAGGGAGACATGTGTGGGGGCCTGGTGGAAGGTGGCCCCTGACTGCCGGGGGGTGGGGGTGCAGGGAGACATGTGTGGGGGCCTGGTGGAGGGTGCCCCTGACTGCTGGGGGGTGGGGGTGCAGGGGGACATGTGTGGGGGCCTGGTGGAGGGTGCCCCTGACTGCTGGGGGGTGGGGGTGCAGGGGGACATGAGTGGGGGCCTGGTGGAGGGTGCCCCTGGCTGCTGGTGGGTGAGGGTGCATGGGGACATGTGTGGAGGCCTGGTGGAGGGTGATCCTGACTGTTGGGGGGTGGGGGTGGTGGGAGACATGAGTGGGGGCCTGGTGGAGGCTGCCCCTGACTGCTGGGGGGTGGGGGTGCAGGGAGACATGTGTGGGGGCCTGGTGGAAGGTGCCCCTGACTGCTGGGGGGTGGGGGTGCAGGGAGACATGTGTGGGGGCCTGGTGGAGGGTGCCCTGACTGCTGGGGGGTGGGGGTGCAGGGGGACATGTGTGGGGGCCTGGTGGATGGTGCCCCTGACTGCTGGGGGGTGGGGGTGCAGGGGGACATGAGTGGGGGCCTGGTGGAGGGTGCCCCTGGCTGCTGGTGGGTGGGGGTGCAGGGGGACAGGAGTGGGGGCCTGGTGGAGGGTGCATCTGACTGCTGAGGGTGCAGGGGGTCATGAGTTGGACATGAGTGGGGCCTGGTGGAGACTGCCCCTGACTGCTGGGGGGTGGGGTGCAGGGAGACATGTGTGGAGGCCTGGTGGAGGGTGCCCCTGACTGTTGGGGGGTGGGGGTGGTGGGAGACATGAGTGGGGGCCTGGTGGAGGCTGCCCCTGACTGCCGGGGGGTGGGGGTGCAGGGAGACATGTGTGGGGGCCTGGTGGAAGGTGTCCCTGACTGCTGGGGGGTGGGGGTGCAGGGAGACATGTGTGGGGGCCTGGTGGAGGGTGCCCCTGACTGCTGGGGGGTGGGGGTGCAGGGGGACATGTGTGGGGGCCTGGTGGAGGGTGCCCCTGACTGCTGGGGGGTGGGGGTGCAGGGGGACATGAGTGGGGGCCTGGTGGAGGGTGCCCCTGGCTGCTGGTGGGTGAGGGTGCAGGGGGACATGTGTGGAGGCCTGGTGGAGGGTGCTCCTGACTGTTGGGGGGTGGGGGTGGTGGGAGACATGAGTGGGGGCTTGGTGGAGGCTGCCCCTGACTGCTGGGGGGTGGGGGTGCAGGGAGACATGTGTGGGGGCCTGGTGGAAGGTGCCCCTGACTGCTGGGGGGTGGGGGTGCAGGGAGACATGTGTGGGGGCCTGGTGGAGGGTGCCCCTGACTGCTGGGGGGTGGGGGTGCAGGGAGACATGAGTGGGGGCCTGGTGGAGGGTGCCCCTGGCAGCTGGTGGTTGGGGTGCAGGGGGACATGAGTGGGGGCCTGGTGGAGGGTGCACCTGACTGATGGGGGGTGGGAGACATGAGTGGGGGCCTGGTGGAGGCTGCCCCTGACTGCTTGGGGGTGGGGGTGCAGGGAGACATGTGTGAGGGCCTGGTGGAGGGTGCCCCTGACTGCTGGGGGGTGTGGGTGCAGGGAGACATGTGTGGGGGCCTGGTAGAGGGTGCCCCTGACTGCTGGGGGGTGGGGCTGCAGGGGGACATGAGTTGGACATGAGTGGGTGCCTGGTGGAGACTGCCCCTGACTGCTGGGGGGTGGGGGTGCAGGGAGACATGTGTGGGAGCCTGGTGGAGGGTGCCCCTGATGCGGAGGGTGCCCCTGACTGCTGGGGGGTGGGGGTGCAGGGGGACATGAGTGGGGGCCTGGTGGAGGGTGCCCCTGGCTGCTGGTGGGTGGGGGTGCAGGGGGACATGAGTGGGGGCCTGGTGGAGGGTGCATCTGACTGCTGAGGGTGCAGGGGGTCATGAGTTGGACATGAGTGGGGGCCTGGTGGAGACTGCCCCTGACTGCTGGGGGGTGGGGGTGCAGGGAGACATGTGTGGAGGCCTGGTGGAGGGTGCCCCTGACTGTTGGGGGGTGGGGGTGGTGGGAGACATGAGTGGGGGCCTGGTGGAGGCTGCCCCTGACTGCTGGGGGGTGGGGTTGCAGGGAGACATGTGTGGGGGCCTGGTGGAAGGTGCCCCTGACTGCTGGGGGGTGGGGGTGCAGGGGGACATGTGTGGGGGCCTGGTGGAGGGTGCCCCTGACTGCTGGGGGCTGGGGGTGCAGGGGGACATGAGTGGGGGCCTGGTGGAGGGTGCCCCTGGCTGCTGGTGGGTGGGGGTGCAGGGGGACATGAGTGGGGGCCTGCTGGAGGGTGCACCTGACTGCTGGGGGGTGGGGGTGGTGGGAGACATAAGTGGGGGCCTGGTGGAGGCTGCCCCTGACTGCTGGGGGGTGGGGGTGAAGGGAGACATGTGTGAGGGCCTGGTGGGGGATGCCCCTGACTGTTGGGGGGTGGGGGTGGTGGGAGACATGTGTGGGGGCCTGGTGGAAGGTGCCCCTGACTGCTGGGGGGTGCAGGGAGACATGTGTGGGGGCCTGCTGGAGGGTGCCCCTGACTGCTGGGGGGTGGGGGTGCAGGGGGACATGAGTGGGGGCCTGGTGGAGGGTGCCCCTGGCTGCTGGTGGGTGGGGGTGCAGGGGGACATGAGTGGGGGCCTGGTGGAGGGTGCACCTGACTGCTGGGGGGTGGGGGTGGTGGGAGACATGAGTGGGGGCCTGGTGGAGGCTGCCCCTGACTGCTGGGGGGTGGGGGTGAAGGGAGACATGTGTGAGGGCCTGGTGGAGGGTGCCCCTGACTGCTGGGGGGTGGGGGTGGAGGGAGACATGAGTGGGGGCCTGGTGGAGGGTGCCCCTGGCAGCTGGTGGTTGGGGGTGCAGGGGGACATGAGTGGGGGCCTGGTGGAGGGTGCACCTGACTGATGGGGGGTGGGAGACATGAGTGGGGGCCTGGTGGAGGCTGCCCCTGACTGCTGGGGGGTGGGGGTGCAGGGAGACATGTGTGGGGGCCTGGTGGAGGGTGCCCCTGACTGCTGGGGGGTGGGGGTGCAGGGGGACATGTGTGGGGGCCTGGTGGAGGGTGCCCCTGACTGCTGGGGGGTGGGGGTGCAGGGGGACATGAGTGGGCGCCTGGTGGAGGGTGCCCCTGGCTGCTGGTGGGTGGGGGTGCAGGGGGACATGAGTGGGGGCCTGGTGGAGGGTGCACCTGACTGCTGGGGGGTGGGGGTGGTGGGAGACATAAGTGGGGGCCTGGTGGAGGCTGCCCCTGACTGCTGGGGGGTGGGGGTGAAGGGAGACATGTGTGAGGGCCTGGTGGAGGGTGCCCCTGACTGCTGGGGGGTGGGGGTGCAGGGAGACATGTGTGGGGGCCTGGTGGAGGGTGCCCCTGACTGCTGGGGGGTGGGGGTGCAGGGGGACATGAGTTGGACATGAGTGGGTGCCTAGTGGAGACTGCCCCTGACTGCTGGGGGGTGTGGGTGCAGGGAGACATGTGTGGGGGCCTGGTGGAGGGTGCCCCTGACTGCTGGGGGGTGGGGGTGCAGGGGGACATGAGTGGGGGCCTGGTGGAGGGTGCCCCTGGCTGCTGAGGGGTGGGGGTGCAGGGGAACATGAGTGGGGGCCTGGTGGAGGGTGCCCCTGGCTGCTGGTGGGTGGGGGTGCAGGGGGACATGAGTGGGGGCCTGGTGGAGGGTGCATCTGACTGCTGAAGGTGCAGGGGGTCATGAGTTGGACATGAGTGGGGCCTGGTGGAGACTGCCCCTGACTGCTGGGGGGTGGGGGTGCAGGGAGACATGTGTGGAGGCCTGGTGGAGGGTGCTCCTGACTGCTGGGGGGTGGGGGTGCAGGGGGACATGAGCGGGCGCCTGGTGGAGGGTGCCCCTGGCTGCTGGTGGGTGGGGGTGCAGGGGGACATGAGTGGGGGCCTAGTGGAGGGTGCACCTGACTGCTGGGGGGTGGGGGTGGTGGGAGACATAAGTGGGGGCCTGGTGGAGGCTGCCCCTGACTGCTGGGGGGTGGGGGTGAAGGGAGACATGTGTGAGGGCCTGGTGGAGGGTGCCCCCGACTGCTGGGGGGTGGGGGTGCAGGGAGATATGTGTGGGGGCCTGGTGGAGGGTGCCCCTGACTGCTGGGGGGTGGGGGTGCAGGGGGACATGAGTTGGACATGAGTGGGTGCCTAGTGGAGACTGCCCCTGACTGCTGGGGGGTGGGGGTGCAGGGAGACCTGTGTGGGGGCCTGGTGGAGGGTGCCCCTGACTGCTGGGGGGTGGGGGTGCAGGGGGACATGAGTGGGGGCCTGGTGGAGGGTGCCCCTGGCTGCTGGGGGGTGGGGGTGCAGGGGGACATGAGTGGGGGCCTGGTGGAGGGTGCCCCTGGCTGCTGGTGGGTGGGGGTGCAGGGGGACATGAGTGGGGGCCTGGTGGAGGGTGCATCTGACTGCTGAAGGTGCAGGGGGTCATGAGTTGGACATGAGTGGGGGCCTGGTGGAGACTGCCCCTGACTGCTGGGGGGTGGGGGTGCAGGGAGACATGTGTGGGGGCCTGCTGGAGGGTGCCCCTGACTGCTGGGGGGTGGGGTGCAGGGGGACATGAGTGGGGGCCTGGTGGAGGGTGCCCCTGGCTGCTGGTGGGTGGGGGTGCAGGGGGACATGAGTGGGGGCCTGGTGGAGGGTGTAACTGACTGCTGGGGGGTGGGGGTGGTGGGAGACATGAGTGGGGGCCTGGTGGAGGCTGCCCCTGACTGCTGGGGGGTGGGGGCGAAGGGAGACATGTGTGAGGGCCTGGTGGAGGGTGCCCCTGACTGCTGGGGGGTGGGGGTGCAGGGAGACATGAGTGGGGGCCTGGTGGAGGGTGCCCTGGCAGCTGGTGGTTGGGGGTGCAGGGGGACATGAGTGGGGGCCTGGTGGAGGGTGCACCTGACTGATGGGGGGTGGGAGACATGAGTGGGGGCCTGGTGGAGGCTGCCCCTGACTGCTGGGGGGTGGGGGTGCAGGGAGACATGTTTGGGGGCCTGGTGGAGGGTGCCCCTGACTGCTGGGGGGTGGGGGTGCAGGGGGACATGTGTGGGGGCCTGGTGGAGGGTGCCCCTGACTGCTGGGGGGTGGGGATGCAGGGGGACATGAGTGGGCGCCTGGTGGAGGGTGCCCCTGGCTGCTGGTGGGTGGGGGTGCAGGGGGACATGAGTGGGGGCCTGGTGGAGGGTGCACCTGACTGCTGGGGGGTGGGGGTGGTGGGAGACATAAGTGGGGGCCTGGTGGAGGCTGCCCCTGACTGCTGGGGGGTGGGGGTGAAGGGAGACATGTGTGAGGGCCTGGTGGAGGGTGCCCCTGACTGCTGGGGGGTGGGGGTGCAGGGAGACATGTGTGGGGGCCTGGTGGAGGGTGCCCCTGACTGCTGGGGGGTGGGGGTGCAGGGGGACATGAGTTGGACATGAGTGGGTGCCTAGTGGAGACTGCCCCTGACTGCTGGGGGTGGGGGTGCAGGGAGACATGTGTGGGGGCCTGGTGGAGGGTGCCCCTGACTGCTGGGGGGTGGGGGTGCAGGGGGACATGAGTGGGGGCCTGGTGGAGGGTGCCCCTGGCAGCTGGGGGGTGGGGGTGCAGGGGGACATGAGTGGGGGCCTGGTGGAGGGTGCCCCTGGCTGCTGGTGGGTGGGGGTGCAGGGGGACATGAGTGGGGGCCTGGTGGAGGGTGCATCTGACTGCTGAAGGTGTAGGGGGTCATGAGTTGGACATGAGTGGGGGCCTGGTGGAGACTGCCCCTGACTGCTGGGGGGTGGGGGTGCAGGGAGACTTGTGTGGAGGCCTGGTGGAGGGTGCTCCTGACTGTTGGGGGGTGGGGGTGGTGGGAGAATTGTGTGGGGGCCTGGTGGAAGGTGCCCCTGACTGCTGGGGGGTGGGGGTGCAGGGAGACATGTGTGGGGGCCTGCTGGAGGGTGCCCCTGACTGCTGGGGGGTGGGGGTGCAGAGGGACATGAGTGGGGGCCTGGTGGAGGGAGCCCCTGGCTGCTGGTGGGTGGGGGTGCAGGGGGACATGAGTGGGGGCCTGGTGGAGGGTGCACCTGACTGCTGGGGGGTGGGGGTGGTGGGAGACATGAGTGGGGGCCTGGTGGAGGCTGCCCCTGACTGCTGGGGGGTGGGGGTGAAGGGAGACATGTGTGAGGGCCTGGTGGAGGGTGCACCTGACTGATGGGGGGTGGGAGACATGAGTGGGGGCCTGGTGGAGGCTGCCCCTGACTGCTGGGGGGTGGGGGTGCAGGGAGACATGTGTGAGGGCCTGGTGGAGGGTGCCCCTGACTGCTGGGGTGTGTGGGTGCATGGAGACATGTGTGGGGGCCTGGTAGAGGGTGCCCCTGACTGCTGGGGGGTGGGGCTGCAGTGGGACATGAGTTGGACATGAGTGGGTGCCTGGTGGAGACTGCCCCTGACTGCTGGGGGGTGGGGGTGCAGGGAGACATGTGTGGGAGCCTGGTGGAGGGTGCCCCTGATGCGGAGGGTGCCCCTGACTGCTGGGGGGTGGGGGTGCAGGGGGACATGAGTGGGGGCCTGGTGGAGGGTGCCCCTGGCTGCTGGTGGGTGGGGGTGCAGGGGGACATGAGTGGGGGCCTGGTGGAGGGTTCATCTGACTGCTGAGGGTGCAGGGGGTCATGAGTTGGACATGAGTGGGGGCCTGGTGGAGACTGCCCCTGACTGCTGGGGGGTGGGGGTGCAGGGAGACATGTGTGGAGGCCTGGTGAAGGGTGCCCCTGACTGTTGGGGGGTGGGGGTGGTGGGAGACATGAGTGGGGGCCTGGTGGAGGCTGCCCCTGACTGCCGGGGGGTGGGGGTGCAGGGAGACATGTGTGGGGGCCTGGTGGAAGGTGCCCCTGACTGCTGGGGGGTGGGGGTGCAGGGAGACATGTGTGGGGGCCTGGTGGAGGGTGCCCCTGACTGCTGGGGGGTGGGGGTGCAGGGGGACATGTGTGGGGGCCTGGTGGAGGGTGCCCCTGACTGCTGGGGGGTGGGGGTGCAGGGGGACATGAGTGGGGGCCTGGTGGAGGGTGCCCCTGGCTGCTGGTGGGTGAGGGTGCAGGGGGACATGTGTGGAGGCCTGGTGGAGGGTGCTCCTGACTGTTGGGGGGTGGGGGTGGTGGGAGACATGAGTGGGGGCCTGGTGGAGGCTGCCCCTGACTGCTGGGGGGTGGAGGTGCAGGGAGACATGTGTGGGGGCCTGGTGGAAGGTGCCCCTGACTGCTGGGGGGTGGGGGTGCAGGGAGACATGTGTGGGGGCCTGGTGGAGGGTGCCCCTGACTGCTGGGGGGTGGGGGTGCAGGGGGACATGTGTGGGGGCCTGGTGGATGGTGCCCCTGACTGCTGGGGGGTGGGGGTGCAGGGGGACATGAGTGGGGGCCTGGTGGAGGGTGCCCCTGGCTGCTGGTGGGTGGGGGTGCAGGGGGACAGGAGTGGGGGCCTGGTGGAGGGTGCATCTGACTGCTGAGGGTGCAGGGGGTCATGAGTTGGACATGAGTGGGGGCCTGGTGGAGACTGCCCCTGACTGCTGGGGGGTGGGGGTGCAGGGAGACATGTGTGGAGGCCTGGTGGAGGGTTCCCCTGACTGTTGGGGGGTGGGGGTGGTGGGAGACATGAGTGGGGGCCTGGTGGAGGCTGCCCCTGACTGCCGGGGGGTGGGGGTGCAGGGAGACATGTGTGGGGGCCTGGTGGAAGGTGCCCCTGACTGCTGGGGGGTGGGGGTGCAGGGAGACATGTGTGGGGGCCTGGTGGAGGGTGCCCCTGACTGCTGGGGGGTGGGGGTGCAGGGGGACATGTGTGGGGGCCTGGTGGAGGGTGCCCCTGACTGCTGGGGGGTGGGGGTGCAGGGGGACATGAGTGGGGGCCTGGTGGAGGGTGCCCCTGGCTGCTGGTGGGTGAGGGTGCAGGGGGACATGTGTGGAGGCCTGGTGGAGGGTGCTCCTGACTGTTGGGGGGTGGGGGTGGTGGGAGACATGAGTGGGGGCCTGGTGGAGGCTGCCCCTGACTGCTGGGGGGTGGGGGTGCAGGGAGACATGTGTGGGGGCCTGGTGGAAGGTGCCCCTGACTGCTGGGGGGTGAGGGTGCAGGGGGACATGTGTGGAGGCCTGGTGGAGGGTGCTCCTGACTGTTGGGGGGTGGGGGTGGTGGGAGACATGAGTGGGGGCCTGGTGGAGGCTGCCCCTGACTGCTGGGGGGTGGGGGTGCAGGGAGACATGTGTGGGGGCCTGGTGGAAGGTGCCCCTGACTGCTGGGGGGTGGGGGTGCAGGGAGACATGTGTGGGGGCCTGGTGGAGGGTGCCCCTGACTGCTGGGGGGTGGGGGTGCAGGGGGACATGTGTGGGGGCCTGGTGGATGGTGCCCCTGACTGCTGGGGGGTGGGGGTGCAGGGGGACATGAGTGGGGGCCTGGTGGAGGGTGCCCCTGGCTGCTGGTGGGTGGGGGTGCAGGGGGACAGGAGTGGGGGCCTGGTGGAGGGTGCATCTGACTGCTGAGGGTGCAGGGGGTCATGAGTTGGACATGAGTGGGGGCCTGGTGGAGACTGCCCCTGACTGCTGGGGGGTGGGGGTGCAGGGAGACATGTGTGGAGGCCTGGTGGAGGGTTCCCCTGACTGTTGGGGGGTGGGGGTGGTGGGAGACATGAGTGGGGGCCTGGTGGAGGCTGCCCCTGACTGCCGGGGGGTGGGGGTGCAGGGAGACATGTGTGGGGGCCTGGTGGAAGGTGCCCCTGACTGCTGGGGGGTGGGGGTGCAGGGAGACATGTGTGGGGGCCTGGTGGAGGGTGCCCCTGACTGCTGGGGGGTGGGGGTGCAGGGGGACATGTGTGGGGGCCTGGTGGAGGGTGCCCCTGACTGCTGGGGGGTGGGGGTGCAGGGGGACATGAGTGGGGGCCTGGTGGAGGGTGCCCCTGGCTGCTGGTGGGTGAGGGTGCAGGGGGACATGTGTGGAGGCCTGGTGGAGGGTGCTCCTGACTGTTGGGGGGTGGGGGTGGTGGGAGACATGAGTGGGGGCCTGGTGGAGGCTGCCCCTGACTGCTGGGGGGTGGGGGTGCAGGGAGACATGTGTGGGGGCCTGGTGGAAGGTGCCCCTGACTGCTGGGGGGTGGGGGTGCAGGGAGACATGTGTGGGGGCCTGGTGGAGGGTGCCCCTGACTGCTGGGGGGTGGGGGTGCAGGGGGACATGTGTGGGGGCCTGGTGAATGGTGCCCCTGACTCCTGGGGCATGGGGGTGCAGGGGGACATGAGTGGGGGCCTGGTGGAGGGTGCCCCTGGCTGCTGGTGGGTGGGGGTGCAGGGGGACATGAGTGGGGGCCTGGTGGAGGGTGCACCTGACTGCTGGGGGGTGGGGGTGGTGGGAGACATGAGTGGGGGCCTGGTGGAGGCTGCCCCTGACTGCTGGGGGGTGGGGGTGAAGGGAGACATGTGTGAGGGCCTAGTGGAGGGTGCCCCTGACTGCTGGGGGGTGGGGGTGCAGGGAGACATGAGTGGGGGCCTGGTGGAGGGTGCCCCTGGCAGCTGGTGGTTGGGGTGCAGGGGGACATGAGTGGGGGCCTGGTGGAGGGTGCACCTGACTGATGGGGGGTGGGAGACATGAGTGGGGGCCTGGTGGAGGCTGCCCCTGACTGCTGGGGGGTGGGGGTGCAGGGAGACATGTGTGAGGGCCTGGTGGAGGGTGCCCCTGACTGCTGGGGGGTGTGGGTGCAGGGAGACATGTGTGGGGGCCTGGTAGAGGGTGCCCCTTACTGCTGGGGGGTGGGGCTGCAGGGGGACATGAGTTGGACATGAGTGGGTGCCTGGTGGAGACTGCCCCTGACTGCTGGGGGGTGGGGGTGCAGGGAGACATGTGTGGGAGCCTGGTGGAGGGTGCCCCTGATGCGGAGGGTGCCCCTGACTGCTGGGGGGTGGGGGTGCAGGGGGACATGAGTGGGGGCCTCGTGGAGGGTGCCCCTGGCTGCTGGTGGGTGGGGGTGCAGGGGGACATGAGTGGGGGCCTGGTGGAGGGTGCATCTGACTGCTGAGGGTGCAGGGGGTCATGAGTTGGACATGAGTGGGGGCCTGGTGGAGACTGCCCCTGACTGGTGTGGGGTGGGGGTGCAGGGAGACATGTGTGGAGGCCTGGTGGAGGGTGCCCCTGACTGTTGGGGGTGGGGGTGGTGGGAGACATGAGTGGGGGCCTGGTGGATGCTGCCCCTGACTGCTGGGGGGTGGGGGTGCAGGGAGACATGTGTGGGGGCCTGGTGGAAGGTGCCCCTGACTGCTGGGGGGTGGGGGTGCAGGGAGACATGTGTGGGGGCCTAGTGGAGGGTGCCCCTGACTGCTGGGGGGTGGGGGTGCAGGGGGACATGTGTGGGGGCCTGGTGGAGGGTGCCCCTGACTGCTGGGGGCTGGGGGTGCAGGGGGACATGAGTGGGGGCCTGGTGGAGGGTGCCCCTGGCTGCTGGTGGGTGGGGGTGCAGAGGGACATGAGTGGGGGCCTGCTGGAGGGTGCACCTGACTGCTGGGGGGTGGGGGTGGTGGGAGACATAAGTGGGGGCCTGGTGGAGGCTGCCCCTGACTGCTGGGGGGTGGGGGTGAAGGGAGACATGTGTGAGGGCCTGGTGGGGGGTGCCCCTGACTGCTGGGGGGTGGGGGTGCAGGGAGACATGTGTGGGGGCCTGGTGGAGGGTGCCCCTGACTGCTGGGGGGTGGGGGTGCAGGGGGACATGAGTTGGACATGAGTGGGTGCCTAGTGGAGACTGCCCCTGACTGCTGGGGGGTGGGGGTGCAGGGAGACATGTGTGGGGGCCTGGTGGAGGGTGCCCCTGACTGCTGGGGGGTGGGGGTGCAGGGGGACATGAGTGGGGGCCTGGTGGAGGGTGCCCCCGGCTGCTGGGGGGTGGGGGTGCAGGGGGACATGAGTGGGGACCTGGTGGAGGGTGCCCCTGGCTGCTGGTGGGTGGGGGTGCAGGGGGACATGAGTGGGGGCCTAGTGGAGGGTGCATCTGACTGCTGAAGGTGCAGGGGGTCATGAGTTGGACATGAGTGGGGGCCTGGTGGAGACTGCCCCTGACTGCTGGGGGGTGGGGGTGCAGGGAGACATGTGTGGAGGCCTGGTGGAGGGTGCTCCTGACTGTTGGGGGGTGGGGGTGGTGGGAGACATGAGTGGGGGCCTGGTGGAGGCTGCCCCTGACTGCTGGGGGGTGGGGGTGCAGGGAGACATGTGTGGGGGCCTGGTGGAAGGTGCCCCTGACTGCTGGGGGGTGGGGGTGCAGGGGTGCATGTGTGGGGGCCTGGTGGAGGGTGCCCCTGACTGCTGGGGGGTGGGGGTGCAGGGGGACATGAGTGGGGGCCTGGTGGAGGGTGCCCCTGGCTGCTGGTGGGTGGGGGTGCAGGGGGACATGAGTGGGGGCCTGGTGGAGGGTGCACCTGACTGCTGGGGGGTGGGGGTGGTGGGAGACATGAGTGGGGGCCTGGTGGAGGCTGCCCCTGACTGCTGGGTGGTGGGGGTGAAGGGAGACATGTGTGAGGGCCTGGTGGAGGGTGCCCCTGAATGCTGGGGGGTGGGGGTGCAGGGAGACATGTGTGGGGGCCTGGTGGAGGGTGCCCCTGACTGCTGGGGGGTGGGGGTGCAGGGGGACATGAGTTGGACATGAGTGGGTGCCTAGTGGAGACTGCCCCTGACTGCTGGGGGGTGGGGGTGCAGGGAGACATGTGTGGGGGCCTGGTGGAGGGTGCCCCTGACTGCTGGGGGGTGGGGGTGCAGGGGGACATGAGTGGGGGCCTGGTGGAGGGTGCCCCTGGCTGCTGGTGGGTGGGGGTGGTGGAAGACATGAGTGGGGGTCTGGTGGAGGCTGCCCCTGACTGCTGGGGGGTGGGGGTGCAGGGAGACATGTGTGGGGGCCTGGTGGAGGGTGCCCCTGACTGCTGGGGGGTGGGGGTGCAGGGAGACATGTGTGGGGGCCTGGTGGAGTTTGCCCCTGACTGCTGGGGGGTGGGGGTGCAGGGGGACATGGGTTGGACATGAGTGGGGGCCTGGTGGAGACTGCCCCTGACTGCTGGGGGGTGGGGGTGCAGGGAGACATATGTGGGGGCCTGGTGGAGGGTGCCCCTGACTGCTGTGGGGTGGGGGTGCAGGGGGACATGAGTGGGGGCCTGGTGGAGGGTGCCCCTGGCTGCTGCTGGGTGGGGGTGCAGGGGGACATGAGTGGGGGCCTGGTGGAGGGTGTCCCTGACTGCTGGGGGATGGGGGGGTGGGAGACATGAGTGGGGGCCTGGTGGAGGCTGCCCCTGACTGCTGGGGGGTGGGGATGCAGGGAGACATGTGTGGGGGACTGGTGGAGGCTGCCCCTGACTGCTGGGGGGTGGGGGTGCAGGGAGACATGAGTGGGGGCCTGGTGGAGGGTGCCCCTGACTGCTGGGGGCTGGGGGTGGTGGGAGACATGAGTGGGGGCCTGGTGGAGGCTGCCCCTGACTGCTGGGGGGTGGGGGTGCAGGGAGTCATGTGTGGGGGCCTGGTGGAGGGTGCCCCTGACTGCTGGGGGTGGGGGTGCAGGGAGACATGTGTGGGGGCCTGGTGGAGGGTGCCCCTTACTGCTGGGGGGTGGGGGTGCAGGGGGACATGAGTTGGACATGAGTGGGGGCCTGGTGGAGACTGCCCCTGACTGCTGGGGAGTGGGGGTGCAGGGAGACATGTGTGGGGGCCTGGTGGAGGGCGCCCCTGACTGCTGGGATGTGGGGGTGCAGGGGGACATGAGTGGGTGCCTGGTGGAGGGTGCCCCTGGCTGCTGGTGGGTGGGGGTGCAGGGGGACATGAGTGGCGGCCTGGTGGAGGGTGCACCTGACTGCTGGGGGGTGGGGGTCGTGGGAGACATGAGTGGGGGCCTGGTGGAGGCTGCCCCTGACTGCTGGGGGGTGGGGGTGCAGGGAGACATGTATGGGGGCCTGGTGGAGGGTGCCCCTGACTGCTGGGGGGTGGGGGTGCAGGGGGACATGTGTGGGGGCCTGGTGGAGGGTGCCCCTGACTGCTGGGGGGTGGGGGTGCAGGGGGACATGAGTGGGGGCCTTGTGGAGGGTGCCCCTGGCTGCTGGTGGGTGGGGGTGCAGGGGGACATGAGTGGAGGCCAGGTGGAGGGTGCACCTGACTGCTGGGGGGTGGGGGTGGTGGGAGACATGAGTGTGGGCCTGGTGGAGGCTGCCCCTGACTGCTGGGGGGTGGGGGTGCAGGGAGACATGTGTGGGGGCCTGGTGGAGAGTGCCCCTGACTGCTGGGGGGTGGGGGTGCAGGGAGACATGTGTGGGAGCCTGGTGGAGTGTGTCCCTGACTGCTGGGGGGTGGGGGTGCAGGGAGACATGTGTGGGGGCCTGGTGGAGGGTGCCCCTGACTGCTGGGAGTGGGGGTGCAGGGAGACATGAGTGGGGGCCTGGTGGAGGCTGCCCCTGACTGCTGGGGGGTGGGGGTGCAGGGAGACATGAGTTGGACATGAGTGGGGGCCTGGTGGAGACTGCCCCTGACTGCTGGGGAGTGGGGGTGCAGGGAGACATGTGTGGGGGCCTGGTGGAGGGTGCCCCTGACTGCTGGGGGGTGGGGGTGCAGGGGGACATGAGTTGGACATGAGTGGGGGCCTGGTGGAGACTGCCCCTGACTGCTGGGGAGTGGGGGTGCAGGGAGACATGTGTGGGGGCCTGGTGGAGGGCGCCCCTGACTGCTGGGGTGTGGGGGTGCAGGGGGACATGAGTGGGTGCCTGGTGGAGGGTGCTCCTGGCTGCTGGTGGGTGGGGGTGCAGGGCGACATGAGTGGGGGCCTGGTGGAGGGTGCACCTGACTGCTGGGGGGTGGGGGTGGTGGGAGACATGAGTGGGGGCCTGGTGGAGCCTGCCCCTGACTGCTGGGGGGTGGGGGTAGAGGAAGACATGTATGGGGGCCTGGTGGAGGGTGCCCCTGACTGCTGAGGGGTGGGGGTGCAGGGGGACATGTGTGGGGGCCTGGTGGAGGGTGCCCCTGACTGCTGGGGGGTGGGGGTACAGGGGGACATGAGTGGGGGCCTGGTGAAGGGTGCCCCTGGCTGCTGGTGGGTGGGGGTGTAGGGGGACATGAGTTGAGGCCAGGTGGAGGGTGCACCTGAATGCTGGGGGGTGGGGGTGGATGGAGACATGAGTGTGGGCCTGGTGGAGGCTGCCCCTGACTGCTGGGGGGTGGGGGTGCAGGGAGACATGTGTGGGGGCCTGGTGGAGGGTGCCCCTGACTGCTCGGGGGTGGGGGTGCAGGGAGACATGTGTGGGGGCCTGGTGGAGTGTGTCCCTGACTGCTGGGGGGTGGGGGTGCAGGGGGACATGAGTTGGACATGAGTGGGGGCCTGGTGGAGACTGCCCCTGACTGCTGGGGGGTTGGGGTGCAAGGAGACATGTGTGAGGGCCTGGTGGAGGGTGCCCCTGACTGCTGGGGGGTGGGGGTACAGCATACATGCCAACATTCTGTGACCAAAAATCTGTAGGAATCTTAAAGTTTCAAAAATAGTCAGGCGAGGAGGTAATGATAGGAATTGGGCGCGTCAGCAGCCCATTGTCATTGGATGAGCCCGCCGCCGCGGGTGCATTCAATGACAATGAGGCACCTGCCACGCCTTCTGCCATCACGCCAGCTCGGGGGAGCCCTTGAAAGACTCGCCAGAGTTGACGTAATGGGGGGCTAATGGTGCCTTTTGTGAAAGGCACTCGCGGCGGAGGGGCGCCCTTAGCCCACCGCCGTGGGCGCCTTTTACATCAAAGGCCTGCATGCTGTGCCTTCTCCCACTACGCCAGCTCGGGGAAGTCCTTGAAAGACTCCCCTGAGCTGGCGTGGTGGGGGGCTAATGGCGCCTTTGGCCAAAGGCACCCGCGGTGGAGGGGCGCTTTTAGCCCACCGCCGTGGGTGCCTTTGACATTAAAAGCCTGCATGCTGCGCCTTCTCCCGCTACGCCAGCTCGGGGAAGTCCTTGAAAGACTCCGAGTTGGCGTGGTGGGGGGCTAATGGCGCCTTTTGCCAAAGGCACCCGCGGCGGAGGGGCGCTTTTAGCCCACCGCATTGGATGCCTTTGACATTAACAGCCTGCATGCCGCGCCTTCTCCCGCTACGCCAGCTCGGGGAAGTCCTTGAAAGACTCCCCCGAGTTGGTGTGGTGGGGGGCTAATGGCGCCTTTGACCAAAGGCACCCGCGGTGGAGGGGCACTTTTAGCCCACCGCCGTGGGTGCCTTTGACATTAAAAGCCTGCATGCTGCACCTTCTCCCACTAGGCCAGCTCGGGGAAGTCCTTGAAAGACTCCCCGAATTGGCATGGTGGGGGGCTAAGGGCACCTTTTGCCAAAGGCACCCGCGGCGGAGGGGTGCCTTTAGCCCAACGCCGTGGGTGCCTTTGACATTAAAAGCTGCATGCTGCGCCTTCTCCCGCTACGCCAGCTCGGGGAAGTCCTTGAAAGACTCCGAGTTGGCGTGGTGGGGGGCTAATGTTGCCTTTTGCCAAAGGCACCCGCGGCGGAGGGGCGCTTTTAGCCCACCGCCGTGGGTGCCTTTGACATTAAAAGCCTGCATGCCGCGCATTCTCCCAGTATGCCAGCTCGGGGAAGTCCTTGAAAGACTCCCCCGAGCTGGCGTGGTGGGGGGCTAATGGCGCCTTTTGCCAAAGGCACCCGCGGCCGAGGGGCGCTTTTAGCCCACCGCCGTGGGTGCCTTTGACATTAACAGCCTGCATGCCACGCCTTCTCCCGCTACGCCAGCTCGGGGAAGTCCTTGAAAGACTCCCCCGAGCTGGCGTGGTGGGGGGCTAATGGCGCCTTTTGCCAAAGGCACCCGCGGCGGAGGGTGCGCTTTAGCCCACCGCCGTGGGTGCCTTTGACATTAAAAGCCTGCATGCCGCGCATTCTCCCGGTATGCCAGCTCAGGGGAGCCCTTGAAAGACTCCCCCGAGCTGGCGTGGGCAAAAAAAAAAAAAAATGTAAAAAAAAAAAAATTTTTTTTTTCTTTTTTTTTTTTTACAAAAAAAAATCGGTATTTGGTGTTAAAAAATCGGTAGGCGGTAGGACTGCTTCAAAAGCGGTATCCTACCGCCTAAATCGGTAGGGTTGGCAAGTATGGTACAGGGGGACATGAGTGGGTGCCTGGTGGAGGGTGCCCCTGGCTGCTGGTGGGTGGGGGTGCAGGGGGACATGAGTGGGGGCCTGGTGGAGGCTGCCCCTGACTGCTGGGGGGTGGGGGTGGGGGTGCAGGGAGACATGTGTGGGGGCCTGATGGAGGGTGCCCCTGACTGCTGGGGGGTGGTGGTGCAGGGGGACATGTGTGGGGCCTGGTGGAGGGTGCCCCTGTCTGCTGGGGGTGGGGGTGCAGGGGGACATGAGTGGGGGCCTGGTGGAGGGTGCCCCTGGCAGCTGGTGGTTGGGGGTGCAGGGGGACATGAGTGGGGGCCTGGTGGAGGGTGCACCTGACTGATGGGGGGTGGGAGACATGAGTGGGGGCCTGGTGGAGGCTGCCCCTGACTGCTGGGGGGTGGGGGTGCAGGGAGACATGTGTGAGGGCCTGGTGGAGGGTGCCCCTGACTGCTGGGGGGGTGTGGGTGCAGGGAGACATGTGTGGGGGCCTGGTAGAGGGTGCCCCTGACTGCTGGGGGGCGGGCTGCAGGGGGACATGAGTTGGACATGAGTGGGTGCCTGGTGGAGACTGCCCCTGACTGCTGGGGGGTGGGGGTGCAGGGAGACATGTGTGGGGGCCTGGTGGAGGGTGCCCCTGATGCGGAGGGTGCCCCTGACTGCTGGGGGGTGGGGGTGCAGGGGGACATGAGTGGGGGCCTGGTGGAGGGTGCCCCTGGCTGCTGGTGGGTGGGGGTGCAGGGGGGCATGAGTGGGGGCCTGGTGGAGGGTGCATCTGACTGCTGAGGGTGCAGGGGGTCATGAGTTGGACATGATTGGGGGCCTGGTGGAGACTGCCCCTGACTGCTGGGGGGTGGGGGTGCAGGGAGACATATGTGGAGGCCTGGTGGAGGGTGCCCCTGACTGCTGGGGGGTGGGGGTGCAGGGGGACATGAGTGGGGGCCTGGTGGAGGGTGCCCCTTACTGCTGGGGGGTGGGGGTGCAGGTAGACATGTGTGGGGGCCTGGTGGAGTTTGCCCCTGACTGCTGGGGGGTGGGGGTGCAGGGGGACATGGGTTGGACATGAGTGGGGGCCTGGTGGAGACTGCCCCTGACTGCTGGGGGGTGGGGGTGCAGGGAGACATGTGTGGGGGCCTGGTGGAGGGTGCCCCTAACTGCTGGGGTGTGGGGGTGCAGGGGGACATGAGTGGGGGCCTGGTGGAGGGTGCCCCTGGCTGCTGGTGGGTGGGGGCGCAGGGGGACATGAGTGGGGGCCTGGTGGAGGGTGCCCCTGACTGCTGGGGGGGTGGGGTGGTGGGAGACATGAGTGGGGGCCTGGTGGAGGCTGCCCCTGACTGCTGGGGGGTGGGGGTGCAGGGAGACATGTGTGGGGGCCTGGTGGAGGCTGCCCCTGACTGCTGGGGGGTGGGGGTGCAGGGAGACATGAGTGGGGGCCTGGTGGAGGGTGCACCTGACTGCTGGGGGGTGGGGGTGGTGGGAGACATGAGTGGGGGCCTGGTGGAGGCTGCCCCTGACTGCTGGGGGTGGGGGTGCAGGGAGACATGTGTGGGGGCCTGGTGGAGGGTGCCCCTGACTGCTGGGGCGTGGGGGTGCAGGGAGACATGTGTGGGGACCTGGTAGAGGGTGCCCCTCACTGCTGGGGGGTGGGGGTGCAGGGGGACATGAGTTGGACATGAGTGGGGGCCTGGTGGAGACTGCCCCTGACTGCTGGGGGGTGGGGGTGCAGGGAGACATGTGTGGGGGCCTGGTGGAGGGTGTCCCTAACTGCTGGGGGGTGGGGGTGCAGGGGGACATGAGTGGGGGCCTGGTGGAGGGTGCCTCTGGCTGCTGGTGGGTGGGGGTGGTGGGAGACATGAGTGGGGGCCTGGTGGAGGCTGCCCCTGACTGCTGAGGGGTGGGGGTGCAGGGAGACATGTGTGGGGGCCTGGTGGAAGGTGCCCGTGACTGCTGGGGGTTGGGGGTGCAGGGAGACATGTGTGGGGGCCTGGTGGAGGGTGCCCCTGACCTCTGGGGAGTGGGGGTGCAGGGGGACATGTGTGGGGGCCTGTTGGAGGGTGCCCCTTACTGCTGGGGGGTGGGATGCAGGGGGACATGAGTGGGGCCTGGTGGAGGGTGCCCCTGGCTGCTGGTGGGTGGGGGTGCAAGGGGACATGAGTGGGGGCCAGGTGGAGGGTGCACCTGACTGCTGGGGGGTGGGGGTGCAGGGAGACATGTGTGGGGGCCTGGTGGAGGGTGCCCCTGACTGCTGGGGGGTGGGGTTGCAGGGAGACATGTGTGGGGGCCTGGTGGAGTGTGTCCCTAACTGCTGGGGGGTGGGGGTGCAGGGGGACATGAGTTGGACATGAGTGGGGGCCTGGTGGAGACTGCCCCTGACTGCTGGGGGGTGGGGGTGCAGGGAGACATGTGTGGGGGCCTGGTGGAGGGTGCCCCTGACTGCTGGGGGGTGGGGGTGCAGGGGGACATGAGTGGGGGCCTGGTGGAGGGTACCCCTGGCTGCTTGTGGGTGGGGGTGCAGGGGGACATGAGTGGGGGCCTGGTGGAGGCTGCCCCTGACTGCTGGGGGGTGGGGGTGCAGGGAGACATGTTTGGGGGCCTGGTGGAGGGTGCCCCTGACTGCTGGGGGGTGGGGGTGCAGGGTGACATGTGTGGCGGCCTGGTGGAGGGTGCCCCTGACTGCTGGGGGGTGGGGGTGCAGGGGGACATGAGTTGGACATGAGTGGGGGCCTGGTGGAGACTGCCCCTGACTGCTGGGGGGTGAGGGTGCAGGGAGACATGTGTGGGGGCCTGGTGGAGGGTGCCCCTGACTGCTGGAGGGTGGGGGTGCAGGGGGACATGAGTGGGGGCCTGGTGGAGGGTGCCCCTGGCTGCTGGTGGGTGGGGGTGCAGTGGGACATGAGTGGGGGCCTGGTGGAGGGTGCCCCTGACTGCTGGGTGGTGGGGGTGGTGGGAGACATGAGTGGGGGCCTGGTGGAGGCTGCCCCTGACTGCTGGGGGGTGGGGGTGCAGGGAGACATGTGTGGGGGCCTGGTGGAGGCTGCCCCTGACTGCTGGGGGGTGGGGGTGCAGGGAGACATGTGTGGGGGCCTGGTGGAGGGTGCCTTGCACTGCTGGGGGGTGGGGGTGCAGGGGGACATGAGTGGGGGCCTGGTGGAGGGTGCCCCTGTCTGCTGGGGGGGTGGGGGTGCAGGGGGACATGAGTTGGACATGAGTGGGGGCCTTTTGGAGGGTGCCCCTGACTGCTGGTGGGTGGGGGTGCTGGGAGACATGCGTTGGTAATCAGTAGTGCAAGGTGACATGTGGGTTGGCTGGGGGGCATGGCCATGGTGGATGGGCTGCCTGCGGGACATGAGCAGGGGTGCAGGGTAGTCCCCTGTGGTGTGGGCTGCCTTCAGGGGCCATGGAGGGTGTAGAGGGAACACCTGGGAGGACCCACACGGTCAATTCACGTGTAGTACTACCCGGCACCCCCTAAATACACATACCCTGCTGAAATCGTGTGTGGAACTTCCCGCGCACCCCGGAATACACGTACCCTGCAGGATTAGCGTGTGGAACATCACGCGCACCCCGGAATCCACGTACCCTGCAGAATTAGCGTGTGGAACTTCACGCGCACCCCGGAATACATGTACCCTGCAGGTTTAGCGTGTGGAACTTCACACGCACTCCGGAATCCACGTACCCTGCAGAATTAGCGTGTGGAACTTCATGCGCACGCCGGAATACACGTACCCTGCAGAATTAGTGTGTGGAACTTCCCGCGCACCCCGGAATACACGTACCCAGGCCAATCGCGTGTGGGACTTCCTGCGCACCCCGGAATACACGTACCCAGGCAAATCGCGTGTGGAATTTCCCTGCGCACCCCGGAATACATGTACCCAGCCAATCACGTGTGGGACTTCCCGCGCACCCCGGAATACACGTACCCAGGCAAATCGCGTGTGGGACTTTCCGCGCACCCCAGAATACATGCACAGTCTATTTTGCACACAGCGGGTGTTCATGTTTGTCGCGTACCCCTTTGCACGTCATTTGTCTTAGAGGGCCACAGTATGTGACATTCATCATGGCTGTATATAGGTGCTTTTTGTTGGCGCACATTTTGGCGCACATTTATTTCAGGGGCAGGGACACTACCGCCTGCTTTCTTGTGGCGGACGTGTTTGGGCCTGTGCGCTGGTTTGACCGTGCGCTGGTTTGCCCTATTGGATTCCATGAATACGTGTTGTAGGCGAGCGTGTGGTGCCTCATGTACTTCCCCCGTGACGCCCACATTTTGACGAGTTGTTCCCCATTCCGAGTGTTACGCCCCGTGTTCCGCCTACTTTTGTTGTGTGCGCCCCGCTATGTGCGATTTCGCTGTGGCCGTGGCGCACGGCGTTAGATATCCAGTGTGCTGGCGTGCGCCGCGCACTTTTTCAGCGCACATCCGATTTTTTTCTCGCTCACGCCCTTCCATGAAGCGATGTGCGCTGGTTTCCCTGCGATTTTCGCACTTGCACTGCGATTTTCGCACTTTTACTGCAAATCGCACGTTTTGGCACCTCTGCGCGGGAATTTTCGGCGCACATTAATTCCATGAATCGGCCTCCAAATGTAATTAGAAAAGCAATGTGTTATACGTTTGGTGCATGGACAATCGGCCTGGCCCTCGGCCAGGACGAATGCCTACTCTGAGTTACTTATTGGGGCATGCAACATGGCTGAAGCTCCAGGTTAAAATCAGAAAACAAAATTCTGCTTGCGGCTGCAGTGTGGAGTGCTGATTGGGATTGCAACAAACATGCGTGAGGAGCATCAGCAAGGATCTGTAAGGATGCATTTGCAAATCTGTCTTGTGTTTTATTTTTTTGAAAGTGTGGAACCGCAAGTACACAAAATACTGATATAACATTTCTGCCGTGGGCAGTGGCAGAAAAAATTGTGATCTAAGTTTGGTGCATGGACAATGGGCCTGGCCCTCAGCAAGGACAAATGGCTTCTTTGATTTACTTATTAGGGCATGCATCATGGGCAAAGCTGTAGGTTTAAATGGGCAAAGAAATCTGCTTGAGACTGTAGCTCAGATGTACCCCACTCTTGGGACTCTTGTGCCCCAGCAGTTTGCTAGTGGCCTACCACCTTAGGATCCTTTGGCACTCCCCACTCAGGTTCCCATGAACACTTGTCCATCCATACTGTCCCTTTTATTTATGCACTTCTGTTACTGCACTATGCATATGTGCATTTATAGGAGCAACATGCCCAATTCTTTGGTATACACATGGGCAATATAGATGCAAAAAAATGTGTAGAACATTGTTAAGTGGCAGTTGGTGTGTGGAAGTTTAATATATTGATAGGCTATATGTAGAGTCTTTTTAAAGTGATTGGTGGATATATGTGTGAATTGTTTAAAGCAGGCAATGAGGGAGTGAACAGTAAAAGGAGTGGAAGGGCTGTTTTGTGTGATGTGGTTTATTTCTTTATTTTTTTTGCAGGAGAGGCCAGAAAGTAAGGTGGGGAGGAAAATTAAGGAAGGGGCACCAACCACACATATGAAGGACAGGCGGACAGGGGAAGATGCTGCGTGTGTGTTAAATATAAGGTAGAGGCTAGTGTTTCTCATGCGCCTTGATTGCAGTACTTCGAAATGCCCCCCCCCGCAGAGTGGTGTGTGGCAGTACTGTTGTTTTAGAAAGATGTGGATCAACAGTCTCTTTTATTCCTTGCAAGGTAACTGGTGGGATGTTGTGTCCCACAGAAGTAGGCTGTGTAGTTACAGTATTGGTTGAGAAGGATGAGGTAGAGGAAGACAGCCTACTGCTTCCCCAGTAAGGAACAGCATTTCTGAGAGCATTGCAGTGGTTGGATTTGGTGTGGTGGTGCAAGGAGGTGGTCTCATTGGAGTACTGCCCAGGTTGTCTGCGACTGAGTACAATGCCGCACTCAGTGCAATTCACTTTGGTAGCTTTAGTCTTTGATACATTTCCAACAGTGGTAAAGAACTGCCACACCCATGATTCGCTCGGGGTGCTAGAGGTATCCACTTCTTCTACCTCATTTTCCTGGTGTTCTTCATTGTCTTTTGAATTATTGCACTTATTTCGTTGTGTATATCCTCTATCTGGTGGTGCTGGCGGCTCTTGGGGAGGAGGGATGGCAATGGCTGATGCCATTTTTAAGACATGTAGCTTTTCCTAATATTTTTCCAAGTATGTGCTGTGTGCTAGATTGTTAATGGATAATGAGTAAGAATAGGTGTAGGAGCTGTGCAGGGTACATTTTGAGCTTCAAAGTTCCCAGATGAGCTGAAAAATGCAGTTCCGAACTGTTCGCGAAGCACAGACCTATTTGCGAAGTATGGACGCGTTAGCTGACACGTTATCATGGCACACGTGAGTTTGTAGTCAGATCTGTCTGAAAAGTCTGCGATGACGTCAGAAGTTTGCGAACATCGGAAAACACAAAAACAGTGGGAAAAGCTGCACAAAGCATACAGAAGTGTTGAACATGATGCTAGAAGGTGGGTAATGGCAGAATTTTAAGGTGAAAAATTCTAAATTGGAGAAAAATGTTGCTATACTGGGGTAAGTATGATATTAGTAAATTGTAGCAAATTAGGGTGTACTGGTAAAAACCCATGAAATTCACTGAAAAAACTTTGTTAAATGGACACTATGGTTGTTTTGCTAATAGAAACCTATGAAATTCAATGAAAAGACTTTGTTAAAGGGTCGTTATGGTTACAAATAAAACCGAAAACCCCCAGAAATTTGCCAGTTATGGTAATCCAAGCAACCACAACTCACGCCACCACCGTGCACTGCTAAGACACACACCCAGTACATGAAAGATGACATCACAAATCTCATTGATGACACAAATACCATAAATAACTAATTGTGCATAATATCTTTCTGCACCCATTTTTCTCAAAGTGCTATCAAATGGACCATGTCAAACCATTATTTTCAAACTTTTCTCTGGAAAATAATGTAATTCCATCACTATTGAAAATATTTATTTTATATTTCATTTTTTTCACATTTATAAGGAGCACATGCAGCCCGGGGGCATCGAGCCGCAGTTACAGAAAGTGGCAGCTTAGTTGCAGGGAACAGCAGAGCATTGTTACAGATTAATACAGGGCAAACTTTGTGGTTCAGACAAAACCCAAGGTTTTGAGTGCTTTGCGAAAGGCAAGGTCTGAGGTTTCTGCTCTGAGGGTAAGTGGCAGAGAGTTCCATTGCCTAACAGCAATGAATGGGAAACTCGCCCCGCCTGCCCTGGCACATTTGGCTCAGAGACTACGAGTCTGTTGGAGTAGGTTGTTCTGGTAGGTGTGGAAGCGCAGGTCCTATTCACTCTTTGAGAGAGGTAAGTAAAGACAGAGACATTCAGCGCTAGCACACGGTCTCAGTAGTTTTTGTTAAACGGCTGCAGGTGATTTATATAGTGTGAGTGTATTGCCCTACACACCATGGTTCAAATATACTATCACCCAGAGTTTATACAATCCCACTGCACCAAACAAATAATTATTTCATTGCATAGTTAAGCAAAGTTTAATAGTAGGTTGAGTCAGCCTGACACGTGATGAGAGTTCATTGCCGCAAATGTCTCTTCTTCTGAGGCAATTCCAGTAGTCCGATTTCAACACGAAAATTAATGAATAGTAGATTTTGTACTCCACATTATCTGCCACTTTCGTGCATTTGCAATACCTCTTAATTCACAATTCCAGCCTTTCGGCATCTGACAACTACGCGGGAGAACTGTGTGATAGTATTCTTTAATGGGGAGCCAGCTTGCTTGCAGAGTAAATGTGTTCCCTTTTAGGGATGCCTATGACTGCTTGGAGAGCATTATTCTGAATGGTTTGGAGTTTCTTTAGGTTTTTGTCTGAGATGCCGGCAAAGAGGACATTGCAGTAGTCCAGTCTTAAGCCAATTAGAGCTCTGGCAATAGAAAGGCAGTTTCCAGTGGTCAGGAAGGGTCTGGCTGCGTTTAGCAATTTTGTGGAGTAGGCTGCAGATGAGGCGATAGCGCTGACTTGCCTGGACATGGAGAGGGCGGTGTCTAAGTAGACTCCTAGGGTTTTCACAGACTGTGAGACTGGGGTTTGGATGTTGTTGATATTTCGGTTCTACCAGCAGCAGTTTGGTTTTATCCCTATTGAGGCAGAGCCAGTTTGCTGCCATCCAAGCCTATATGGTGGAATAGGCAAAGTTGAGGGACTTGGCATCTGCCTCATAGTTACCAGAAAGGGGAGGAGGACTTGGGTATCGTCGGCATAGTTGGTGTAGGCTATGCCAAGTGAGTCCAGAATGTCAAACAGTGGTCTGGTAAAGATGCTATAGAGTGTGGGGGAGATGCAGGATCCTTGCGGAATGCCACATTGAATGGTGGCTGGAGCAGTGCATGATTGGTAAGAGAACACTCTCATAGTTCTGCCTATGAGGAAAGAGGTGATTCAGGCTCTCGCGTTCAGGGAGAAATGAGCTGAGGAGGAGAGGGGGTGGTAAAGTATTTTGTGGTCCACAAGGTCAAAAGCCACTGATAGGTCTAAGAGGAGGAGTAGAGCAGGTTTACCTTCATCCTTGATGTCCTCCATCAGGTCTTTAAAATCGAGCTGGGCTGATTCTGTGCCATAACTGGGGCAGAAGCCAGACTGTCGCACGCCTAGGATCTGATTGGATTCAAGGAATTGTTGCACCTGTAGGTAGGCTGCTTTGTCTACTATTTTTAGCAGGGAGGGGACTGTGGTTATCGGTTTGTAGTTATTGGGGGAGGTAGGGTCAAGATTTTATTTTTAGAAGTGGCCGTACCCATGCTTCCTTGAGGCTGGAGGTGAAGGAGGCCTTTATGAAGGTAGTAAGGAATGGTCCAAGGGTGCCTGCACAGTCCTTGAGTGCGGCAGAGCAAATATCACATTTGCAGTTAGAGGGTTTGATGTTTTTTAATAAGAGTGAGAACTTCAGGTCCGGTTACATCTTTGAATGTGAAGAGTGGAGTGTTGTGTGTGTTGTGACTAGAGGTGGTTGTTGATGACTGGTGGGGTGGGTTCAGTGTAAGCTGGTTTGTATGGATCTTGTTATATAGAAGGTTTAGTTTACTGAGTGCGGCTGATTGTATATCAGAGCACCAGGCTTCGGCGTTGGTCAGGGTCTGTGGCGGGGGGGTCAAGTTCCCTGAAAATTGCAAAGATCTATTTCGCATCTGTAAAAACTGTAGGGGGGGGGTCTGTTTTCCTGCCCTCTATATGGCAAAGTAGAAGCACAGAGTACCCCAGCCAATAAGATAGTCTTGTTTCCTGCAGAAATGTTCTACTACCCAAATGTACCTGGTTTAGCAGAGTTTCTTCGATGGTTCGTCGATGGCTCCTCGTGGGTGGACTCCCTTTAAAGCAGGAGCCACAGAGTGTCGAGATTCCTCAAAGAAATGTGAACACTGTCGTTGGGACCGCAGCTTCCACCTTTGCGGTGCTCGTGGACGTCCTGTGAAGATGAGGTGTGTGGTGCACCTCGATGACAAGAGTTCATTGCCGCAAAGCAGATTGATGAAGAACGTAGGCCCAGCAAGGGCGTCGGGCCTTCGGTGTTGGTGTTGACGATCAGGACTCACCCACGGCTGGCTTTCGGATTTTCATTGGTCTGAGTCTTTGTGGACTTCGGTTGGTGGGAAACTAACCAGCGGATTTTCCTTGGTCCGTCGATGACCTCGACTTTCTCCGGTGGGACAAATCAGTCGACGGTGATGGGAAGGGAGCCCCTTGTTTCAAATTTCTTAGGCAAAGGTGGAGCGTTGCGGCTCCGGTCGTTGAACAGCACGGCGTCAATCTGGCCTCACTTCTGGGCTACACGACTCGACGGGCTTCCTGCAGTTACGGCAAACCTCTGAACCCTGGTCGACGACAATGGACCTCAATGTCAGGGTGCTTCACTTCAGGTCCTTTGTGGACCCTGTTTCCAGTTGGCAGCCTTTCAAGGACTGTCTTCCATGGCGCTGTGAAGAAGGTTAACTTTTGCACAGTGTTCTCTCATAGCTCGGGAAGAGTTCTCCAACCCAGGTTCTCTCTTGGATCAGTTCATGCAAGGAATGTGGATTGGGGTAAGCACCCAGCCTTTCAGTACACCACACTGCATTCATACCAGTTTCAGGCAGGGCTGTCTCATTCATTGAGTCACACACTAGAAACCAGACCTCCATAACATGAAATGTATATTGGTGACAGACTCCATTCACCCAGGTCCCATGCCAAGTGTGTACCCACAACATACAGTCTCTGGGAAGGCTCCAGCCAGTCTCGCCTGGACTTCCCCACAATTCCATATATGGAACTTCCTCCCTACAGCCAGTCAGAGGAAGCGACAGAGTCAGGTCTTCCCAGGACTTTGGGAAAACAAGGTAACAGGCAATAGAACGCAAGAGGCCACAGGGGCCATCTTGTATCCTATCAGGAATCAACTGATTCCAATGGCAGGGCCTGGGTATCCCAAAATGGAGGATACTCACGGCACCTGTGAAATTCAGCATGGAGCTGCCAGCAGCCCATATACTGCTCTGTGGGCCACACACAGGTGCCCAAAAACATACATTAGTGGTACAGGGCTGTACCCCCACCCATGGGTGCCATAGGTATATCCCAAGGGGCTGTTCACCACAACCAAAAAGAGGAAGAGCTGCACTGCCAGGAGTCCCACCTGGACTCCTGTGCAGAAATCACCACAGAACACACATGATAATAGGAGTACAGGACAAGGACATGGAGGCCCTGTCGCTCCAATGCATTTCCAGCATCACAGCATCCGACTTGGCCTTGGCAATCCTAGTGTTAAAGGATGTAGCTTTAGCCTGCATGATTGCTTTTTTATAATCCTTGGAAATGTTGTTAAACTCAATTTTGGAGGAGTCTAGGTGGTTTGTTTGCCAGATGGAGAGGGCAGTCAGTTTTTTCGAGCAGAGTTCTAGTATCTCAGGGGTGAATCAGGTTTTCATGTGCTTCTTGGGTTTGGCTTTCCATGCCGCTTGTGGGGCTATGGCATCTCCTGCCTGTTTTACTGTGGAGTTGTAGATTTCAGCAAGTATTTCTGGGTCGTTGGAACAGGGTTGGCCTGAGGGCAGAGATTTGTTGGTGAGGTAAAAGCCTTTCTTTGGTAAGCTTGCAGGAGCTCCTGGTAAATGTCAGTGGAAGAGGTGAGGTGCAGGGTTTCTCTTTCTGGGGGGTGGGGGGTGGAAAATTGGATGACATGGTTGTTTGTCCAGAGGGTTAGGGAATTAGAGCTGATGGAGGGTGGGTAGTGGTGGTCTACTAGCCAGTCTAAGGTGCAGCCTTTGATGTGTGCAGGGTAAACATGGATTGTTTGATAGTCTAGCACTTTAGCAAGTGATTTAGCTTGTGGATCACCCAGGTCATTGAGTACTAGGTTCAAGTCACCTAAGAGTATGTCCTTGGATAACATCTTAAGGTTGTTAGATGGGAGGTGGATGAGGACTTCTTTGAAATCTGCCATGGGGCGGTAGACAATGTAGAGCGTGTTGGTGCAGTTGTGGGATGTGGTGAGTTTACGGACTAGGAGGTTGCTGTTAACTTTGGTCGAAGTGTTGATCTTTCTAATGGAGATGGACTCTTTCGCTAAAAGGGGTAGCCTTCCCCCTTTAATGTGAGGGCAGTCTTCTCTGAATATGGTGTACCCTGGAGTGAGTGCTAATGAGATGACCAGACCTGAGGCTTCATGGAGCCAGGTTTTCGGAGATTGTTAGGAGGTCGAGGTTATGGGCAGAGAGCAAGTCATGTATGTCTAAGGCGAGGGTTAGGAGCGAGCGTGCATTAATGATGACTCAGCTTAGCGTGGTATGTGAGACGTAGGGAGATGGAGCAGTTGCAGATGTGGCAGCTAATCTGGTGGCACCATTTTAGGCAGTTGGATTGGTAACTTTGGCAACATTTGGCATGGTAGCATGGCAACATTAGAAATAGCACATGTAGCAACATTTGGGATGGTAGCATGGGTAACATTTGGTATGGTAACAAGGTTGACATAATTAACAACAGAGTTTGCGGCAGTGGGATAGCAGCAGAGGTGTGTGCCCTGGCAATGTTAAACTCTGATGGTATGACATTTGCATTCCTCCATGGGGCATTGGGGTTGGCGGCAATGTTCGGCTCCGGTGCAGTTTCTTTCAGTGCGAGAACCCTTGCTCAAAGTACTTGGCAGTGTGCAGGGTAGCGCAGTGAGTTCTTGTCCTGGTGCGGATTGGTGTGACGCAGTGGTAACCCCTTGCTGGAGGTGGTTTTATGCAAAGGGAGGAGCAGGCTTACGAAGGAGAAAGTGGAGATGCCCACATTTTTGAGGTGTGACGAGCTATTGTTTTTCCCTTAGCTTTGGGAGAGATACCACATTGGGTTGGCATGATGGGGTAAGAGTGCCGGGGACAGTAAGGAGGGTGGAGGTTGGGCATGGGCTGTTAGCGTCATCCGTGCTGGGATTGGGTGTTTTTGCTGAGGTGGGTTGTAGATTCCTGATTGGGTGCTGCGTTTCTGAGGTGAGCGCAGCGTTCAGGGGTAGATAGGGAATGTAGGCTGCATCGCAAGGCATAGCTGTGAGGAGATGCGTTGGCTCTGATTGGGAGCTTTGGATCAGGATAAGGGGAGAGGGCCTTCACCTGAACACGGTACTCGGATGGTTTTGGGGTGCCTAGTGGTTTTGGGGTGGGGTTGGAGGAGGATGCCTAGCAGGTAGTTTCTGGTTGCAGCATCTCTGGGCTGGGAGCGATGGAACTGTGGATTGGTGCGCGAGCGGAGACGCTAGAGTCTGCGGGTGAGCATGTTAGGAACGGGTGTGAGTGTGAGTGTGGAGCGACCTGATGGGATCACAAACCGTGGTGACAGGAGCGTGCTTGAGCCACTAAGCCAGCGGCTGTCGGCGGAGTCAAGGGTGCATTGGGCGGGCATGCTGGCATCAGCATCACCGAGCAGTGGAGTGCTGCAGAGAAGCAAACGTGCCTTTGCTTCGTGCCTTCACTGGATGGCTTTGCTTGCCGTTTAAGGCAGATTAGTGAGGGCTCCCTTGTTACGCTTGGTTAGCCACGCTATTTTTGGAGAAATATCAATGCTCCTCATATGGAAATATTGATCAGTCACCATAGACCATGTATCATCTACCAAGCCACCAGCAACCCAGCACCAAAGGTGCCTCCAACTCTGCTGTGACAGGAATGCATGGTGACTACATACACCATATCAGGTCATAGTGAGTTTGTACATCAGAAGCACACATTTAATTAGCAGAATGTTTTTTATAACATGGAAAACAATCAGTGCAGCAGATACGCCAAATGGTGCCAAAGGGCTACTGAAAGCTGTGTGTAAAATGAATGTAAAATGCAATGAACTGAAAATGCCACAATTAATGACTGCCCATTATTTGTTTATATTTTTATGGCTATAGGGCCATCGTAGTCCGTTACACTCAGGCCCCCTTTGGGTTATGAGTGCTGGACACTAATGAATTCACTCGGACTCTATAGTGTATCATGTCAGCTGATGCACACACCCAACCACAGGTACTGGTGACCTGCACATTTTTAGAATCAGTTATCTTCTATTTTAGATTAAACATTCTTTGTGAATATAGTACAATCGATTACATTCGAGTAAAAATCGATACTTTGCACTTAAATGTGCTAGAATATCCCAAATATCCAGCACAGCAAATCATAAACTACATTTAAATTCGGTTTTAAAAAAATCAGTCACACTAAAATTCCACCTCAGGTATTATCCATCTGCCAGGTCAGGGTCCTCGAATAATGGAGATATGATTGCACTAATAACATTATATGGATGCAAAAATTCCAAAAGTAAACATATGCATGCACATTCCTTACCACCCACAAAATTTGAAAATTCGACGTGTTACAGCATTCATCTGATTAACAATAGAAAGATTTCATGCAATGTGCCTGCAAAAAGAAAGCACACATTTCATTGTGCATGGACACATTTTTGTGTTTCCATGCACAATTTACCTCAACAATGTCTCTCGGTGGAAACAATTGAACGGAATGTGCAGGAACATATGCAACATGGTTTATATGTTAGAATATCTGGGTAATAATAAGCCAGACTGAAGCAGTAATATTACATAAACCGTAACAAGAAAGATAAATGTATAGCACATAAATTACTATTTTTTTTCTAAAAAAGCTAATTCTGTGAAAACATATGTATATATTTGTTTTAAAATGTGCTTTTGTTTTCTTGATGATGTATACGTACCAGAGGACCTCCGCCATACTAGACACAGATAAATGCATTACCCCATTATGTGCACTTGCCAGTTTCCAGTTTTGAAGGTATACCTTCAGGATGGGGGAGACCCACTGCATGCCACCAAACCACAATTAACCCTCCTGACCTGCTGTAAACCATACTGATGCTAGCCACGTGTATCTTCCCTTTTGCTAAATAAATATTATATTTGGGATATGTTTTCTTTCTTCATTTTTACTTTAGTTATTTTCACTAAAAAATCACTTTATGTTTAGTATTCCTAATTTTTCCAGATTTACTTTTAATGAGAACTTCAAAAGTTGATTGGTAGAAGAATGGCAAAGATAGACAAAGGAAACGAGGAACCCAAACTCTTAACCGACATGAGGCATTAAGAGTTCCAAACAGGAGATGATTTGCTCCATTATTGGTCCAAGCTCTCATAACTCAAGATTTTGACAAGGGGAAACTAGGAGACAATGTTATTATTTCATGTTTTAATATGTTTTTGTAACAGAGATGTATTTCTGATACTTACTTTGTGATTGTTCTTTAGTGGAGGGATGAACAATGAAGTTATGCAGTGTTTTATAAATGGTTGTGCTCACTCACTCACTCACCCACGCACTGTGACCAAGGACTTTGATGAAGGAGAATAAGTGTCATGAACTTGAAGGACTGCGATGAAGGAGAAATACTATGATGAAGGAAAAATTCTGTGACAAAAGAAAAGTACTGTGATAAAAGAAAAGGCTTGTTACTAAAGGGAAGGAATGTGATGAAAGATCACGACTATGATGAAGGAAAAGGACAAAGATGAAGGACAATGGCTGTGATGAAGGCCTTTGATGAGGGCGAAGCACTGTGATTTAGAAGTATAACTGAAAAAGAAGAAGACTTTGATGAAGGAGAAGGACTGTGATGAAGGGGAAGTACTACTATGTTGAAAGACCATTGCAAATCATTAGGATGTTGATGAACGAAATGGGCTGTGGAGAAGACTGACTGTGGTGATAGAGGGCAGTGAAAAACAAAAAGGTCAGATGAATGGAAAGGATTGTGATAAAGGAGGAGAACTTTGATGAAGGACTGTGAAAAAAGAGAATAACTCTGGCAAAGGCCTGTGACAAAAAAGGTATGCATCAAAGGACTATGACAAAGGAACATGATTAGGATGCAGGACTATAATGAAGAAGAAGGACTACGAGCAATGAGATGGACTGTGATGAAAGAGATGAATTGAGATAAAGGACTGTATTAAAGCAGTACTGTGATGAATGGGAATTACAATAGTGTGGGGTACATTTAAAAGCCCTAGACAGAAGCCCCCTCACCTGAACAGCAGCATTTAAACACTGCCACCAAAAACGGCCTTGTTTTGCTGTTATTTCATTGGAATGACACACATTTCCACATTGCAACCAAAAACAGCCCTGCTTTGCTTTTATTACCCCTAAATGACAAGAGGTTCTACAATGCAACCAAAAACGGCCTTGCTTTACTTTCTTTTCACCTGAATGACAAGAAGTTATACACTGCAACCAAAAACAGCCGTGCTTTACTGTTATTTCACATGAGGGGCAAGAATGTCCGCACTACATAGAAAAACAGCTTTTGTTTTCCCTTTCACATGAACAGCAGCACTTTAAACACTGAATATGACGAACCGCTTGGCTTTTCTTTGTGTTCATGTAAAAAAAAAAGAACCATGAGAAAAGGGGGCCTACCCAGCATTATCAAAGGACTAACAGCAAATGTGAATTCTCCCAGAAGGAAAACATGATTTAAACATTCAAAGAAAAAAGCCTGCACACGTATGAAAAGAAAACAGCTTTAAAAGCCATAGTGGAAAGATAGCATTGCTCATGCAGAAAATGTCAGGGACATATCATGTGGGGGTTGACCGAAGTTAATGCAGATTATGTTCCAACCCACAAAACTCTATTCTCAAGACAGTGGAAAACCACAGTTTGGGGATTAATAAACTTCTTACTCCGTGGAGTGAAATCTAATATCTACAAAAAGAAGTTTAAACGTTTTTTCCTAAAAAAGGAAACAAGTGCCACCACTTACATGGGTATCCTGTCTGACACATACATTTTTTAGACAAGTAGATATCAATTTTATTAATCATACAAAATTCATTTTAAGAAAAAAATTCATCGTAAAAATGATCATATCACCTAAAACAAACAATCAATTTCTAAAAACACACAAGTAATTCAACTTCAATTGGTTCGGATTACAAATTTGATCTATTGGACAACCCGTATGACCCAATCACACTGAGTCTCCTCACTTCAAAGTAGTCTTTTGGCTAATTCAGTTCTTAGTTTCCCAAAAACCCAACTTGCACAAGTTTCTGTCCCATAATCACATCTATGTAGGACATTCTTCAGGGGTGTGTGTCTTGTGTAGATCTTATTCGAGATGAAACCACATTTCCAAAGTTCTATCTTCTTGTTAAAAGTCTGTATACCCTGTTAATACAAAGGGGGCACTGTGTTACTCTTATTTTACACAGTGTTAGTCTGTTAATTGAACTAGCATTGCCACCCTTATCCCCATAAGGGTGAGGAAAATGTAATTAATAACATACCTCTCTGACCCGGGGGTTCTTTATCCCAGAATCTTCTTCTCAACCTCAATTGGTTAAATTAAAGCAAAAGTCCCATTCGTTGAGGACGTCATGCTTGTGTTCCTGTAACTTCTGTCCTAGTACACAACATATACACATGTTAGACTCTTATTACCTAGAATTATGAGCTCATCAGCCTATGTTTACCTCATGGAGACATCTTACCATATGGTTCTAATTATGTCATCCGGGATCACTCCATCAGTTTGCTCAGAAAACTTCCTTTACCCTTCCAGGTATGTATACCTGAAAGACATCAAAACCGGAGCACACAAAACCTTAGTCTGATTCCCACGTATTCAAATCCACTACATATCTTATTTAGGTGAGCCAGACAATACATGCTCGTGACTCCCACTGGGGCTGGATATCTTTAGTAGTCTTATTTCCTCACCAGTGCGCCTCCAACAGCGTTCTGCAGGTTCTTTCCCTTAATTCCAACAAGAAGGCTCGATCATATCCTAGTGTCCTGCTCTTAGCTTCGCATCGGCTTGTACAGAACTCGAGCGGCAAGTATCTCGGGGAACAACCTCGTATGTCAATCGCGGGCAGCGCTATGACGTCATCACGCCTCACGCGGATCGCGTGCTGGTGACGTCACTAACGGCCCGCGACGCACCCGCGCGGGCCTATAGCTGGGAATTGAAGTCCCGGATCGTCTATTCATATTACTGCAGACTCTTAATCTGGCCTTCAAATACCCTCATGTCTGTAATTTCATCCCAATAACTGTGATTTCATCTCAAATAGGACCCCACAGTAAATATAAAGCACAGAGAATCATTTCTAATCAAAGCACATTTTTAGAAAAAACGCATAGAGACGCTTCAAATCATTGTAGATGGATCCTCCATGCGTTCTAAAAAAAGGGTAGGAATTATACATGTGTTACATGCTCTCTATAATTGTTTCTCATATGTCTTCACGTCCAATGTGTGCATATGTTCGACGATCACCTTGATCTCTCAGTTACGTCAATCAAAATTCGAAATTCGACAGACTCAATGGAAAAACCAGACTCTATGGAAAAAAAGGGAAAGAAAGAAAGAAAGAAAGAAAGAAAGACCGAGTCAGAGAAGCGTGTCTAGGTATTATGCCACTCCACGCCTTCATTCAGACCATGGAGGTGGCTTCCAGATAAGAAAATAAGTTTTTGTTCCAACTGTAATAACTTCTTATTGATCAGTGGTTGTGACTCCCCTTTAACTTGTTTCAGAATCACCCATTCAAATTCGTTACTGGTATGTTTCCTTTCAATAAAATGTTTTACCATTGGCGCTAGTTCAACTTTATTCCTAATACAGCTTCTATGCTCGATCATCCTTGTCTTGCATTTTCTGTTTGTCTTTCCTATGTACATAAGTTGACATGGACATTTAATCAAATAAATAACATTACTTGTTTCACAATTTGTGTGTTCTGTCATTTGCCATATTTTCCCCAAACCTAGAACAACTGATGTAGTTTTCCTCGTTTGTTGGCACATGGTACAATTACCACAAGGATAATGGCCCTGGACTGGTGAAAGGCCCCACAGATTCGTCTGTTGGCCTGTTCTTTTCTTGGTCTTAATATCATTCCTCATGACTAGCTCGCGCACCGTAGTGCTCTTTTTGAAAGCTATAATGGGACTCCTCATTTCCTTAGTCATAATTTTCTTCCAATTCCTCTGAATAATACTCTTGATTTTATATGAAAGATTACTAAATGTATTCACAAATACTAGCGGGGTCTCTCTAGTTTCTCCATTTCTACGTATATGTTGGTCCAAGAGGGCTTCTCGATTGTTATTAAAAGCTCTCTTGGCCGCCTTCTTGGCCAAAGGAGAGGGATATCCTCTGTCTACCAATTTGTCAATAAGCACGTTTGCCCCATCTTCATACGAAGCATTAGTACTGCTGTTCTTTTTTAGCCGCAGAAATTGCCCAAAGGGTAGGTTGTTCTTCACATGTTGTGCGTGGTGGCTGTTATAATGTAACAATGCATTCCTATCGGTTTCCTTAGTAAAAGGTTTGACTAGTAATACCCCTTGTTCATGATAGATACAAATGTCTAAGTAATGTATTTGTCCATTGCTGATATTGCTGGTGAATTTAAGATATCTGTTCTGGAAATTCAACCATGTTACAAAATTTTTTGACTCTTCTTCACTCCCCTTCCAGATGACAAAAATGTCATCTATATAGCGGAGCCAGCATAAAATGTTCTCTTGGAAAGGATTACGGTCAGTATACACCACCGTTTCTTCGAACATGTTAACATACAAATTGGCTACATTGGGTGCCATTGCCGCCCCCATGGCTGTCCCTTCAATTTGTTTATAGAACTGGCCCATAAACTGAAAAAAATTGTTCGTGAGGGCCATTTCTGTGCACCATTTTATAAAGGAATTCGAGACTGGAGAGTGATCTTGTCTGTTTATCAAAGTCTCTTCCACTACCTCTAATGTTGCCAGTTGTGGTATATTCGTATTTAGGAAAAAACGTTTAAACTTCCAACCCACAAAACTCCAGTCAGTTTTGAATATACCCTTACTATAGGAAAAACTGGTTCTGGCATGAAGGCAGGAAATCATGATGCCAAAGCCCCACTCCCACTGGATATCACACATATCCTATAACCATCTTGCAATAAAATGTGATGCTGGCGAGGACGTCATAATTCCCTGCTCTGCAGACATGAAGCCAGGAGCCCAAAGAATTCAAAGGAGGCAAAGTGTGGGTAGAGCTTGACCAGGAGGTGTAAGCTCCTTGTTGCACCCCCTTCAAAAGAACCCAAACCACTTCAAAGAGACTTATAAAAAAAGCTCTGGTGACAGGCTGAGCCCAGGGAGACAAATGGCTGTGGGGGGATGAAGCGGCCCTCCACCAGGTGGAACAAGACACCCTCAAGTTACATTAAAAGACTGATTTCATTTTAGGCATTTTCACAGCAATCAGAATAAGAATCAATTTCGTGTTATGAAATTGTTTCATGTAATTTCAAGGTGGTTTTAAAGAGACTAATTGCATTTCCCTGGGACTTTGCAGCCTGAAATTATCAGTTAAGACTAGTTTCTGGCTGATCTGAACAGGTGACAAATTATGACAGTTGATGAAAAGTTGGAAGATGAAATTAGGAACATGCTGGATCATTTGCAGAGTCATAACTGTTATACATTTTATGAAAATGACAAAAATGTGCAGAAGGGGCCATGCAACCTCGTACAGAGTTGGCGATCGGCTTACCCAATTCCCTATGAGCAACTCAAACCACATATCTATTTCATATGGTTGGTATAATTATGAAGTTATGAGACATAACTGGTTTTTGCCAAAAAGTGGTCATGAGAACAAAGAATTGTAATACATGCAAAAAGACAGATGATGCTCTCTTCCCTTGAACCAATCATGACTGGGGGTGGAGAGACAGAGAGAAACTGTCCAATCCTGGTGGCAGGGATAATTACAGGGTACTCCACTTAGATTGTAAAGTTAGTGTTGTCATTTGTGCTATATAAGGGGGACTGTTCTAGGTCAGAGAAATACCAAAATCCCGGAGACAGGAGAAAGAGGACAGAGAGTAGGTGGCTGAACCTTACCATCTTTGAGAGTGCAGTGACCAGACCCTTGCCCTAGCTGTCCAGATTGTCTTGAAATCCAGCTGTCTGTCCTGAATCCTAAAGCAAGGCTTGCTTTGTAAGTAGCATACACCCAGCCCTAATGTACAAAAGCCCTTCATTTTTGTAGCATTGCATCCAATGTTTCCCCCATTGAAACCCCCATTGAAAACCCAAAATTGCCAGTGTAATTCAGTCACCTTCCCATAGAAGAATCTATTGTTAGCCTGTGTATGTTAGCATCTTTCCTTTAAAAACAAAGACTCTCAGTTGTTTGTGTAAATCCTTGGTATATTTGTTTAAGTAAAACAATTAATTCCCCCATTGAAATTCAGGTCCAAGGTTGTTGAAGTTCAAAATTAACCATTTTGTACCTGGTGTTTGCATTTAATTGTTATAGTCATTAAGGTGTTGAATCAAAATAATTAATCTCCTGGGAACTGAAAACCGAATGTATCTGTGTATTGTGTGCATTACCAAACAAATTCCCATTTGCATCTGTCCTATTAAACCCCACACCGTTGTTCCATTGTGAGCAATCCCTTTTGCCTAGAAGTCTACTTGTTATGTGCCTCTGCCCTTGTCATTGAAAACCAATTTTCCTATTTTAAGCAAAACCCCTTTGCTGAGCTGCCTGTCATTGTAAACCCAGTGTAAACAAATTTCCAATTTGCCTCTGTAGTTTTTCCTTTTGCATTTGATTTCTCCTGAAACCAATTTTCCCACTTCATGTCTATGTTTGCCCTGGTGTGCTGATTAGTATTCTATAAACTTTCCAAATCTCCTAAAGTGCAAGCAATATTAATTTCCTTTCATTCTTTCCCCTAGCAGTTGTGAATAATAATCAAAATCCCATTCTGCCATTTTGCTTCAAAAACGAGTTTTCACTTTCTTTGCTAGCTTCCCATCTTGTGGTGGTGGGCTTTACCCCAAATCCGATTTTCTCTCTCTATTCCTACTCCTCGCCACTGCCTTCCATTCAAAGGAATCATGTTTAATTGATGTTTGGGGGTGAGTGTTGTAGGGGGGGTGCTAAAACCGTGGCGTTATCACTTTCAACCTGATGGTATCTTCCTGTTTTGTCATTAAAACAAAAGCTAGTGTAACGGTCTAGTTCAACCTGATTGTATTTTCCTGTTTGTCATTATAACAAAAGTGAGTGTAACAGCCCATTTCCACTTGGTCGCTCTAGACAGTATATTGCAGTAGTGTTGCCACAATTTTAGTGGCTGCTATATATTGATTATTTTCTTTTTTCATTAAATAATAAATTAATAGATCTTATTGATACACACCGGCCTGGTTCTTAGTCCATTGAGACACAGGGTGTTTGTGGAGGTTGGGTGCAAGACGGGTTGGAGACCTACTCAAAAAAATAATCTGTGGTTTATTCAAAATAAAAAGCGATTTATTGTATGCCACATTCGTTGTCGGGGAAGGAGTCCCTGGCTGGAGTGTGCCGAGTATTAAACATGTGACAATAGCAATGGAGACATTTGATGAAAGAGGACTGAATTGAAGGAGAATTGTGACAAAGGAGAACTATGATAAAGAGGAAGGACTTTGGCAAAGGATAACTGTCATAATGGGGAAGGACTATGATGGAGGAGAATGACTATTGGACTGTGATGAAGATGAAGGACTGTGATGAAGGAGGAGATCTGCAACAAAAGTGTAAATTGTTGAAGTATTGGGACCAGGGTGAAGAAGTAAGTCCATGACAGTAGCATAGGGCTGATGTAGGAAGAAGACCATTATGAAAGAAGGACTGGAATGACAGAGAAGAACTATGCTGAAGGAGAACCGTCATAATGGAGAAGGCCTGTAATGAAGGACAGCAATAAGGAAGGACTGTAATGAAGCAGGACGATGTAATAAAAGAGAATAACTGAGAAAGGACTGATGAAGGTGATGGGATACAGTGAAGGGCTGATAAAGAAAAAGGTATGTGATGAAGTAGAAATATTGTGATAAAGAAAGAATTAATGAAGGACTACGACTAAGAACTGTGACAAAAGTAAAGGACTGTGATGAAGAAGGACTGTGATGATGGAGAAGGAACTTGATGATTTAAAAGTACTGTGCTGAAGAGACACATTAACCAAAAAAGAGAAGGACTATGAAGAAGAAGGACTGTGATGAAGGAGGATTGCTTTGACAGAGAATAACTCTAATGAAGGAGAAGCACTGTGCAGAATGTCAATTATGGAAATGGTCTGGCAAAGGATGAGGACTGTGTGGAAGGAGGAGGACAATGTCAATCTACTGTGTTGAAGGAAAAGAATTGTGATGAACAAGAAGAACTGTCTTGAAGGAGAATGACTATGACAAACATGACTGTAACAAAGGTGGACTGTGATGAATGGAAAAGATTGTGATGAAGGATTGAGACAATGGATAAGGACTGTGAGGAGGGAGGGCTTTGGTGAAGGGAAATGAAGAACTGTGAGGAAGGAAAAGGGCTGCTTCTCAACACCCTGATTCCTCTCTGTAGCATTGCTTTTACCACAAGCTGGCACTTATATGTGTTAATGACAAAAGCAGAAAACTATGATGCATAAACTAAACTTGGCGGCCTTCACACCAGGAAGGAAAATGAGAGCGGAATTGCAATGTATCCTTACACTAATCTGAAATCCCATATACACAGGGAGACTGAGTTGGCTTCACCAAATGTCAGCCAAAACTGATTTATATTTAGTATTCCAAAACCTCATCATGCAACTAAATAAATTAGTTAAAGTCATGTTGTGTTTTTGCAATTCAAGTGCACAACAACTTTATCCCTAGGAACATATGGGCACATTACACTTACTGGAAATTGTACATGGCATTAACAAGATGTGCACTTCCAAGGATATATAGTTAATATGGCAAACTAGTGATTCTATATGATTCAGCTCAGGAGATATATCCACATCATTCTGTACCTTTATCACAAGAGATGGACCACATCTATTTATTTACTCTTGATTCTATGTTATTTTCAGCACATATTTATCTTTATATGTATAACACATGTTTATTACTAAAAACAAATCACAGGGTGTGTGCTCTGCACCAGACATGTATTGTGTTGGGTGGGGCATAAGTAACGCGAACTAGTAAATGAATCCATTTGAGTGGGAGTGGCAGATGGCTCTAGACCTTTAATCTTCGTATCCAAATGAGAGGAGGGGCCAATGAATGCATCAGCTTGTAATTACATCTCCCTGATCCACATGCACATGAAGCTTTTCTGAATTCCTTTCTAACAACCATACATGGTTTGAAGTGCGGCACACACGATTTCTCAAGGGAAAACATCTGCTTCATAGCCATAAGATGTTGAAGGCTTTCAGTACTGTGCAACCATTAATATCAACATAAAGATCCAAGATGCCCAGGACCCTGGTAATGTACTTGAGTAAGTTAGGAGAGTTCCCAATCACACACTCTGCCCTTCACCATGCTTAATTGTATGTGTGATGCGTGGAACATTATGCAATGTGTTCGATGTTATATGCTACATTTAAGGTCTTACTTTATCAGTGACCTTTTGTGATGCTTACAACAGTAGTATATGATTAACAAAAAGCTCTCATCTGTGTCCCCTAACTCACACCTGGGAGCTAGTTCTGGTGCAACTTCAATGTGTTTTCATCTCTAGTTACAGCAAACAGAATATCCTTCCCAAGGTAACAGTGGCTTTAACATGATTGGTTCCTATAGAACACACTTTCCCTACAGGGAGAGATGCCAAAGGCCTTTGAGAGTCAAGTGGCTGTTAAGAAGGGTACTTTTGAGGAACATTTGGAGGAGTGCTATTCTACAGTGAGAGTGCTGCTGCTGGTGAGTGCTGTGACTCGCTTGCCAATCCTTGATTGTGTTACATCTCTGAGACCAGTGCAGTTGTTGTTGGGGCTTTGTCTGATCGTTGAGGGTCTGCCCTCATTTTGTGAGGCCTGTTTCGAGTGAGCAACTCCACATATCTTTTTAACTGCTTTCTGTTTTATTTTCCACATATAAAAGCAACTGAGTAACCTCTGCTAAAATGTTGTGAACTGTCCTGATTAACCGAGTCTGGCCTCATGTTGTGAAGCCTGTTTTGAATGAGCAAACACACCTCTATTTGTCAATGTTTCAACTCAATTAGGTGTATAATAACACAACTGTGATTCAGTAAGTGCTTTTTGTTTTGTACATATTTTCTTCTAATTATATGCAACTGAAATGCATTGAAACCCAAAGCCGTTGACAATATTCAGAGAGAAAATCAGACACATTTATTTAAGAGTTGCTTTCTAAAGCCGATAAACATTGGCCCAGAAAAGATGGGAACATGAGGGAAGGGCTGCTGAATTACTTGCCAACTTCGGGGCTTTCTGGGGTGATTGGCATACAAAAAAAGGTTGGCATAGTTTAATCTGTGGGGAGAAAATAGGGGAAAGCACTTTGCATCCTCTGCCACAGCAGAAGCAGGCCAGGGAGGGAATTGCTAATGCACAGATGTATATCCACCAACAGAATAGTATATACTGGGTCTGCCTTACTGACCCTGACCTGTACCTGGTCCATATTATTGTATACTTTTACTGCCTTCCATTATTGTTCAAAACTCTGATGCCTCACAGCTAGGTTCATGCTATATTTAACCCTGCAAATACATGTACACAGATATGTTTTAGGTGATCACCAAGAACTATAGAAAACACATCACATTAGTAATGGAATCTAGCAATAAACAGAATTGCAAACATGAATATATGGACAATCATGTAATGGGAAAGGCAGGAGTAGCCACATTGTCTTGCTACTATGGTTTGTAGGAGTAATGCAAATAGCATCATAAAATGATAATACTAATAATAACCATAATAATACATAGTAATCATTTGATGATTTATACAACACTTGCTGGATATGTCGAGCTTTTAAGTGCTGTAATAATTAATTTCACTATTATTACCAACATGTGGTACTCCATGTATCTCCATGTATCTCCTAGGGGTAGGTGGCTGTAGGGCTATATCAGGGTATCAGACCCATGGCACAAGGCATTGTCTTGTTCACAAAGCAAGCACTTGTGCTATCCTCTTGGCCAATTTGAAATCTTTTGACTTCCTTGCTTAAGCAGCATTTATAAAAGGTACCGAACATCTGTTTTGCTGTAAATAATAATTACTAATAACAATGATAAGTATTAATAATATACTATACAGTTTTGTTGTAAATTATAAGTAATAATAATCACAACAATTGTAATAATTATACTATTGCAAACTATACTTAAACACAGGGGTCATGTCAACGTGTGCTAAAGGCTCTACATATGTTTTAAAATAATGTACAGGGCGTCCCTCTTGAGTATCATGCTGAATGCTAGGTTCTATCTAATTTTGCAGGAATTTGAATAACGAACTTAAACAACAGAACTGACAGTATTCACCTTTATTTATTGTTTTCTTTTTTTTTACTCGTATCCCCCCTGCTCGCCTAGCCAACTCAACCGTACCCCTGTTTGCTATCCTTGACCCTCCTGTAAAACAAGGAAAGCAGGAATGCTGCCAGCAATATTTCCCCCGGCTGCACGAGATTGCCAGCAAAATTACTTTATGCAGAGTTTTACATTCCGAGGTCAGTGAGACAGCCAATACAATTGCAGTGCCTGTGACTGAATAAAAGGGCTTTTTATGGCTTATAGAAAAGATGGTCATGTCAAACTTTAAACAAGCTCTTCCAATAATGGTTACGGTTGGAATGCTCAAAACATGTGGTATTTTAAATACCACCTTTTTATTAAATCAGGGGTACATAGAAAGTGCTTCAAGAAGTAACACGCATTTGCAAAGCCAATAGTTGTGGCGTGTGTGTATACCTGGCATAGGCACTTACTACCTGACCATTAGACTGCAATAGTTGGCCAATTGTGTGTGTATGTCGTTGTATGAAAGCAGTGCCTGGGAAATGGATATCTTATACTGGCCTATGCACCAGTTGTTGTTTTTTTTTTTTAGCAGGACCTCAGTGCAAGGCAGAGATATGAGTGTATAGTCATCATATTACATTTCTTGGTAAGCACTACAAGTTTATAATGCAGCTGCCTTCACCATCTTTTAATGACCAGTCCAAATGCTAGTTAGTAGTTGCAGAGAAAGGGTCTTATGTTTCTTGGTAGGCATGAGGAGATTGCTTTCAGTGACTGTTAATGCGTTTGTATTATTTTAGTGGCCATACCAAAAACTGGGTAGTGCTCACAGGTTATGGTCGGTAGGATGAGATGAGACGCAGTGGCTGCAATTGATTGTATTTTAGTGGCAATCACAAATATGCATAAGTAGTTGCATAGAAAAAGTCATATTATTATTTGTAGGCAGGTGGCCCCCTGGTGCGTACCACCAGGGGGTGCACAAGCATCGGACATCTGATCCGGCGTCTCCCCCATTTCAGACTGAATCAAGCGACTTGAGAGCAATATAACCAACAATGTCTTCTCCTGCTCAGCTCGATTCTGCTTATAAACACTTTGTGCATCTGTGGACCACTTTCTTTCAAAAATCAAACCCTCATTCGACCAGAACGCCACTTACTAAGCCTGCTCCCTTCCCGCCTCGTGGACAGCAAGATGGCGACCTCTGCTTCACTTTTATAAGACCACCCCAAGAGCTCCTTTAACTCACCTTTGAATCCGGTGATACGTGAAGCTCCAAGCAGCTGCCTACGGAACTGCACCGGGCACATCCGATTTTTGTTGGCCCACGAACGTGCCACCCCTGAGCTACAGCTCTCTCTGATCATGATGCCAGAAAGACTAGTGATGAACGCGTCACACTTCCACACTGTGTGGTCATTCTTCTGCTCAGCAAGCGAGATTGCAAGTTTTTGCCTTAACTGGAGGCCCCGCGGACTCTGGGCTGCAGCACCAATCGCACCACCTCCTGCTGGAAACTGGTCACTGTAAGACCGTCGGTCCCCCCACTGGGACCGGCTTTGGACGAGGTCTCCCGCCCTCGGTTCAGCACCTCTGGCCCGGGGCATCTCCTTCAACTGACCTCTGAGCCACCGCTGAGTTACCACAATCTCCGATCCCGACGCCAGAAAGACTAGTGGCGGCCGAGCCACACTTCCACTCTGAGCAGTCGTCCTGCTACTCGTGAAGCGAGGTTGCAAGGCCTGATTGGGGCGACCCCTCTGGATACCGGACTACACCACCTATCGCATCACCTCCTGCTGGGAGCTGGTTACCGTGCAACCGTCGGCCCCCTGCTGGGATCGGCCTTGAACTAGGTCTCCCGCCCTCACTTCTGCACCTCTGGCCGGGGCAACTCCCTCAACTCACCCCTGAATCCAGAGCCTGCTCTCCCAGATAGTCACCGATCCCCTGCCAGGCGCCCACATCTGTTCCTCACTTCTGGGTAAGCACCCATCTGCTTAACTCTACAACTGATCAACGCCTGCACTACTTGCCTGACTACAACTTTCTACCTGTCTGCCCTGACCAAGCTCTTGGACCGTAAGAGACTGGGTCCTGTCCCTGCCGACCCACAGCAGTATTGTGTCTTCTCCCTGAAACCCCTATCTGGTTCCCCAATACTGCCTGGCTGTGTCCTCCTTGTTGATAACCTCATCTATTCTCCACAGCGGTGAGCAACTGGGTCCTCCCACCATTGACCCATCGCAGCCCAACGGCTCCGCCTCATCACCACTAGCTCTCCCTACAATCTCTACGGTAACTCCACCTGGAGGACTCCCCCTGACACCCCTACTGCTGTACGGTGGCAGCCTCCTTCCAGTCAGCCTTGCCTGCTCTCGGCAATTGGGATTGTTTAGTTCCTACTGCCATCGACCCTTTTCAGCATAGCGGCTCTTCCTAGCAAACACTGGTCCACCCTTTAGTCCTGGACTTATTTTCACCTACAGCAGCAGTTATTCTCCTCCTTGACAGTCTTATGTTTCTCTCCAAGTTTTCAAGTGTTGAGGTCCTCCCACCTTTGACTTATTTCAGCCTAACGCCTTTACCTAGCTGCCACTGGTCTTCCTGCAACCCCTACAGCGACTCCGCCTGGAGAATTCTACTTAGAGCCCGGTGACTCTTCTTGACGGCCAGTGTTTCACCCTGCAGACCGGGACACACTTCACACGCACCGGCTTGCCTCCTCCTCACCCATTGCGAATCTCTCACTGATCCACTGTTACTAGTCTGAATGCACATCACGGCTGCTCCTCCTCCGTTGCTCTGCCACTGTTTGACTACCATCACTCCTTGTTATGCACTATATCTCCCTTCAGGCCCACGCCTCTCTCCGACCTACCCCTGCCCTTCCGCCCTCCCCACCCTGAACACTCTCTACCTTGTCATCATGACCATCTCCTCTTTTAACCTTCATTTGCCCCCCCAACCCCTACCCTGCCTGGTACCCTAACACCTCAATCCGAAATCACAACCTTTTCTAACCACAAATAGCTATCACTCCCAACTCCATCGATGTTGCCCTTTGGAACACTAGATCTATCTGTAACAAAACCACTGCTGTCCTTGACCTATTCTTACGCCTCAACCTCCACTTCCTCTCTATTACCGAGACCTGTATCCCCCCCATAATAGTTCCGTTCCTGCATCTCTCACTTCTTCCTCATCTTCCTTGGCCCATGTCCCTCGTTCCTCAGGCCGAGGTGGTGGCATTGGCCTTCTTTTTCGCCCTGTCTCTTTTTCTCCCTGTCGCACTCCTCTTCTGCCCTTTCCTCATTATTTACCGTCCTCCTGGCCCTCTTGGATCCTTCTATGAGGACATTTACTATGTCCTTAGCCTCACTCCCCCCCAGTCCTACCTCTCCAATCGTACTGGGTGATTTTAACTGCCACATCTCCCCCAACTCTCCTAATTCTCCTCTCCTTTCCATACTAGACTCCTACCTTCTTACTCCTCTCCCGTTCCCACCCACACACCGTTCTGGTTCCACTCTTGATCTTATCTTTACCTCTTCACTCACTGCTTCCTCTATATCCATCCTACCTAACTATCTATCCGACCACTCCTTACTCTCTGTCTCCCTCACTCCCCCTCCCTCTTATCCTCCCTCCCCGTTATCCTCCACCTCCTTTTACCGGCGTGACCTGCGTAATGTTGACCCCTCTCTCTTCTACACCTCCTGCTCCTCTTCCCTCCCCCCTCTCTCCCACTGCTCCTCTCTCTCAGCCAATGAGGCATCTGCCACTTTAACCTCTACCCTCACTTCTACTCTCGACCTACTTTACCCTCTCTCTTCATTTCGCCCTTCTCGCAAACCTGCCCAACCTTGGCTCTCTCCTCATTTTTCCTCCATGCGTCGCCTCCTCAGACACCTTTAACGACGCTGGCTCAAACACCACTCCCCTTCTAACCAATCCTCTTACTTCTCCTATCATACCCTCTACAATAACTGTCTTGACTCTGCTAAGTGAACCTACTTCTCTGACCTTCTCCACTCTCAAGCCTCTCACCCTCGCCGAATAGTCCAAACTTTAACTCAACTTCTCTCTCCCCCACCTCTGATCATTCTATTGCCTCTCTTCTCTCTGCCACTGAGCTCGCTAACTTCTTTTCTAACAAGGTCCTCAATCTTTGCCAAGACATTCTCTCCTCCCCCTCTTATTCTCTCCCTTCACCTCCTCCCCCCTTCCCTCTACCATGTACTCCTTCACTCCTGTTTCTCAGACAGAAGTCTCCCTCCTCTTATCTAAAAGTCACACTACTGCCTCCCCCTCAAACCCCATTCCTAAAATCTACCCCCTCCTTATACTCTACCTTACCTCCTTCTTCAACAATTGTCTAGCTACTTCTACCTTTCCTTCTTCCTTCAATAACACGACTATCATCCCTATCCTGAAAAAGCCATCAGCCAACCCCCTCCTAGCCTCCAATTTTTGCCCCATCTCCCTCTTGCCCTTCATATCTAAACTCCTTGAACGTATTGTCTATTCCCAACTCTCCTCCTTCATCTCTAACCTTTCTCTTCTCCCCCTACTCAATCTGGTTTTCGCCCTCACCACTCCACTGAAACTGCTCTTACGTCTGTTCTCAACTCTCTCCTCTCTGCCCACTACTTGAAGCACTCCTCCATTCTCATTCTTCTTGACCTCTCAGCTGCCTTTGACACTGCCTTTGACACTGTTGAACACCCTCTACCTCTTAACTCTCCCTCATCCTTTGGCCTCAAAGACTCTGTTCTCAATTGGTTCACCTACTACCTTTCCAACTGCACCTTTGCAGTTTCCTGGAGCTGTAGAACCTCCCCTATTTACCCTCTCAACCATGGTGTCCCCTAAGTATCTGTCCTTGGCCCATTTCTCTTCTCACTCTACACTTCCTTCCTAGCTCCTCCTTTGGTGTATCTCAGCATCTCTATGCAGACGACACCCAGCTCTTCCTCTCCTTCTCTTCCTTCACCCCTGACATTCATCTTGTGCTCTCTTCCTGCCTTTCCGCTATTAAATCCTGGATGTCCTCTTACTTTCTTACCCTAAACACTGATAAAACTGAAGTCCTATTTTCCCCTGCTAACCCACTTCTTCCCCCCTCCCATCTTCCTTGCATTCTCTTTTCCTTCTCCCAACTCCCTATTTCTCCTCATGCCCGAAATCTTGGCCTTCACATCGACTCTAACCTCTCTCTCTCCCACCATATCTCTCTCACTGCCCAGTCCTGCCGCTTCCACCTCTATAATATCTGCATAATTTGACCCTTACTAACGTTCAATGCTACTAAAATCCTAATTTCCACCCTCATCTTCTCTCGATTCTTCTACTGCTCCACTCTCTTCTTCGGTCTCCCTACCACACATCTTACCCCCCTTAAATCCATCTAGCACTCTGCCATCCATTCTCTTTGCCATCTCTCTCCTCATGATTCCATCTCCTCTTCTCTCTCCTTTCTAGGCCGGCTTTCCTTTCACTCCCAACTCAAATTCAATTTCCTCTGTCTCATCTTCAAATCCCTCCACAGTCTTGCTCCATCTTACCTTTCCTCTCTCCTCACCTTCTACACTCCTTCTCGCTCTCTCTGTTCTGCTGATCTTTTCCTACTCACTCCCAAGCCTCCACCCTGTGGCCCATCCTGCTTCACCTCCTTCAAACATCTTGCTCCTTTCCACTGGAACCATCTCCCTCTCCCTATCCACTCCATCGCTTCCTATTCCTCCTTCCGTACTTCTCTAAAATCTTACCTCCTCCAATCACCATCCTAACACCCCCTTCTCTCACTAAGATTCTATACTTCATCCTAACACCTTCTTGCGGCCTCTCTCTCTTTGTCCTATATCAACCTATATTTCTCATGTAAATTGTTCCACACACTGTTTTCTGGTTCTTGATTCACATGTTTTTTATGTAGTGTGTAAGTGTTTTTAACCCGGCACTTCACCTAAGTCAATGCCTAGCATGTGATGCACAGCTGAAACCCTTAATTAATTATTTGTGTCTATAAGTTCTTTTATTCTGAACGATGTACCACTTATATCACACCCCTCTCTTTTAACCCCCCCCCGTCACACTGAACCAGGAATCAGGCTGGTTTGCAAAGTTAAAATATTTATTTTATATATACACAATATATATCACACTATTTTTACTGGTTAAACAATAATCACCAATGGGGTGATGTCACACTAGACAATCTCTTTAATCACAAGGAGCAATGATGGGAAAAATAATGTAACACACAAATAATACTTTTGTGTGTTCAATCAAATGACAATGTGATTACTATTCCGCGTGCAGTAAGCGCGATTGCGGAATAACTATAAGGAGTTGAGATGCGGTTTTGGGTTCATTGGAAAGCTTAGGATGTTAGCTTCAAATAGAAATCCCGTTTCTAGCATAAAGTATGAAGAAGTTATGAGCGTTTTCGTGGAGGTCATTTTTTTCAGATAGAGGCAAAATGTAAAACAAGGATGCGCTTTTAAAATACAAACAAGGTTCTTTAAACTAGAGAAAGACTATGAAGATACAAACTACACGACAGCGCAGCCAAAACATCAGGAGGTCACCGATCAGGTTTTTGCCCGCCAAGACGCTTGCCTTTCATCAGATAAAATATATCAGCGCAAATATGATTTTTAACAATATTATTACAGAAGGACTATAGGATAAGAGAGAGAGTTCAGGCAAGACAAAAAGGATTTCTAGCAATACAGTTCTGGATATGAGAAAGATTTGATTTGGATAGGGATGACAATGGACAGTACATTGGCTAGTGACAATCCTAAACTATGGATACTCACTACCAATGTTTTGAATGGAACCATCAGGGATTCTGGTCAAAGATTTCTGGAACACCGCACGGCAGGACTGGACTGCCGTGCGGCAGGACTGGACTGGATCTGCAATGGCTCTCTGGTCTGCACAGCACAGCATGGCTGGATGGGGTTTAATCCACCATTCTGGTTATGAAGATGATTCTTTGGCAGGCAAGCAGTTACAGCACAGCCTGGCTGCTTTTTGGTTTCCCCTTTAAGTTGAGGGATGGGTTCTGGAAGTTAGGCCCAGCTGAAAGTGGTTCCGCTATTCTCTGAGCCTTTCTGCTTGCAAAGTGTTTGGAGTCTGGAACAAGGAGTATGGATGGATCTCCTTCAAAGTGCTGTGCCAAATTTGAGATGGTGGGTGGATCAGTCTGTCTTTCTAGGTCCTAAACTGTCTCTATTTAAGTGTTTCATAAAGGGGCAGGTAAGCTGAATTATCCTAGGTGCACCCACTAGGAAGACCATTGGCTAAAGTCTGCTCTCTCCCTTGATTGGAGGAAAAAACAGAGTGTCATCATGATGATGTAGTGTATGAGTCAGGGAAAACCTCCCCTTTGCTTTTTGCACATAAAATCTAATTTTGATATCTTTACATGTACACTCTTTATACCAATGACATACATAGATCACATATTTGTTGGAGCACATATTCTTCCAAACCCCATAGCTGTGGGATCTTGGTTCTGGATTTGACAGAATTTCGCACTTTTGTCCAGGACACAACATCTGATTTGTCCACAATTTTGTACATATGTGCGCATTGTACATGGGCATAATCGTAGGAGGTTTCATGCTTCTGACATGAATACAATTGCTACAAAACCAGAATGTTCACTATGCCTTCTCAGAACATCGCACAGAGTTCTGGGTCCTTTTAAAATGTGCCCAAAAAAAATCACATTAACCATACTGTAATTTTACAATTTTTACAAATTGGCACAGTCCTTTGTCAGACTTTCCCAAAAGTATGCTTTCTGTCCATTGAGAATCAACAAAAATGTCTATCCCCGCCTCCAAAGGTTTCTAGTAGCTCAAGAGCAATCCCTGCTTCTTCCTCTGGCAGAGGCCACTGTTGACACTTACAATCTGCATATCTTTTCAGCCAAGGAAGGTTCATTGGGGGTCATTCCGAGTCTGGAGGTAAGGTACAAACCATGCCGGTATTGATTTACCGGCATGGTTTTCCGCTCCATGCCATTCCAACCCCTCAGACCGTAAATTACGGCACCGTAAACTACAATGCCGTAATTTACGGTCTTGGGTCACGCGTGCGCGCCACCATGGCGAAATTAACGCCATGGCGTAAACCGGAGCTGATTCCAAGTAAGGACCACACGTAAATTACATCCTCCTCAAGGCCGTAAAGTACCTTACCGGCATGGAGTACATACAGGCATCTCAGAGAAGGAGTAAAGAACCCTGAGCAGTGGGACCCAGAGCCACAGGTGCACACATGCAACACAGACGGAGGCCAGGAGTCTGGCATAGTAGAAAAGGAACACACCCACACACCACCACCCTCCCACACCAAGATGACACCAATTGAACAATCAAGTCCACAACCACACAAACCCCTGCAACAACACCAGGCCCCCCCACTGAGGAGGCACAGGGGTAGAAGGAGGGGGGAGACAGGCCCTGCATGCAGCACCAGTGCATCCTCCGTTACCACCCCTGCAGCCCCCATGCACACATAGCATGACTTGACGCTCCAGGAGAAGGCCTACCAGACAGACACCCCTGACCACCTAGACTGTGACACCGTCACCACCATATTGCGGCACAGACACAAAACAAGCGAGCACCATACAAATGTACAGTGCCAACCCGGCACAAGTGATGGTGTTGCCTGTGCCCCACACCCATGCCAAAGGCACCCACCAGCACACAGTGGCATGTCACAACCGTCCATTATGCGGCAACATATCCAAGTGCCCTTACACCCCCCCAAACACATCCCCAAACACACAAGGGTCCACCGATCCCCAACATGGACCACCCATGAGACACACAACAGTAAAGCTGAACCAAAAGCAAATGGAGGCATGGCAAATGACAATGTTGCCCCTGACAGCACCCACTGGTCGTATGTGGACCAGCTTGGCATGCACGTTGCGGACATCCACTGCAAACAATACCACTCCTCCTACGTGCAGATGGAATGCAACACTACCAAGAACCGCACACATGGGTGGGCCCGACACCAAACAACTACACATGACTCAAAGGGCCTGCTGAAATGACATGATATGATATGATATGGCATTTGGAACGCGCCCATACACAAGTGTCTCAAGGCGCGACGAGGCAGGGAGGGGGGAACAAGGGGAAGACAGACAACGATCCCACCAGGCCAGGTGTGACACAGACCGTGCAAGTGCAGGGGTAGTGAGAATGGAAAAAGTGCAAGTGCAAGTGGACGGGGGAAGTGCAGTACAAAGTAAGTCGAATATCCAAAAATAAATTAATAGGGCCAGCTGGTGGCAAGTGCAAGGTAAGTGCAGACAAGTGCTGGGAAGGGGGGGCTGTAGGGATAGAGAGACAGTCCCGCAGTGCAGGGGTTGCCAGGGAGGCAGTGCAAGTGGAGAGTGGCTGGGCCCAGGACCGAGGTCGGCGAGAATGGCCCAGATCCAGATCCTGTGCAGTTTCAGTGAAGAATTCAGCAGGGGAGAGGGAGAGAGAAAGCAGAAGCAAAGAGGAAGGTCATGAGGTGCTTCCGGAACCAGAGATGGTTCTCCTCAAATATCAGGGATGCAGGAAGGCTGTTCCAGAGGGAGGCCCCTGCCGCGGGGAGAGATCTACCCCCAGCTCGTTGCTCTGAGAAGCGGCTGACACTGAGTGAGTCGGAGACGGATGAGCAAAGGTCTTGGGAAGGAAGACATTCAGGAAGAGAGAGTAGAAGGTATTCATGCCCCAGGCCCAAGAAGGCCTTGTGGACAATGCATAGTGTTTTGAACTTAAGGGAAGGAGGGAGTGGGTGTGCCGATGAGGAGAATCTCAGTCTTACTAGCATTAAGGCAGTGTTCATTGGCTGCACACCATTCCTGGATATCAGACAGACAGTCAGAGATGAGGGAAGGAGAGGAGGACGCCGAGGGTAGGCTGAAAATTTGCTGGGTATCGTCCGCATAGCGCTGAAAGTTTGGGCAGAGGGTGGCGATGCGGTGGCCAAGGAGTGCCAAATACTGGTTGAACAGCCAGGGAGGGAGATTAGATCCCAGGGGAACACCACAGGTGGAGGAAAAGATGTCAGAGAGGAGGGCCCCAAGTTGGACCTGGGAGGGTCGATTGAAAAGGAAAGAGGTCAGCACGCTACCGCGCCACATGGCCCAACATGTAGGATGACCTGTCTGGCTGGCTGTTGAGTCATCTGACTGTGTCATGCAAGTGCACTGGTGCCACAGGGTGGGTGCCTGCATGAACCAACTGCGTAGAAAAGATGGAGCCATTGTACGTTGTTCACCCTGACAACAAACCTGCCAAAGAACCAGGGCAACGGCACATATGGACATATTTTCACTTTGCCAGAATAAGGCAACCACATCACACTACATCTACACCAACTGACAAGGGATAGGCACACTACACCAGCACCACTCATTGGCGGACACCACAACCACAAGTGCATATCCGAGGGCACACTGCACATTCACATTGCGGCATCCCCCAGCCTGGCACCACATTGGAGACCCACCCCTGGAAGTGGAATTCACGGAGGACAGCAGGGGTACGATATCACGTCACCGGCATGGCACCCCCATAGGAGTGTTGGGAATCACCATAGAATGGATCAGAGCTGGATGATGGACATGATCCACAGCCAAATGAGAATGTACACAGTACACAGCACCAGAATGATCCGACATCAGAACAGCAGCATGCGACAAAGGAACATGTACCCCAAGATGTCCACACCACCGTTCACGGACCATCATGTAGACACAACACCCCACAGCAATACATTGCATCGGACACATATTTGTGTCCCTGATCGTGCCGAATATATCTATGTACATGTACATATGGCCATCATCGAAAGCCTGCCATGACAGCCAAGTGCTGTTCACCACCATGACAGTCCACACACCCACCTCATTTTGCGACACATGCAGCTGTTGGTGGATGTACCCTAACAGCAAGCCACATGACCCCTGTCATGAACCCCCTGAACAGACCCATGGGGCAACCAGACCATGGCCATACCCGTGCATGCGTGTAGATGCAGCAGTCACCAGGTTTGTGTGATGCACATATGTGCCCGCGAACCAGGACTGGTGGCTGACCCCTCCACTGATATCTGGTGTTGAATGGGCCCATGCCATATGTGCAGATGGACAAAAAGTGCAATGAAGAATGTCCACAACGGTTCAACTTTGCAACACCAATTGTGTATTGAGATAACAAGAAATGAAAAAACAGTGCTTACTTCAGCAAATGCCCAAGCCCCCTCCCCCATCCCCCCAACTCCAGAACACAACATCACCCCCCTCCCCCCAACCCCAGAACACAACATCACCCCCCTCCCCCCAACTCCAGAACACAACGCCACCCCCCTCCCCCCTTCCCCCAACTCCCGAGCAGTCGTCCCATGTAGGATCTTGGGACCACATGTGGCAGTAATGGCTAATGTCCCTTGGAGCCCTTGTCTGGGGGAGGCAAATCCCGTTTGCGCAAGGAACGCCGGAGGCGTCTCTCCGGGCTGCCTTGCCTGGCCTCACTTGTCTCGGACGTGCCCTCCTGCTGTGCCTCCGTATTTTGACTCCCTGCCTCAAGGGCATTAGCAATTCGGTTGAGGACATGGCATAGCCGGGTTGTATTGTCCGTCAGGGAGTCGCACAATCTGGTGGTGCAGTCGTTGAGGGACTGGCGCATTTGATCGAGTTCCTCATGCAGTCCAGCCCTGGTCTGGCGATTGTCCTCAATATAGTTCCCTATGAGATCGCTCAATTGCTGAACTCTGAACTGGTCAGGTGAAGGGGGGCCATCGGATGATCTACTTGCACCAGCATGCTATGCAGGGGGTTGTATGGGTGGACTGGGGGGAACGACGTCACACCCCAGCGGGTCAAGTTCAAGGCTGTGCACTGGTGATGGTGCATCCCCGGAGTCACTGCATGACGCCAGTGTCACGAGGCATGGTTCCAGCATTTGCATGCTCTCCTGGTCATCCTCCGACATGGGCCCCTGGATGGGTGGCGGGCTGGGCTCCCACTCATCTGGTGCGGTAGCGGCAGCCTCCCCTGAAATGCTCGATTGTGCTGAGGCAGGGGTCTGCTCGGCTGCTGCCACGGATGTTGTGTGGCTTGCTGGTCTGCCAGCTTCAAGTGGCCTTTCCGTAGGCTGAGGGGTGGTTTTCTTGGCTGCTGGCTTCGGCCTGGCCCTGCCAGTACCCGCGGAGGTGCTTGGCCGACTTCCTTGGGGCTCTGTGCTGTCATGGTCTGTGCCTGTGGGGGTAGGAGAGAGGGACAACATTAGTGTATGTGCTATGTCCTATTTGCATACATGGTTGCATGGACATTTCAGTCATTGACGGGTTGTTCAGTTTGGGGGCTAGCTATGGCAGTGGTACATGTGCATGGTGATGACATATACACATGTTTGGGAGTGATTCGTTGTGCCCTGTTCATGTACATTTCGGCAGGTACTATGCCTACCACGCTGGACGGTGTGCATGATGGGCTGTGCAAGTCAGTCCAGTATGGTTGATGTGCGTTATGCACTCGCACTTGGGCCAGCATTAGGCGGCACTTGCCTCAGCATTTGTTGGATGGGGGGATGCGTTAGATGGGGGGAGGGCAACACGAGAGGGTGCCTTCGATGGCCCCTGGGTCAGTTTACATGATGCAATGGACATTGCCAGTGTGCACTGTCAACACTCACCTCCTTCTGCAGAAGTCGTTCCGCCGCACTCCATGGTCCCCACACCCTCTATGGATTCCGTGCCAATGAGCTGCGCGCAGGTCTCCTCCCACGGCTCTAGTTGGACCTGTGTACTTGGCCCACCTCCCGTCTGCAGGGCCTGGCTGCGGTTGGTGGAGAGGAGGCCCCGCACCCGCACCCACAGGTCGTCCCACCGCTTGCGGCAGTCCCTTGGGGTGCGGGGGGTGCTTCCAACAGCGCTCACCCTCTGTGCCAGTTCCGCCCAGATGCTCTTCTTGCGGAGGGTTGATTCCCTGCGCATGTCGCCGCTGAAAACTACATCAGCATGCTCTGCAAGGTGGTCTACCATGACCTGCAGTTCATCGGTGGAGAATTTCACCTTGCGGACGCGATCCGCCACCCTTTTTGGTGCTTTCGGCATGTCCTGCGGTGCCTGGTCCGGTTCACGACTTTACTTTCCTCACAGGGCTGCTGGCAGCTGCGGATGGCAATGGATTGTGTTTTTAAAGATGGCCACCGCTCTCCTTCCCGTTCCTGTGCGATGTCGTAATGTCCGGTTCCTTTTTAAGGTCACCGTTATGCACTGTCGCTAATGCTTACAGGGCGGTGTAGTACTTTACGTGTCGGTTGCATGCCGGTAGGGGTTTTTCGGGGGATTTTGCGGCAGGCCGCGCGGTCCTTTTCCAGCATGGCGGAAAGCGCGTGTCCGTGAGCTCGGAATGGGCCGTAATTTTCGGACTTCAACCAGCACGGTGTCGTACTTTACGCCATGCCGGAAAATACAGTTACTTACCGGCATGACTTGGAATGAGGCCCATTGTCTCCTTCAGGAGCAGCAGCCCAAATCTCCTCCCCTCTTAATCGACACCTGAATGTGAGTTCCTGGCCTTTGATGGGAAGCATGAGAGATGCCTTTTGTTCGGGGAAAGCTGGGGGGAACTGGTTTGGTGACTCAGAGCTCAGCTAAATTCACTGTCAAATTATATCATTTTCTTAATTTAAAATAAAACATGCACATTTTTAATCACGCAGCTAGAACTCTGATTCCAGTCTCTAAACCATGGAGATTAAATAGTTACAACCTATGTTCCTCTTAATGACAGGTCACTTAGATTTAAAACATTAGATCTTAATGGTGCAGCTTTTCAGTTTAAATGCAGGCTTTTGAAACAGTCACAGGCGGCCGATGGTACTGCGCCCATATTTTGACAGATTTTCACAGACAAGCACACCTTCTACTGTGGATATTTTGATGATAGATTCCACTTTTCCGGACATTGTGGGATCATATTGATTCCTTAAATGAAGTGGTGGGTAACACCCAGCAAAGATATTGGGTGTTTTCTGATGTTTTGAACTGGCATTTCATATTTTCAGCAGCCAAGAAAAAGGAATTTAAGAGCTATTTCTGTGTTTCCTTGCAATAAAGCACTGCCTTTCATGCAGTTTCCATTTTTACTCGGTAGGCAGCCCAGTGACAGGTTTCAGCAGTGAGGTCTCCTTCCACCACTGACAACAGGCAAAGTAGATTTGGCAGACATCTTTTCTGGTTTCAAAGCACAATTTTCATAGGTTTTGGCACGCATGGGGTTTTCGCATTTGAGTGTGAAAAAGTTGAGGATACCAAAGAAAAGCAACTGATGCATTCAGATTATTCCTGTCATGATGAATTAGTCAAACTTCATTCCAAGGAGTGGATGTGATATACTGTCTACTGGCTTCCTGACCCCAGTACAGTGCCTGCTGGGCAAAATACCCTGCAGGCCACTGAGCACAGCACCGGAGCATGGTATAGTGAGCCTTGAGCCATCTCACAGCTTGAAACCAGCATGCTAAGCAAGGAAAATGGGTGACTGCAGCCTCACATTTCAAGCAGCCCTTTCTCTGTACCAAAGGTTTTTGCCTCCTGTAACACTTTGCTGTAGCTTATTGAATATTGACTGGGGTTTACAGGCTGTCCCCTCCCCCTCATCTGCCAACTCGCAGATGCTTGTTGCACATGGGATAAAATCTATTGATATGAGAGAGAGGAGAGAGGGAGAGAGAGAGAGAAAGAGAGAAGATGTCAGTGGTGGAAGGTAGCACATCAACACTAACCGAGCCAAGGCTAAGCTCTCCTCTTTAGCCCTGTTGCACTCTCCCACATGAGCATCTTACCAGACCCAAAGCTTTGTAGTCTAAACGATCTTGGGCTCTTCTCTATGAATAACATACTCCCAAGTTCTCTAAAATACATTTTTGATCTGGAAGTAATGGACTTGTGAAAAATTAGTTTAGCAAATAGTCTTTACTCCAGAATATTTCTCTGCATGGTTCTGGGTATTTTGAGTATTTTTGGCACATTGAAAAAAGAATGAGTGTCTTTGTGAAGTCTTCAATATTTTGTGTTTAAAAAAACAAAATGTATGTAGCAAAGTCCTTGGGTTACATGGGTTTAACTGACCTACTTGCGATTGACGCAGCATTCTTTTGGTGACAATTCACCTTCTACCTGTAAATATTTACAAACCTAAAAATCATGTTAATCATTGAGGGAATGACACGTGTGACTTGGTGAGACATCAGCTTTGTGCAGACAGCAGAAAGAGAAATGTTGTACGCAAGTTTAACAAAGGTGACAATTGTGATTGCTACTTTTGCAGCATTGAAAAGGAAAATGGTGCAGAGAGCATATTTTATGTGAATACCTTAGAATAGAAATTGTTAGTGCTTCAAAACCTTTTTGAGCAAAATGAAAGAGAATCCCTTTTCATGGGCAGGAACACGATTAATAGTAAAGAGCGTTGTTTCATTAATTGCACTTATATAAAGATAATTAAACCACATTACAATTTCACAACATATAAATTGTCTATCATTATTAAATGTTCATACATTTCACTATATGTGCAAACAAAACAAGAGGGGTGGCAGGGGCGCTACTCTGGGTCCCAGCTGCAGTAAACTCAAACCGTCCAAAGATGTTAAGATGCTAAGAATAACACCCATGACATCAAAGAGGGCATCACAAATGTCATTGATGACATCACTGATGAAATCACATGTATAAGAGGATGGGCCCAGACACACGCATAGTGGAAATGGGGAAAATGAACCACGACTCCTCTGTTAAAAAATGGATCACTTAAACAACAAGTTTTCAGAGTTAAAGACATTTGTGGAAAGACATATGATGGACAATATTAAGTACTACTGCCCCACATGTACATGTACCCCTTCCCCCTGTCCCAACCAACCATCCCAAAAAATGTCCTGTCATCAAAGACGCTATGATGAGACCTTAATCCCTTCCTCCCCTCATGACCAGCCTGTGCAATATCCAAATTTCACTGTGTGTGTTTCCCTTTCTGCTACCCCTTTCTGCTACCCCTTCCCTTTCCTAATGAAATATTTTTAGTGTGTGTTAATAAAGTTCTGTGTATTAGCTGTTGCTGTGTATGTGTGTTTTTTTTAAAAAAAAGCCTGCTAGGAGTCCGTGGAGCGTGCAAGTATCTGGGCAGTCCATAATCAAAATGGAAGTGTCCTTCGGACACTGCATCTGTCTGGGATGTCCGCAATCAAGATGGAGGTGTCCTGCGGACACGGCACATGTCAGGACATGTCCGCAAAGTCATTAGATACCTTTATATGATTTGGGGGCCCGCACCCTGTTCTGCGGACACCTGGATGCATGAGCATCTGATCCCCTGTGCCCACCGAACACTGTGCCTGTCTGTAAAGTTGTATCACAATTTTAATTAGTTTGGGGATCCCGCCCTTGTCCTGCGGACACCTGGTCACATATGCATCTAATCCGCTATGCCATCCAAACACTGTGCCTTTGCGCAGGGTCCGCAAAGTTGTGTCACAATTTTAATTAGTTCAGGGACCCCACCCCTGTCCTGGGTGCATGCCCATGCAATCCCCTGTGCCGTCCGAGCACCGCACCTGTAACAAAAGGTCTGTAAACTTGTGCCATAGTTTTAATTTCTTCGGGGATCCTGCCCCTGTCTTATGGACATCTGTGCGTATTTGCATCTGATCCCCTGTGCCCCCCTGTCCGCAAGGTCTGATGCACATATCACACTTTTAATTAGTTCAGGGACCCCTACAGACACCTAGGCGCATGCACACATTGCATCCCGTGCAATAGTTGTCCTACGGATAGCCGTTTCATCCATGAGCATTCGCGATATCACCATGTGACCGCACCCATGCTGAGCGTAAGTCCTTTTTTCCGGACACTGTCCAGGCCCCCAGATATTTAAAAATTGATTTCTTGAGGGATCCAAGGTGTTTTACGGTGAAACCTCGCCGTTGCAGAGGTCATAGACCATGGCCTTGGCGATCTAGAGGCATTTTGGAAGTTTTTGTGCCCAGCTTGGGGTTCGAAGTGTCCGCAGAGCATGCAACTGTCTTTCGGAGCACATCCCTGCACCCCTATAAAAGGCCACACCCCAGTGCTGCTCCTCATTCTGTTTTTGGCTGTTCAGGAAAGAGCAGTGCTCCAGATTGCTCCTTGCCGGAATTGCTTTCTGCTAAATTCAGCTGTGCTGTGCTACTGTTGGAGCTGGGCTGTGCTTATTACAACCATGGGTGCTGCTGGCACCTCAGCACAACCCACACCACAACCATCACCATCTCCTGGAGGTACTGTGGAGGGGAACAGACATGGTGATGTAGAGGGGGATCAAGAAGAGGAAGAGGATGAGGTAATGGAAGTCCCCACTACCAGCTGCCAATGACAGACTTGGGTGTGGAGGCTCTTTACCAGTTGGTTACCCATTGGGGTGGTACTCAAGGTGTGTGCAGCCAAGGTTCACTGAACTGAGTGCAATGGCACTGAGTGCAATGGCACTCAGTCACGGCAAGCCTGGGCTGTACAGCTATGGGACCACCTTCATGCGGCGACACCTAAGGTCGAACCACAAGCAGCAGTTCGAGGGTTGACCCCTACGATCAAGATAGCAGTTTGTGTTCCTCTGCGGCATCCTCCGCATCTGCTCCTGTCACCACAAGGGACATTCCTGTGGGGCAGCTGATCCCTGAACAAGTCTCACAACGCAGTAGACCCTTACCTTTCGATGGTAACTGTACTGTGTATGTTCTGCGATGCAGTACTCTGCAGGGGTGAGCAATTCTGGAGTGCTTTCAAGGCCACTTTCCGCAGCATGAGGGAAACTGCCAACTACCTCTATGAGGCCCACCCAACATCTTCCTCTCTCTAATTGCCCCTTCGTCCCTGTAGTTGGCGCCCATTCCCCACCCTCCCTTCCCTTCCTTGTATGTCATGTAAATAAACACCCACAAAATTATAAAACAACAAAAAACAAAAAAAACAGCTCTTTTCAGAGCCGCCTTTCACAGTTTAAAAACAGAAGTACCAAAAAAAATACAAAGTCTGCAGACAGCGCGGTAGACCACGGACATCTATTTTTGATTTTTGGAAGATTTAAAGTGGGCAACACCTACTGCAAAATGCTTGCTATAGTTGCAAAAAGGGCTGCAAAGCATTTTGGATGTTTCGCAAAATAAGCTGATTGCCAGCATCAGTAAGATGGACTACATCTCTGCGAAAAATAGTGGTGCTACAGAAAGTAATGCTTTCATTGAGGAAGGGTGACATGCCAACATCTCTCAAAAATATACAAACAGCCTTGTTGACATGGTTCCTCACTTTCTCCATTGGCAGACCAAATAAAGAAGAGCACAGCCACATCTGTCTCTGGGCAATGTGAGAAAAAATTACTCAAAGGACTCAATGGGAATGGGGAAGTGGAAACACCGGCACCATCTCGTGATGGTGCCGGTGTTTCCACGTCCGCCTGCAGATGGGAGGTGTTCATCCCGCCAGGTCAGACCTGGCGGGAAGATCACCTCCCGCCTGCAGGACTCGGGTTCAGGCGGTCCGGAATTAACAGTGGCGGCGGGTTTACCACCACTGTTAATTCCGGACCGCCCGACCCGTAATGAGGCCCATAATCTCATTCGTCCCATCTTCTGATATGAAGTGGCAGTTACTTACAATGCTATGTGCTTTCAAAGTTTTCTTTTAATGCCCACTTGCATAACCGTTGCAAACCACATATTTCCTTTTTATCAGCTCTGTGTGATTTGTTTGAGGAAAAAAAAAGAAAACCACATTGGGAACATTTGTACAGCATGGTCAAGTGCAACATGCTATGTGAAACTTCAATATATTACCACGACTAAAACACCTGCTGTAAAATGCCCACAGAATGCACACAGAAAACAAAAACTGCATTTATGTTACCAAATCATGGCAAGTACACAATTAACAGAATGCACTGCGCTTACAACTACTCATTTCAGCACCATTTCAAGGAAAGCAAAGAAATGCATCTGTACTTTGGCAACAGTGCTATCTGTAAATTTTGCTAAATAAATGAAAGCAACAGGAAAGGATTTCAGCAACATAATGCAATGCCACTCATGTAGCAAGCGTCTATTTGTGGGAAAGTTAATAAAATTCCACGCACTAACATTCTTCTTTCTAATCTGTCCATTTCCTGGGCTTCTACCTTTTTCTCACCCTATTAGAACTTGCACTACTCCATTTCCAATGCAAGTACTGCAACAATAACTCACCTACTTGAAAAAGTACAGCACCGTGGGGCATACTTATCACTGCACCACCTGCCCCATACCAACTAAGCTGATGCTCCCAATTCCCCATTCCTATGCAGTACTGTACAATTGCACATGCATACTGAGTAACATTTTCCAACACCTGACTTTCCAGGACAACATGTCCTGTAATATCCTAGTGACACTGGGAAGCTTGCTACCAAGCAAGTATTAGGAATCTAGTAGCAACCTGTCTACACCAACATCAGTGTTACAAGCGTATTCGTAATCATGTGGAATGTTACTAACTCTTCCTCCCAACAAATCCTCCTACAATGTAAAATAATGTGTTCTCCAGTGCAATTATTGTGCCATTAACACACATAACCACTTCCTTCTTTCGTAAATTGCAGTGAAGAACAGCCTCCTGAAAGACAGCAACATCTCTACTGGAAAGTAGATGTTGGAAGATAAAACCCAGAAGAAACCTACTCTTCACATCCAACAAAGTAAGTGCAGTACTGTAGTACTATTCTTCCTGTTACTCAGACAGTGCATCGTTGTTGAATAGTACCCTGCACAATTCTATCCAACCCAACAGCATTTGCTTCACTCTGTTGTGTCTTACCAAGCACAATCAACTACAACTCACCAGAAGCATATCTCTCCCGACTCTTCTTCACTCTATGTAGATCCCAGACCATCGAACCAAACCATGACCATGGAACTGGAATGGACTCAGGCAGTTGATCTGGGTCTCCTCACCAGGAAGGAGTTCTTCCTAGAAATGTACCCCTCTGTTAGGTCTGTATTTACTAATAGATGCGTTAATTAATCTGAAGAACAGGGCAGAAGCACCACGAACGTGCCAGATGTAAAATAGAAAGAACAGCGTTAGCGATAGATCAGGCAGTGGCCAATAAGGTCTGCTCATTAGAAGAGTGTAGCTAACCTCTTTGCTAGGGAGTCAGTGTTCTACTTTGGATGCTAACTGTCTAGGTTCACGGTGAAGGGTAACCAGGAAATCTCCAGAGAGATCTAAATGACAGATTAACAGAACAGTAATTAGAAACTAGGGGTATCTCTTAGACAATACAAGCTAATGGGAGAATAGGAGTCTTACCAGAGTAACTGTCCAACGGGAGACCAGGATGGGTCCACAAATATATGGAAGCGAGAAACTGAAGCAAGAACACAACTTCAATCAGAAGCAAATGCCTTCTGGATGAAAGCGGCAATAAATACAAATGGTAGGTGGCGTACGCTATGTCCTGCCGTCACACATAAGTGTGCAACGCTGTTCCCCTCGAAACCGTAGCAGGAAAGTAACGAGACCTGTTATACAGAGGTCTCCAACGTTGCCATGGTCATTTCCAATGCCGAAAGACAGGCATCTTGTTGTATGGCGAAAGACGGCTCAGATATGGACGATGCAGCATTTTACGCTGATTGCGCTGTGCAAGTGCTGGAAACCAAACACTCTTACTCATTGCACCTCAGCAGGTCCACTGTTTGTATTCTCATCTGAACATCAGTATTGTAAAACATCCACTAGTTTTGTTAAAACATCGTAATATCCTTACTTATTCATGCACAGTAAGTACACTGTCATCCACAATTAATCTAACCGTTCACACATCAATAAACACAGATACAAATAGAACCTTCCCAGCCAGAAGTATCAGCACATTGCACAATCACACATCCCTCTATTTATGCCTACCCTGATAGTCAGACACTCATGCACAGTGCCCACAAATACAGGCCACAACTTTAAAACCCACACTTTCCTTTCTTCTCAAACAGCCAAAACAGAATGCCTACCAAAAAGCAATTCCATAGAACACAACGCAAAAACAGAGCAGATAAAACTAAAAGCATGCAAAATAGTAATCCACCTCTAGCACAGTTTGTACGAAATGTTCAGACAAAACAACTAATACAGTAACTGAGCAAAACTGAACAAGCTAGCAGGATGAAAAGTATGGCCCCACTTCCAAAATGGAAAAATAAAAATTAATTAATTAAGAAGGATACAACTGCCAGTAGCGCTAGCACTGTGTCTACCAATGTTAATGTATCCACAGGTAAGCATCCCAAGAAATTCATTTTACAAAAAATGTTCCACCATACAGTCCTTAAGAACCTTATTGAAACAGGACAGTAGTCACGCTCAACCCTTAAAACGTACTGCAGAAAACTGTTCCTGGAAGCTCCCATTGACAGTGCAATGCTCCTCAAAAGAAAATTGTTCATATTAATTTTAAACAGAATGAAACCAGTAACAAAATTACTTACTAAACTACAGAAAGTATCTCGCAACATGCGCAATATCAACATAGATACCTTTGCAAACTTCTATGCCGGTGAGTGGGTTCACACAACCAGCACAGAGCCATATTTCAATGAAGCGGCAGACAAACCCAATTGCCATACATAGCAGTGGCCGGGGCTATCAAATGGTAGACAACACCATTATGGCAGAAGAAACGCTCATTGAATGAATGTCCCCAACAAACTTACAATCAACACTCCATTCCACAGAATCAATCCATCCTCTGTACAAATGGCCCTCCACCTTAAAGTGTAAAACTTCAAAAACAATCATTCAAATTATTATGGCAATTCCTCAATCAGTACGTGAAAGCAAAATACATGAGAATGAAAATGTTGCACCTCATGGACTCCTGTCTAGTGCAAACACACAGGACTGCAAGGACATTCATTAGCTTGCATTTCCGGGCTTGCTTGCAGAAGCACCTTCCACCAAATCAAAATGTTAGCGACACCATTCCACTATGCGGAATCTTCTCCAGAGACTGTACTATGGGAAAAGCCCTGCTTTAGAACTAGAGCATTTTAATCACATTCTCCTACATGACACAGCCAAAGACCTGCTGGAAGAAATAGACCACATCCAAAGCAAATATATTGGAACTGAAGAGCACTTACAAAATGCAGTAACTTTAGAAAACAGTAGCACTAACCTCACAGATGCCAACCTTCTAATGCACACGTACAAAATATGAAATTACTAACCCCTCTATACTTTGCACATACTGCACTACAAAGCTTGATAACCAAATGCCAACACGGGCAGTCACAAATAACTTTTCCCACTTCCAAATCCACTGCAACAGCTAAATTTGTATGAGAGCATTATAATCCAACAGTACACCCATTTCAAACTATAATACGCCTTCAGCCTAAAACAGCTAAGTTGCCTCCTTCTGAATGACTAAAATGCATTTGTGGCAAAGTAGTTTATTTGCCATTAGATCTTAAACAAAATGTAGACACTCTGGGAGTGCAACGGCCAATTTATCAATCTTTGATTATCCTAGTAAATGGTGTACCTACAAAAGACAAATAAAATTGACATCAACTAGTAGACTTAAATAAAGTTATAGAAGCCCTACAATATCTTAAAGAGAACAATGAGTACTGCAAAGAAATAAACATTGAAGAAAACCTAAGTTAAACCACCAAAATAATTAAGGATTCCTGATCAACTGGCCAATTTGAATGTGTAGATCCTATTACATCATCCAATATTTTAGACCAGTACACAATGCACCCACTGCACTCCAAAGACAGCATAGACGATGCACTAGAAATATATCAAAAGCGGCAAGCCAAAGGATCTCCAATCAGCAAATGGGAAGTGTAAAAGTATGAGCCTTTCTTCTGCTCTTTCCTACTGGGAAAGGGGGAAGGTATGATGAAAAATGCACACAAATAACAGCATTAGAATACTGCTCTTTACGGATGTATTCTGAAGACCCCAGATTCAGACAAAACGCTGACTACATATTCCACCTACTGTTTGAAATTGTACTAGTAACTCTATGTTACAATGTTGTACACACATTGAAAACAGGTTCCAATTGTTTTAACATGTCTGCTACACAACTACTTCAAAAGGACAAAGATGAAGTTCTGCAGTCAAGTATCTCAAATCTCTTGGCAAACATGCATGCTACAAAAGAATAATGGTTCTGACATCATGCAGATGTACGGTGTATGCTACAGAACCTTGGCCCACCCACATGGTTTTTCACTTTGAGTTGTGCAGAGTATACATGGAAAGACTTGCACAACTTCCTACGCATAGCAAACCAAAACAAAGAAGGAATAGACATAAAAATGCCAGGAGAACTCTGCTCTTTTAACCCTGTAAATGTATCAAGGTACTTTCACCACCGCTTATTGCCATGATGCACTTCATCTGTAATAAAACAATTCCCCCCTCGGGGGAAGTGCAACACTTCTTTTGGAGAACATAATATCAATCCAGAGGAGCATGACATATCCACATGCTTTTGTGGATAAATGATCCTCCCCGATTTGGTCGGGACAGTGATGCCACTGTTTTGCAGTTCATTCACAAATATGTAACTTGCAAAATCCCTTCAGAAAACACACAGAGTGAGCTCCATACACACATTTTACACTTCCAAACACATAAATGTGGCAAATATTGTCGATGCAGATATACAAACAAAGGAAAATACTACACCAATTGCCGCTTTGGTTTCCCTAGACCAGTTTCAGCAAAAGAACAAGTAAACAGCTTCATGTCTTCTGTTAGACGCAGGACCTCATTCCGAGTTTGGAGGTAGCCATGGTGCTATTAGCACCATGGCTGTCTCCAAAATTGGGTTTGGGTCTGTAGTGTCGGAATGGGGACTTACCGGGACATTCTGACCTATGCGGACCCGGTAAGTCCCTGTGGGGCCCAAGGTTGGGGGGCGGTATTTCCCCATTTCCCCATGGCCCTTCCCCATTGCCATTTTTGCCCCATAGGGCTCAATGGGAATGGGGAAGGCGGCAATTACGGTACCGCAAATTGCGGTACCATAATTGCCTGCAAGTCCCTTTGCGGGTCCCTACTTTAACGGCTGGTCCAGACCAGCCGTTCAGGTGGTGTCCGGCAAAGGGACCTCGTAGTAAGGCACTAAGTGGTTAACGGCACCGCAGCCTTTTACGGCGCCGTTAACCACTTAGCGCCTGGGTCGTAATGAGGCCCTATGTGTCTATACCGCATAGCAGAGAAATTCTTGTACAAGAATAATATTAAACCAGATGAAAAAAAAGTTGTGTAGGCAGCCTAGTTAAACCTACCAAACCCAGCCTGATTAATCATATGAAGCTATCATTTAAAACTCCTCAACATAGAGAACTTTACTACATGTCCATACTACAACTTTTTAAACCATGGAGAAAAGAAGAAGATTTATTGGACACCCATGACACCTATGAAGATGCTTTCAATGCAAATGAAAGCAGTATAACAGATATCAATTTCAAGCAGTAAAAAAACATGTTGGACAATGAACGCCAGTAAGAGGACGAAGTGCAAGCAGAACTAAATGAAGACACTCCAGAGGGCAGTCAACCTTCTGTTACAGGAAGCCAAGAACCACTTGGAGAGCCACTCAGAGTAAAGGAAGCAGAATTCGCCATGACTGAAGTAGAAAACACCATGACCCTCATTACGGGTCCGGCGATACCCATGCCTGGAAAACTGGAAGGTGACCGCCAGACCCGTAATGATTTATCGGCGCCTGACTTGCTGGAATAACCAGGGTATTGCAGTCCTGGCAGTCCGGTAAGTCAGGCACCGATAAAATGTTGATCCCCATTCCTGTGCAGTCCCATAGGACTCCATGGGAATGGGGACCACGGAAGCACCGCAGTGCCAGTGCTTCTGTGAAAGTCTGCTAACGGGTGCTGTTCTGCCCACCAGGGTCAGACCTGGCAGGCTGAACAGCATCCACCAGCAGACTCGTAGTTTGCCGGTCTGGAAACTCAGTGCCGGTAAGCTTACCAGAACCGATGTTTCCCAGACAGACTAAGGTGAAGCAATTTTTAAAACCTTAGGACACAAACTGTGCCGTAACACACTTGGCAGCATAGGAAATGAAAATCTCTGGCAACATTTCCAATACAGAGAACTAACTCAAAACATGTGTCAGTCTTCAGACCTCAACTAAGCTAACATTTTGACAATCATTTGGATTAGTGTGCTTTCTAAGGATGCACTGTCTAGCTTAAATAGTAGACTGATCCATAAGCTATACGAGCATAACACATCTGCTGCTGATGTCATGGAACAATTAGCACACAAACATGTGAAATGTATCTCCTTAATGTCAACCCTAGCAAGCTGTGCAGAATTCAATTAAACTATTTTAAGAAAAGAAATGCAACCAATAATGCAAACTAACTCCATGGACAAACTGGAAGTGCACGGTATGACACTTACTATGTGTCAACTAGCCACAGCACAACTAAATAGCTAAGAAAACTGTATCTCCCACACAGCTGCTTTGGAGAAAATGTTAACATTGTGTTTAAAATGTAGAGCAATGCTAAAACGTAACCTTGATGTGGAGCAAAGTTTAGTTAATGGAGCACTTGGTACAGTTGTTGGCTTCCAAACATATCCACATGACACAACATTCAGTTTGTCAACATCCACTTTGCTAACCTTTCAGAAGTTAAAACGATAGGACACTCAACAGCCCAATTCCTTCGTTTCAAAGACAGGAATTGGGCTGTCTCTCTGGACAGGTGTCTCTGTCTCTCGCATATGCAGTCATTATACATAAATCACAAGGTATAACCCTAGATCAGGCATTGATTGACATTGACAGCACAGTGTTTAAAGAAGCTATGAGTTACATAGCACTGTCAAGGCTACGTACACTTGAAGGACTATTTCTACTCAATTTTGATGCAACCAAAGTCAAGGCTGAAATTCCTTGCATCATAGAGTACAACAGACAGACTATGTGCACTCTACACACCACATCTCGACATGTACCCTGTTCCTCAAAATGGTAAACTTGTGAAAAGAAAAGTAATGCAAACAGAACTTATAAGAGATCTCCCAACAGTACCACCAAAGAAATTGAAAACAGCTGCTACACCATCAAGTAGCACAACCACAAAAGGATGTAGTGCAAACGGAAATGCACATCCAACAGCACAAAGAAAGAGAAGGATGTCTTTTAAAAAAACAAGTGGAGCTCCAGCAAATGACAGAAACACAGAACTGTCTGGTCCATTCACATTTTGCAACACAACTAGTGTAAATTGCTATGCAAATGTAGTAATCAATGTTCTCTTTCAATTGCCAACAATTGTTGAAAACATTTACTTGAACAGAGCAGACCAGTTGTGTTTTTAAATGTTCCTCCTTCATAGAAATGCAACCAACAATCCTGACAACACGTACAGTGTCAAAGGAATAAGGCAGGAATTGAACTACTGCGCTGGAATGGTGAGATTCGCTATAAACACACAAGAAGATCCAAGAGAATTTCTAGTGGACTTACTGCAAGTGCTCGAAAGCAAAAACATACTTATAAAGGAAATCTTCCAGATTCCATATATGTGGAAACATACATGCACTCTCTACAACCATGTGCTGCAGGATCAACTGCCTAATGAGTGCTTTGTGTATGTATCTACACCCAATTGTGAATCCATTCCATTTCAGCAGCTGGTGTGAAATGCAAATCATGGCGTATTATGTGCTGATAGCAATTCAGACAATCGTTCCACCTTACACATAAACTGACAAAGTCAATATGTAATAGCCATGCTTTTAAGGTACAATGAAGATGGTACCAAAAACAACTGCAAGCTTACTAGTTTCACACACGGGCAAGTATCGCTTGGCAGGAACACCTTCACAACAGTAGGCATAATATACCACACAGGTGCCAAAACCAGTTCAGGTCACTATACTGCATACATTAAAAATAAATGTGGGTGGTTTGAATACAATGATACTTCCATTACACTGATACAGAGATTACCAGCAAATCTAGCAACTGCCTACTTAATGTTCCTGAAACCTAAATTTAGTCACTGACCTGTAAAAGTAGCATAACCTACTGCCCGATAGCCACCAACAGATATGTAACTGCAAACGAAAAATACCCTTCTTCCCTGTGAAACTGTACAAACTTAGCATACACCAACTGGTCCATGAGTACATCAGTTGCGCTACTATTCAGTTTTTCCCCAATGTCCCAATGATTATAGACACAGAAAGAACAACTGTGGAAAACATGCACCAATATTATTTGACCTATAGTTCTTAAAAAGTGCTGAGTATGAGGGTCTACAAACTGTCATCACTAACCTGTACAACTTCCAACTATTAGAATATGCCAACTGCTATCTCACTGTGCCCATATGACTGCGATCAATAGAGCAACTGGCATCTAACTTCACCCATAATACTGCAATGTCACTTCACAATAGTGGGAAACCTAATTCCACCAACAGGAATAAAGGTGCTTCAAAATATACCCTGCAAATCTGTGAAACTGTGAACAGTTAGAATACACCGACTGGTATCTAACTGCACACATAATACCGCAATATTACTTTCCATTACTACAAAAGTTAAAATCCACCAGCAAAAATGAAAGTTCTTCTAAACATCCCCTTCAAGACTAGTCAATTATCAACAGTCAGAATACGCCAGCTGGTATCTCAGTACACCCACAGGACTACAATGTTACTTCCAGTGTTCAAACTGCTAAAATCCCCCTTTAAGAATGGAACTGCTTCAAAAGATACCCTCTGGAACTGTGAAACTAGCACAAGTTAGAACATGCCAACATGTATCTGACTTGCCCCACAAAACTGCAATATTAGTTTTCAATAGTACAGTACTTGCAATACACCAACAGGAATCAAAGTGCATGAACGAATAGTAAAAAGTGAAAACGGAGAAACAGTTAGAATGCACCAACTGGCATCTACTGCAACCAAACCACCACTACTTCCAAAAGGGAAAACACATACACCATTTCAATTCCTCCTACTGAAACAGTGCTAGTGACAGCAAAAACATGTAGTTGTGCACCTTGAACATTCCTGTAAGTACTGCACACCTCAATAAAACATAGTATGACACGTAACATTAAATAAATGTACTAGGTTTTTTATTTATCCTGCATGGATTTATTTTTACCACAGACCCAATGATTATGCAACTGAACACAGGAACTGAGCACATTCCACAGTAAACTTGTTTGAAGCAAAGTACTTGTAATGTTCTAATTATGAGGTTCTACAAAGTACATGAATATGTAAAACTGTGTACAATTCAACATTTTGAAGTACCTTTCCTAACATGTTATGCTGTTTTTTTCACAGACAAAGAAACTAAGATTTCGGCTGTATTTCCACATGCAACAAACAGAATGTTTGCCCGCAATGGCACAATATTCAAAAGTGCTTGTTCCACTTCAGTGGTATTCTATCAGTGTGTTCCAAAAAGTATGCAGTGCCTGAACGGTATGTATAGTGAGTGTACGCTCTTAGGGGTCGATTCATGGAGCAAACGTGCGCCGAAAATCCCAGCGCAAGCAGGCGCACGGTAGCGCAAGCGTGAGAAACGCAGCGCACGCGCAGGTGTGCGATGCAAGGAAGATGCTGCGCGTGTTTCCCGCTGTCCGTGCGCCCAATCCAGCCATGGCGCACGCAGGCATACACGCCGTGCGCTACGTGCACAGCAAAAGCGCACATAGCGCGGCGCACACAACCAAAGTGGGCGGAACAGTGGGCGTAACACACAGAATGGGGAATAACGCGTGAAAAAGAAGGCGTAACTGGGGAAGTACTGCAGGGAACTACACGGAACGCCCACACGCACGCGAACAACCCGTATTCATGGATTCGAATACGGGAAACCCGCGCACGGCAAAAGACGCCACAGGTGTCAACGCATCCGCCACACGAAGGCAGGCGGAAGCGTCCCCGCGCACAGTATAAAAGTGCGCGCAAACAACAAACACGTATATACAGCTATGATGAATGCCCCATTTGTCGCAGCACTGATCGTGGGACACCGCAGGAGGAGGAGAATAGCCAGGGCACGCATTTTCGCACCACGGACAAGCCTTTTTGGGATGCCTGACGACCAGGTCTATGGCAGGTATAGGTTGCCACCCCACATCATCCTAGACCTGGTCAGGGAGTGGGAAGATGACCTTACATCCCCCACCCTTTGCTCCCAAGCATTGAGCCCCTTGGAGAAGCTGCTCAATGTCCTGCATTTTTTGGCCACTGGGTCATTTCAGCGGACTACTGCCATAGTGGGGGGGGTCTCACAGGCCACGCAGTCACGCTGCCTACACCAGGTCTTGGCAATCATGACAGAGCGCCCCTCAGTCCGCACGCACATATAGATGCCCAGAACACCCGCAGAAAGGCAGCCCGTTGTCCTGGATTTTTTCAGGGTGTCACACTTCCCCAAAGTGCTCGGTGCCATAGATTGCACCCATGTGGCCCTACGTCCACCTAGGGCCACTGAGCACATCTACCGATACCGCAAGCACTGGCATTCCATCAATGTACAGGTGGTATGCGATGCAAAGGGAATCATCAACTCTGTCTATGCAAACTACCCTGGCTCCACCCATGACAGTTTCATATACAGAATGTCCGCCCTGAGCCGGGCCCTGGAAGCTGGGCAACATGGCGACACATGGCTCCTAGGTGAGTACAAATGCCCTTGCACATGCATGCATGTCACACACACACACAAATAAACAAACCCCAATAATCACAACCATTTACACCTCCCCAGGGGACAGTGCCTACCCTCTGAGCAACCACATGATGATGCCAATCCGGAACCCCACCACACCACCCCAGGTAAGATACAATGCCGCCCATATTGCAACCAGGGCCATAGTGGAGCGCACATTTGGAGTGCTCAAGTCACATTTCCGCTCCCTTGACCGCTCTGGCAGGCAGCTACTCTATGCACCACCAGTAGTGTGCAGGATCATTGTGGCAGCATGTGTCCTGCACAATGTTGCAACACGGCAGGGCGTCCCGGTGGACATGGTGGTGCCCCCACATCCCCAACCACAGGCACAGGCGCTGCCCATGGGAGGGGACAGGGCACGTGGCGAGGAAGCCCGGACCCAGCTTGTGGCCACATTTTTCACCTAAACTCCCACCCCTGCGGAGTGCACACAGGCCTGGCACATACCAGGTGACAATCGATGATGACAAAGAGACAATCAACTGTCACAACCCTACCACCCTGAGATAGTTGCCATGGAAGTGCCACATTGTCTGCATCCCTAGCTACTTAAACACAAGCTATCCTGTGTGACCAAAAGGCACACATATGACATGACATGATATGGCCTATACACAAGTATTTCAAGGTGTGATGAGGCAGGGAGGGGGGAACAAGGGAAAACAGACAACGGTACTACTAGGCCAGGTGTCATTTAGATTGTGCAAGTGCAGGGGTAGGGGGAAGGGAAAAGTGCAAGGGGAAGGGGAGGGGGGGAGTGCAGTACAGGGTAAGTAGACCAAAAAACAAATACATAGGCCAGCTGGTGGCAACTGCAAAGGTAAATGCAGACAAGTGCTGGGAAGGGGGGGCTGTAGGGATAGAGAGACAGTACCGCAGTGCAGGGGTTGCCAGGGAGGCAGTGCAAGTGGAGAGTGGCTGGGCCAGGGACCGAGGTCGGTGAGAGTGGCCCAGTTGCAGATCCAGTGCAGTTCCAGTGAAGAATTTTGCAAGGGAGAGGCAGAAAGAAAGCAGAAGTAAAGAGGAAGGTCTTGAGGTGCTTCCCGAACCGGAGATGGTTCCCCTCAAGTTCCAGTGAGGCAGGAAGGCTGTTCCGGAGGGAGGGCCCTGCCGCAGAGAGAGATCTACCCCCAGCTAGTTGCTTTGAGAAGCGGATGACCCTGACATGCAAGGTGTGCATCACACACACCTGCAAAACAGGCCATGGCCATCACTGTTATGTCACTCAAACCCTCCCAAACCACAACATGACATGGCAAGAAATACCCATACACCAACACAGTAACAATAAGGTACACATTGCCATGTCCAAAATGTACAGTGGCATCAGACAATGATGCCTGACCTGGAATCAGATGAAATGACTGACCAACAACCTCCCACCCAAAATAAGTCATTTCCAAATGCATTACAAGAGTTGTAGACGTAACATAACAATGAATGCCTGTCTACATGCACATTGTGCATTGCAAAATCAACACAGCTGCTTCTGTGTGCTGTGTCCTACTCCTGCAACACACTGCTCAGTGCACAGTACAGTGAACAGCCATTGTGTGTGATGCACACCCTGAGCATGACATCTAAGCGACAGACCACATCAAAAAGCAAATTAGGCATGTACAGGATCCATAATTGGTCACAGAACATCTGCTGCAGGGACACAGTGGGCACCAGAAGGCAAACAGTGTACACGTGGATATGCAAGGGTGGTAGTACATGTAGTGCATCAGAGTGCAAGTGTGTGGGTCAGCAAGGACATGCACTCAACATATGCATGTGCAATCAAGTGACCATCAGTGTTCTCTACACATCACATGTGAACATTCACCATGTGTACACCCCAGGATGTCAAACCATAACTATCCCCTCGCACCTGAAAGGTAAACACAACACATGAACAGGCATTGATCAGCAGAACACAACATGTACATAGGATACCACCATTACAATGTCAGGGTTCCCATCACACTGCAGGGCAAGGCAACTATCAACAACACCCCCCCCCCCGCCCTCACAAATGACCATGACCCACTGAACAACTGCACCTGGGTCATGAAGCCTTCAACCCTCAATTCCACCTGGCCACAGGATCACCTTTACCCTTCGTCACCATCTCCCACCTTGTGTGTAAAAAGGTGCCTGCACCCTCAGAATCCACACTCATTTCCAAAATCACAAAATCCAAGGCATAAAAACGAACCAGAACACCCTCCAGTAGATGACTTGATGTAGCAGTACCTCACAAAGGCCAAGTACTACCACAATGATGCAACAACCAAGGTAGCGCAGTAATACAATGTCACAACAGGATGTGAACCATGTGTGGTACATAACATAGGATGATGCACCATGAACGGATGTGTACTGTCACAGGTCCCGTGTACAGGCGCGGGAGTGTCACGAAACAACCACCCCCACCGTGTCCCGGGTACCTGCAAGGTCAAACTCACACAGGCCCCTGACACCCTGGTGAGGAAGGAGGTTCAGGGATATGCAGTCGGGACAGGTGTTGGCACACTGGATAACTGGAATGAGTGGCAGGAGAGGGGAGGAGGAATGACACATGAAAGTAGGGAATGCACGAAAATGTACTACCTGCATGAACACATACACAATCCAAACAAACTTGGACATCATTGTCATGGCCTTCTGTAGTCCAGGCTTAGGAGTGACACGAACCAACCACCCCCTCTAGGGTTTTGGCGCCTGCAAGTTCGGGGCTTACACAGGCATCCGCAACCCCAGCGGGGAAAGAGGGTTAGGGAACGTTGCTTGGATAGGTACGGGAAGCAGGAACACCGGGTAGAGGGTACAGGGTTCAAAATTGCATAGGATTCCAGGTGATTAGGGGGAAAAAAACATACCAAATTGAATTACACATACATCCATGCATTAGTGCACCCCCCAGCAAGCCTATGCAGAGCAGTTTGAAAGAAAAACAACAAGACACTTAGCTCTGGTTTTGAGTGCTGGCCTCCTGCCTGCGCACTCTCAGGTCCGGTTACAGGAGCACTGCAATGCTGCAAAGAGAGCCACAGTCAACAACCTGTACGTGCCAATTACACAAAAACACACCACCAAACATGCCCCATAGCAACAAACTACTCTACAGACAGACAATCTGGTGTAGGTGCTTCGTACCCATATATAACATTACCCCTGTGATGGGTCAAACACAGTCAATGCAGTAAGTCAGCCGCTGGTGGGTGCGTGGCAAATGGAACACCAATGTGTCACAATTCACACAACATGCAATGTTCCCTGGGTAAGCAGACATACCCATATAGCAAGCCATGAATTCAGAGCAAGTTGTGTACCACCATGACCGAAACAAAGTTGGCAGTGCATTTATCATAATGTACATGGAAATTAAATGCACTGCACCCGAGTATGTCCCTTGCTGTATGTCCCTGTGAGCTGCCCCTTTCCATGTCTCTGAAGGCTACATGGTTGATACAAGTGCCTTGATGTACCTTGGTGTACCGGAGGGTATGTGCCACTGCCCCTGCAGGTGTCCCAGACAACCTTACAATCAACAGCCATCAGTCCACCAACACATCTGAGCTGCATTGTGTGCTTCTACACCAATATTCGTCCAAGCTCACCCTCAGTGCTGTGACTAAGCCTGCATGTGCAACTCGCCTGGTGCAAGCTTTGCTGTGTTGTGGCCCCCCTGTGCTGCTCACCTTGCCTGGAGTTCCTTGGAACACGTCAGCAGTTCTAGGATGTAAGTCTGCAATCCCTGTGCCTCTGCTTGTGCACACATGTGCATGTGGGCACCAACAAACGTGTCCAGAATTCCGTCGTCCAATGGGCCATGTCTGCTGGCAAAGGTACTCTGGAGGCTCATCCCCCTGCAGAAAGGGCATGAAACACATGATTAATGATTCAAAGTCATCTATGTGTGGCTCTTCAGGCATCTCATTACTTGACCATGTCAGAAAGTCACATCATAAATCACACCATCAGTCCGTCTTTCACATCCAAAGTGTGGAACACTATCTACAGCATGAGTTGCAACAAGCACGTGTACAGTAAAGATAAGAAACATACTACACAATGCATAGCAATGAATGTACACATTAATCATGAAACACCCCATCTATCAAAAGCTGAACAGTGGACAATAACACCAAAATCATCCCCACTAGGGGTGTAAACACAAGTCACACAGCACCAGACATGCCACAGATATGACAGTCCAAAGCCCTTGTGTAAAAGGTTGTGACACCGAACCATCCGTGCGAGCCCATGGATAAGGGAGGCAGGAGTGGCATATGTGAGTCAAGGACCCCAAGCAGCAAACACATACACAAGACAAGCCTGAAGGGCCCAGCTGGAACAGACAGTGGATGCCTTCAAAAGCCACAAAGCACCGCACCATCACATGAAAGCACAATAGACAAGCAATTTTAAACTATATTAACTAATTACACTAACTATGGAAAACCTACATTACCTAATTAAACTAACTATCAAACAGAAACTTAACTAACTAAACTAAAAGAAAAATCAAAAATGGCCACATATGACCCAGGGGGGAGGGAGGCACCCAGGAGGGGGGAGGTACAGGGTGCTGCTCAACATCCACATGCGATGATGCTGAGCCAAAAAAAAAAAAAATCCATGGGCTCAACGCCTGCACAGCCCGACCTATGTGGGAGATAGATGGTCGTCCGAGTCTGGCTCATCCTGTAAAGGAGGACGTGGCACAGTAGCCTGGCCACGCCTAGCCGCAGCTTGCCCCTCGTTGGCAGCAAGTCTGCCGGACGGGCGAGCCTGGTTCTGTGTGGCGATGTGACGTAGGTCTGCATGCAGAACCTCACGTGATACACGTGCTTCCTCTTGCAAGGTAGCACGTGTAACACGGAGTTCCTCCTGCAAGGCCTGCCTGGACAACCGCTGCACCTTCCGGCAAGCCTGTAGCTCAGCCGAGATGGTATGCTCAAGCTGTGCAAACCTCTCCTCTGCCTGCTGCCTCTGGGACATCATAAGGACACCCAGAGTGGATCTGAGGGAAGCATACTCCTCCCTCAGGGCATCCATGTGCGCCTCTGCGTGAGCAGCAATTGCTTGACGCAGAGACGACATTTCAGCCTGGCGTGCCCTGTCTGAGGCCGCCATGCCCAGCCTGAGCGAGCGGGCCGTGGACCGTGCCGCCTGCTGCTGGAAAAGCACCTGCCTAGCAGGGGGGAGCACAGATCGGGCCACACGCTCCATGCTCTCAGCGATGTTCTCCATTGCTGCCCCCTGCCGTTCTGAATTGGCAGTCATGTCTTGCTCCCACCCAGTATACTGCGGTTGCGCGCGGCGACCGCGTGGCGACCGCGTTGCTGGGCTTGACCCCTGCGGGACCCAAGGACTGGGGGTCCTCGCTGTGTTGGCACCGCCCGCGGCTGCACGACTACATGCCCCCGTCGACGTGATGTCCCAGGCACATCAGTGACTGGTGTGGAGGGTGACCCTGCGTCCTGATCCACCACGGGCGGAGGAACCAAGACTGTCTGATCCCTCAGTGCAGGTTTCGCAGACAGAGGAGTGTCCACATCAGAATCACTCACCCCTGACACATGGACTTGATGCTCATCCAACTCAACATGGACGTCAGAGTCGTCATCAAGGCTGGACTCATAGGCAGCCAGAGACAAGATGGACTGTAGCACTTGGGGGTTTTCGTGGCCTACCACCCCACGACCCCCACTAGTGCCGGGTTGATGTAGTGGTAACAACCCTGTGTCTGGCATGACAACACCATCCTCCGCCTCCATTACGTCATCATCTGAAAAATAGAGAGAAAAAAGGTCACTACACATGTCAGAAGCACACAACACACACACACACCGAAAGAAAACGCATCAGGCAGACATGTGACACACAACATGTAACCTGGCATGCATGCTGGGTCAACTTTGAATTGCTTCTGTGATCAGACCTGTTGAAAGGTGGCAGTTTCCATGGAAGTGGGTCTATGCAGTGCAGAAAATGTGTACGCCACTCACTACCTACATGTACAAGGACTCCATGGTGTGTGCCAGGAAATGTGAAGGCAGTGCAATGTCAAATTCAGACATCACGTGCATTGTGCATTCAATGTGTACCATATCTAGAAGCCAAGCACCCCTCCACCCCAGTACCAAAGCAGGGATGCCTAGCATGGTATCAAAAGGCTGACCATACACCTGTGTATTGACAGGCAGTGTTGACTGGCATCAAAAGCTTAATGTGATTCAAGTGACAACACTGCAAATGATGCTGGGACAGTAAGTAGGACACATGATGAAAACTCTGGATTCCGCCCATGTGTGAAGAAGACACAACAATAGTTGGACAGAGTCATTGGCCATTGAACAGGCTGAGGCCTGTGAGCCACACAGATTGTCAGACCCTAAACATGTGTGCAACGCAGGACTGAGCCACAGTTGACATGGGAAGGCTGATGAGATGGCAGGCAATGTATGTAACCAAGGCCTTGTATTACAGTGATCATCCAGTCAAGGACACATAGGGGCATGCGTGCAATGCACATGGAGCATGAATGGGCACTCATGTCCCTGCGGGACATCTGACCTATGCACAGTACAAGTGAGATACCCTGCATCAAGTACTAAGGCTGTACCACACGGCATATGTTTGGCAGATTCTACGCTGGAAGTTAGCATCTACACAGGAGGCATGAACAAGAAAGTACACATTGGCAAGATTGAAGAACACCAGTGCAAAGGTGGAACTGGGGTGCAGAGTGGCGGAGGAGGGGCAAGGGAGCATGCCTACATGGAGTCCCCTCATGCAGGCAGAGGAGACATGCATGACGGAAGCATTGCATTACTTAAACATCAAAACCATGTACACGTCACATGTAGTGGCAATTATGCACAACACATCCCACAAGTGAAACACACACGTCCTCAACAAACACGCATCAACACTCACTGGACTGGGCATCAAAGTCCAGCATCTCTCCCACTCCTTCGACCAATTCAGGTGGTATGAACTCCGCAACGAGTGCCTCATGCGGAGTGAGCTCTTCTTCCTCTGGTGCAGGCCCACCGCCATTCACCAGAGTCAAGTTGTAATTAGAGGCACGCTTAGCCTTAGTGCTGCGTTTGATGTCATTCCAACGCTTTTTGCACTCTTGCGCCGTGCGCACCTCATGGCCGAATGAACTGACATGTTCCGCAACATGCTTCCAGTGGGTGTCACGTTGGGCAGCCGTAGTCTGACTATTGGCACCCACTAGCATGTCACGGCTGTGGCCCCGCACGTAGTCCACGAGGAAGTCCAGTTCCTGCTTGCAGAAAGGCTTCTTCCTCGACGTGCAGGAGGTCGTGGCTGTGTGCGGGGTCCCAGCCGGTGCTGCAGGTGCAACCTTCCTCCTCTTGGACTGTGGCGCAGACCCTGGCTGGCTAATGCCGCCCTGACCAGTATGGCCAGTGGGTTCGGTGGATTGAGCCAAGGGAATGGCAGGTGGAGGGATGACCAAAGGCCTGACTTGTGTCAGTGGCAGCTGGGTGCCCACTAATGGACCCTGCGCAGCAACATCAGCTGTGGTGTAAGAGGATTCAATTCAATACTACAGCTAAGTCAATGCCTAGTCTGGGATACTGAATGGAAACCCTTATTGATAGATATATCTTTATGTCTAGTTCATGCGTTCTGGATGACTACCCCTATATAACACCCCTGTCTTGGAATCCCCCTGACCCCACTGAGCCAAGAAGTAGTTCTGTTTTGCATGTTAAAAGGTTTATTTGAGAATTTAAACAATATATATATATCACACTTTATGATAAATTAATAATTGGATATCACACTTAATCTGAGCAGTAATCAATAATGGATAGTCTGGCACTAGCACACTTCTTTATAATCAATGATGAGTGGTTATAGGATGGATAAGATAGCAAGAATACGTTTATGGTTTCAAATGGATGCAAGGTGGAATGAAAATGCAGTACAGAAAAAAAAACTTAATAGGATTTCAGCAAAAGACAATGTAATCACTTTTCTCTGGCAATTCACTCCCCCCCTTTATGCAATGCAAGGAAATGGAAGGAAAGCACACAGTTCTCAGAAATGTAATCAAATGTAATTCAGTTCACCCCAGCAAGTTTAGACTACAGAAGTTTGAAACACAGGCCCAAAATGCTTTTATATGTGCTGGCAATGAAGTGAGGAATATGCTGAAAATGGTTTTAATTCCCTTTAGGAGGTTCAGGGTGAGTGAAATATACTTGGGATGAGTTCAGGCTCACTTTAGCAAGGATCTAGGAATGGTTGTCAGGTTGCAAACAAATTTTTGCAACGGAAAGCAAGCAGCTGCAGATTTTTACACGTGAGCTAACCTTTCAATTTGCGGCAAAATGTCAAATCGCGGCAGACTTTTCCGAGTGCGCCGGGCGCGATTACAGAGGAACTACAAGGAGTAGCACTATCGTTTTGGGGTCTTAGGACAGCCTAGGATCTCAGCTTCCAGATGAAAGTTAACTTTCGTTCCTAACCCACACGGTTCCAGAGATACAGACGATTAAATAAAGGTAGTTTTTCGGATTTTAAATTTTTAAAAGTTCAAAGCGACAGGTTACAGCTTGCAGATAGAACATGACAGGTGACAGTTAGGAGGCAGTTCTGGTTAGATTAAAATAGATTGAATTATATTATTTTAACTAAGAGATTGGTTCTGCACAGTTCTGCTAGGTACTCACAATATATTTTTGAATTAGGCCTCGCCACGGATCTGGTCAGGTTTTGGACTGGACTCCGGTCTGGTCTCGGCACTTCACAGTGATCTGGGTCAGCTCTCTGGTTCTGCTAACAGCGGTCTGGGTCAGCTCTACTCTGCTGGTCTGGTCTGGGTCTCTGGTTCTGATCAGGTCTGTGGGTCCGGATACAGCGGTCTCCGGTTCAGCTGGTCTCTCTCTGTATACAGCACTGCTCTCTGGCAAATGGCAAGAGTTCTTGCAAAGAATTCAAACAGCTCGCCTGGCTGTGAATAGTGGCAATGAGTTGAGGCCTGCTAAAGAGGGATTTAGCTTGTAGTTGACCTCTCTGCTACAAATTCTGAAGTAAAGTCTTGGTCTCTGAAGGTGGATAGATTGAAGTCTCTATGTTGGCTCTCTGGAGGTTGATGGAGGTAAAGTATGGATTTTCCCGGCAGAGCGTCCCGCAGCAGATGGAATAGAATGTCCTCTCTAGCTTCCAGTGGCTCTTTTTATGTCTTTTGAAAGTGGGTGTGTGTGCAGCATCACTAGCCAGCCCCTCTTTCAACTTGTCATTGGCCCAATTCTCCCCTTTCCCATGATTGGGGAAGGAACTGTGAGTCAGAGTGATGCTGTAGGTTTTATGGGTCAGAGGATCCTCCCCTGGTCAGTTTGCCAACAAATCCATATTCGATTCAAATACATACTTCCCAGATAGACAGTTGTTTGGCATTGCATACACACATCATGCATTTACTGATGGTAGCCCCTGTTCCAATTCTGTCGTTTCTAGGAGCTTGGGTTCAAAAATGGCAACATATTTCACTTTTTGGTCGGGTTACCAATATTGGATTTTTCCCCGCATTTACACAGATGTGCCCATGGTGTGTGGGCATTAGGTGGTGGAGTGTCAGATTTTTAACATATATACATTTAGAGTAATATCCTCTTTTCCGCTAAAACCCCCCTGAACATACCACCGGGTCCTACCACGTCTTCAAATGTGCACAGAAAAATCACAAGAATAATTATATCACTTATAAAATGTTCACAAGTCCGCTCTATGAATGATCCATCTTTTTAGATTTATGTTCTGGCCCCAAAGGGGTGTGGTTTCCCCCCAGCACAAGGTTGAATTTCTGGTTTTTCCAGTTCTGCCAAGCCAGCTTGCTCTCACAGGCAGTGCTCCACCCCTTTGCTTCCAGCAGGAAGCCACTTTTACGACCCCCCCAATAAAACATTTGCCTGAGTCAGGACAGGGCTTTTTTCAATTTCCTCCAGAGCCCAGGTAATTCAATCAGAGAAGTGTCATATCCCTTTTGGTGGGAGCAGCAAAAGGCAGCTAGGCCTGGGAACACAGCTGTTGTGCAAGTCTCAACTCCTGTCGGGGGTAGCTGGTGGGCAAAATTCAGTTTCATTAAGCCAGGTTTCAGATAAAATGTCACTTTTTGTTCCCCAGTTTAAGTCAAGACAATTTTTACATATGCAGCTAGAATGCTGATTCTAAGTTCAAAACTATGACATTTTAACAGTGACAAACTATGTGGCAGTCACAAGTCTGTCCCTCAGTTTATTTACACATTTCGATTTTTGGTAATTTTAAATCCAGTTTCAGTTTAAGCCGCTGCAGACCTGCAGAGCTCAGCCAGTCTTGTTATAAACCTTCAAGTCACTTCAGAATATAATTTTACATTGTATCCACCTCTTAGTAAGTCTTTCTTTGGCCTGCTTTGGGTTCATTTATTCAGTTTTACCCAAATGTCTGGGGTTGTTTTAAAACGCCGGCTTTCTGATAGTGGTGAGTACTGGTAATGCAACCATTTTTGGGATTTAAGAAAATGAATTCCCCACAGTTCTAGGTTGCTTTTGTCAATCAGCATTGCCATTCCCAATGGTTTCAGGCTACTGTGTGGGTAGTCCAATGGTGGTTTTAGGCAGTGCCCTTCTGTGCCCATAACATCGGCAAAAATGGGTTGCAGCCTATTCTTCATGCATTTCCCTGGGCATTTTCTGGGAAGCTCTGGCCATCATGATGTTTTCAATGCCAGTACTGCACAGTTTTTGTGGTAGGGCTCGGATGCATGGGTAAAAACATCCCACAAGCCCCCCTCTTGCGGTGGCTATTCTGTTTCACTGATGGAACTCGCAAGATCTGGGATGTTTCCCTCATCTTCTTCCGGTAGATGGCACAGTTTTGCATCTTTTCCTCCATACGGTACTGATCGATATGTTCTCCTCGCCGGTCCTGATGGGAAGATTGGGCGGTACCCCGGGCCCCTTGCGTCTCTGCTCCCGGTCTCCGGATCGTCCTCCCTGGCCAGTCTCAAGGTTTTCTTTCTCCTAGGACGACAAAGGAAGAGCGGCAATACCTATTCATAGACATTTTTCCCCCACCATTGATATAGTGGGGTGGCATATAAATTTATAGTCAAAACATATGAACATGCACATTTCTTTTTGCATTCAAAACGAAAACACCCACATTGAGAAACTCAGAATTTGATAGGCGATATATAGGATATTTTAAGTTAGAACTGAATTAATCTGAGACAGTACCCTCTAGGATTCCAGAGGATTCCTCCAGTTGTTGCAGAGTGTGCCTGGGATGGCAACACTTCAACTGGTTAATGTGGACCCACTTGTCTTCCCCCTCTGCCAAACCGCCTTTGGGGATGCGGATCTTGTAGGCCACAGGGGAGATCTTGTCTATAATCTCAAAGGGTCCCTTCCATGTAGGCAAACATTTTCGCTGTTTGGCCTGGTTCCTTTGGAAATTGTATAGATAGACCCGGTCTCCCACCTGATATTCCTTCCTGGAAGTTTTCAGGTCATAGTGGGTCTTCATACTCTCGGCTGATCTTTCTAGATTCTGCTGAGCATAGGCAAAAGCATGCTGAAGGTGTTTCCTTAAATTCTCCACATACTCGTGAGTTGTGGAGGCATTTATTAGTGTCTGCTCTTGGGTCCTGTAGAGCAAATGCTGCGGAAGCACCATCTTGCGTCCAGTCATCAACTCAAATGGTGACATTTTGGTTGCAGATGAAGGGGTAGATCTGATGGCCATTAGGACCAGAGGTAATCGGATATCCCAACTTGACCCAGAATCTGCCACAAACTTCTTTAATATGCTCACAATGGTTCGGTTATATCTCTCTACTGCCCCAGAAGAAGCTGGCCGGTAAGCAATATGCAACTTCCTTTTGACCCCCAGTATCTCCCACATCTTTGTCATTACTTCACTGGTGAAGTGGCTACCTCTGTCTGACTCAATCCTTTGAGGTGGACCAAAACGGGAAAAGATGTGGTTAATCATCAGGGCAGCTGCTGTTTCTGCCTTGCAGTTTGGGACTGGGAGACATTCCACCCACTTGGTAAACAAGCATGTACCGGTCAACATGTACTTGTTTCCTCTAGCGGAGCGAATCACGGGGCCTACAAAGTCGATTTGTAAATCTGACCATGGGAGTGTCATTCCCCTCTTTTGGAGAGGCGCCCGGTGTGTGAGGGATGTTGGCTGAAATTGTGCACACACAAGACAACCCTTCAAATATTGGTTGAGGTCCTGGCCCATGTGTGGCCAGTAGGCAACCTCTCTTAAGATCTCCAGTGTTGTGTGAAACCCCCTATGACCGGCGGTGGCCGCATCATGGGCGTGACTTAACATCAGGCTTCGGAATGAGGTAGGAACCACCCACTGATCGTGGCCAGCTTTGGATTTCCTTACCAGCAAACCGTCTTGGATAAGGAACATTTTTGGACATTTCATCAACACTCTTAGGTACTCTTTCCCAATGTAATCGGTATCCGTCAGGGGAAAGTTCTCAGGGTCCTCAAGGTGTTGGTAAAACTTACCAATAATTGGATCCCCCTTCTGAGCTGTAATCAAATCAGCATCAGGGGTCTCCTTGCTCCATTGGGCAGTTGAAAGATCACTGTGAGCATTTGTCTGGGACCTAGTGATAGCAGTGACCTGGACTTCCCCCAACAGGGACTCTATTTCTATTAGATCCCCTTGGATGGCCCCGGTTTTGGCCAGCTGATCAGCTAAGTCATTTCCAGTTTTGTCTGGTCCCTCTACTTTGGAATGACCTTTGATCTTTTTCCAATAGATGGTCATCTCATTCGAGGTGACCAGATCATCAATGTTTCTGATCAACTTCCCATGTTTCAAGGGTTTGTTGTTAGCACATAACATGCCTCTGGTTTTCCAATTAACCAGGTGCTCCACGAACCCGTTCCGTACATAATCCGAATCGGTGATTATGACCAGTTCGTGGAGTTGATGTTGGACAGCAGTGAGGATGGCCTGATGCACAGCCATCAATTCTGCCACCTGACTACTTCGGGGACCAATTTTGTATCCGGCGGACGGTTCTGGGAACTCCTTCACCCACGCATTCCCTACGCCAGCCACCAGTTCTTTCTCCCCGTCGTTGTCAACATGGTACGAGCATCCATCCACATAGACAGTGGGCATTCCCTCACACTTGTCCTCTTCAAAGACTTTGTGTGGGGAATTAAGGTATGCCTCCGTGTTGTCCTTGATCTTTAGACTTTCGCCCTCGAGACAGTTTTCTCTGGCACAATCATGCAAGTCAGCCAGACCTTGCGCGAGGGGACTCTTCTTGTTTTGGCCATATCTGACCTCCACAGGAAAGCCTTGCATTGCCAGAATCCAGGAAGTAATTCGGGAATTACTCACATTTCCGGACCGGATTCTATTACTTTGGAGATATTGCAGAGGCTGGTGTGGAGTCTCCACTATGAGGTGTTCCCCATGGATAAACGGGCGGTAATTCTTCAATGCCCACACCGTTGCCAGGAGTGCCTTCTCACAATCGTTGAATTTTTCCTCCACAGAGGATAAAGTTTTGCTCGCATAGGAGATTACTTTATTGACCTTGTCATGCTTTTGGTATAATACTGCCGACAAGCACGTATTAGAGAACCCTGTCTCCAGGAAGAACTGTGAGAGGCTTCTTTTGAGTTGTCTTACTGCCTTGGCTTGTTCTGGACCCCATTCCCACTTGACCCCCCCTTCAGGAGATGAATCAGGGGTCTGGTGATCTCTGCGTAGCCCTCAATGAACTTTCTGCTGTAATTAGTCAGTCCAAGGAGGCTCCTTAGTTCCCGCAGAGTTGTGGGGTCTTTCAGTTTCTGAAGTGCTTCCACTTTCATTTCCTGGGGACAGAGACCCTGAGGAGTAATCTCATGCCCCAAGAAATTAACACAGGTTCTACAACACTGTGCTTTCTGAAAGGAAAGTTTTGCTCCGGCGGCCCTCAACTGGGTCAGAACATAATGGATCTCCGCTATGTGTTCCTCCACAGATGAACTTTTGATGAGGACATCATCTACATAAGCCAGGTTACCCCTTGCACCCAGGTCGGGCATGGCCTTGTGTAGGAAAATGTTGAATTCATTACCGGAGTTGAGGTATCCGAAAGGAGTCCGGGTCCATGTGTACTGCTGGCCCACAAAGGTAAAAGCCAGCTTGTATTGGTCCTCCCTACTGACAGGCACAGTCCAGTATCCATTGGTCAGGTCTATTGCAGTGAATACCTGTGACCCCTGGATCTGGGCCAGCCCTTGGTCAATGTAGGGCAGAGGCCATCGGGAAGTATGGACCCGTTTGTTGAGCTCCCTGAGGTCGGCACAGAGTCTCCACTGGCCGTTTGGCTTCAATATTCCCAGCACCGGATTATTGAAGGTGCTGTGTATTGGACGGATTATTCCCCAGGACTCAAGGTTCTTAATTATTTCAGTAAGGGACTCCATTGATGCGAGAGGCAAGCGATATTGCTTCACAAACACTGGAGTCATGCCAGGGTCTGTGGGGATTGTTGTTGTGTGGATGTCGCTGCGGCCACAGTCATATGAGTCTACCGCAAAGAGATCTTGGAAATCCAAGAAAACTTGTTTCAACTTTTGCTTCTGTTCCAGAGTCACACAGGCATCAGCTAGGTTGACTCTCTCTTCCACCATCTGCCTGAAGCCTGGAAAGACTTCTGATTTGGCTATCTCAGCGGCCTCCTCCAGCTGGGTGGAGAAGTCCCTGGTCAGAGTGCTGATTTGGACTGGAGGCTTCAGGTGGGAAAGGCAGCCCTCATGGACCTGGAAAATCACCTCATCCCTCCTGAAGTCACATCTTCCTTACCAAAAGGGCAAGAAGTGTACACCAGGAAGTTCCCCCCATGCCGGGTAAAAATCCTGTCTGGTGTTGTATTGTCATTACTGTCACTGTCAAAGCAGTCCTTGGGGATTGGCCCTAACAGTTCATTACCTAAATCAATGGAAAAATGTCGGTCATCAACCGCCATTCCAATAATGGTGCCTGCGGCTAGAGTAATACTCTTTAAGTCGCTGTTATCCACCTCTATTAGAATGGTGTCATGTTCTATGTTGACTAATGAAGTTGGGTTTACCCCCAACCCTTGCTGTTGGAGAGAAGCGTTTAGATGTATGTAAGCATCAGGGTTTTTCAAATGTTGTCCTCTTTTAGCTTTCACTTCCAGGGAGAATTGTCGGGTCCTTTCTGGGATGGTGACTTCCTCTTTAATCTGAATTTCAACTGCATAAGGTAGCAATTGAGCTGACCTAAATGCTTTTTCTTGATCATCAAAGCCCATGGGATTATCCGCTAATCGGGACCAAGCTTTGAAGTTGATTAGGTCCAAACTAATGGCAAAGCGATTGAGAATGTCACTGCCTAAGTTAAAGGCGGCAGTGACGTCTCGCACGACCCAACAATTATGGACTATGCTCTTGTTGCCAATGGAGATTTTGAGCATACACCTGCTTGGCATGAGCTGTTTGGAATTAGGTGCTTCCAGGTCCATTTCCCATTTGTCTATCAGTTTGAATGTGGGAATGGCTGGATCTTTTGGGAGTTGGCGGAACATGGCTTCGCTGATGAAGCTCTTACCGTTGTTCACACACACTCGAGCGAGAACAGAGTCCTTCCCATCATTTAACTGAACAGGGATGAACAACTGCTCTCCAATTTGCTGAATATCAGCCAGGCTCTGAGCTGATTTCACATCTTTCTGGACTATAGGAGTGGTAGTTTCTGATTGTGGATTAGTAAAGAATTTCAGGGTGTTTCCTTCCAGTGTGGAATGCCACCTTAAACTGGAAGGAAGGTTGATTTTCAGAAATAGAGAGGACCCCCCATCACCAGTCTGTTGTCCTACTGCTATTACTGTCACGTCTGGAATTTGGTTGTTCTGGAAGTGAAATTCTACTTGGTCAGATTTTTGTTCAACCATGTGGCAGGTGCCGTTTAAACTAACATGGTTGACACTCTTTTTTAATTTTATTGGTCGGCTAGGGGTGACAACCTTCTCAGGAGGTCATTCCCTAGTAAACAAGGGGTGCCCTCTGGAGTCACTACTATGACCGGGTGTTTCACCTTGTGTCGCCCAATTTTAATGTCCAAGTCTGCAGTCCCGTCAACGGGAATTTCCTTCCCGTCAAAGTTCTGCAGTTGTCCAGTAAGAGAGGTGAGAGGAATACGGTAATTCTCCCCCCTTCCGGCATTTAGTCCCTCAAAGGCCCTTTTGGACAGAAGGGTAGCTTGGGATCCAGTGTCCACCAGTGCCAAAATTGTACCCTGCCCCTGTACTTGCACCGGGGCATAGTATCTTCCCTCCTTCTCCTCAAGGGGGCACAGATAATGCACATTTTTGGACAACTGGTGGGCTAACTTTCTCGTTTTGGACATTGCTAGAGAAGAGATTTGGGCAGAATTCTGTGTAGAGTCTTGGGAATCTGAAAGAAAAAGTTGGCAACTGGAGATCAGAGCCATTGTGGGTTCCCCTGGTTCCGGTTCTGGGCCGCCCCCCCCTTCTTGGAGGCAGTCACCAGGATGGGTTTGAACCAGGGGATTTCGGTATTGTGGGTTCTGGGATGAGATGATGGGCGGCGGTAGCTCAGTCTCCATATCTCCCCAGTCTGAATTGACATCCCTTGGGACCCATTTTTCCTTGGGAGGAGTTCCCCCATCTCTGAATGAGAAGGTCCTTTCCCCAGGATCCTCTGAGGCTCCCTCTCCCTCAAATTGGAAGACCTGTACCTCCTCCACAAAGTGGGTCTGTTTGGGTCCTTTGTTTCTCCTACCCCCCCTCTGCTCCTTGGGAGGCAGGCTTTCAGGAGTAGGAGATTTTGTTTCCGGTTCCTGGTTTTCCAGGGGCTGTTTACAAGTTGGGAATGAAGCTTCCTCCAAGGCTTTACACCCCCCTTCCCCTTGTGCCTCCTCCCTGCGAACCGGTGGGTTGTCGGGGTGCTGCCCCCGTCATTGCTCTGGAGCACCAGGCCCAGAGTTTGGTGCATTCTGTGCCGGCATGCCCATCTGAGGGTTCTGCTGAGCCCTTAGCACGCGACCCAGCTCCTGTGCCATGTTCTGAACCTGGCGCTCTAACTGGGAAACCCGCTCAGGCTGATACGGGGCCCTGTTTTCTCCCCTGGGCTGATCCCGGGAAGGGTAGATATCCCTTCTCTGGAATTATCCCGGATTGGGAAGATTTGGGTACCCCTCCACCCTTGGCCTCCCCTCTCCCGGATTAGGTTGTCTGGGCTCAGGGAATTGGGGAAAGAAGGATGGATGATTTTGGGGTTGGAAGTTGGGTGGATACCTGGGGAAAAAGTTCTGCCCAGGATTTGGAGAATTTCTGCCCTCCGGTGGGAAGTTAGGAGGGAAGTTCCCTGGGTTAGGTGCTTGGCTGGATCCCCCCCCTTGGGCTGGAGGAGTCCACACATAACCCAGGATGGGTCGATTTCCCTTGTAACGGGGACTTACATAATCAGGAGAGTGAGGGACCCCATTTGTGGGACTACCTCTTTCACTCCCTGTCTGTGACTGGCCCGAGGACCTTCTGGGCCTAGCATTATTAGGTGCAGGTAGGTTTTTAGGCCCCCCCATCTCCAAATCCAAAACGGGGGTGACCTTTACCTCTGCCACCTTGGCAGCAGCAGGGGTGCTGTTGGTTTTGGGATTTTTCTGGGTATTGCTTTTATTTTCTATGGGCTTCTGCACCTCATAGATCCGGGTAGCCTGTTCAATGACCCAGTCTAAAGATCTTTTCTCATGAAAATCTCTCACGAGCTGGGACATTATATATTTGGGCAAGGCATGGAAAAATGTATTGACAAATTCTCTGCTGTCTGTGCGCACCCTTCTGGTGGTCTGCGCAAAGGCACGTTTCAGTTCTTGCACGAATTCTTGTGGGGCCTGATCCTCCCCACATTGCAAATTGTAGGCTGCCTTGCGAGCCTCTTGAGGATTTCTGTGAACAGAAAAATGTTTCAAGATGGCCGCCTTATAGGTGGACCATCTTAAATGATTTTGGTCCTCCAGCCCCGCAAAGAAACTGGAGTATTCTGGGGAGAATGTCCATTTGACGTACTGGATGCAGCTACTGCTGTCCTTCAAATGGAAAGTCTCCATCATTTGCTCATAGAGCTCCAAGTGTTCCCAAACAGAGTACTTGGCGTTCCTGATTGCCTTAATCTGTTTCAATGGGTCCTTAAGCAAGGCCCTTTTTGCCTTATTGGCCTTTTTGGTTCGGGTAACCCTTGTCCATTCATCCTCTGACTCAGAGGCACTGCTCCCAGAGGTTCCTGTCTGATCTTCCAGGTTTTCCCGGATTCTGCGAGCCTGGGAATGGCTGGCAGAATGTGGGGACCTGGTCTCCTGTGTCCTGCGCCGTTCAGATGAGTCTTCAGATTCCTCCTTGCTGCCAGGATTTGATGGGTACCCCCCCCCCACTGACCTAACTGGGCAGAAGTTTTCAGGATGCCCTTAATGGGCCTATTCTACTGGGGTTCCCCACTAAATTGAACTGTGCTTGGGTGCCCATACCCGGATGCCCGCCCATCCATTCCTGGGAGGTACTGGCCTATGAGCCCCATGCTTCTGGCTGGATAGTAATCTGCAATCCCTGTGGCCTGGTGCTCATGTGCGCCAGGGGACAGGGGGGTGGCAGAGTCCAGGGACTGAGAGAGATAAATGCCTCTGGTACTAGGGCTCCTGCGGTTATGCTCAGGAGTTTCCCTTTCCCAGCGAACCTGGTCTCTATCCGACCCTGCTCCCTGTTGCAATGCAAGAGCCTGCGCCTTCAGTTCCTCAGTTAAGGCCTTAATAGACTCTACCAGTCTCTCCTGCATCGCTACCTGTTGTTGGAGCCTATCATTGTGCTGGCAGAGAGCCTCATTCTCTCTCTGCATTTCCTGATTGGTCCTGGAGCATTGGGCCAGTCTTTGCTGCAGGAGGGTTACCTCCTGAGCTGTGTCCCTATTGGCCTGCTCCTTTCTTGGCAGAGCATCCTCCACCTTCCTGGTGTGCTCTAACAAGTTCTGGTGTTCTTTTTGGAGGTCACCCAGTCCCTGGAGGGCCAGGTGATTTTCTTCCATTTTCCTTTTTAAGTGGCAGACTTCCTGGCCTAAGGTATCCCTTTCCTGACTAAGAGCCTGCATCTGTGCCGCCAGGTCGTCCCTTTGCCTTTGGAAGGCACCAGTTTTCTGGCGCTCCTGGTCAAACTGTGCCTGGGTATCCAGGTCTTTCAAAATCAGTTTATTGCTCTCTGCCTTCTCCCTATCTAGGTGGCTTTGCAGGGTGACTACCTGCTCAGCACATGCCCTATTGAAGTCTAACCGTTGCTCCAGCTTTTTCTGGCTCTGCAGTAGGGAGTCCAAACCTTCTTGGTGCTCCTTCTGCAAGGCCAGAAATCTGGTATCCTGGTCCACCTTTTCCTGTTGCAGCACATCCATATCCTCCTTTATTTTAGTGATGTACCGTCTGCTGTCATTTTCTGACTCCTGGCTCCTGAGCAGCCTCTGCTCAGAAGAGTCCAGATCAGATTGGGCCTTCTGTAGTGCCAGCAGTTGCCTACTCGCCAGATCTTGGCCTTCAGCACATTTGTCCTGCATGGCTCCCATATGTAAATATAAATATGCCGCTACCCTGGCAATCTTGTGGTGCTCATCCTTGGCCTTCGGGGCCATGTATAGTTCACTCAGGGCCACATGTAGGGGACCCTGATCTCCCCATATATCTGACCCTGTTTCAGTGACCTGTTGCGCGATTGCCTGCAACCAGACCGTTTGGTCCTGATGATTCCACTCACCTCTCACAAATAGCTTATGTAAGAAGTGTTCTCTGGCTATTTTCATATCTACCAAGGGCGTCATTCTGGAATTTGAGTTCCTTCCTGACTTACAGAAGTTTATATTTTATTTTTGCAAAACAGACCTTTTCCTTAGAGCGTTCCTTTGAGGAGTGCTTTACAGCGTAACACAGCGTGGTGATCCGACCGGATATGTGTATCTGGTCAGCTGGCACACTGTATTAATCTGCACAAGTGATAGATCTAACCCAAACGTCCGGCTCGAGCCCCCAATTTGTAAGAGGATTCAATTCAACACTACAGCTAAGTCAATGCCTAGTCTGGGATACTGAATGGAAACCCTTATTGATATATCTTTATGTCCAGTTCATGCGTTCTGGATGACTACCCCTATATAACACCCCTGTCTGGGAATCCCCCTGACCCCACTGAGCCAAGAAGTAGTTCTGTTTTGCAAGTTAAAAGGTTTATTTGAGAATTTAAACAATATATATATATCACACTTTATGATAAATTAATAATTGGATATCACACTTAATCTGAGCAGTAATCAATAATGGATAGTCTGGCACTAGCACACTTCTTTATAATCAATGATGAGTGGTTATAGGATGGATAAGATAGCAAGAATACGTTTATGGTTTCAAATGGATGCAAGGTGGAATGAAAATGCAGTACAGAAAAAAAAACTTAATAGGATTTCAGCAAAAGACAATGTAATCACTTTTCTCTGGCAATTCACTCCCCCCCTTTATGCAATGCAAGGAAATGGAAGGAAAGCACACAGTTCTCAGAAATGTAATCAAATGTAATTCAGTTCACCCCAGCAAGTTTAGACTACAGAAGTTTGAAACACAGGCCCAAAATGCTTTTATATGTGCTGGCAATGAAGTGAGGAATATGCTGAAAATGGTTTTAATTCCCTTTAGGAGGTTCAGGGTGAGTGAAATATACGTGGGATGAGTTCAGGCTCACTTTAGCAAGGATCTAGGAATGGTTGTCAGGTTGCAAACAAATTTTTGCAACGGAAAGCAAGCAGCTGCAGATTTTTACACGTGAGCTAACCTTTCAATTTGCGGCAAAATGTCAAATCGCGGCAGATTTTTCCGAGTGCGCCGGGCGCGATTACAGAGGAACTACAAGAAGTAGCACTATCGTTTTGGGGTCCTAGGACAGCCTAGGATCTCAGCTTCCAGATGAAAGTTAAATTTCGTTCCTAATCCACACGGTTCCAGAGATACGGACGATTAAATAAAGGTTGTTTTTCGGATTTGAAATTTTTAAAAGTTCAAAGCGACAGGTTACAGCTTGCAGATAGAACATGACAGGTGACAGTTAGGAGGCAGTTCTGGTTAGATTAAAATAGATTGAATTATATTATTTTAACTAAGAGATTGGTTCTGCACAGTTCTGCTAGGTACTCACAATATATTTTTGAATTAGGCCTCGCCACGGATCTGGTCAGGTTTTGGACTGGACTCCGGTCTGGTCTCGGCACTTCACAGTGATCTGGGTCAGCTCTCTGGTTCTGCTAACAGCGGTCTGGGTCAGCTCTACTCTGCTGGTCTGGTCTGGGTCTCTGGTTCTGATCAGGTCTGTGGGTCCGGATACAGCGGTCTCCGGTTCAGCTGGTCTCTCTCTGGATACAACACTGCTCTCTGGCAAATGGCAAGAGTTCTTGCAAAGAATTCAAACAGCTCGCCTGGCTGTGAATAGTGGCAATGATTTGAGGCCTGCTAAAGAGGGATTTAGCTTGTAGTTGACCTCTCTGCTACAAATTCTGAAGTAAAGTCTTGGTCTCTGAAGGTGGATAGATTGAAGTCTCTATGTTGGCTCTCTGGAGGTTGATGGAGGTAAAGTATGGATTTTCCCAGCAGAGCGTCCCGCAGCAGATGGAATAGAATGTCCTCTCTAGCTTCCAGTGGCTCTTTTTATGTCTTTTGAAAGTGGGTGTGTGTGCAGCATCACTAGCCAGCCCCTCTTTCAACTTGTCATTGGCCCAATTCTCCCCTTTCCCATGATTGGGGAAGGAACTGTGAGTCAGAGTGATGCTGTAGGTTTTATGGGTCATGGGATCCTCCCCTGGTCAGTTTGCCCACAAATCTATATTTGATTCAAATACATACTTCCCCGATAGACAGTTGTTTGGCATTGCATACACACATCATGCATTTACTGATGGTAGCCCCTGTTCCAATTCTGTCATTTCTAGGCGCTTGAGTTCAAAAATGGCAACATATTTCACTTTTTGGTCGGGTTACCAATATTGGATTTTTCCCCGCATTTACACAGATGTGCCCATGGTGTGTGGGCATTAGGTGGTGGAGTGTCAGATTTTTAACATACATACATTTAGAGTAATATCCTCTTTTCCGCTAAAACCCCCCTGAACATACCACCGGGTCCTACCACGTCTTCAAATGTGCACAGAAAAATCACAAGAATAATTATATCACTTATAAAATTTTCACAAGTCCGCTCTATGAATGATCCATCTTTTTAGATTTATGTTCTGGCCCCAAAGGGGTGTGGTTTCCCCCCAGCACAAGGTTGAATTTCTGGTTTTTCCAGTTCTGCCAAGCCAGCTTGCTATCACAGGCAGTGCTCCTCCCCTTTCCTTCCAGGAGGAAGCCACTTTTACGACCCCCCCCCCAATAAAACATTTGCCTGAGTCAGGACAGGGCTTTGTTCAATTTCCTGCAGAGCCCAGGTAATTCAATCAGAGAAGTGTCATATCCCTTTTGGTGGGAGCAGCAAAAGGCAGCTAGGCCTGGGAACACAGCTGTTGTGCAAGTCTCAACTCCTGTCGGGGGTAGCTGGTGGGCAAAATTCAGTTTCATTAAGCCAGGTTTCAGATAAAATGTCACTTTTTGTTCCCCAGTTTAAGTCAAGACAATTTTTACATATGCAGCTAGAATGCTGATTCTAAGTTCAAAACTATGACATTTTAACAGTGACAAACTATGTGGCAGTCACAAGTCTGTCCCTCAGTTTATTTACACATTTCGATTTTTGGTAATTTTAAATCCAGTTTCAGTTTAAGCCGCTGCAGACCTGCAGAGCTCAGCCAGTCTTGTTATAAACCTTCAAGTCACTTCAGAATATAACTTTACATTGTATCCACCTCTTAGTAAGTCTTTCTTTGGCCTGCTTTGGGTTCATTTATTCAGTTTTACCCAAATGTCTGGTGTTGTTTTAAAACGCCGGCTTTCTGATAGTGGTGAGTACTGGTAATGCAACCATTTTTGGGATTTAAGAAAATGAATTCCCTACAGTTCTAGGTTGCTTTTGGCAATCAGCATTGCCATTCCCAATGGTTTCAGGCTACTGTGTGGGTAGTCCAATGGTGGTTTTAGGCAGTGCCCTTCTGTGCCCATAACATCGGCAAAAATGGGTGGCAGACTATTCTTCATGCATTTCCCTGGGCATTTTCTGGGAAGCTCTGGCCATCATGATGTTTTCAATGCCAGTACTGCACAGTTTTTGTGGTAGGGCTCGGATGCATGGGTAAAAACATCCCACAGTGGCAGGGTCATTGACCGCAACGGTCCTGGTTGGCAGACTCACAACCGGGGTGCTGTTTGGTGCATCTGCCCCTGCCAACACCCGGCTGTTCGGGCAGCAGATGACATGACTGCCCCAGGGACACGTGTCTTGGTCTGAGCAGCCCGGCCTGCCCCTATGGTTTCCCTCCTGGCCTGTTGGAGATCTACCAAGGGCTCCTCAAGTGCCAACGCAGCCTGCGCTGGCAGACCCTGAGCCTGGGTGGCGGTGTCCACAGCTGCACCTGCAGCTACCACTACCCTTGGGCCCGTGGCAGTCGATGGAATGGACTGCCGGGTCACACGGGCGCCAGTGCCAGATGCAGAAGCTGCATCCCCCCGGAACCACAGGTGGTGGTGGCATGACTGCACCGACACATGGCACAACATTGTGCTCAAGTGGCGCACCCCTGCCTCTTCCCCCTCTGTGGCCGCCCTGGGCACCCTGGAGTCCCCCTACTCCCTGGTCACCACGGCCACGTCCCCGACCACGCCCTCACGAGGAGGATGCCCAGCTGAGCTGCCCCTCACCTTTGGTGGCCTCCCAACCATGGCACAGATGTAGTAGTGCCGGCACAGATGGAGTGGTGCCAATGGGAGGTGTACACCACAATTGACCTGGGCAATTGGGGTGAAGGGGGTGGGAAGCAAGATGTTAACAGCCCCCATGCACCTGAAAGGCTGTATGTGACCCCGGTGATGTAGTGACGGGTCACGCAACGCTCAGGCACCCCAAAACTGCAGTAAAACCGTGCACGTAACCCTGCAGCCTACGTGCGTGGATTCAACCTACCGCAGTACGCGGTGGCACCCAGTAACACGAATAACGCGTACGCGTGGGACACGCAGGCTACTATGACATCGAAAATGGGTGCGATACACAGGGGCACCCGCAGTGGGAAAAAGAGTGTGTGCGACTCACCGTCTGACTAGCGCGATGCAGAAAAACACGCATAGCCAATACCCCCGCCAAAAGAAGAGATACGTCCTTGATAGCTGTGAAGTTGTGATGGCGTGCAAAACAACAGGAAGCAGCAACACACGTCGGTCTCCACGAAAGGCACGTACAGCGAACTGCTGGGCCCGCTCACCTTTAACACGTGCTGAGGGAAATGCCCGTGCGCGTCACGTCACTTACGCGCATGGGCCCTTTCCTCGGAGTACACGCGGACGTGCAGTTTTTCACGTGCGCTGAAATGCCCATGCACGCCTGTGCGTGTCACGTCACAGGGGCGCTTGCGCTTGAGGGGCCTTCTGTCCAATGAAATTGCGTATACGTGCAGACGCGCTTACGCGCTAAGGGCCTTTCCTCGAATTACACGCTGACGTGCAGAATTTTCACGTGCCAAATCACTCCGTATCAAGCTGGCCACGCGTAAGCACACGGAAGACCACGCTCCTGCCCAGAAGGCCGAATTACTGCCCCCCAGAGCCCCGAGCACGCTCCCACCTGCCATCTGCTTCTGCCTGACTGCCTGCTGCCCACGTGCCCTGCCATTTGCTGCCTGCACATTAGCCAGGGATGCTGTTGCTGTGACCACCCCTGCTGGAACCGAAGACTCCCGACTGGGATTCCATCACTCCACAGCCCAGCCCCAGGACCCAGTTGCCCACCCACTCCTGCCTCTGGGGTTGTCATGTCGGGCACTGCAACATCTGGCACGACTGACAACCCCCGGCCAGAGAGGCAGAGGGGCACCAGCTTCAGTGCCAGGGAAGTTGGTGTCCTGGTGGAGCAAGTCCTGGGGCAGTATGATGCCCTCTTCGGAAGTTCCCACGCCGAAAAGGAAGGATGGACTCGGATCTGGACTGACATCGTGACTGCCATCAACGCGGAGGGGGTGGCAGTCCGCGACTTACAACATGTCAAGAAGCGTTGGGAGGACTTCAGGTCCAGGACCCTGAACAAGGCCCGGCGCCTTTTGAAGGCAGCGGATGCTAAGGGGCGCCGGGGCCACTTGTCGGCAGATCAGATGAGGGTCCTGGAACGCATATCCCCAGCGCTCCACGTCCAGGTCCTTGAGAGGCAGACCCGTCTGGAGTCGAGCGGTAAGTGTACATGCATCATGATTGTGAGCTGTGCGTGTGGTGATGTTTCAGTAGCGTGCAGGTTGCACATCTGTATGTATGGGGTCGAGTATGGGTGGGGGTGTACAGGGCTGTGAGGCTAACACATGTGAGGGCTGTAATGTGTGAGACATGGATGGTGCTTGTGTGTGTAGGCTTGCATGCCAAATGCAGTTGTGTGGGCACACATGTTTGGATGAATGTGTATGTAAGTAGACATGTTCGTGATGTCACGCATGTATGTTGTTTTCAGCTGCATGTATCAGCACTGTGTACATGTGCATTTGTGTGTATTTGACAAGGGTGCAACATTGATGCAACATGGATGCATGTGACAGCGGGATGTGGAAGCCTGATTGGCAGATGTGACATGGATGCCCATCTGAACACTGCGACACTTGGCAGAGGTGTAGACATGCATGCAAGTGTGGTGGTGTGTGTACATGTGTAGTGCACTTCCTGTGTTGCATGTGATGTCTGGCTCAGCTATGCCTGCTCATGCTGTTGTATGTGTATGGATGGTGCTGGCAGTTGCGATATGGCTGTGGTATGGCTCATGTGTGCGAGTTGAAATGACATCTGTGTTGGGGATTGTGATGGCATGTCTGAGGTTTCCCAATGCCACTCATGTAAAACTGTCATGTGTGTATGTGTCCATTGTACAGTGCCATGATGCCTGTGTTTTATTTCTCCCTGTCTGCAGCGTCAACTGATGAAGAGGGCGGAGAAGGTGCTGTGGAGCACAGCGGTGGGGATCCTACCGCCAGCCGGAGACGCAAGGCCCGGCTCCCCTCCCATGTTGTGATCTCGTCGGGGAGTGAGGAGTCCGGTGCCGTGTCCCAGGCCGCAGCTGCCGGGGGGAGGTCCAAGAGGCGGAGGTTGGAGTTGGACTCCTCGGCAGCAGAAGGGGCAGCTGGGACCCCACAGGGCCCAACGGGGGAAGATGGCACAGAGTCATCCAGGTTGGTGGGGGGTTTGGTGGAGGAGGAGGCCGTGCAAGCAACAGAGACGGGGTCTGGAGGTGTGGATCCCACTGGTTTTAGTGGTGCAGTGCAGGACCAGGGACAGGAGGCAGCACAGGCCGCCGCGGAGGTGCCTGTGTGCAATCCTGTCCCTGATCCTGTCCCTGCATCATCTTGCACCAGCAGGGATGCCTACGTCCAGACCCGTTTTCAGGCAGGGGATGAGCTCACGACAACTGGCCTTCCTCTGCCTGCGGACGTCTCTATCCGGGTCCGGGTTGAGCCTGTCCTGACTGGTGTGGCGTTGCATCAACTGGCCATGCGAGGTGACCTGCAGTCTTTTAATGAGGAGACTGCACGTCATCTCGAATGGCTCGTTGACCGCGTCGGCCTACTGGGACAGGTCACCCAGGCCGGATTCCTCCGTTTGATGGGGCTTGCTGCGACCCCCTCCTCAACTGAACCCCCTATGCGCCAGTCGTCCTCCGTGCCATCTTCCCACCCATCAGTCACCTGGGTGCCCTGTGGAGCTGCCTCTGACGGTGCGGCCAGGCTGGTGGAGGAGGCATCCCTGCCACAGTCGGGAGTCGGACGTCCAGCAGGGGTGGCCACATCAACGACTGCACCCCAGCCAGCGGAGGATGTGCAGGTAGCAGGAGGCAGTGCACGGGCAGAGGCACAGCAGCAGCAGCAACGTGGTGGGAGCCATGAAGGCTCGGGGCCTTCAACATCGGAGGGGCAGGCATCGGCCGGAGGGCAGGAGGACCCAGGACAGAAAGTGTCTTCCGTGTGGCAGCGGTTGGGCCACGCCATAGATGCGGAGCGGCAGTGGGCGGAAGAGGCACGGCTCACGATGGTCAGGGCGGAGGAGGGCCCTGAAGCGGGCCGAGTGCCTCGAGGCAATCCGCAGGCGGTTGGAGGGGGACACGTCGACGGCCCTGCGGACTCTCGGGGCCACGGAGGAGGACCGCCTCCGGACATTGAGCAGGAGTTTGATGATGCCCTGGCCCGGGACATCCAAAAGTGAGCCGTCAGACTAGCCCGCTGCCCTTGTACATAGTTATGTAGTTAGTGTTAGGTTTCCTTTGTTTTTGGACCTTTTGGACAATGGGCCACATTTTTGTATATAGTTTTTTTTTTATTAGTTAGTGTTGTTAGATAGGTTTCATTTCTTTTGTTGGGATATTGGACCCTGGCTTGTTCATCTGTACATAGTTCACTGTTGGATTTTCTTTTTCTTTTACAATTTACCCATGGAGCAATGGCTTTCAATTATAATTTTCCATTGGATTTTCTTTTGTGGACTGTGACTTTGGACACCATTCCTTTGGATTATGATTTTTGGTTTTGCTTTTTTTCACGGACATGCTTCTTTTCATTTTTTTACATTCCCATTTCTATTTGTTTATTTTTGATTCAATTTGTGTTTCCTTTAATACATATTTTTTGATCAAACTTCAATGTGTAGTATCATCTCATTGGTTTCATGGATATCATGATATGGGTTTTGAGATTCACTGACACCCATTGGGTGTATGTGAGGGACATGTGTTCGTTTCCAAACTTGCAATTGGTGTTCTATCATGTTATTGCCATTTCTAAGTGGGTGGATGCAATACTCGGGTGGGTGTTTTGCATTTGGAGGCTGACCATAGGGACCAGGGATCTAGATTGTGATGACATGTTGGCTGGGGAACATGAGTTGGGGCCTGCTGGCAGGTGCCCCACAGTGCTGGGGGGTGGGGGTGCAGGGGAACATGAGTTTGACATGAGTGGGGGCCTGCTGGCAGGTGCCCCACAGTGCTGGGGGGTGGGGGTGCAGGGGAACATGAGTTGGACATGTGTTGGGCCTGGTGGAGGTTGCCCCTGGTGGCTGGGGGGTGGGGGTGATGGGAGACATGAGTGGGGGCCTGGTGGAGTCTGCCCCTGCACTGCTGGGGGGTGGGGGTGGTGGGAGACATGGGTGGGGGCCTGGTGGAGTCTGCCCCTGGTGGCTGGGGGGTGGGGGTGATAGGGGACATGAGTGGGGGCCTGGTGGAGGCTGCCCCTGCACTGCTGGGGGGTGGGGGTGGTGGGAGACATGGGTGGGGGCCTGGTGGAGGCTGCCCCTGGTGGCTGGGGGGTGGGGGTGGTGGGAGACATGGGTGGGGGGCTGGTGGAGGGTGCACCACAGTGCTGGGGGTTGGGGGTGCAGGGGAACATGAGTTGGACATGAGTTGGGGCCTGCTGGCAGGTGCCCCACAGTGCTGTGGGGTGGGGGTGATGGGAGACATGAGTGGGGGCCTGGTGGAGGCTGCCCCTGCACTGCTGGGTGGTGGGGGTGATAGGGGACAATAGTGGGGGCCTGGTGGAGGCTGCCCCTGCACTGCTGGGGCGTGGGGGTGGTGGGAGACATGGGTGGGGGCCTGGTGGAGGCTGCCCCTGGTGGCTGGGGTGTGGGGGTGATGGGAGACATGAGTGGGGACCTGGTGGAGGCTGCCCCTGCACTGGTGGGGGGTGGGGGTGGTGGGAGACATGGGTGGGGGCCTGGTGGAGGCTGCCCCTGGTGGCTGGGGAGTGGGGGTGATGGGAGACATGAGTGGGTGATCAGTAGTGCAAGCTGACATGTGGGGGGGCTGGGGGTCATGCCCATGGTAGATGGGCTGCCGGCGGGACATGACCAGGCATGCAGGGTAGTCCCCTGTGGTGTGGGCTGCCTGCAGGGGCCGTGGGGGGTGTAGAGGGAACACCTGGGAGGACCCACACTGCCAATTCACGTGTAGGACTCCCCGCGCACCCCCAAAATTCAGTACACCACTCTGACAGCAAAATCGTGTGTGAAACTTCCCGCGCACCCCCGCAATACACGTACCCCGCTCGCACAGGGCCCTTTCGCATGTAGAACTTCACGCGAACCCCAGTAATACACGTACCCCGCTCGCACAGGGCCCTTTCGCGTGTAAAACTTCACGCGAACCCCAGGAATACATGTACCCCGCTCGCAGAGGGCCCTTTCGCATGGAAAACTTCACACAAACCCCAGGAATACACATATCCCACTCGCACAGGTCCAATATTCCTGGGGTTCGTGGGAAGGTTTACACGCGAAAGGGCCCTGTGCGAGCGGGGTACGTGTATTACTGGGGTTCGCGGGAAGTCTCACACGCGATTTCAGCAGGGTACGTGTATTTCGGGGGTGCGCGGAAAGTTTCACATGCGAAAGGGCCTGTGCGAGTGGTGTACGTGTATTCCTGGGGTTCGCAGGAAGTCTCACACGCGATTTCAGCAGGGTACATGTATTTCGGGGGTACTCGGGGAGTCCTTAACGTGAATTGGCAGTGTGGGTCCTCCCAGGTGTTCCCTCTACACCCTCCACGGCCCCTGCAGGCAGCCCACACCACAGGGGACTACCCTGCACCCCTGGTCATGTCCCGCAGGCAGCCCATCCAGAATGGGCATGCCCCCCAGCCAAGCCACATGTCAGCTTGCACTACTGCTCACCAACGCATGACCCCTGCACCCTCACCCCCCAGAAGTGCAGGGAACCTGCCAGCAGGCCCCCACTCATGTCCCACTCATGTCCCCCTGCACCCCCACCTCCCAGCAGTGCAGGGCACCTGCCAGCAGGCCCCCACTCATGTCCCCCTGCACCCCCACCCCCCAGCAGTGCAGGGCACCTGCCGGCAGGCCCCCACTCATGTCCCACTCATGTCCCCCTGCACCCCCACCCTCCAGCAGTGCAGGGCACCTGCCATCAGGCCCCCACTCATGTCCCCCTGCACCCCCACCCCCAGCAGTGCAGGGCACCTGCCAACAGGCCTCCACTCATGTCCCACTCATGTCCCCCTGCTCCCCCACCCCCCAGCAGTGCAGGGCACCTGCCAGCAGGCCCCATTCATGTCCCACTCATGTCCCCCTGCACCCCCACCCCACAGCAGTGCAGGGCATCTGCCAGCAGGCCCCCACTCATGTCCCACTCATGTCCCCCTGTACCCCACCCCCCAGCAGTGCAGGGAACCTGCCAGCAGGCCCCCACTCATGTCCCCCTGCACCCCCACCCCCAGCAGTGCAGGGCACCTGCCAGCAGGCCCCCACTCATGTCCCACTCATGTCCCCCTGCACCCCCACCCCCCAGCAGTGCAGGGAACCTGACATCAGGACCCCACTCATGTCCCCCTGCACCCCCACCCCCCAGCAGTGCAGGGCACCTGCCAGCAGGCCCCCACTCATGTCCCCCTGCACCCCCACCCCCCAGCAGTGCAGGGCACCTGCCAACAGGCCCCCACTCATGTCCCACTCATGTCCCCCTGCCCCCAGGTCATGATGATCCTCAATCATGGCCCTTATGGCCAGCCTCCCCAACCCAAAGACCCAACCAAGTATTGCATCCACCCACATAGAAAAGGCAATTACATGATACAACCCCAAAGGCAAGTATGTAAATGAACACATGTCCGTTACACACACACAATGGGTGCAAGTGAATGTGAAAACCCATATCATGACATGAGATAATACCACACATCGAAGTATGAAGAACAAAATGTATTAAACACAACATGAATGTAATCAAAATCCAACACACAACAATGGGAATAATAAAAGAAAAGCTGCATGTCCGTAAAAGAATAAAAAACAAGAAATCATAATCCAAAGAAATCCAAAAGAAATGGTGTCCAAAGTCACAGTCCAACAAAGCAAATCCAAGGGAAAAAAGAAAGTGAAAACCATTACTCCATGGTGAAAATTAAAAAAAGAGAACAATCCAGTGGTGAACTATGTACAGATGAACAATCCAGGGTCCATGAGCCCAATTGATGAAATGAAACCTATCAAAAATACTATTTTATTTCAAAAAAACTACATACAAAAACGTGGTGCATTGTCCAAGCGCAACCAAAATAAAGAAAAAACGAAAGGAAACCTAACACTATCTAACTATATACAATGGCGGCGGGCAAGTCCAGCGGCTCACTCTGTGGTGTCCCGGGTCAGGGCATCATCGAACTCCATGTCTATTTGCCGGAGGCGGGCCTCTGTCCTGGCCCCGAGGTCTCGCAGGGAGGCACTCATGGCCTGTTCCAACTCCCTGCGAGTTGCCTCGAGGCACTCTGCCCGCCTCAAAGCACGACGCATGGAGAACTCTGCCCTGACCATGGTGAGCCGCGCCTCTTCCGCCCGCCGCCGCTCTGCACCTATCTGCTGGCCCAACCGGTGCCACACGGAAGACATTCCCATTCCTGGGTCCTCCTGCCCTCTGGCCAATGCCTGCCCCTCCGATGTTGATGGCCCCGAGCCATCATTGCTCCCACCTAGAGCCTGCTCCTGCTGCTGCTGTCCATGTGCTGTGTCTGATGGTGCCTGCACATCCTCCATCAGCTGGTCTCCAGTTGTGGTGTCCACACCTGCTGGGCCGCCGACTCCCGACTGTGGCAGGGATGTGAGCTCCACCAAGCTGGCTGTGTTGGTCGGGACAGGTCAACAGGGGACCCTGGTGGAATCTGGGCTGGAAGACGGTGTGGAGAACGACTCGCGCATAGTCTCCACAGAGGAGGAGAGGTCCGCCAGAGTGCGCGACACATGTAGGAACCCACCAACCAGGGCCCCTCCCAGCAGTGCCACGTCACGATGCTGCTCTCCGTGATGGCGTGCGTTCTCAGCCCAGGAAGAACGCACATCATCACTAATGACACGCGTGCACAACGCGACACCAACCAGGATGGAGCCCATACATTCGTGGGACCCCTCGTCCACAGGTAGTGAAGAGGCAGATGACATGGCACTCTCCCCTACCTGCGTCCGGGCATGGGACGGGGCCTCCCTGCTGGTGCATGGTGGTGCAGTCACAGGGTCAGGGACAGCGACATGCACAGGCCCCTCCGCGGTGACCTGTGCTGCCTCCTGACCCTGGCCCTGGACTGCACCACTTGCACCAGTGGTTCTACCCCCACCAGGCCCCATGTGCGGCTCAGTAGCGGGCTCCTCCTCCTCTGTGGAGACCACCAACCTGGATGTCTCCACACTGTCTTCTGCCATTGGAAGCCCCTGTGGGGCCCCTGCGTCTGCCACAGCCATTGTGGCAGACGTAGCACCAGCCCCCTCGCTCCCTGATGATGGTAATTCCTGGGAGGGTGGCTGGGCCTTGCGTCGCCGCCCAGTGGAGGCATCCCCGCCGCTTGGCTCCACAGCGCCGGCTCCACCCTCTTCTTCACTTGACGCTGCGTAGAGGGAGACATAGAACACAAGCATCAGGGTACAGTACAAAATACCCTAGACAGGAAGCAATAACACATGAGTGGCACTGTCAAATGTCACTTCCATTCTATCATTCCACAACACATGGGTGAATGCACACAATACACATGCAGAAACAGTCCTGGCGCCTGCAATCAACATCAACATCCATGTAGAAGGGGCCCTGTAAACCAAGATGTTGCCTTCAAAGTCACATGCATCCATAGTGTTTCAAAGTCACACACAAACTTCTCAGGCACACACACACACATGTGCACCATAGATGTACATGACATCAGCACCCATTCCTCACCCCCCCCCTTCATGTCCAGGGACAGAGACAGCCATGCTTTCATGTGTGCATTCCGCATAGAGCTCCCCATGTTGCATTAACACACATGCACCAACCATGTGGTTCACACATAACTGGTCTCACATGCATGACCATGATGTCCCTGCACACACACATCCATACATGGCCTATGTCACACATACAGTCAAGCATCAGACTATCAGCACACTGCAACATGCCCTGTCTCACACAGCAATGCTTGCCCACTTATCGCTCAACTCCAGACGGGTCTGCCTCCGAAGGATCTGGGCGTGGAGCGCTGGGCCTACGCGTTCCAGGACCCTCATCTGGATGTTACTCATGCGTGCTCGGCCCCCCTCTGCGAGGCGCCGGGCCTTGTGGAGGGTCCTGGACCTGAAGTCCTCCCAGCGCTTCTTGACGTGCTTGATGTCGCGGGTTGCCACCCCCTCCGCGTTGATGGCAACCACTACGTCGTCCCAGATCCTCTCCCGTCTTTCCTTGTTGGCACATGATGTTCCGAAGAGGGCATCATAATGCCCCAGGACATGCTCCACCAGGACACCAACTTCGGTGGCAGTGAAGCTGGTGGTCCTCTGCCTCTCTGGCTGGGGGTTGCCAGTGGTGCCAGATGGAGATGTGCCCGACATGGCAACCCCAGAGGCAGGAGTGGGTGGGCAACTGGGTCCTGGTGCTGGGCTGTGGAGCGATGGTATCCCAGTCGGGAGTCTTCTGTTCCAGCAGGGGTGGACACAGCAACTGGACCCCTGCAGATGGCTGATGTCCAGGCACCAAATAGCAGGGCATGTGGGCAGCAGACAGTCAGGCAGCAGCAGATGGCAGGTAGGAGCATGCTCGGGGCTCTGGGGGGCAGGAAAATGGCCTTCAGGGCAGGAGCATGGACTTCCATGTGTGTATGCGTGGCCAGCTTGATACGGAGTGATTTGGCACATGAAGAAATTGCACGTCAGCGTGTAATTCGAGGAAAGGCCTTTAGCGCGTAAGTGGGTCAGCACACGTACGCAATTTCATTGGACCAAAGGCCCTTAGCACCTAAGCGCGTCTGTGACGTATCGCGCACGTGCGTTGCCCTTTTGCTTGTAAAACTTCACGCGAACCCCAGGAATACACGTACCCCACTCGCACAGGGCCCTTTCACGTGTAAAACTTCACACGAACCCCAGGAATACACGTACCCCACTCGCACAGGCCCTTTTGCGTGTGAAACTTCTGGCGCACCCCCGTAATACACGTACCCTGCTGAAATCACTTGTGAGACTTCCCGCAAACCCCAGTTATACACGTACCACACTCGCACAGGCCCTTTCGCGTGTGAAACTTCCCGTGAACCCCGTAATACACGTACCCTGCTCCAATCGCGTGTGAAACTTCCCGCGAACCCCAGTAATACATGTAACCCGCTCGCACAGGGCCTATCGCGTGTGAAACTTCGTGCAAACCCCAGTTATACACATACCCCACTCGCACAGGCCCTTTCGCGTGTGAAACTTCCTGCGCACCCCTGAAATACACATACCCAGATTCAATCGCGTGTGAGACTTCCCACAAACCCCTGTAATACACATACTCTGCTCCAATCGCTTGTGAAACTTCCCGCGAACCCCAGTTATACATGTACCCCACTTGCACAGGCCCTTTCTCGTGTGAATCTTCCCGCGAACCCCGTAATACACGTACCCTGCTCCAATCGCGTGTGAAACTTCACGCAAACCCCAGTTATACACGTACCCCACTTGCACAGGCCCTTTCGCGTGTGAAACTTCACGCAAACCCCAGTAATATACGTTCCTTGCTTGGCGTTTGCTGTTTGGCAGCCCTCTAAACTGGTCCAGGGTTAGCGCAGCCCTTTGCGCTGGATTGGGGATTTTGATGGCTTTTCCTTGCGCAAGGGCGTTCTTGGGGGTGTAACTGGCGCTGCTGCAGGGTCGCTTCGCCACTTTGCGCCACGGCTGGTTTTGGAGGCTAAAATCCATGAATACGCTGTGCGCGCAAATCGATTTTAGCGCATGCGGCTGGCGCAGACATTCGCACGCAAACACTGTGCGCCAGCCGCGTGCGCCACTTGTGCGCGAAATTCTATGAATTACCCCCTATATCTTTCCACAAAGAAAATATAAAGTCTGAGTCAGTGAGTATGTTTTGTAGGGATGGAATTCATTTGACAGATGTTGGAAATTAGTTTTTTCTTTCCAATGTTCAGAATGCATTGTAGCAAAAGCAGAAAAAAAGTTAGAAGGAGTTTTTGTGAAAGTTACAAAACACTATTAAGTACTGTAGAATATTTGTTAGTTCAGTATATAAAATCCCCAAAAATGAAACACAAAAAGGGTATTTTAAAAGCCACAATTTTTGTAACTGAAAAAAGTTAATTGTTTTTAACTCCCTCTCCTTGTATTTTTCCAGGGGTCTGCAGACTATTATACTGTCTGCGGACTACAGAATGTGCTTAGGAAGTTATGGTCCTTTTGTATGCTAGACAAAAGAATTTGGGACAGAAAATTGTTTCTGCCCTTTTTTCTTTTTATCTAGTATACAATTGTCCATTAGTTCCATTAGTATAGAATAAAATGCTAATGGAAATGTTGGAGAACTTTATGTAGTCTAACTACTTTTCTGAAAAATGTAAATCAAATGGAATCTACAAGATTATTTTTTTAGTCTATATTTTTAACTGTGAAAGGCAGCTCGAAATTGAACTTTTTTGGGTATGTTTTGATTTTGTATTATTGTTAAAAAAAAATTCAGTTTTTCCAGGAGCGGTAAGGACGTAAGGTGGGGGTGGGAAGGGAGGGATGGGGCATCAACCACAGACACAGAGGGACATGTGGACAGGGGAAGATGTTGGGCCTGCCTTAAATCTAAGGTAAGGGGAAGTGTTTCTCATGCTGGTTGAATGCCGCCTCAAAAGCACTTTCAAACTGCTCCCCCCTGTAGAGTGGTGTGTCACAGCACACACAGAGTACTGTTGTCTAAGAAAGATTTGGATCAACAACCTCTTGTATGACCTGCAAGGCAACCGGTGGAATCCTCTGCCCCAGAGGAGTACACTGTGTGGTAGCAGGATTGGTTGAGAACAATTGGGTAGAAGAGGACAGCCTAGTCCCTGAGAAAGGAACAGCCTTTCTCAGAGCACCCAGGTGGAATGTGCGGGTGTGGCGGCGTATGGCTGTGGTAACGAAGGAGTACTGCCCGTGTTGTCTGCGATTGAGTCATTGCATTTAACACAGGCAGCCCAAGACTCTTGTACCCCTCCAATGTCTGTAAAAAACTGCCACACCCAGGATTCTTTCTGGGTGCTGGAGGAAGGTACTTCTTCTACCTCATAATCCTTTTCCTTTTGATCCTCATCTGCATCAGCTTGCCCGTTCCCCTGTCCAGGCCCTCCTGCTGGCGGTGGTGGCCCCTGAGGAGGAGTAATGGCTAAGACTGATGCCATTTTAAGTTAAACAGCAGGTCTGCAAATAGTCTGCAAAAAGGTCTTCCAAGTAGATGCTCTCTCCTGGACTGCCAGATTGAGAATGACTAAAAGTAATGGGTGGTTCCCTTGAGAGGAACGGTCCATGTACCTTTCTCCTGTTCGTGGAATCGTGCATTTAAAATAGGCTTTGGGAAATTGTGAAAAGTTGAGAGATCAACTGAGAATGGCAGTAGGAGCGCTGGAAGGGTAAACTTTCAACTTGAAACTTCCTAGATCAGTGGAAAATGCAGTTTTAAAATGTCCACACAGCACAGACACCATTTGCGGACACATCATCACGTCTCAAGGGTGCGGTCGCATGACGTTCTCTGGGGACATCCGCCGTGCCGTCATACATTTGTGAATGTCAGCAACCAAAAAACGGCATAAAAAGTTATAGAAAGTAGCTAGAAGTGTTACGAATTTTGCTAGGGGGTGGGTAATGGCAATGTTTTCACTTGAAATTTCGTAGATTGGCTGAAAATACAGTTTAAAAAGTTCTGCATAGTCCCAGCACCGTTCGTGGACAAGTATTATGCCACACGGGCGCAGTCACATGATGACATCTGGGGACGTCCGTGATGCTACAACGCCATCTGTGGAGCAAGGCATATAAAGTCATAAATGGGAGTATTTGGAGTTTCTATTAAGTCATCATCAGGGGAGGCAGGGAGAGTAATTTCATCAAACCATCCGTGATTTATGTTTTCTGGATTTGATTGCTGGTGATTGCTGGGGTAAGGGCTACAGGAACAAGTAGGGCAGAGATAATCAACATTTCTAATGTCATGCTTTTCACATAAATTAGAAGTTCTTTAAAGTTATTGCTGAGTTCACCCATTTTCAAATACAAATTCCTGATTTCATTCTGTAGAGTTGGGTATTGGGATTGTGTTTCTGGTTCTTCAGGTTCTGCATAATTGCTATGTGACGTGCTTTGTACTAATAAAAATATATATTCTTTCAATAGGCTCTGTATAAATTCTATTATTTGTTTTCAAAGATTTATTTACCATTAAAGGTTTCATCATCACTCATTTCTTCTTTGGGAATGTTTTCTTCTGGCCAATCAAGTGTGTTTTCAATCTCTGTCAAAATAAAAAATGGTAATTTTTACTTATGAGAAATGTTTATATAATGAATGTTAATAATAGAAAAATAGATAATGTGTACTTACTGTTTGGTAAGAGATTATTTTCCAATGTGCGGCTGGTGTATGTTAATGCAAATAAAGAGTTGTGCTAAACTGATAATTTGAGGTGTACTGTTATGCTTTGGTTTTGGTACATTCGATAACATTTTGTGCTAAAAGAAAAATGTATTTATACATTTCTAAATGTTGAATTGTGTACAGATGTATATTTGGGTTTGATAAATATTAGTAATGTTGATTTATGTATATGTATTTGTTATTAGAAGGGTACGAAATGTTCTGTTGTCCGCTGTGCTTCAGGGTTTTGTTGATGCTACCTGCTGTCTGTGGACTTTTATACTGTCAACGGACTCTAGAGCTGCTATATTGGGGGTGAGTATAATATTAGGAAGTTGTAGCAAATTAGGATGCACTCGTAAAAACCTCTGAAATTCAGGGAAAATCTTTGTTAAAGGGACAATATGGTTACAAGTACAATCAAGGAAAAAAAAGAAATTCACCATTTATGGTAAGCTAAGCAACAATAATATCGTGGCCCCACCATGCAATGCTAAGACTAACACCCAGGACGTCGAAGATGACATCATAAATGTCATTGATGACATCACTCATGACATGAAATATCTAGGCCACTTGTTTTTGATCACTGACAGAGAGAATATTAAAATTCAAAAGGTGCCGTATATCTAGACATTAACCCTAACCTTCTTATATGTTGTCAAACTACTTTCCTCAGGGTTTGGCCTCAGCTCATTGTGCACATACATGGGGAAATAAGGAGGCCTCAAACACATAATTCATTTGTATACCTGATGATGAACTTTGTTATTGTCATTTTCTGGTGATGCTGTTTCTTTCCTCCTTACTTGAGGTCCCCTGTATGTGCCTCAGATTTCTACGCATTGTGGGTCTTCATATGATATTATATGATATGGCATATGTAATGCACCTGTACCCAAGTATTTCTAGGTGCCAAAAGACAAGGGAGGGAAGACATAGGGAGGACAAGACAAACAATCCTACTAGGCCTTGTGTCATTTGGATTGTGCAAGTGTGACAATGAGAAGTGCAGGGGGGTGGTGGAGGGGGCAGTGCAAGGGAGAGGATGGGGGAAGTGCGATCAGAGCAGCATGGCTCTGAGTGAGTGCATACAAAACACAGCACCTCAAAATGACACTTATTTCAGTTTCATGTGATAATATCCCCGCAAAGATTTTGCCATACAAGAATGTTGCTGTTTTCTCGTGTAATTATTACCACATGGAACCTGCGGGGGACCCCCACTGCAACCACGATTTTTTTTAAAGTGAGGGGGAAAACCCTGGCATCACCCACTCCCTTTTACCCCATAAATTATCCCCATAAATAATGTTGCCTATGCCGTTTCCGTGCGACTATATGTATGCCGACATTATTTATGGGGATAATATTACCTGATACCCTTATTTCTCCAAATCTTTGACTTCATTCACTCATCACTTATTCTTCAACTTCTCATCTAGTTTAGGAGACATTTGGGTTTCAAACAATCTTTTAATATATTTGAATATCTTTTTCTAGTTTTAGTATCAAAATGATAAACATCCGATTTGATTGGACTATTTGTAATGTGTCATGTGACCGCATGTTTATGGAAGAACAGTTTGTTTTCATTTCTGATATGTACTCGGTTATTTTCTTTACCTTATATATGCTGTTTGAAAAAACATGTTTTGCTATGTTTCAAATGATTCATATTTGTTGTTGGTTTTGCTGCTTTTTTAGCTGTGTAGTGCTTTGAGTTTCATTTTTTCTCATTGTATTTGTTCCTGGGGTGTCTTGCTTTTTTCCTGTATTGAGTCATTACTTTATGAACACTGTATCCCAGTCCACCCTCATTGGACATTATTGGTTGCTGTCTGGTACTTATAGGCATTTTAGCTTTCTAACATCTTGTCCCTTCTTTATGACCACTTGGTCTACTATTTCCTACGCAGATCCTTTCTTTGCAACAATGAGGGATTAGGACTAGACTGCATTCTTTACATCTACAGTAGTTTTGCCATTACGCTAGTTTTAGTTCTTTTCTCTAACTACTAGAGTGCAGGGAATTATGTTATAACAGAACTGCATGCCCATAGTACATACATTATTTATTTGAAGGATCATAGTGTATTGTTCCTTTTATGAATTACTCAATTGAATTTTTCATTGTGATGTCACATGCTTTGTTGTCTTAAGGAGATTGTCATTCGTATTCATGATTAACTGCTATTGAGGGTTGCCAATTAGATTTTTTCTTTTTATTTGCATTTCAGATGGCAGCTGTTTGCACTTTGTTACGGTCGATGCTCCTCATCAAGCATTATTTTATTTGCTGTAGGCACTTGAACTTTATTTGACATGTCTTCCAGCTTGACATTGACGCACATTCTGTACTTGGCAGTACGCAGTTTTGAATATGTATATGCACTTGCACTTTACATTGTTTGCTGCTATACCATTGGTATCTCTATTGATACATGGGCGTTGACATTGATTGCTATATTTATTCTACATTGCTTCTTAAGATTTTTAGTCTTTTGCTTTTTAGATCATGCATTTTCCTTTGTTCCAATATGTCTGTCTACATATTACATCTTCCCTCTTGCACCCTGCCTCACTGCCAACATTGAGAAAAGACTCTACCTGAAATATAAACCCCATTCATGTTGTGTTACCCCTCATTCAGGACCCTGTACCTGTTTGTGTCCTGCCTCTGCTGTGTTTTGTAATGAATAAACTTCCATGTTATGGCAACGTGGAGTTTTGCCATTTTTCTCTGATATGTCCCGACCCTGGAGTGTGGTCCCACTGCTCCTGGCAGTTTTTTTCTTTGTTTAAATATATATATACACTACAAAAAAAACGTTGTTAAAGGGACATTATGGTTAAGTTGCCCTATTAAAAACCGTTGCCATTCTGTACAAAAACTTTTTAAAAAGGACGTTATGATTACAAGTAAAATCTAAAAACCCCTAAAATTCGGGAGTTATGGTAGGCTAATCACCCATTTTTCCCATCAGCACTCTCCACTGCTACCACTACAACCCCGAACATAAAAGATGCCACCACACATGTCATTGATGCCATCACTGATGTCATCACATCTTTAGTCCCTTTCTTTTATGTCAGCTAAGCAACCATAACTCCCGGCACCACTGTGCACTGCTAAGACTAACACCCAGGATATCAAAGATGACGTGGTATTCCCGTTTGAAGAAAAGAAATCCTTTTCCAAGATGGCCACCATGGAAAGGCAAGGCGGCCGTTGCATAGAAAGTCTTTTGCCGCTTTCCATTACATCTGCCAGAAAGTAAAAAAGGAAAACGTGTGAACGTAGTGGGCGAAGAAGATTTGTATTCGTTCTAAAATGTGTTTAACTTTAACAGAAAGCCACTGTCTGGTGGACATTGCGACTACAATGCAATGTTTTGTCCCAACTAGTAAATGGCAGTATTTACCTCCCCGATACTGTGGTCAGTAAGCATACCTACAGCGTACCCTTCAGAGACAAAAGGCGTACCTTTGATTGCTTATTTACATGACGACACTTGCGAAGTTTAAAAACACTACGACATGTAAAACACAAAGGTGTTTGTTTGTGCGCAATGACCTTTACGTAAATGTGTGGAACATACAGGTCATATGTTTGGCAACAATGAACGTGCAGAACACAAAAAAGTAATCCTCTAATATGTAGAAAAAATGATAAACCCTGTGAAGTGAAGTACACTAATGGCAGAAATATTGCAAGCAACTTCCTTACCACTGACCTGTGCATACATTTTTGTGTAAGTGCCACAAGGTGAAAAGGGTGAAGAAATGTGTATTGAGAAGTTATAAGGATTCATTGCTTTTGAAACGTTTCTGTACAGCATACACTTTCACTGCATGTGATCTCATTTTTACACTTTCAGAAAGATATCAAATCTGACAACATAGCGTCTTCATGTAGAACCAATCTTTGTAATTGGGGCATCGGGGTAACAGAAAGTACCCTAACGGCACTAAAGCATAATAAGTGGGCCTCAGCCTTAAGTTGCCAAAGCAAGTGGTGTGCAATAGCGTTCCGAATAACGTACCTTGGCAGCCTAAACAAAAGATTTCTTAAAGGCTTACATACCGCGATATGGCACCTATTAAAGAACATACTACAACCTGCAACGTAGCATGGCAGATTGTGAAGGGGAACATGAATTGATTAAAAAACACACGCACATGTAAACAGTAGTTTTATTTCACAATGCACTGTGCTAAATCATCGCCCTTTTCTCAGTTGCAAAAAAATTTGAAGTTTGTGTGTCTGCTGCATAATGAAAATGTCAATTTTGACGATCACGTTGATGTTTTCACACACAGTCACCATGCGTTGGTGCCACAGTTTTCATCACACATACAGTGTGCAGTGGCGACACAGCAGTCGGTTTCCTCTCACATTCATTGGCAAGACGTCGTCAATTGCTGCGATGTAGTCCATCAGAAAGTATAATGTTAGCGGCAATGGTGACGTTGTTGTTTAACCACACATACATTTTGCATTGTTGACACAGTAGGCTTATTTCGGTCACAGTGATTTACAAGGCAACGCGATTGGCTGCGAACTATGACACCAAAAAGGAGGGTATGTTTCTTCTTACTGCTACAACTGCGAATGGACATAGAGGTTCGATGTGGTCATCCCATTCAATGACGACGCACATACAACCGGTGACGAATAGCTGCACCTGACAATTAAAAAAAACGTCACTCGGACGCTGCAATCCATGACATTCGCAGTACGGAAGGAAGTAACAGAGGGGAAGAGGACAAAAAAGATCTATCAATATGAAGCCTTTGCGGAAATGTAAGGTGCACTACATAACATCTCTATAAACAAATAATGTTAGATGGGGAAATGTACTGACTCCCTACAAACGGCGACAATGTGCAATGGACATAGTAGGTAAAAAAATATCAGAGCCACATAACTTTCGTAGGTAATAGTGGAAATTGTACGGACATCGTAGAGACGGCGGTAATGTGCAATTTGAAATTTCAATGGCACACAAACTTCCAAATGCATTACTAGTAACGGTAATGTGCAATCTGAAGTTTGAACGGCACACAAAATTCCAAATGCATTCCTAGTAAAAAAGTGTTTTTTTTTCAGACTAAGTAAATAATGGCAGTGTGGTGTACTGGCCTGAAAAATAAGCTTACATGATGTGCACCGCCTCCATTTCGGCCTCCGCAATCACTCAGTAGTTGTTTGCAGTAAGACATCCTCGGGAACTGATATTTCATGTGCCTCACAAACCTATTTGAAGCATAACTTATCAAAGGGAATGTTTCACAAACTGTGACTCCCTAAATTCTTTCTGTTTCTGTTCCGTTTACGTCAAGGTCGGAAAACAATTGACCCTTATGAGGTTAGCTACATGTGCGACCATACTGAGCGCCTACTAAAAAATTCAATGAAATGAACTGACCTTCACTCCGAGCACAAATACATTCTCATTTTGCAACAACATATCAGCAGTCAATAATGAGAACCGTTACTCCCGTGCTGTGTTGACGAAACCGTGCAGGTGGCGCCTCAGATTCCAAAAACATAGGACGCCAGTCTAACCGCAGTACTTTTGCTGGTGGCTTCTTACATAGACGCAGTAAGGACTTGTCGTACATTGCCTGCCAATTTGCACTGTACGGTACGATAGTGGAAACAAGAATAAAGGACTGTTTCACTTTCTACTACCACATATAAGTAATGCTTACCTTTCGACACAGTGTTTCATAAGGGTTTGTTTGCGGAAATTTTGGTGTTCAACACAAAAACTAAATGACCATGGCGGCCGTATCAAAAGAATGCTACGCACTTGACTCTGCGGCAGAACCAATCAGTGAAAGTGCAACATCTTGACGTACAGCATGCCATGGATTAGCCAATAGAAATCTTCCCCACTTAGCGAACAGGGATGTGGGATCGCGGAGCGGACATAGATATCACTAATTCTTAGATTGCTACTTTTTAATCGTTTAAAGGAAAGTACAGTACGATTTTCACAAAATTTACAAAAGCACACTTTGGGGACCAAGCCCCTGCCCCTGCCGCAAAATTCATGGCAATCTGTCCAGTGGTTTGGCCTGTAGCGGTACACACATTTTTTGCCCCATTCAATCTATGGTAAAAAAAAGACAATTAACTTGGTGACATAGGGAAAGCTGACGAATGGGATGAACTCACTCATAGTCGCATAAAATTGGTATGAACAGAGTTACACGCCATAATTATGTTGGAATATTTGAAAAATCAGGCATTACCTCAGGGTTTAATAGTCCGCAATGAACCCAGGCTTTTCTTAGACAATGCAGAGTTCAAACTGAAATGGAGCTATATAGCCAATAAATGTGGGAGAGATTGGCTGGTATTAATCATTGAGACAGCCCAGGAAACCACTAAAAAGATCTTAGTGGATTTAAATACGTTGGAAAAAGAAATAAAAAATAACTTTGACATCGAAGTTTTTAAAACTAAATTAGAAGCCCACATGAAAGAAATGCAAACATTCGAAGCGGAATCTAGCTCAGAGAGAGTTAAGAGACTGAAAAAAGACCTAATCAATTTTGCACACGAGAAGGCTTTCCAATATGTCACCAAATATTATAATTTTGGAGCACCTACAGGAGGCCAGAGACCGAATCGAAGGGTAAGGTTTAGGAATACATCATATACCTCCAGCGAGGAAGGAGGTAGACCGAGTGAGAATGAAGAAACCAATGGTGCAGGTCAAAGAGGAAGAAATATGAATACCTCAATGCAAAGGGGCCGTAATATGAGAGGTAATCAAGGAGCAAGGAATCGGTCGAGATGCCCACCTTTTTTAGGCAGAGGGAACAGTCGGCAGGAATGGCCAACAGACCGGATGCAGACACGCAGCCACCGGGGATGGTAGTTAATTTATCTAGTGAGACCCTAACAAAGGATGACGAACGGTTTTTGAACAAAGGCCTCAATTTTGTGGTATCTAAATATCACGACCCTTTTGAATTTAGATTAGAATTTGGTGCTTTTATGCGCAATATACATTTGAGAGAATTCTTTGAAGATCAACCAGCCAGTATATATACTAATTTCAGTGGTTTAAGAAATCCCTCTACTTGGTGCCCCCCGCATCACACGTATTCACCTGAGTCTGTGGTTTTTGAAAAAAAGGTTTTATAAGAACTGAGAAAGCTTGAAACCAAAGGCATCCCCAAGAACTGCAATTTGAGTCAGCAAAAAATTGCCTTATTGCGAGGTCTGGGTAAAAATGATAAAATTGCCATCTGCCAGGCGGATAAAGGAGGTGTGATTGTCCTTTTGAACAAGAAGGATTATATCGAAGAATGTCATAGACTACTGGCAGATAACACCAGCTAACAAAAAATTGATCAAGATCCCAGTCCTGCACTCATGAAAATGATAAAGGAGAAAGTTGACAAAGCAGTTGATTTACAACAAATCAGTAAACAAGAAGTAGATTACCTAGCGAGAGAGACAGTGAGAACCCCTATCTTTTACATCTGGCCCAAGATCCATAAAGATATGGTGAGACCCCCGGGAAGACCTATTGTGTCTGGCGTCAATTTTATTTTGGAACCTCTATCCAAATTCGTGGACTTTTACTTACATCCTTTTGTAATGAAAATTAGAAGCTACGTACAAGATACCAGAGATGCAATTGGGAAAATTGAAGGATTTATTTTTAATCATACCAAAGACATACTTATTTGCCTGGATATACAATCTCTTTACACTAATATCCCACAACGAGCCACACTTGAAGTTGTGGAGGAGACATTATTACAATGTGAAGATAATCACCCTGTGAGCAACGCCATCATTTTGTGGTGTGCTGAAACAGCGTTGATGAACAATTTTTTCCAATTTTTGGGGCAATTCTATCTACAGGTAGAGGGCACGGCCATGGGTACAGCCATGGCTCCAAATTTGGCTAATTTGTATGTGGATATGGTGGAACAAACAATGATCTATTCGGAAATCAATCCTTTTAAACATCAAATAACACAATGGTTAAGATACATCGACGATGTGTTCATGGTATGGCATGGTTCTATTGATGAAGCTAACAACTTTCTGGTATGGTTGAATAATCAGAATAGATATCTAAAATGTACAGCCTCCATGAGTTCTATAGAGGTGAACTATCTGGATTTGACAATTTACTATCAGAATAAGCAACTATGGGTGAAACCGTTTGTAAAATGTACTGACAAAAATGCGCTTCTTCATTATAAAAGCCATCATGCTAAGCATGTCCGTGACAACTTGCATGTCGGGCAATTTTTACAGATGAAACGTAATAGCAGTACAAAACATGACTATGAAGTAGGCGCCAATATGTTAATGGACAAACTGATTGATAGAGGCTACCCTGCCAGAATTGTTAGACAATCTGCTAAACGAGCTTTCAACAACAATCGGGAAGCTCTTTTTGAAAAGAAAAAGAAAAATACTGTTAACCATGATACCCCATTGGTGTTTGTCAAAACCTTCAGTAACCTGTCCTACAAAGTTAAGAACATCATTCATAGGAATTGGAAAAAGACCATGAATAGCCCATTGCCTTTGATAGCTTTAAAAAAAAGCACCAATAACCGCAATCTTGTCATGAAGAATGATGTACAAAAGACTGTCAGTTCCGAGGGCGCTCAAAGCACGTTGTGGGGTCTGCCCCGAGTGGTGGGACACCATCCCTGTGGAGAATGCGTCATGTGTCCTTTTACACAGAAAATGACTTCTGTTAACCTTGGTCTAACTTCAGAATGGACATTAAAAGAACATACAAACTGTAAAACTGAAAATGTAATTTACATGATCAAATGTCCATGTGATTTGTTGTATATAGGTAAGACCAACAGAAAGTGCAAGACTCGTATGATTGAGCACAGGAGCTGTTTGAAAAACTGTGTTGAGAAAGCACCCCTAGTTGAACATTTTGAAGGTAAAGGACATACATTTTTGGATTTTGAATGGTGCATCTTAAAAAAGATTAAAGGGAGATCCCAAGAAGAAATCAACAGGAAATTGATTAATCTGGAACAGAAGCTTATCTTCCTTACTAATAGTCATGTTACAGGACTTAATGAGAATATTGAGTGGCATAATATCAGATAAGTAAGCCACCAGTTTTGCCTCTGCTCTCTGAGGTCAATAGAGTGTTGCACTTACTGTTGCTACCTATTGAGGGAGACACCAGCATCAATTTTTCGAAATACAGAACCATGGAAAAAGATGTATGACATTGTTTGTTGTTCTAATACATGATTTGTATATGTATTAGCGAGGTCATTGTACATCATTACTCGTCCTCTAAAATAGGAAGAACCCACATCGTTAGGTGCGGTTTTCTTTCCTTTGACATTTCTCTGACATGATCAGGGGCAGAGAGCATCATTGTGTTTGCTTTGTGTAGGGGTTCCTTTCTGATTCATAGCACTTGGAAGTGACCTACGAGTGGACTAGGGTGCACTTTTTCCCTTTTAAGATTGCAGTGTTTTTTTCCCCCCATTTACTTCCAGTGTTGGAAGTACTTTTCCCTTACCTGGTATGGTAGCCTAGCAACAACGTAATAAATGTGGTGTTGCAGCCTGGTATTAGTGGTTGCCTATGTCTGGCTTGTTGTGGAGATGCATGACATCATCACGCAACGTTTAGCGTGATGACATCATCACACAGCGTCATTGACGCGTAGTAGGGGTTTTCTAATGGTTGAAAGCCGCGGCGAGAGTGTGTATTCTGCCGATTCCAGGTCTGGACCTTTGTACCCTTCCTTCTTTCCAGGAGAGCACCAGCCCCTGACTAGGTAAGAGTTTGAACGTGGGGGAAAGTGTAAGCAGAGTCCCAAGATGTGGGAATTTGGATATAGATTATTTGTGCTCATATAGTGACTTTTCACTTACAGAATGAGAGGCGTGATACCCCGTTCTTGTAACACCCCTTTTTGAGGGGGAGGAGGCTCCTTTTCTTCATGCTTCAATTCTAATGCTCATTGTATGTGGCCGCCTGAGGTGTGGACTGTTAACAGCAGGCTGAGAGAGGTGAGGGTCCTCTGTTTAGGTTCTTTATGGGTAGACCATTTATTCCATTGAGATTTGGAACTTACCGTGACCTCCCCTTACTTTAGGCATCAGATGGCCTGTCGGGAGTTGAAAGGGACGCATTTTGAAGCTTCTACTGTGATAGAGTCACGTTTAGGAGAAGAACAGCATTTTACACCTGAGGGTGAGCTGTTTTCACTATATGGGTCTTGTATCCTTATGGGCACACTAAAGCCCTTTGTTGAGATGAAATGGCATGCCTCCAGAATTTTTTAGACTAAAGGACAGTCTTTATAATTGGTTCTAGGTACTCTAAGTGAATCCTATCCGCTAAATTAGTGAAGAGCAAGAATTGGTTTTGCTATCAAGGTCGAAGACACTTACCTCTTCTGACTACTGGTTCAGGTATATGATTTACTGTATACCGTCCACCCTATTGGTGATTATGGAGTGGCTAGGTTGATTAATCAGACCCATAATGCCTGTGTAGTAATACGTTCTTGTTTTGTACCCGCAGACAAAGGAATCTGGTGTATGAATAGGAGAGATCTACCTGAAGCACAGGACTACTTCTGCCCCCGATGAATGTCCAGTTACCTGTAACACAGAGGACAGAAACTTATATAAATTGGGCTTGTTTACACAATGGAGAATAAGAATAATTAAGTTGCCATTGTTGTGTTTGATCGAGTATGTGGCAACTTTTGATACTGTGAGGTGGAATGATTTTAACATGTATATGATTATGTGATGTGTATATGTTTTTTTAAATGTTTGTATTACTTGTGCTTGAAAGAGAATAATATATTAAAAATTATATTTTTTGGTAACACTGTTTGTTACTGAATACATAGAACACAGAATGCAGCCCATATTTGCTAAGTGGCTGTTTTGAGATTCCGCTATCTGAGGGTACATCAACCGTTTGATACAGATCATTGTTTGTGTTCCTTCCTTTTGTTGAAGTACATATTATATATCCTCACTTAGGGAATATCACCTGAGTGTGGGGCCACCCCTGTAGAATATTATCTATGTTATGTTACTGGGCATTTCTATTGCACCTTTCACCATTGGTATGTTCTCAACGTGCTATAGGTTGAACGCACTCGGGGACCAGAGTCCAGCTCATTGGAGATAGCAGTAAATAATGCGTGTGTGCACTCTGTATGTGTGCAGCTAGACCAAATTTGTCATGGTGGATAGCTGCTTTCTAATGCTGGAAGTAGGGTGCAGGGTAGGTGACAAAGCAGTATGTGTGCAGCTAGTCTGAATTGTTGTGGGGGTAGCTGCATTCTAGTGGAGGTGGTGCTGGCATGTGAGAGTATATGTGCAGCTAGGCCGAATTGATTGTGGGGGATCACTGCATTCTAAAGGTTGTTGCAGTGGGCAAGGAGGTAAATAATTATTTGTGCAGCCAGACCAAATTGATCATGGCGGATAGCTGCATTCTAGTGTTGTAGGTGCTGAGCAGAGAGCATGGAGTCAGGGAGGGGGGAGATATGTGCGAGTATTCGTGAGGTTGGAAGAGGACTCCCTCTTGCTGATAGCCTTCCTGTGCCTACCGAATTAACTATGCTCCCCTTTGTAGGAGTCTGGTGTGTCTGGAACCTCTAAGTCTAGTATGAACTCGGCTCTATCTGCAATCCCCTCACACAGGCGAAATTAAGTTTTACGCTAACTTGGACAATCTGGCGAAATGTGCTATTAGGCTACCCGACAAACTCATATTCAGTTTAGGCTGACTAGCAGGATGTGAAATGTGGCTGTGCTACTCAACCAGGCAAAATGCAGTGGGAGAATGCACCAAGATTCGAGATACGCAGTAGATGGAGAATGCACCCAGATTTGAAACAAACAGCAATGGAGAATCCACCTAGATTTGATGAAACAGCTATGGAAAATGCACCTAGATTTGAGACAGAGCAATGGAAAAATGCACCTAGGTTTGAAACACACAGCAGTGGGAGAATGCACTAGATGTGAATGCACAGCAGTGGAAATGCACCTATATTCGAAACACACAATAGTGAGAGAATGCACCTAGATTTGAAACACACAGCTGCGGAACAAACATCCAAAACTGAACACACATCAGTGGAAAGATGCACCTAGATTCTAGACACAGCAGCGGGTGAATGCGCCTAGATTTGAAACACAGGAGTAGGCGAGTGCACCTAGATTTGAACACACAGCAGTGGAAATGTACCTTGATTCGAGACACACAGCCATAGGAGAATGTACCTAGATTTATAGCACAAAGCAGTGGAGAATGCACCCAGATCTGAACACGCAGCAGTGGAAAGATGCACCTAGATTCAGGACACAGCAGTGGGAAAGATGCACCCAGACCCAAAACATCAATTACTCCATTGCTGGCAACTGCTCCCTTCTCTTCCAGGGACACTACTTGAAATGCTTATAATTCACCCAACCCTCACACTCATTTTATAGCTTGCATAGATTCCGTTTAGGTCAGGCTTTACCTCTCTATCACAGCTCCTGCAGATCGGCCCTGGTATCTATTAGCTTCTCTATGATGCAGAAAGAATATATCATGGTGAAAGCTACTTTTTAGTGACAGTCATTTTGTGAAAGCTGCTGCAACTGTGCAGGTTGAGAATGTTGCTGAAGGCTGCTTTTAAGAGATTCCCTTGTTTCTTGCCTGCTTGACACATTGGGCCTCATTACACGGAAGGCAGTAAGGGTTAACAGTCACCGGTAAGGGTACCGGTGACCGTTAATCCTTACCGCCTTACTATGACGTCCCTTTGCGGGAACCGACCTTAACGGCTGGTGTAGACCAGCCGTTAAAGTTGGGACCCGCAAAGGGACCTTGGTGCTAATTACGATACCGCAATTTGCGGTACCGTAATTAGCTCCTTCCCCATTCCCATTATGCCCTATGGGGCAAAAATGGGAATGGGGAAGGGCCATGGAGAAAGGGGGAATTACTGCCTCGCCGACCTTGGAATGGGGCGGTAATTCCCCTTTCCTCCATGGTGGTACCGGTATGGTATGCTGCATTTCCATTCAATTAAGGAAAACAATAATGCGACTATATAAACAGGGAACATGTTTACTAGCAGATTACTGTTTTTAAGAAGTTTTCAAAAATCGCTCGGGGGTGGGTGGGTTTGGGGTGGCCTGAGTATTCTATGTGAAAATGTTGCCAGGAAAAAATAAAGCCATGTGAAAAAGTAGTCAGTAAAAAGTAGCTTTCAAATGGAGATATTCTATGCAAGCAATGTTAAGTGTAAATGTGTTGCCAGTGGTAAGGTTGCCGAAAAATGTTACTTCAAAAGGTAAAAGGCTGTGACTCTAACAATGACCCAAACCCTTCATAAAGCCCAAAAAGCCCTACACAACCACCCTATCCCTAACCCTTAACCTAACACTACCTGCAACCCTCCTCCTGCCTACCACCGCAATTCTCCAAAGCATCTCATTTGCCTGTGACACGATACACAACACCACATGTATAAATAGCAAATGAACAGCGACACTAAGTAAAATCCCATTACTAGACTGTCCCAAATTCCATATCCCATACCTTAACCTAAACCCTTGCTCTAAAACTAATCCTAGCCTTACAGTAATCTGAACATTGGCATGTCCTTCAGGTTTATCCTAACCCCATTCTACCACAACCTCACCAGCCTTCCCCATCCTCTCTATCTCTTTCTTTAACTCGGTTCACATTAGCCATACTATAAGGCCTACCTATCACTCACCCTGACCCTTAATTTACCCTAATCACTAACCAAACTTCAAAACGACCATCCCTCCACAACCAACCCTACCCTAACTCTTAGCCTAATCCTTACCAAAACCTTTATTCTTACCCTAAACCCCAGCTTTAGCCTCATCCCTATCCTAACCTTAAACCAGGCAATCGCAAGCCCTTCACACCCTCGGTAACCCTAACGCATACCCTACACAGTACTGTATTTTTGGCTGATTTTCAGCCTCATTTTTGGAATACATGTTCTTGGTTAATTTTTCACTGCAAAGGTATTTTCGCCACGTTTTTATCCACCAACTAAATTTTGGTTGGCAACATTTTCACTGGACACCGGCTTGAGGCGCCTGTTACTCTTTCTAAAGCAGATGGTGACATTTGTTGTCAGTGTATTGTACTGAGCAGATGTTTCCAAAATCCAAAGAAATGGAATGTTTGGTTCTCAAACCACTGCCCATGCTCTCAACCCTTTGTTATCCACCCCTTGCAAAACCAGATGACTTCTGGAACTGGAACACGTATGATATAAGTGCTGTGCAGAGAGATAAATGCACAAATAGCAAGCAGGGGCATGGCAACCTGCAAGTCATTAACAAATGGTATCCTTAAGAATTCTCTCAAGGCGCATATCTCCAATATCAAGCATTGCCCAAGCCAATATGTCGGGATTTTCAAATTGAAATGGCTAGTCTCTTTTGTGCTCTTGTTTATTTACAGAAAAATCATACCGTCTGCATGTACAATATCCCTATAAATCTTAAAATTATGCTGGCTAAGGCGCTGGCGGAGCAGTCTAGTTTTAAAGCCGGTGAGTTGTGCTTTTGTAACTAATTTGATGTCTTTGAGTTCCCAGCACATGTACTATAAATCTTTGTTTGAGCAGTAAACGTCCTATGCATGCACTACAGAACTGTTTCTCTGTGCTTCCTGCCTAGAGCCACATTGCAGAAATCATGTCCAGAAAAGGATACCAGCTTTGTCAGTAATCCACCAGGTAATCATTTCTAGGTCATTGCAGCAGGATTTCCTTACTTAACGGCTTGCACTTGACAGCTAAGCCTCGACCTTTGACACAGTCACATGATACACAAACCCCCGGTTACACAACGTTTGGGCACAACCGATATAGTCGATATGTGTTCTTTTCCCAAAAGTCCCTTTACTTAAATATATATATATATATATATATATGTATATATATATATATATATATATATATATATATATGTATATATATATATATATATTGAAAAAACGCACACACATTTAGAATATAACACATTTATTTCTACACGGCTCTGAACATTCAGGAAGCATTGGCTGTTGAACTCGCCAAAAAGAAGCTGGAAAACACAGTGGGGTCAAAGCAAATCTCTTCCTAGCCATGACTACTGTTTGCAATTACTGGAGGGCTGTAGGGCAGGGGTTCTGGTCACTGTGGTGGGGGAAGTCGTGGTGAGCAAACAGCAGGGCGTGCGCAATGCAAACAGGCTACTTATTCTTCCTAACATGGCATCCTCACGGCGGGGATACATATAAATTCGCCTTTTAACAGTTTTACACGTTTTTATGTCGCCCCCGCTCCCAGTCTCCATTCCTCCTCTGGCACTCACCCATCGACCTCCTCTGCTGTGCGACATTCCTGCAGCCCATATTTATCCTGAGAGTGCAAATTATCGGCTCGAGACCAATGAGTACTGTCTGGCAGACTGTAGCAGCTGCCCCGTCTCCCAAACACCTACTGTAACAGCTCCCAAGTAACAGAGCCGAGGCCTCGGCCATAACAATCTCCAGGAGGCCGGAGTCAGCGTTTTTGTGCTCCGGTTACTGGATAAAGTTCGTTTTGGTTGGACGGCTTTTGCCTTTCCATTCGACAGTGAAAATTTGTCAACTTAGGTCCTTGGAAATAAAACACGTGCACTTATTTGAGGATTGGTTTTCATGAAAACTATGAGGGTAATTCATAGAATCTCGCAGAAAAGTGTCGCAAGCGGCTGGCGCAGAGTGTCCGCGTGCGATTGACTGCGCCAGGCACGTGCGCTAAAACCGATTTCCGCGCACAGCGTATTCATGGATTTTAGGCTTCCAAACCAGCCGTGGCGCAGAGAATCGCAGCGACCCTGCAGCAGCACCAGTAACTCCCCCAAGAACGCCCTCGCGCAAGGAAAAGCCATCAAAATCGCTAAATCATCGCAAAGGGCTGCGCTAACCCTGGACCAGTTCACCGGGCTGGCAAACAACAAACGCCAAGCGGGGAACTTGTATTGCAGGGGTGCGCGGGAAGTTCCACACGCGACTGGCCCCGTGCAAGCAGGGTATGTGTATTTCAGGGGTGCGCGGGAAGTTCCACACGCAATTTCAGCAGGGTACGTGTATTTCAGGGGTGCGCGGGAAGTTCCACACGCGATTTCTGCAGGGTACGTGCATTTCAGGGGTGCGCGGGAAGTTACACACGCGAATGGGCCAGTGCGAGCAGGGTACGTGTATTCCATGGGTGCGCGGGAAGTTCCACACGCGATTTCATCAGGGAACGTGTATTTCAGGGGTGCGCGGGAAGTTCCACACGCGATTGGCCCAGTGCGAGCAGGGTACGTGTATTTCAGGGGTGCGCGGGAAGTTCCACACGCGATAGTCCCAGTGCGAGCAGGGTACGTGTATTTCAGGGGTGCGCGGGAAGTTCCAAACGCGATTGCCCCAGCGCGAGCAGGTTACGTGTATTTCAGGGGTGCACGGGAAGTTGCACACGCGATTTCAGCAGGGAATGTGTATTTCAGGGGTTCTGGGGAGTACTACACGTGAATTGGCCGTGTGGGTCCTCCCAGGTGTATGCTCCACAACCTCCACGGCCCCTGCAGGCAGCCCACACCACGGGGGACTACCCTGCACCCCTGCTCGTGTCCCGCAGGCAGCCCATCCACCATGGGCATGCCCCCCAGCCAACCCACATGTCACCTTGCACTACTGATCAACAATGCATGTCTCCCACCACCCCCACCCCCCAGCAGTGCAGGGGCAGACTCCACCAGGCCCCCACTCATGTCTCCCACCACCCCCACCCCCCAGCCACCAGGGGCAGCCTCCAGCAGGCCCCCACTCATGTCTCCCACCACCCCCACCCCCCAGCCACCATGGCCACCCTCCACCAGGCCCCCACTCATGTCTCCCACCACCCCCACCCCCCAGCCACAAGGGCCACCCTCCACCAGGCCCCCACTCATGTCCCCCTGCACCCCCACCCCCCTGCCACCATGGCCACCCTCCACCAGGCCCCCACTCATGTCCCCCTGCACCCCCACCCCCCTGCCACTATGGGCAGCCTCCACCAGGCCCCCACTCATGTCTCCCACCACCCCCACCCCCCTGCCACCATGGTCACCCTCCACCAGGCCCCCACTCATGTCCCCCTGCACCCCCACCCCCCAGCATCCAGGGTCACCCTCCACCAGGCCCCCACTCATGTCTTCCACCACCCCCACCCCCCAGCCACCAGGGGCAGCCTCCACCAGGCCCCCACTCATGTCTCCCACCACCCCCGCCCCCCAGCAGTGCAGGGGCAGCCTCCACCAGGCCCCCACTCATGTCTCCCTCCACCCCCACCCCCCAGCAGTGCAGGGGCAGCCTCCACCAGGCCCCCACTCATGTCTCCCACCACCCCCACCCCCCTGCCACCATGGCCACCCTCCACCAGGCCCCCACTCATCTCCCCCTGCACCCCCACCCCCCAGCATCCATGGTCACCCTCCACCAGGCCCCCACTCATGTCTCCCACCACCCTCACCCCCCTGCCACCATGGGCAGCCCCCACCAGGCCCCCACTCATGTCTCCCACCACCCCCACCCCCCAGCAGTGCAGGGGCAGCCTCCACCAGGCCCCCACTCATGTCTCCCACCACCCCCACCCCCCAGCCACCAGGGGCAGCCTCCAGCAGGCCACCACTCATGTCTCCCACCACCCCCACCCCCAGCCACCATGGCCACCCTCCACCAGGCCCCCACTCATGTCTCCCACCACCCCCACCCCCCAGCCACCAGGGGCAGCCTCCACCAGGCCCCCACTCATGTCTACCACCACCCCCACCCCCCTGCCACCATGGCCACCCTCCACCAGGCCCCCACTCATGGCCCCCTGCACCCCCACCCCCCTGCCACCATGGCCACCCTCCACCAGGCCCCCAATCATGTCCCCCTGCACCCCCACCCCCCTGCCACCATGGGCAGCCTCCACCAGGCCCCCACTCATGTCTCCCACCACCCCCACCCCCCTGCCACCATGGGCAGCCTCCACCAGGCCCCCACTCATGTCTCCCACCACCCCCACCCCCCAGCCACCAGGGGCAGCCTCCAGCAGGCCCCCACTCATGTCTCCCACCACACCCACCCCCCAGCCACCATGGCCACCCTCCACCAGGCCCCCACTCATGCCTCCCACCACCCCCACCCTCCTGCCACCATGGGCAGCCCCCACCAGGCCCCCACTCATTTCTCCCACCACCCCCACCCCCAGCAGTGCAGGGGCAGCCTCCACCAGGCCCCCACTCATGTCTCCCACCACCCCCACCCCCCAGCTACCAGGGGCAGCCTCCAGCAGGCCCCCACTCATGTCTTCCACCACCCCCACCCCCCAGCCACCATGGCCACCCTCCACCAGGCCCCCACTCATGTCTCCCACCACCCCCAACCCCCAGCCACCAGGGGCAGCCTCCACCAGGCCCCCACTCATGTCTACCACCACCCCCACCCCCCTGCCACCATGGGCAGCCCCCACCAGGTCCTCATAATCCCCAATCATGTGCGTAATGGTCAGCCTCGACAGCCAAAAAGCCCTACCAAGTAACCCATTCACCCACATGGAAATGGAAATCACATGTTACACCCCCAATGTTCATGAAGCTAATGAACCCATGTCCGTCACACACAATGGTTGCAATTGAATGGGAAAACACCCAACATGACATGCATGAAACCAATGAGATGATACCACACAGTGAAGTATGGAAACAAAATTGTATTGAAAAAAATAAAGAATGCTAAAGAAAGAAAACAAACTACAATGTGAATGAGAAAAAAAAGCTGCATGTCCGTATAAAAACACAAAACTGCAAATCAGAATCCCAAAAAATTTTGTCCAAAGTCAAATGTAAGAAAATCTCCATGCAATAAAGAACTATGTAAAAAACTACCAAGGGTCCATGAGCCCAACTGAACAAAGGAAACCTACTAAAAAACCTACCTAAAAATCAACTATATACAAAAAGTGGAGCAGTGTCCGTCGACTCCAAATCATAATAAGAAAGAAAGGAAACCTAAAACTAAAGAACTATATACAAAGGCGGCGGGCAAGTCCAGCGGCTCACTCTGTGGTGTCCCGGGCCAGGGCATCATCGAATTCCTGTTCGATGTCCCGGAGGCGGTCCAGTTCCATGGCCCCGAGGGTCCGCAGGGACGACGCCGTGTCCTCCTCCAACCCCCTGCGGATTGCCTCGAGGCACTCGGCCCGCCTCAGGGCCCTACGCATGGAGTTCTCCGCCCTGACCATTGTGAGCCGCGCCTCTTCCGCCCACCGCCGCTCCGCACCTATGGCGTGGCCCAACCGCTGCCACACGGAAGACACTCTCTGTCCTGGGTCCCCCTGCCCTCCAGCCGATGCCTGCCCCTCCGATGTCGAAAGCCCCGAGCCTTCATGTCTCCCACCATGTTGCTGCTGCTGCTGCTCTGCCTCTGCCCGTGCACTGCCTCCTGCTGCCTGCACATCCTCCGCCGGCTGGGGTGCAGTTGTTGATGTGGCCACCCCTGCTGGACCTCCGACTCCCGACTGTGGCAGGGATGCCTCCTCCACCAGCCTGGCCGCACCGTCAGTGGCAGCTCCACAGGGCACCCAGGTGACTGATGGGTGGGAAGATGGCACAGAGGACGACTGGCGCGTAGGGGGTCCAGTTGAGGAGGGGGTCGGAGCAAGCCCCATCAGACAGCGGAATCCGGCCTGGGTGACCTGTCCCAGCAGGCTGACGTGGTCAACGAGCCATTCGAGATGACGTGCAGTCTCTCCATGAAAAGACTGCAGGTCACCTCGCATGGCCCGTTGACGCAACGCCACACCAGCCAGGACAGGCTCAACCCGGACCTGGATTGCCACGTCAGCAGGCAGAGGAAGGCCAGGTGACGTCAGCTCATCCCCTGCCTGAAAACGGGTCTGGACGGAGGCATCCCTGCTGGTGCAAGATGATGCAGGGACAGGATCGGGGACAGGATTGCACACAGGCACCTCCGCGGCGGCCTGTGCTGCCTCCTGTCCTTGGTCCTGCACTGCACCACTAGCACCAGTGGGATCCCCACCTCCAGACCCTGACTCTGGTGCTTGCACGGCCTCCTCCTCCACCAAACCCCCCACCAACCTGGATGACTCCGTGCCATCTTCCCCTGTTGGGCCCTGTGGGGGCCCAGCTGCCCCTTCTGCTGCCGAGGAGTCCAACTGCAAACTCCGCCCCTTGGACCTCCCCCCGGCAGCTGCGGCCTGGGACGCGGCACCGGACTCCTCACTCCCCGACGAGATGACAACACGGGAGGGGAGCCGGGCCTTGCGTCTCCGGCTGGCGGTCGGATCCCCGCCGCTGTGCTCCCCAGCACCTTCTCCGCCCTCTTCATCAGTTGACGCTGCAGACAGGGAGAAACAAAACACAGGCATCAGGGCACTGTACAATGGACACATACACACATGACAGTTGCACATGAGTGGCATTGGCAAACCTCAGACATGTCATCACAATCCCCAACACACATGTCATTGCAACTCGCACACATGAGCCATACCACAGCCATATCGCAACTGCCACCACCATCCCTACACATACAACAGCATCAGCAGCCAAAGGGGAGCCAGACATCACATGCAACACAGGAAGTGCACCACACATGTACACACACCACCACACTTGCATGCATGTCTACACCTCTGCCAAGTGTCGCACTGGTCAGACGGGCATCCATGTGACATCTGCCAATCAGGCTTCCACATACCGCTGTCACATGCATCCATGTTGCATCACTGTTTCACCCTTGTCAAATACACACACATGCACATGTACACAGTGCTCATACATGCAGCCGAAAAAAACATACATGCCTGACATCACGGACATGTCTACTTACATACACATTCATCCAAACATGCATGCACGCGCATCTGCATTTGCCATGCAAGCCCACACACACAAGCACCATCCATGTCTCACACATTACAGCCCTCGCATGTGTCAGCCCCACGGCCCTGTACACCCCCACCCATACTCGACCCCATACAAACAGATGTGCAACCTGCACAATACCAAATAATCACCACACGCACTGCTCACAATCAGGATGCATGTACACTCACCGCTCGACTCCAGACGGGTCTGCTTCTCTAGGATCTGGACGTGGAGCACTGGGGATATGCGTTCCAGGACCCCCATCTGTTCTTCCGACAAGTGGCCCCGGCGCCCCTTGGCATCCGCTGCCTTCAAGAGGCGCCGGGCCTTGTTCAGGGTCCTGGACCTGAAGTCCTCCCAGTGCTTCCTGACATGTTGTAAGTCCCGGACTGCCACCCCCTCCGCGTTGATGGCAGTCACGATGTCAGTCCAGATCCGAGTCCGTCCTTCCTTGTCGGCGCGGGAACTTCCGAAGAGGGCATCGTACTGCCCCAGGACTTGCTCCACCAGGACACCAACTTCGGTGGCACTGAAGCTGGTGCCCCTCTGCCTCTCTGGCCGGGGGTTGTCAGTGGTCACAGATGGTGTTTGCCCCGACATGACAACCCCAGAGGCAGGAGTGGGTGGGCAACTGGGTCCTGGGGCTGGGCTGTGGAGCGATGGAATTCCAGTCGGGAGTCTTCGGTTCCAGCAGGGGTGGTCACAGCAACAGCACCCCTGGCTGATGTGCAGGCAGCAAATGGCAGTGCACGTGGGCAGCAGGCAGTCAGGCAGCAGCAGATGGCAGGTGGGAGCGTGCTCGGGGCTCTGGGGGGCAGTAGTTCGGCCTTCTGGGCAGGAGCGTGGTCTTCCGTGTGCTTACGCGTGGCCAGCTTGGTACGGAGTGATTTGGCACTTGAAAATCCTGCACGTCAGCGTGAAAATCGAGGAAAGGCCCTTAGCGCGTAAGCGCGTCAGCACGCATACGCGATTCTATTGGACCAAAGGCCCTCAGCGCTTAAGCGCGTCTGTGACGTGACCCGCACGGGTGTTTCCCACACAGCACGTGATGACAGAGCACACGTGGAAAGACTGCACGTCAGAGTGTCATCGCGTGTGATTGTTGGAAATGGCCCTACACGCAGAAGTGACAAAGCGTGTAATTGGTGGAAATGGCCCTACACGCATAAGTGACAAAGCGTGTAATTGGTGGAAATGGCCCTACACGCATAAGTGACAAAGCGTGTAATTGGTGGAAATGGCCCATAGCGCGTACACGCCGCGTAAGTGACGCTGGACGTATGGGCCTGTATAAAAGGTACGCGTAGAACACCATTTCCTTGTACGTGCTTTTCGTGAAGAGCGAGTAGGTGAATTCTGTACTTCTTGTCGTTTCACATGCGATTTACTTCACGGCGTTTCAAGTTCGTATTCCCTGTTACCTCTGACAGCTTTTTCTCTTTTTTCTCTTTTACTGGTTTACCTGGGCCTGTTCCCTCAAACAGTGTTCCCTTCTACTGTTGTCCTGTCTCCTCAGACAGCGTACAAATCTTATTTTGGCGGGGGTGTTGCCAACCAAACGCGCTCCTTTTTCACGCTCTTTGACCTAGCAGACGGTGAGTCACGCACGTATCGAACATCTGCGCTTGCCCCGTGTGTAGCCTACCCCTTCAGAGGTCATTCTAGGCTGCGTGTGACATGCATACATTCATTCTTGTGTTACTGGGTGCCACAGCGTAGTGCAGGTTTTTCTTTCTGCACATGTGGTCTAGGAGGGGTTGCGTGCACGTCATCTCCCTTTTTTGGGGCTCCTGTGCGTAGCGTGACCCGTCATCTTTCCCCAGGGGTTACAATCAGCCTTGCAAGAGCACTAGGGTACAATTACCATCTGGTACCCAACCCCTTTGACCCCCAATTGCCCAGGACAATATTTTACAGCCACTCCCATACGCACATTAACATCAGTGCCATGGCTGGGAGGCGAGGATTCCGTAAGGGTGGCAAAGGTGGAAGAGCAGGTGGTGGCCGTGGTGGATCCGGTAGGGGACGTGGTCGTTACTTGCAGGGTGAGCCTGTCCCCCCATGTGTGGAGGACCAGTCAAGGGCACCCATAATCCCCTCCCCCTCCCGTTGAGGCTGATGTGGCTGACACCATCCATGCTCAGCCCTTGTTGGACCAGCCCATTGTGGCACCAGACCTGGCTGACTCCATGGCTGACTTCCAGGTCAGCAGACCTATGACACGTGCGCTGGTGCACGTTGATGTCACCATGCCACGTGCATCTGGGGCAGCAAGGTCATCTGCTGCACCAAGTAGGCAGGGCGGAGAGGCTGCAGGGGCAGCTGCGGCTCCATCCCCCCCCAGCCCTCACACGCCCAGCCCGGACAGTGTCGGTCCTAGTCCATGCTGCTGACATTCCCCCTGACACCATCACACTAGAGCCAATGCCTGCACCAACTCCCATGCTGAGTGTGCAATCCCACACTCCTGATACAGAGTCCACCAGGGCTCCTGCCCCTAGTGTCCAGAGCGGCGCAGGACACTCAGGATCACCACCACCTTCCAAGCGGAAGAGGAAGAGTGCTCGTCCGGCACAGGCTGATGCCCCAGACACGGCTACACAGTCCGGCCCGTCCAGGAAGCCCAGCTTCACGGATGACGAACTGAATGCACTAGTCGAGTATGTGTCCGCACATGACAACGAGATGGTCATTGTTGCAGGATCCAAGACCACACCTGCACAACGCCAGGCACACTGGCAGACCGTTGCGGACATCGTAAGTGCCCTTGGAATCGTGAGGCGCACAGCCAATGATTGCTATAAGCGCTGGAATGACCTAAAGCGCAGGGCAAAGAGTAAGCTGGCCTCAAGTCATGCCGCAACTCTAGTGACTGGAGGTGGGTCTCCAGAAGTAGACATGGAACTCACTCCACATGAGTCAGTCGCTGGGACCTACGTCACGGAGGAACAGATCCAAGGCGTGGGAGATTTGGCTGATTACGAGGCATTGTCCGGTGAGTGCACATGCATGTGTGTGTCATTCATGTGCATGGTGTGTGTGAGGGCTTCTGTTTGTGTGCCAGGTGAGAGTGTGTGCGCCTGAGTCGTATGGGTCAGCCATGTGCTTCATGCAATACATCCTGCGCAGCTGCATTTGGCCATAGCAGTATCCCTTCTGCCAACAGTAGACATCTAGCCCAACTGCACGCCAGTTACCCTTGAAGTGTCACCTTGCCACAACATTGTTGCTTAATTTTTCACTGTTCATTTAGTCAGATTGTTTGCATTCCACCACTTTTACTAGGCATGTCGCAGTCCTCTAGTCACATGTCTGACATGGCTATGGTAAAGTGGAGTGACTTTGTTACCTGGATATCATTTGTTCAAACATGTCCCTGTGCAATTGGACCATTTCGGACTGGCAGCTCCAGGTGAAGAATCTGACCTGTTTGAATTAGAAAAGCTATTACATGCGGGAACTGGACTGAATGAATAGGTGCTGCCCTCCTCTCCATCTTCACTCAATAGCAATTGTACATGCCATCTGTGTGATGGCATGTGTGTTTCACCTGGCAATCACAGGCCAATGTGTGATGCCACTGCCAGGCAGCATGCAGAAAATGTGTTCATCTTCCATCTTGGTGTCATCAGTGTGTGCCATTTGCCTGCCCTTCATACGCAGTGAGGGTGCATGCATGGGAGGGTTTTAGTCATGTGGGACATGTGTCAAACAAGTACTGGTTCTCTTGCTTCTCAGCCCTCATTGTGTGCCATGGTGCTAATGCCTGTTTCCATTTTTTTGTTTTTATGTCTTTGCAGGGGAAGACGCACCTGATACTGCTGGGGTTGTGGAGATGGTGCAGACCCAGGAGGGGTCCGAGGGCCGACCAACCACCAGTGAGGGACGTGGTGTGGTGGTGGGTGAGAACCCACAAGTGCTGCAGGTCGTGCTCTCAAGCGGTGTCTCTGGCTGCACCTCCCCCGAGCTGTACTCAGGTGTTGATTCGGATGAGACCTACGTGCCGTTGCAGGTGAGTGTTCCAGGGAGGGATTCTGTTTGATTCTGTTCTGTCCCACCCACCTGCACCAGGGTCAGAACCCTCAATGGGGATGTCAGTGTTGGCAGCTACGCCTTTGGTGGTTACGGATGCAGGGTCACATTCCGCGACATCTGATCCTGTTCCTGGGCCAGCAGATCAGAGGGGGAATGCAGTCCTGCAGCCTCAGGCAGTGCCGGCACAGCAAGGCGCAGTTCGCCTTGCCCCAGACAGGTATGGTGCCCGCCGACGTGGTGGCCATACGCCACCTGGCAATACCGCATGGGAGCAATCCATTTACGGTATGGCAACCCAACAGGCAGCATCATCCGAGATGATGGCTCAGGCTATGGATAGGGTGGCCACTTCCATTGTCCCCCCTGAAAGGCTGATGGAGCGACTAGAGCAGGCAACCGACTCCATCTGCCAGTCACACAGGTAGGACATGTTGGGGTCCAACAGGGACAGGCGGGCGGCACTGGCGACTCTGCAGGAGGCCATCTCCATTGAGTCCCAGGGCCACAGGGAAGCCCTGAGGCAGGAGCTCCTTCACCTCAGGACGACTCTTGTTGAGCTTGAGGCTTCAACACACCAAAGGACAGAACAGCAGCAGGAGCGTCTCACCCGTACATTCTCGGCTGAGATGCAGGCAACGAGGGCGGAGGTCCGGGCATCCCGTGAGTTGTTGCATGGGGACCTCCGCACACTCATCCTCCAGAACCAGACCTACCACACCCGCATGCTTGCAGCCATGGAGGAGCAGACTAGGGCCTTGCGTGGGCTGCCTCCCATAGTGCAACCACCTCCGGATGCAGCTGCACAGGGTGATAATAGCGACAGCAGTGATACTCCCACTATAGGGTAGCCGTGTGGGCCATGAGCCCATGGAGGGTTTTTTTTTTTCCCAGGATCCACGCAGGTGGGTTCTGGTGTGCATCCTGTCCTCGGACCTTCTGGGTGGCCTCCCCAACCCCCCCGGGCCCATCAATGGCCATTTTTGATTTTTTTTTATTTTTATTTTTATTTTTATTTATTTTATTCCCAATTTTTTTGGGACGATTTGTTGGCTTCCGTGGTTCCTGTGGGCATACGCTGCATTGTGGCTGGGCACATGCAGGCTTGTAATGTATTTGGTTCAGATGCTTGGGTTTGAGTCACACACACCCCTCCTGCTTCCCGTTTCCATGGGCTTGCAAAGGGTGTGCCCAAGTGACAGTGAATTACACAGTGACGGTGGACTCCCATGAGCTGTGTGGGCAGTCTGTAGTCAATACTGTGTATACATTCCTAGTGCATATTGCTGTTGTGTTGTACACTGCATGTTGCATTGATGTGTAACTCATCTTCTGTGTCTACCTCCCAATTTGCAGGTCCCTTCCTCATGTCTACACAAGGACCTCTAGTCTGGAGATGGGGTACATGTTGCCAGCAGTGCACCTACAACTCTACATGGCGCCAACACTGCACAGTTGGTAGTGGTCGGAGTGCAGGCATTTCCAGGTGGTGAGACTACTAATATTTAACATTTGTGATGTCATGTTAATGGTAGTACGTGCTCAAGTTTGTTGTTGGTCCGGCATTACTGTGAGCATTTCAGGTGTTGCAAGTTTCTAATAGGGACACTGTACATTGTGACACTAGTGTCATGTTGTGGGGATTACTTTGTTTACCTGCAAATAGCATGATATGGCACGGTGTGTCGTGTGGCGGTGCTGGGGTTGGGTTGGCTGACATGGCACTGTCCTCTTGTTGCATTTTGCAAGTGGGTATTCATTTTAGCTGCTTGAATGTGTAACTTCACAAAACTGCATTGGTGGTGTCTGTGTGGGTAGGGATGCACACATTGTGACACTTCCAGGTGAACAATCTCAGGCTGATATGGTTTTCACGGTTCATTCTCCAGACATTCAGGATCAGTGTCAGGTTGAGTCATCATTGATTGTCAGATGGAATGTGCCAGGGCAGTGTGCACTCCACAGGGGTGTGATTTGTATGTGAAGTAATTAGCCACTAGCTGTGTACGGGCTGCCTCCCCCGTGCCCTTTCCCCTCCCATGCGCAGCGGCTGTGCATGTGGTTGGGGATGTGGTGCCACCACCATGTCCACGGCCAGGCCCCGGCGTGTTGCAACCTTGTGCAGGACACATGCTGCCACTATGATCCTGCACACTACTGGGGGAGCGTACAACAGCTGCCCGCCAGAACGGTCAAGGGAGCGAAAGCGTGTCTTCAGCACTCCGAATGTGCGCTCCACTATGCCCCGGGTTGTAATGTGGGCTGCGTTATATCTTACCTGGGGTGGCGTGGTGGGGTTCCGAATTGGCGTCATCATGTGGGGGCTGAGAGGGTAGGCACTGTCCCCTGTGGAGGTGGTGATTGGTATCATTGGTGGGGTTGTGACCTTGCTCAGTATCTGACATGCATGCATGTGCAGTGGCATTCATACTCACCAAGCAGCCATGTATCGCCATGCCGCCCAGCTTCTAGGTCCCGGCTTAGGGTGGACATTCTGTAAATGAAGCTGTCGTGGGTTGACCCGGGATAGTTGGCATATACTGAGGTGATGATTCCCTTGGCATTACATACTACCTGCACGTTGATGGAATGCCAGTGCTTGCGGTTCCTATAGATGTGCTCAGATGCCCTGGGGGGACGTAGAGCCACATGGGTGCAGTCGATGGCACCTAGCACTTTGGGGAATCGTGCCACAGCGTAAAAATCCAGGGCGGCAGCATGCTTTTCTGCAGGGGTTCTGGGCAGGTATATGTGCCTGCGGACTGATGGGCGTGCAGTGATGATGTTCAAGACCTGGTGTAGGCAGCGTGACTGGGTGGCCTGTGATACACCACCCACAATGGCACTTGTCCGCTGAAATGATCCAGTGGCTAAGAAGTGCAGTACATTGAGGACCTTCTCCAGGGGGCTGAGTGCTTGGGAGCACAGGGTGGGTGATGTGAGGTCATCCTCCCACTCACTCACCAGGTCCAGTATGATGTGTGGTGGAAACCTGTACCTCCCATGCACCTGGTCATCAGGCATCCCGAAAAGGCTGGTTCTGGGTGTGAATATTCTGGCCCTGACTATCCTCCTCCTCCTCCTTTGGTAGGCCACGCCCACTGCTGCTAGGAACGGTATGTTCATCCTGGGTCTGAGCTTGTTATTTTGTTAGCGCGCAAATTAATGCGTTGCGCGTGTTGTAGGCGAGCGTGTGACCCGCGCACCCCTGAAATCCAGTACCCAGTCCAATAGCGTGTGGAAATTTCCACGCACCCCAGGATACAGGTGCGCTGACGTACTTGCGTGTGTAAGTGTCCGCGCACCCCTGATATACACGTACATAGGCCAATCGCGTGTACGCGCACTTTTGTCCTATTACACGCGATGACACCCTGACGTGCTGTCCAATTACACGCGATGAGACTCTGACGTGCTGTCCAATTACACGCGATGAGACTCTGACGTGCTGTCCAATTACACGCGATGACACTCTGACGTGCAGTCTTTCCACGTGTGCTCTGTCATCACGTGCTGTGTGGGAAACACCCCTGCGGGTCATGTCACAGACGCGCTTACGCGCTGAGGGCCTTTGGTCCAATAGATTCGCGTATGCGTGCTGACGCGCTTACGCGCTAAGGGCCTTTCCTCGATTTTCACGCTGACGTGCAGGATTTTCACGTGCCAAATCACTCCGTACCAAGTTGGCCACGCGTAAGCACACGGAAGACCACGCTCCTGCCCAGAAGGCCGAACTACTGCCCCCAGAGCCCCGAGCACGCTTCCACCTGCCATCTGCTGCTGCCTGTCTGCCTGCTGCCCACGTGCACTGCCATTTGCTGCCTGCACATCAGCCAGGGGTGCTGTTGCTGTGACCACCCCTGCTGGAACCGAAGACTCCCGACTGGAATTCCATCGCTCCACAGCCCAGCCCCAGGACCCAGTTGCCCACCCACTCCTGCCTCTGGGGTTGTCATGTCGGGGCAAACACCATCTGTGACCACTGACAACCCCCGGCCAGAGAGGCAGAGGGGCACCAGCTTCAGTGCCACCGAAGTTGGTGTCCTGGTGGAGCAAGTCCTGGGGCAGTATGATGCCCTCTTCGGAAGTTCCCGCGCCGACAAGGAAGGACGGACTCGGATCTGGACTGACATCGTGAATGCCATCAACGCGGAGGGGGTGGCAGTCCGGGACTTACAACATGTCAGGAACGCTGGGAGGACTTCAGGTCCAGGACCCTGAACAAGGCCCGGCGCCTCTTGAAGGCAGCGGATGCCAAGGGGCGCCGGGGCCACTTGTCGGAAGAACAGATGGGGGTCCTGGAACGCATATCCCCAGCGCTCCACGTCCAGGTCCTAGAGAAGCAGACCCGTCTGGAGTCGAGCGGTGAGTGTAAATGCATCCTGATTGTGAGCAGTGCATGTGGTGATTATTCGGTATTGTGCAGGTTGCACATCTGTTTGTATGGGGTCGAGTATGGGTGGGGGTGTACAGGGCCATGGGGCTGACACATGCGAGGGCTGTAATGTGTGAGACATGGATGGTGCTTGTGTGTGTGGGCTTGCATGGCAAATGCATTGTGCGTACACACATGTTTGGATGAATGTGTATGTAAGTAGACATGTCCGTGATGTCAGGCATGTATGTTTTTTTCGGCTGCATGTATGAGCACTGTGTACATGTGCATGTGTGTGTATTTGACAAGGGTGCAACAGTGATGCAACATGGATGCATGTGACAGCGGTATGTGGAAGCCTGATTGGCAGATGTGACATGGATGCCCGTCTGAACAGTGCGACACTTGGCAGAGGTGTAGACATGCATGCAAGTGTGGTGGTGTGTGTACATGTGTGGTGCACTTCCTGTGTTGCATGTGATGTCTGGCTCCCCTTTGGCTGCTGATGCTGTTGTATGTGTAGGGATGGTGGTGGCAGTTGCGATATGGCTGTGGTATGGCTCATGTGTGCGAGTTGCAATGACATGTGTGTTGGGGATTGTGATGACATGTCTGAGGTTTGCCAATGCCACTCATGTGCAACTGTCATGTGTGTATGTGTCCATTGTACAGTGCCCTGATGCCTGTGTTTTGTTTCTCCCTGTCTGCAGCGTCAACTGATGAAGAGGGCGGAGAAGGTGCTGTGGAGCACAGCGGCGGGGATCCGACCGCCAGCCGGAGACGCAAGGCCCGGCTCCCCTCCCGTGTTGTCATCTCGTCGGGGAGTGAGGAGTCCGGTGCCGCATCCCAGGCCGCAGCTGCCGGGGGGAGGTCCAAGGGGCGGAGGTTGCAGTTGGACTCCTCGGCAGCAGAAGGGGCAGCTGGGCCCCCACAGGGCCCAACAGGGGAAGATGGCACGGAGTCATCCAGGTTGGTGGGGGGTTTGGTGGAGGAGGAGGCCGTGCAAGCACCAGAGACAGGGTCTGGAGGTGGGGATCCCACTGGTGCTAGTGGTGCAGTGCAGGACCAAGGACAGGAGGCAGCACAGGCCGCCGCGGAGGTGCCTGTGTGCAATCCTGTCCCCGATCCTGTCCCTGCATCATCTTGCACCAGCAGGGATGCCTACGTCCAGACCCGTTTTCAGGCAGGGGATGAGCTGACGTCAACTGGCCTTCCTCTGCCTGTGGACGTGGCCATCCAGGTCCGGGTTGAGCCTGTCCTGGCTGGTGTGGCGTTGCGTCAACGGGCCATGTGAGGTGACCTGCAGTCTTTTCATGGAGAGACTGCACGTCATCTCGAATGGCTCGTTGACCACGTCAGCCTGCTGGGACAGGTCACCCAGGCCGGATTCCTCCGTCTGATGGGGCTTGCTCCGACCCCCTCCTCAACTGGACCCCCTACGCGCCAGTCGTCCTCTGTGCCATCTTCCCACACATCAGTCACCAGGGTGCCCTGTGGAGCTGCCTCTGACGGTGCGGCCAGGCTGGTGGAGGAGGCATCCCTGCCACAGTCGGTAGTCGGAGGTCCAGCAGGGGGGGCCACATCAACAACTGCACCCCAGCCGGCGGAGGATGTGCAGGCAGCAGGAGGCAGTGCAGGGGCAGAGGCAGAGCAGCAGCAGCATGGTGGGAGACATGAAGGCTCTGGGCTTTCGACATCGGAGGGACAGGAATCGGCCGGAGGGCAGGGGGATCCAGGACAGAGAGTGTCTTCCGTGTGGCAGCGGTTGGGCCACGCCATAGGTGCGGAGCGGCGGCGGGCGGAAGAGGCGCGGCTTACAATGGTCAGGGCGGAGAACTCCATGCGGAGGGCCCTGAGGCGGGCCGAGTGCCTCGAGGCAATCCGCAGGGGGTTGGAGGAGGACACGGCGTCGTCCCTGCGGACCCTCGGGGCCATGGAACTGGACCGCCTCCGGGACATCGAACAGGAGTTCGATGATGCCCTGGCCCGGGACACCACGGAGTGAGCCGCTGGACTTGCCCGCCGCCTTTGTATATAGTTCTTTAGTTTTAGGTTTCCTTTCTTTCTTATTATGATTTGGAGTCGACAACACTGCTCCACTTTTTGTATATAGTTGATTTTTAGGTAGGTTTTTTAGTAGGTTTCCTTTGTTCAGTTGGGCTCATGGACCCTTGGTAGTTTCTTACATAGTTCTTTGTTGCATGGAGATTTTTTTACATTTGACTTTGGACGACATTTTTTTGGATTCTGATTTGCATTTTTTTTTTTTTATACGGACATGCAGCTTTTTTTTTCTCATCCCCATTGTAGTTTGTTTCCTTTCTTTAGCATTCTTTATTTGTTTAAATACAATTTTGGGTTCCATACTTCACTGTGTGGTATCATCTCATTGGTTTCATGCATGTCATGTTGGGTGTTTTCCCATTCAATTGCAACCATTGTGTGTGACGGACATGGGTTCATTAGCTTCATTAACATTGGGGGTGTAACATGTGATTTCCATTTCCATGTGGGTGAATGGGTTACTTGGTAGGGCTTTTTGGCTGTGGAGGCTGACCATTACGCACATGATTGGGGATTGTGAGGACCTGGTGGAGGCTGCCCCTGGTGGCTGAGGGGTGGGGGTGCAGGGGGACATGAGTGGGGGCCTGGTGGGGGCTGCCCATGGTGGCTGGGGGGTGGGGGTGGTGGGAGACATGAATGGGGGCCTGGTGGAGGGTGACCCTGGTGGCTGCGGGTGGTGGGAGACATGAGTGGGGGCCTGGTGGAGGCTGCCCATGGTGGCAGGGGGGTGGAGGGAGACATGGGTGGGAGCCTGGTGGGGGCTGCCCATGGTGGCAGGGGGGTGGGGGTGGTGGGAGACATGAGTGGGGGCCTGGTGGATGGTGACCCTGGATGCTGGGGGGTGGGGGTGCAGGGGGACATGAGTGGGGGCCTGGTGGAGGGTGACCCTGGATGCTGGGGGGTGGGGGTGCAGGGGGACATGAGTGGGGGCCTGGTGGAGGGTGGCCATGGTGGCAGGGGGGTGGGAGTGGTGGTAGACATGAGTGGGGGCCTGGTGGAGGCTGCCCTGCACTGCTGGGGGGTGGGGGTGGTGGGAGACATGAGTGGGGGCCTGGTGGAGGCTGCCCCTGCACTGCTGGGGGGTGGGGGTGGTGGGAGACATGGGTGGGTGCCTGGTGGGGGCTGCCCATGGTGGCAGGGGGGTGGGGGTGGTGGGAGACATGAGTGGGGGCCTGGTGGAGGGTGACCCTGGATGCTGGGGGGTGGGGGTGCAGGGGGACATGAGTGGGGGCCTGGTGGAGGGTGGCCATGGTGGCAGGGGGGTGGGGGTGGTGGTAGACATGAGTGGGGGCCTGGTGGAGGCTGCCCCTGGTGGCTGGGGGGTGGGGGTGGTGGGAGACATGGGTGGGGGCCTGGTGGAGGCTGCCCCTGGTGGCTGGGGGGTGGGGGTGGTGGGAGACATGAGTGGGGGCCTGGTGGAGGCTGCCCATGGTGGCAGGGGGGTGGGGGTGGTGGGAGACATGGGTGGGGGCCTGGTGGGGGCTGCCCATGGTGGCAGGGGAGTGGGGGTGGTGGGAGACATGAGTGGGGGCCTGGTGGAGGCAGCCCCTGGTGGCTGGGGGGTGGGGGTGGTGGGAGACATGAGTGGGGGCCTGGTGGAAGCTGCCCATGGTGGCAGGGGGGTGGAGGTGGTGGGAGACATGGGTGGGGGCCTGGTGGGGGCTGCCCATGGTGGCAGGGGGTTGGGGGTGGTGGGAGACATGAGTGGGGGCCTGGTGGTGGGTGCCCCTGGTGGCTGGGGGGGGTGGTGGGAGACATGGGTGGGGGCCTGGTGGTGGGTGCCCCTGGTGGCTGGGGGGTGGGGGTGGTGGGAGACATGGGTGGGGGCCTGGTGGAGGCTGCCCCTGGTGGCTGGGGGGTGGGGGTGGTGGGAGACATGAGTGGGGGCCTGGTGGAGGCTGCCCATGGTGGCAGGGGGGTGGGGGTGGTGGGAGACATGGGTGGGGGCCTGGTGGGGGCTGCCCATGGTGGCAGGGGAGTGGGGGTGGTGGGAGACATGAGTGGGGGCCTGGTGGAGGCAGCCCCTGGTGGCTGGGGGGTGGGGGTGGTGGGAGACATGAGTGGGGGCCTGGTGGAAGCTGCCCATGGTGGCAGGGGGGTGGAGGTGGTGGGAGACATGGGTGGGGGCCTGGTGGGGGCTGCCCATGGTGGCAGGGGGTTGGGGGTGGTGGGAGACATGAGTGGGGGCCTGGTGGTGGGTGCCCCTGGTGGCTGGGGGGGGTGGTGGGAGACATGGGTGGGGGCCTGGTGGTGGGTGCCCCTGGTGGCTGGGGGGTGGGGGTGGTGGGAGACATGGGTGGGGGCCTGGTGGAGGCTGCCCCTGGTGGCTGGGGGGTGGGGGTGGTGGGAAAGATGAGTGGGGGCCTGGTGGAGGCTGCCCATGGTGGCAGGGGGGTGGGGGTGGTGGGAGACATGGGTGGGGGCCTGGTGGGGGCTGCCCATGGTAGCAGGGGGGTGGGGGTGGTGGGAGACATGAGTGGGGGCCTGGTGGAGGCTGCCCCTGGTGGCTGGGGGTGGGGGTGGTGGGAGACATGAGTGAGGGCCTGGTGGAGGCTGCCCATGGTGGCAGGGGGGTGGGGGTGGTGGGAGACATGGGTGGGGGCCTGGTGGGGGCTGCCCATGGTGGCAGGGGGGTGGGGGTGGTGGGAGACATGAGTGGGGGCCTGGTGGTGGGTGCCCCTGGTGGCTGGGGGGTGGGGGTGGTGGGAGACATGCATTGTTGATCAGTAGTGCAAGGTGACATGTGGGTTGGCTGGGGGGCATGCCCATGGTGGATGGGCTGCCTGCGGGACATGAGCATGGGTGCAGGGTAGTCCCCCGTGGTGTGGGCTGCCTGCAGGGTCCGTGGAGGTTGTGGAGCGTACACCTGGGAGGGCCCACACGGCCAATTCACGTGTGGTACTCCCCAGAACCCCTGAAATACACATACCCTGCTGAAATCGTGTGTGGAACTTCCCGCGCACCCCTGAAATACACATACCTTGCTGAAATCGCGTGTGGAAATTCCCGCGCACCCCTGAAATACACGTACCCTGCTCGCACTGGGCCAATCGCGTGTGGAACTTCCCGCGCACCCCTGAAATACACGTACCCTGATGAAATCGCGTGTGGAACTTCCCGCGCACCCCTGAAATACACATACCTTGCTGAAATCGCGTGTGGAACTTCCCGCGCACCCCTGAAATACACGTACCCTGCTCGCACTGGGCCAATCGCGTGTGGAACTTCCCGCGCACCCCTGCAATACACGTACCCTGATGAAATCGCGTGTGGAACTTCCCGCGCACCCCTAAAATACACATACCTTGCTGAAATCGCGTGTGGAAATTCCCGCGCACCCCTGAAATACACGTACCCTGCTCGCACTGGGCCAATCGCGTGTGGAACTTCCCGCGCACCCCTGAAATACACGTACCCTGATGAAATCGCGTGTGGAACTTCCCGCGCACCCCTGAAATACACATACCTTGCTGAAATCGCGTGTGGAACTTCCCGCGCACCCCTGAAATACACGTACCCTGCTCGCACTGGGCCAATCGCGTGTGGAACTTCCCGCGCACCCCTGCAATACACGTACCCTGATGAAATCGCGTGTGGAACTTCCCGCGCACCCCTAAAATACACATACCTTGCTGAAATCGCGTGTGGAAATTCCCGCGCACCCCTGAAATACACGTTCCCTGCTCGCACTGGGCCAATCGCGGGTGGAACTTCCCGCGCACCCGTGAAATACACATACCTTGCTGAAATCGCGTGTGGAAATTCCCGCGCACCCCTGAAATACACGTACCCTGCTCGCACTGGGCCAATCGCGTGTGGAACTTCCCGCGCACCCCTGAAATACACATACCTTGCTGAAATCGCGTGTGGAAATTCCCGCGCACACCTGAAATACACGTACCCTGCTCGCACTGGGCCAATCGCGTGTGGAACTTCCCGCGCACCCCTGTAATACACGTACCCTGCTGAAATCGCGTGTGGAACTTCCCGCGCACCCCTGAAATACACGTACCCGGCCAAATCACGTGTGAGACTTCCCGTGCACCCCGGTATACACGCACACGTATTTTTTGTCAGCGGGTGTCCGTGTTTGTGGGTACCCCTTTGCACGTCATTTGTCCTGGAGGGCCACAGTATAGGACATTCATCATGGCAGTATATAGGTGCTATTTGTTGGCGCACCTTTTGGCGCACATTTCTTACAGCCGCAGAGACGCTACCGCCTGCTTTCTTGTGGCGGTTGTGTTTGTGCCTGTGGGCTGGTTTGACCGTGCGCTTTTTTGCCCTATTCTATTCCATGAATACGTGTTGTAGGCGAGTGTGTGGGCGTTCCGCGCACTTGTGCCCTGTATTTCCCCCGTGACGCCCACGTTTTGGCAAGTTGTTCCCCATTCCGAGTGTTACGCCCGTGTTCCGCCTACTTTTGTTGCGTGCGCCGCGCTATGTGCGATTTTCGCTGTGGCCTGTGCGATTTTCGCTGTGACCTGGCGCACGCTGTTAGATGGCCTGTGCGCCAACGTGCGGCGTGCACTTTTTTATCGCACATCCGCTGGTTTTCTCGCGCACGGCCTTCCATGAATCGATGTGCGCTGCTTTTCGTGCGATTTTCGCACTTGCACTGCGATTTTCGCTATTCCACTGCGATTCGCACATTTTTGCCCACTTGCGCCGCGCTAATTATTCCATGAATCGGCCTGTATGTTTTTTGTAAATTAGTGGTCTTGCATGATACTGTTACATGACAGAGAGCAATAGAGAGAAAGAGGGCCTGTGGACAGGGGTGAGGTAGAGAAAGGGTGTGTGAGAAAGAAAAGGAGGCGGAGAGAAAATAGAAGTAGGAAAGTGAAGACAGACACAGAGAGAGAAAAAGAGAGACCAGAACGAGAGACAGGGAGGACTGAGAGGGCTAGGAATGTAAACAAAATATTTACGGAGTTATGCTGGAATGTGTGTAGTTTCTGGGCCCTCCTTTATACAGAAAATCATACGTTTCTTTTTAGAAACTTAAATAAAATTAAGTCGACGCATCGAAATGTATTTCTAACACATTGGGATATTATTAGAACACGTCTTTTTCGGAACAATACGTTGAAAGTTCATCAAGTTCACAATTCAGACAGACACTCTGGATAATTTAAACTGCCTACTGAGTCTTGCCAAACATATTTCATTGATTCATTGATCTTTTAATGCACACTTAATACCAGAGACCGGTCTCTACGTGTGGGACTGGGTTTCTGACCTGTGTTACTCTGTGGTGCCATGCTTCCAAGGCAAACACGTTGCCCTATAGTGATCCTCCCAGTATTTAAACATTTAAATTAACAATACCAACTTTTGTCATGGTTTTGCTTCATATGCTCTTGTTTTAGCATATCATATTTGTATAATGTTTTATTCACACCATGATTATGTGTCATTGCTATGCTACTTAGTTTGAGAAGTAATGTTTTGTTATTTGCTTTATATGCATATCGCCATGAATCTCAAACCAGACTCTGTATTGAGATGAATTCAGGATAAAATTGGTCTAATGTAAGCTTCATAACTTTCCGGGGGAAGGCCAAGATCACAGTATTTTATTAATGCGCAATTGGGGAGTGCTAACATGCTTTTAAAAAAAAGAAATCCCCAAAATGTAGCAAGGTTATTAGACTAATAAAGCACAAGATACCTCAGCTTCTGTTAAAATAAGTGGGGTCACTGTGGGCCAAGATGCCTCAGAATCACAGGAACTGCTCCACCTTAAAGTGCTTAAAAGTGCGTATATCAAAGGTCGTGGGGGATAATAACTGCCCCTTCCACCTCTTCATTCGGCACATGGGCCAAAGTTCTGTTATTCTTTTTGATTTGCTGCCATGCTCAGGGAGGAGCAGGTTCATTCTATAACGCTTTCGAGTCTCAGGAGGAAAGCCCAGGGGCAACGCACTTGTCTTGGAAGCAAGACGATGCAGAGCAATACAGGTTTGATTCCCGGGTCTCGCTTAGAAACCTCTGGGAATTAAGCGCATTATAAATAACCAATTACAATGAATGCATTTCTTGTATTTTATGAAGATCTCAATTGTGCAACCCCAGGTGAGGTGAATGCAATCTAGCTCCCATACTCCCAGCCAGCCATCCATAATTAAATATAGTGCCTTGGAAAGCACGTAGTGCAAGGCTGCAGCGCAGTCTCGTGCAAGCCTTCCCCGCTTCCTGCTTGCATTATTCCTGCCTCTCCATTACCCTGATTGGTCCATTGCACCTTCATCAAGGACACCCCAGGACAGCCCTCTGCCTGTGCAGCGCCTGCGGCTAAGGGCCCCAAGGCAAAGGGCGGCTCCAACAAAGATGGCTCCAGAAAGTGTCTGCAGGTGTCTGCAGGGGAAGCAAGTGGCCAGCCGTTAACCAGCAGTAACCACCAAAGTAAGTGTGGCATGGGCAGGTAGTAGAGCAATCACTCTACTCCACAAAACCCATGCCAGTCTACATTACACTACCTCGGACCTTTGATTATTAGCATGTGTCACCTTTGGCTAGAATTGTGAACATTAACCTTTGTCGCATCTAGATAGAATTGTGAATGTTAGCAAGTCCCACACCTAGAACTGTGACTATTGGCATGTGCCACACTTGGTTAGAATTGTGAACATTAGCCTACGTTGCATCTAGATAAGACTGTGATGGTTAGCAAGTCCCACACTTAGAATTGTGAATATTAGCATGTGCCACCCTTGGATAGAATTGTGAACATTAGCCTAGGTCTCATCTAGATAAGATTGTGAAGGCTAGCAAGAGCCACACTTAGATGGAATTGTGAACATTAGCCTGTGTCGCATCTAGATAGTATTGTGAATGTTAGCAAGTCCCACACCTAGCACTGTGAATTTTAGAATGTCCCACCCTTGGATAGAATTGTGAACATTAGCCTAGGTCTCATCTAGATAAGATTGTGAAGGCTAGCACGAGCCACACTTGAATAGAATTGTGAATGTTAGCAAGTCCCACACTTGAACTGTGAATATCAGCCTGGTGAAGCCAAATCCAGGTGTAACCTCCATCTATGCCTATCATATGTGGAAACCCACTTACTGTGGAACGGGGCCCTTTGACCAACTTTACATCACTCTCAGCTCTGGGCATAGACTCCACCTCTGTTGATTCTATGGTGAAACATAATGTATTGTGAGACCAGAGCCTCTGCCCCACCACACATGATTCTTAACTCTAGGGACTTAGCCAAACTGTGAAGGGCAGCTTCGAGACATATAACCCACTAACCAAAAAAGCTCAAACTCTGCATACCTAACTCATACAGAAACCTACACAACCACCTCTCACACAGCAAGACGCATGCACTTCACCTCAACGCAACAACAAACAACACATAAACCACACCAACAGCACGCAAGGCCAGACTTCGATCCGATATTCGCACTAAAGCTCAGCGCATGGTGTATACCGAACTGAAGCCGCCAACACGACAACAATTCTCTCACTATCCTACTCCCTCTCCACCTTACTAACTCTACCCGCCTTCTCATTTACAGATCCACCTGAGCACCTAGGGACCAATTTCGCTGGTGACAGTGCACTATACAAATATGTTTAACATAACATAACATAGTTGAGTTTATCTTGGTTCCTACCTTCATACAGTGTCTTTTGTACTAGTCTACATCAATAACCATACTAGCTATTGCAACCAGAGTGATGAATTTCCAAATGACCAGCAAGTAAAAGGAACAAAGTTTACAGGCAATATTGAAACCAGGGCAAATGATTAAAATGCATCCCCTGAGATGTTTGCAGATCGCTCCTCTACTGCTAACTCAGTGCTTGCTGCACAGCCACAATCCAAAGTCAGGCCTAAAATGAGTGTGGCCCTCTTGCCTCAGGCAGGAACATGACAGCAGCAGTACCCACCAAAGCCACAGGACCAAATATTATGGGCAGGAGGGTGTCAAAATAAGTTGGGCAGGCAGACTCTCAGCTCAGTGACGCGCCTAGGAAGACCCTCCCATGCCTGAAATACTGCAGTATTTCATGTGCTGCATCGTACTGTTAGTTAAGCACTATTTCCCACACCTGATCATGCCATGGGCGAGCCAAGGGATGAATCAGGGTTACAAAAAATGAGCTATACTATGTATGAAAAATACTGCAGCTCTGTATATGAGGAAGACTTTTGTGAGATGAGTCCGTGTGGGCTGGAAAATTACTTCACATTCTATCCCTCCAGGTCTATCTGTCTACTGGACCTCAATCGGTGCTACATCACCTTTAACTTTACCAGTTTCCCATCTCACTCACTCGTCGCTAGCGTTTTTCACCTCTTATTCTCCCCGTTTTTCACTCACATCCTTCACACCTCTCATTCCCTTATGATAGTCTCTGCACTTTCCTCACACTTTGTTCATTTTATTTCCCTCTCAGCTTCACCAAGTTCCCGATTCCTCCACCGCTTCCAATGCTCTTTACTGTATGTATTTTAACACTCTCTGCATCTCTCTCCCGTGATTACTCGTCCTATTTTTTCTTGAATGCCTACTTCATTTGTCAGTCCACCACTCTTTTCAGAACACCACTTGTTTTATTTTCCAGACCAGCAGTGCTTCCACCTGTATCCTGCCTACACTGCACGTCTTTCCCTTTATCACTCTTCTTTTTGTCTGTCTACTAGTTGCTCTTTTTTGATCCCTTCCTTCTTAGCTTTTTTATGTTCTACCGGCGTCCTCGTCCTCTTTCTCTCTTCACCCGTTTTACTTCAATCCACTTTGTCCTCTTTTTGTTTTTCATTCAATCCCATAGTTTCCTGTGCTCTTTAGCACCCGTGCTTTCTTTCTAATGTTACACCACTTTCTCTCTGAACCCTGCTTCATCTTTTTCTACCACCAATTCTCTTTCTTCGAAGATGTCATGCCAAGATTTAATTTTGCTGGATGTTTTGCAGGACTCCAATATCCGCAACCCCCCCCCTTACCTCCCACAATTACTTCATCTGACCAGAAACATCCAAAGAAATCTACTTTTGTAAATCTTTTAATTTTGTGTTTTGTCGATGTATTATGGTATATTGTCTTTCTTTTGATAATCACAAAGCACATTTCATTCTAGTGGCTAAACTGAGAATAGTGAAATGAGATCTTACGTTTAATTCGGGCTCACTTCAACACATGTGATCCTTGGCAAATCACTTTGTTTGGCTACAGGTTTTCCAATGTCCATGGCTGTGTTAATACATGCTGGTTAGATGGAGATTTTTGCAAAGACTTTCATGTGGTGTAGGGTGGTAATAGGAAAGAACCTTCGCATGTATGCAGTACTATTAGAACAGTGCACAATGGTCATCCAATGGAAAGCCATCCATCCACTACCTTGCTCTTCCTCCTCTCTACCTTCTCCCAGTTTTCATTCTCCTTCACCTCTTTTAAGATGCCCCTCTCCTCAGGAGAGATTGTGGGACCTCATTTAAACATTGTTTTAGCACTGGCACAAGGTGTTTTTACTTGCAACTCTGACTGCTTTGTTTGAGGAAAGCTTTGTTTGAGGAAAGCTTAGGATGCACATCGCCTCATAAAGATAGCTATGTTGGCAGGAGGAATATCTCTACGGGCAAATATGCCATGGGACCATGCTCTGTTGTGGGTTAAAAGGAGTCTGCCTCTTCATTTGCTGCAGACTCCTGCAAGTTATGGGAGACATGGCAAATCAATGTCTTCCATTAACCTTTCCTTTTTCTTGTTACTTCTGGCATTCTCATCCATTTTCTTTCTATCAAGTTCTTTGCTTTTCTTCTCCTTCTCACTGACCACATCTTTTCTGTATTTCTCCCTGTCTTTGTTCTACTAACCTCCACCTGCTCTTCCTCCTCCCCAGTTTATTTACTCTGCCGTTCTCTTTACTCATATTTTGCTTGTTTGGCATTGTTTGCCTCTCCTTGGCATTTTCTGTTCCATTGATCAGCCCTGCCAGATCCCTCCTTGGAAGTGGGGCTAACTATCATACCTTGGCCAAATCTTGAGTTACTTAAAGGTAAGAGCACTTTGATCAGAATTAGCAAAAGCTTAGTACCGATTCACGGAAATAGCTGCTTGGAATATAGGGAGTTTGTGAGAACTTTGCCCAGGCTTAGCACTTCACAGCGAGAGCCTGAGAGACTTGCGCGATAGGCCAGACAGAGCATGAGCGTGGCTTGCGCAGAGGGCAGGATAGGGGGCGGAACTCAGAAAATGAGGAAGACAACAGAAAATGTAGGTGCTACGAGGGACGGCCCGAATTTCCAATACAGAAGTAGTCATGTGAACAGCCTGAAAGAGTAAAGTAACTGCTGGAGAACTAAACGAGTTTAAGAAGGGGCTAATGTTGAAAGCAGTGGTAGCCTCCCTCCTAGGAAAAACATGCACTAACTGCAAATCCTGATAGCAAGCGAAAAATAAGCATTTGGCTATAATGAACTGTGGAATCATAAACTTGGGGATCCTTAGGTTCACCTGGCTGTGGGGAATTTAAACAATGGTTCCTCCCAAGCCTCTAAATCAGAACTTGCAATGGATAACCTAAAGGATTTGGTCTCCTCATCTAGAAGATGCCTCAGGGATTTTGCACGCTTTATAAATGTAATACATAAATAAATAAAATGGTATTCTCTGGTATTCTCTGGCAGGGAAGTCATTTAGGAGTCACCAGAGGTGGCAACTGCGACCTCTGAGGTCTCCCTTGCGACCTCTAAAAAATAAAAAATAACAAAAAGAGTTTTTTTGTAGTGCAAGCTCCTGGGCTGTGGCCAACTCCATGTGGCTCTTTAGTTATGGAGTGGATGGCTTTCTTGTTCTTGCCCCTTAAACAAAAGACTAACACTTTCAGCACTGACCCTAAATAAGAAAGAATAGGAATACCAAATAATGTGTCTTTCTGGAATTCTATACAATAATTACTAGACTAATTTAAGGTTTATTTCAGGCACACTTCAGGGGGTGAGTGACTGATTTAGTCTGTTCTTAAATGCCTCAACTCAGCCTTTCATTTTTCTGAGGTCGATAAATGAGTACCAACACAGGTTGGGTGATATTGACAGTATATTTTTTCTATATAAAGCGCTTAAGTGTAAGTGCTATATAATAACACATCATTATTATTTGGTGATGAACGTCTGCTTGCATTCACAGAAATTTGGTAATATGGGCCTATACACACTTATCTTAATGATACATATGGCGATCCATTCTTGTATGAAATGTACATCACATTATAGTGATATCCTAACCATATTTTTCGTAGTGTACAATGCTATGTGATCCACTTCCTGTTTTGTCAACGGGTGAAAGGTTGTGTTCCATCGCTTCCTGTGATATCACTTCAGGGTGGGGTCAAGTGACATCACTTCCTGTGATGTCATCAGGGGGTCAAGGGTCGTGTGATGTCACTTCTGCTACCCCTAGCATTTTGGTGAAATGACGTCCCTGTTCTCTGGAAGTTAAGGTACATTTAGTATTGGTTCCCATCCATGTCATCAGCTCTCTTACCATTGCCCACTTCTCTCACTGCTCATCTGTTCTCATTCTTCTACACATTTCTTCTGCCTTTGACATGATTGCTCTTTCCTCTCTCCTTCAATCTCTTTCCCTCCTTGGCTTCATGAAACCGTATTCAACTGTGTGGTCACATGTCTCTCTGACCACTCCTTCTCTAACTGGTGAGACTCCAGCACTTCTTCCCCAATACCTCTTTAAATGGTTGTCCCTCATGGATTAGTACTGGGTCCAATTTTCTTCACCCTGTATTTCCTCCTTTGGCTGTAAATATCTAAATATCACCTTTCACAAACAACACTCAGATATCCTTCTGGCACAGGTGGATGAAGGTGCATCACAACGGCGTCACTTAGTGTCCTAGGTATATCAGAGACTGTCCAAGATGGAAAAAGCATACTCCAAAGCAAAAAAGAAGAGTTTGTCGGGGGCAGGACATGTGAACATTTCCACCTGTCCTGTGAGGGAAACCTTTCACTATAATATCAGATCATCAGGCCTCACTATTGATGTATGGCAACCCTCTTGCAAGAATGCCCCTGTGGGTAGTGAGGTGGGGCTTCCGACTACAGGACTATGCCTTCAATATAGTAAATTGACCAGGAAAGGAGGATCATCCAGCTGACTTCCTACCACAACACCCCCTGAAATCGGCGACTCCTGAACCATCAGTGTCAGAGACGTATATTCACTATGTGCTGCAACAAGCCACTCCAAAATGGATAGCCTATGGCTACTGCAGGAAAAGGAGAGTTTCTTCTAGTTGTTGTTTAATGTGGTGAGGCTTGAGGGAGGAGGAAGAAACAGGATGTTACGGAACAAGGAGAAGGAACGGAGCACAATACAATAAAGGCGTGTCTACCAGTGCTACTGAGTCTGCCCCTTATGTGGGTGATGGGTGCCGTGTGAGGCCACAACACCTCCTATAGAACACTTCCACTGATGTGGTCTGTGATTGAGCTCCTGGGTATTACTCACAGTTGTAAGGTGGGGAACAGGCGGGAGTGGTGCAGAAGAAAATATTTTCCAAGACATGTTTCATTAGATCATGGCACGCTGCCTATTTGAAATATGAACATGTTAAGCATAGCTAATTCAATATTTAACGATAGAATGTGATTGGATAAACTACCAGGACAAATAAGGCACAATATTCTCAATTATGCAAGGATTACTTATGGAACTCTTCAAGAAACAAATGGGTTTTAGGTAAAGTGTTTTCAACTCAAACAGCGCAAAACAAAGGACTTTCACTTCTAGACACACATTGATAGATCAACATTGCTAAAAAAAACCAAGTCAAATCCTAATGGCCCGCCCTTATTTATTTATAGGCTGATGACCACTCACCTAGGCACTTACAGCTGCTCATTCCCTAGCACTTCCCTCCTGGTAAACCTTGGACTTATACCCCTATCCCTTATACCCCTATCCCTCATCCCTTCTCTCTCTCTCTGCACTTGCACGTTCTGAATGCTCACAAGACCTAATAGGTTGGCCTCTATCCTTCCCATGTTCCCTCCCTTTTGCCCTGTGGGCGCTTTGAAACACAATTTACTTGCTGTATAAACACCTTACAAATGCACAATAAATAAATAAACACTTGTACAAATAGAGTTATTTAGAATGCTATCCATAAATCAAAGGAATGTAGACTATGGGCCTCATTAGGACCATGGCGGAATGGATTAACGGGTGCCGCAAAAGAATGCGGCCCCGTTAAACCCGTTCCGCCACATTACGAGGTCCCCTCGCAGGACACAGTAAGCACGGCGTCCCGCGAGGGGAAGAGGGAGCAAACAACGGGCCAACTCGTAATGGCCCGTTGTTTGCTCCCTCTCCCATTCCCATTCAGCCCTATAGGGGCTGAAATGGGAATGGGGAAGGACCGGGTCCGTGTCATTGAAGGGAAGAATTACTGGGCCTTCCGAACTCGGAATGGCCCGGTAATTCCTCATTCTGTGGACCCGGACGAGATTTCGGCGGCAGCCCTCGTAATGAGGGCCTATGAGTATGGTGGATACATATGCTTGAATGAGAAATCCTCTTTTTTAATAGGGTGGTCATTTTAATTATACCCCAGGCCTATTGTGAAATGGACCACAGAGACCTATTACATTGAAAAAAACGAATACCAGAGGTGTAGTGAAACGTCTGGTGTGTGGCCATAAATGCGTTGATGTCCTTCCATAATATTCACGTGTATATTAAGGATATACAATGCCTGAATTAGTCAATACTGTCTCTAAACCCCCGTGCAAGCTCAAGGTAATGCTGTGGCTGGACCATTGCCTATTGACCCTTAACATCAGTTAGCTGAACCGTGCACAGAACATCAGCATGTGAAGGTTTAACCATGTATCACTAGCACAAGAGTCATTCTATTCAACTAAAGAGGGTGGGCCTGGCAGATTTCATCTGGGATGATATAGTCTTTGCTAAACAGCATATGTCCAGGAACGGTAAGTCTTTCTTAGAAGCCTACTCACTGCACAAGCTGCTGGACAGCACTGGGATGTGGGCATTGCCATACATATCTGAACAATTGAGAATTAGTAACTCAAAACATACTGGCACATGAATGTACCCAGAGCCCAGATGTTGACAAAACTATTAGTGGGGATTAAAGTCAGGTGGATCAATTTATGGTTTAAATTAATGCATGTAAGTCAACATGTATGGACAGGGTAAATAGATTGAAAGGATCTTGGCCCTGGAAATCAACAAATCCTGAAGGTAGGACAAAGTAGCTTTGCTCCTTGAAAATCTAATTATTGATTGGCCCTTTGCCACCCAGTGTTGTCACCCATATGAACAATTACACACTGTATGGAAACGTTATAATGGAGCTGATACACACAAACATAAATAGTATCACAGCCAGATTTTAGCTTGCCACAATTTCATCTTTGGGACTCCTGAATTGCCTAGGACGCCGTTTGCTAATGCAAGGCCATCTAAATCAAGGAGTGGCCGGCTGTGAACTGCTGGTTGCCTGGTTATTATGCTATTTAAGCACACTGTAGTGCAGAATAAATGTGGAAAGAACATCAATGTACAAAGCATCAATGGAAGCGAAAGAAGCGCTTAAAAACAACATTCAACAACCCTCTCTAATTTACAAAGCTGCTCTAGCTCTACAAAATGGTCATCAGTATAATACGTCTTTTCCATCCTGATGCACTCTTTATGCATCACAGAGCAGCTATGACTGACACCTCTGCATACTGCTGAAAGTCTTCTGTCAAAAGTGTAAAGCTCTGTCTGACCAGATCAAATAAGCATATTGTAAAAGTTAGCAAATTGGTGCCGGTGGTAAAAACAGCGGGAGGTAAAGGGGGCAGTGAGATTTGGCCGGAGTGCAACAGTCATTTAATATAGTTTCTCTATAAGCGAAGGTTGCATGTGTTAAAAGATGAATAATGTTTTACTGTCAAAAGAACTGTAGACCATGTTGAACATCCAACAAGAGAGGGATGGCCATATATCTGCTATGCTTTGTTTAGCAGTATCCATCAGCTGTCCCAGGCCTAGAGGTTCTCTAGACTTAGTCAAATTAATTGCTATTGGGCAACATCGAACATAACAGGGCTATTTAATTAAAAAAAAATACTTCCTCTAATCAAAGACTGCCCAAAGTGAAACTAAAAGTGACTAGGAGAGAAGAGGTCACCACACACTCTTGATCAAAATTTTTCCCATGGCTGTGGAAGTGACAGTGGTCTTGTATGTCACCCTGACAGGTGCAGTGTGTTAAGGGTGGTCCTCCATTGTGCTATTAACTTGGTTCTTGTTGTGAGCGTGTCTCGAAGGTAAGGACAGCACATCCATGAAGCCACCTTGTATAATAAAAAAGGAAACAGAAGCCAGTGTAGCCCAGGGGAAAGTGAGTTCCTGGGAAAAATCCATGAACGCAAAACCCTGGACACTTCTGAATGGAGCAATAGGTGGTATCTGAGTACAGACGGTAAAGAGGCACAGCAGGAAAATCCAGCCAGCAGAAGATTGATGAAAATGTCTAGGAAATGCTCAAAAAGACAGCAGGAGTGGAGGATGTAGATGGCAAACTGGAAACCAGGGATGGCTGAGTTACATCAGACAGGAGGAAACACAGGAAGATTCAGGGTACAGATTGGCTAGGCAGGATCGACTTTGCAGGCTCAGGCAATGCACTGACGAACTGGTAGGCTTGAGAGGTGCCTGCAAGAGAACCTGTTTGTTCTTTCAAGTATTGAAAGTTTGAATGCAGGGCTGCACTGGCCTATAAGGAACTTTGGAGATGTCCTGGTAGGCCTCTGCACCCTAGGCCTCTTTTGTGTGTTGGCTTCCACAGTTTCTCATAGGAAAAGGGTTGGGCTTGCTGAAAATGTGTAAAATGGGGCCACTTTGAACATTATTTCCAGGGCCTCTTGTAGTTCCCAGTCCGCCTCTGTGTGAATGGCAATGACATCATCGTATCATCTGCACATGGTTACCATCTTGGTGAGATCACCACAGTTGCCACTCTCTGGAGTGCAGTGCAGGACACACCGGCTGCTGACCTGTCCTCCTACAGGAACTGTGGCCCTCGCGGGAACCTAACACAGGGGACTGTGAAGAATATGATAAACCGGGCTATGGGCAGAATACTCTTCCTAGAATGGATTTCCCATGTGGAAAAGACTCTGCGTGAAATCCCATGAACTTTGTATGTGCTTGTTCGTTTTTGTTTCAGTTCACAGATGTCATCTGCTGTGCTCAGGATCCGGTAACTGATGGCCATCCAGCAGCGGAGTATCAGTATAGAGGGCCTCATTATCGGTTAGTGGTATCCCCTGTGAAACGTATCACAGGCAAAAATACTGCCTCTGAGGTGGTATTCACATTCCCTCAACATAATGACTGCTTTGCTGCTGTGACCGCAGACACAGTGTTAAACATATTGTTATCATTAGAGGCAATTGAACACACTCTGTTACCAGCATTGGATCACACCAGGCGCAGGATAACATCTGCCAGTGTGGCTGTTTTAGAAATCGCATCGAGTTCAGTCCAAGAGATTATAGAGCAGTGGGACGCCAGAGAAAGGATACATTCTCTGAGGTTAAACCGACTGTAATGCCTGATGCAGTAACTACGGAAGCCCCAGTCTGTTTGGGGTATACATTAGCAGGACCACAACGGGTGAGAGATAAAAGATATGGCAGCCACACTCGTATACGATAGCTGCAGTTGCTGCTCTCAACTTAACAGAAGGTAGAATCAACAAATGAGCAATAACCTGGGGTAGAGGGAACGTTCAATGGTATTTAAGCAAAGGTCTGAGACCAAGGCCACTAGTGGGCGACCAGTGGAGCCACTGGTGCGTTGTCAATGAGAGGAGAAGGTGGCTTGGACATTGTCATGGCATCTTTCATTGGAACGGTGGAGGTTGGTACCGCATACCTGGAAGGTGAGTTCACACCTCATGCACATGCATGGCAATATGCCTCAAACCATATGGACATTGACTGTGCTGCCTTAGTGCACCTGTCATCTTTCCTGGATTGACACAATGGGAGACACACATGTCCACAGTATAACAGGGTTGAGCAGGCCTCTCCAGGATGCACAGGGGGGAAACCTTGCCATCTGTCCACATCCTTGCCCACAGTAATTGAAAGACCTTGGTGAAAGCTGTGCCTTTTGCCACATACCATGTGGATACCCGTTCAGGAGCACTGAACAACACAAGCTGGCATGTACACCCCACAACACCCAACTGCTTGATGCATGGAAGCATGTCACATGTGAGAGCAAGACTGTCAAAGCAAATTATGCTATCATGTGCTACTGATTCATAATTGCAGGAGCAAAGTGTGAGTCAGATGTATGTGATACAAATGGAACAGGATACAATAAGAGGCAGATGGGAACCCTCTAGTGTCAATCGGCACACGTGTGAATTGCCCGACACCTGAGCATGCACATGTGTTTCTGAAGTGAGTGGCAATCAAACATTTGCATATGTTGAGTCTGGGGGGTACATAAGCCAATATCCATCATGCAGCATGTGTAGCACAGCGTGATATCTGCAAGGGTAATGAGAAAAACGAGCATTTAACCAGTGGGCATTCAGAGCATGGAACAGCTTGCCACTTCACATCCGCACAGCACCATTCATCACCATTTTCCCCAAAGGCCTCAAAACATACCTGCTTCCCTGCACATATTCCCGTCTGCTATCACCTGTCTATCCAAATATTCCCATCCTATCCTGGAAACATTGTGTAACTTCTGTTTCACGTCCCACCTCTTGCACTTCTGAACCCTGTAAGGCCCTCTGAGACACTATGGGTAGGACCAGCGCTGCCAGAATGTATTCATATGTCTCGGAAATCAATGCAGTGTGACCACGCTCACACAACCACAGTGGCACTAGCAGACTACAAAGGCAACATTTACCACAAGAACAACCATAAGATAGAGTGCAGCAATTACCATATCCTCCAAGAACCAACCCCTGTAAAGAAGGAGATGTGGTGCATAAGTACAAAGGTAAACAATTGATCCAAATGATCAGCCTGAAGGGTGCATATTCAGTAGGTTAGAGCATCATACCAGCTGTGCGCATACACATTTTGTATGTTTTTTTGTAAAATCACACCTAGGATCCAGTATAAGCCAGCTCATGGTGTCCTGACCCATCGGACACGCCCCTTCTGGAACTCCTGGTCCCTGTCACGCCGGGGCTTGCACTCTGTTGTACTACCAATATGGCGGCAGACACTGAATGCTGCCTACCAGTCTTCGCGTTCATTGCAGCGCACTCGATAAAATAGCCACACCACCGCGCTTCCGCGCGTCTCAACGCTACTGTTAGCTGTGGCTAGATGTGTGCTCCATAGTTCGCCTTCACGGAACTTTGTTGCTTTCCTGGTTCCCGGACCCTTGCTCCATTCCATCCCTTCTCCTTTTTACCCAACCTTCTCCCGGAATCCGTGCACCCGCCTCCGGGTGCTTCTTCCCCTTATTTTTTCCTGGATTTCCTGGAGTTTACTATCGATCCCGGATAAGAAGTTGAACGAACCCTGGAAGCCGAAGACGGCCGAGCGGGCTTGTACAAGACCCGAACCATAAGGAAGAAAACTTCTACAACGGAATCCATAAAGCAGCGAAAACAGGTGAGAAAGGGGGAAACCTGTGACACATGGAAGGTTTCACAGAACCCATCTGAGATGAGGAGATCTAAACACTAAGGTAAACCTGTATATCCAACTTTAGAACTCTTACGAGTGAAATGTTGAGGTTCCAGGTCTGCTGTATTTAAATCCTTCCACCCCTTTTTGTTAACAACATCTCACAATGGACAGATATTAAAGCGAAAAGGCAGCCTTATTGTAGAATTCTAGGCATGCATCATTTCATTCATAGAGGCAAAGACACATTTCTCACATATGTTGCATGTCCTAAAGCTTCCCACCTGGCATACGTAGCATATGGCATTTAACAAATGATCTGTTATGCTCTAAAACATGAAGCACACTTTGTGTTATCACATTTAGATGTAAAATATGTCTCAAGACATTTGCTTGGGAATATAAACCATTTAAGCACTCTCTTCATTACAAAATGGCCCCCATGGCCATCAGTGATATCCATCTGTTTCTTTAAAATGTGGCCAATCAGTCAGATAGTAATAATTGTGACAGATGCTGCTTGAATAGTTTTCATAGCCCTAGTCTCCAATGCAGTAACCACCTAATATTTTCAATTCACACTTCAACATGATCATTTGTTATTAAATAAACTCTATTTTTGATCATTAATCTTCACTTGAAAGCAGGGGCTTTTGACAGTGTCACCTAACCACCACCTAACTTTTAAAGCGTGAAGAAGATATTCACTAAGTTCATTCTAATTCGAATCTTAATGCAAAAAAGCATATTCCTAACCAATGACTTATTGGCAGGTCAAGTGGCACAGCAAGTAGAGCGCTCGCTTTGACATCCGTGCAGAGCCTGTTAACACAGGTTCGAATCCCGGCAGGGCCAAACTCAGCCTTTCATCCTTCCGAGGTCAATGAATGAGCACCACACACCGGGGGTAATAAGCAGCGCTCAGATACCTGAGGGTTCGTAGTGCTATATAAATGCCTAAACATTAATATTGTTATTTCCAGCAACCAATCTCAATCAATGTCTGTCAATCTCATCCATTTTTCATGATTTAATGTAGGTTTCCATACTCGTGGCAACCTTCCTGTTCAGTAACACCCTCAACTGATGCCCCTATAAACAGCAAATCCCCCTCAATGAAATAGGGCACAGCCATTGTCCATAGTGAACTCCTATATAAATACATGTCAGGGTTTTCTTACTTTTTTGTGTAGGTCCAGGTCAGTCATCTGGTATTAGCTTAACAATTACCACATATTAGCTATGCTGCAACTGGCTTACCTCCAATCAGATTCCAAGGGTCTTAATGTTAACTTGTAGAGCAAACCAAAAAGTTGTTTTTCATTCTTTGGGTTCTAACTCAAAATTGCATCAACACCAAAGGTTGGTGTTTTTTTCTTTTGACTGAAACTCAAACTCTGCTTCTCAGTGATAAAAGCTGAGCAGAAATATTGACTCATTTGGACTAATGGTTGTGTCACGACATGAAGTTCTATTAGGACTTCAAGTCAATTAGTCATTTGTTTGTTTGCCTTTATGACTAATGAGGACCTATGATGGCTGTACACTTTAATTCAAGAAAAAAATACTATTTGTGATGGTGATGAATTGGCAGACAGTAGTGCTCTGTGAGTAACCTCTGTCTTGCCAACTGTTCAGTCACCGTTTGTCCTTGCTGAACTAATAACACTCAGAAAGATACTGGCCTTCATTTTGAGGTTGGTGCTAGTCCTGGAAGGTAAGTGACCGATAAGTCCCCATTTGAAATGCCATTCCCCATTCCCATTTGAGCCCCAATAGGGCTCAATGGGAAGGCGGCAATAACGGTTCCGCAAATTGCGGTACCGTTATTGACCCCGGTATCCCTTTGCGGGTCCCGTCCTTAACGCCTGCTAAAACCAGGCGTTAAGGAAGGACCCGCAAAGGGACCTCGGAATAGGGCGCAAAGGGATTACCGGCACGGTGTCATTACCGGTGTCCGGTATCCCTTTGCGCCCGGGTCGTAATGACCCCCACTGTCACAATGCTGCAATACCTTTTGTAATGGGTGGTCGAAGCTATATCAAGGAAACACTTTTATCTTGTTACTTTGATTTTCTAAGCAACATACAGTAGTGCCTTGCAATATGTTTTTATAGTATACATTTGCATAGTGTTTTTGAGAGCATTGCACAAAATTTAGCACAGGTCGTACAAGCAGTTGTTATTGTACACACCACTTTATCATGGTACAGAGCTTTTGAAGAAATCAAACATATAGGCGTGAGCTCTTAAGGAGAGGGTAATATTAGGTCAATTGTAATAAACTGCAAAGCAGCATGCGTTATCCCCTCTCCTTTAACTATTTCTGTTCTGGGAGGATGGCTCAGGGGCAACATGATTGGCTTGGAAGTAAAGCATTGCTAAGCAGCATGCAAGCGACACCCGGACCCACGCTGAGAGGTTGCCCTGTACTAATATCACAAACACACATAACAAATGCCATTGAGGATATGTCCAACATGTGTTTTAAAAAAAGTCATACGTAATAACAACACAAAAAGCATCCCTTTCCTGAACTTCATTAGGGTTAATTAATTGCAACTGGTGTGTAATTCCTTCTATGGCAGCCATCATGATTCTCCCTGTTACTTTAATGACCATGACAGATATTCATATCCCTATGCTTTTATCCAACCTTCAAACGATACAAAAAAGACATGTAAGAATCCCGCTCAAACTTACCTGTGTTTTTCTCAAATAAATCATGATATGTTCATATACCGGTGGTCGAAGGAAAACACATTTTATTTATTTTGTAGGTATGTATGTATGTATGTAGTATGTATGTATGTATTTATTTATTTATTGTGCATTTGTAAGGCGCTTATACATCAAGTAAATTGTGTTTCAAAGCACCCACCGTGCAACAGGGAGGGAACATGGGAATAAAAGGCAAATGTGACAATGAAAGAGAGAGATTGTCCTATTAGGCCTTGTGGGCATTCAGAGCATTTTAAATGTATGCTCTGATTTTAGGCCTGTTTCATTTTCGTAGTGGCAACATGCTTCATATGGTGCCCCTATAATGCAGGCCTTTTAATGGAAGAATCATTTTTAATGTTAGACACAAACATTCTCTTTTCATTTGTGGAGAGCAGACACAGACATTGTGATGCTTTTGGTCACAGTATATTCTGTTTCTACTGTGCAGCTTTACGTGGGTGGACTTTTGTGGTCTTCTATTGTATGTCACATGAATAGAAAGGCAATACTCCTGTTTTCAAATGTGCTGCATGAGACCTAGGACAGCGGCCAATGTGAAGCACAATAATTGCTGCAGTGATTCAAGGAATTACATTTAGCAACGGTTTTGTTGTAAAGATGACCTCGCTCATGACTACACATTTCAAAGGATTTCATAATCCCCCCAAACAAAGAGTTAAATTTGTGTGTTCCAAGATTAGTTTCGACATATCTGCAATTTGAGGAAACTATAAATACTTGTTTTCCCCTCATTGCGATTTATTATGACATTGCATACATTAAATATATTTCTCAAGTTTACAGAAATGCAGCCAGTATTCACTGATTAGTTGAAAAGCCCAGGTCTCGGGTGTAAACTCTGCTCTAAGTGTGGTGTAAGAATCCAATATATCCCACAAACGGAATGGCGTCCTTGCTGGTGAAAAATGAGGAATGCAGGAGTGTCATATTATGGAGCACGTGTCGTAGAGTCAAATGCTAGGAATTTTTGGATTGAGTTTGTTGCAAGTGCTGTATATGAAACTATGAGCAGAAAAGTGCTCACCCAGAGTTTCAGTACAACCAATCCATACATATAAAAGGGGCCTTTAATGAGACCTACTGTACCCAGTGATAAATTGGGTTGCTCGTATGAGAAATCAATTATTATCTCGAAAAGCATTTTAACAGGATGGTGATGAGTTGAACATGTAAAATGGCAACCCAATGACAGTGCATGATTGTATACAAAGGTTAATTATACGAAAATCCCCAGCCTGCCATTCAAACCATTGAATTGGCAATTTTTAGCCAATTTCTGTTCTCTGTTTTGACGTTTCTAAGCCATGTATCCCTTTCTTCTTGCAACTTGTCAGTATCAAATCACTCTCTTTGTGTTCATGACATGAGGTTATGACATGAGGTTATGTAGGAAAAATGCAAATATATTCAAAATGAATGCTTAAAGAATGGCGACAGGAAATGTATTTGTAAGTGAATTTAAATGAAAGAGGAAATAACATGCTTATGCAAGAATGACTATGTGTCATATTCCACGACAATTTTATTAAGCATTTTAGCAACTGCAACCCATTTTACAGTGGAAAATGTATGATCTCCGTTCCTTTATATACGGCGTATCCTGCCAGTTCACATGTATGTGTTTTTTACATATAAAAACGTATAGTACCAACGTACTGATCTCCCAAAGAGGTATGTGGAAAAGCCGTCTTTTTCTCAGATTTTACAAGAAGACTTTGTTTCATTGGTGTTCAAAGGAGGGTCCATTTTGATTCAGTATGTGGACATGGTAAGCAGACTCTCTTGATTTACTAAGTGCTCTTGCTCTAAAAAAAGAAATTAAGCCTCTAAAGAAAAGCTTTAATTGTGTCAGATCCTGGTCCATTATCTTGGTCATGATATTAGCCTAAAGAAGAAAATGTATGTGATTTAAGGAGTAGCCAAACCCCAGGCCCCAAAACCAGATTAGATAATTTCTTTTGGAAGCTGGCTACTGTCACTGTGGGGATGGCAACTGCAACGCACCTTGTGGAGCAGTACCAGGGGCCACAGGATTCAACTGGTGATGCCGTCGGTCTCCAGTGAATGGCTGCACTCAGCAAAGGTTGGCAAGCCGGATGTTCCACTATCAATGTCGGGAACACCGGCAGACACCCTCGCAGTTCACTGCTGCATGGGTATCCAGTAATATGAATGCCGAAAAATGGCTGTTTTGACAAAAAATTGCGGCAAAAAAGGCTGCGGTGAGACCAAGTAAATGTGATTCCATTATACCACACAAGGGGAGCAGGTGTTGCAGGGGTGTACCCTGCTCCCCTTTTGCAGTATAATGAGTGTGGAGGTTGCATAAGTATTGCGGGTGCCACACCACTGCCTTTTTGCTGCGATTATTTTTAAAACGCCCATTTTCGTGACTATTTTACATGGAACCGCTGCATGTGGACCCAGGAAAAGCAGAGCAGTCAATGGCGCTACAACGGGGCACATACCTGGGCGGCTTCAGACCCATTGTGGGCCAATGACACAACAAATTAGGAGTTGCTCTCAGCCCACTAGCAGTGCAGGAGGAAAGAATGGTGACCATGACAGGGGCCAGGGCTTACACCATCTATAACAAAACAGACTTACTAAACAACAGAGAAGCAGATTGGGTATGACCGGACAGGAGGAGTATAAAAGTATGAAGAAGAAGGATGAAAAAGTGCTGATACAATCTTGCATCTTTTTCCTTCCAGGAGGACGACGAGCATCCAGAGAAAAGCTCAGAGAAGTGGTGGGCCTATCTGGAGTAGCAGAAGGGACAAGAGGAGTCTGTATTCTACTAGGAGAAGACCTGCTGGAAACTGAAGGGTGAAGAAACCCTTTGACAAATCTCTCGCCACTTTTTGTTCAACCCTTAAATAAATACCTGTGTTCTAATCACCTTTTGGAGTCTGAGTTACATGTCAACCTTACAGTCACCAATGGATAATGGGTTATGCATACATTATAAAACGTTTACAGAACATTACTTTTAATTCAATTCCTGAATCCCTCCCATAGCCTACTAAGGTGGGGGACATATTTATTAAAAACAAAAAGAAAGAACACATATGCATACCTAGAATGCTTCAGGATTCAACCTGTTTACTGGTTTTATGATTGGTAGTGAGGTGCTGAGGAGTGTAACACAACCCTGACACTAGGTTGTGGGTTTGGAAAGCTGGAAAGGAGAGGGTAACCACAAATTGCGGACCCCTCGTGTCCCCTGAACACTCAAGAATGCTGTCGGTGGACAGTAAATATATATAGTTTTCAGGATTGTAATATTTTGGATACCCAAGTCAATTTAAAAATTCATGGATAGTTCAATATTCAATACTTCAATTACTTTCTTAGAACAGAAGGTTAATAATTGTACTTGTAATGAATTAGTGTACCTCTAGGTTCACACAGACATATTTGTTTATTCACAAATATAGTAAATCTGTTTCTTTTGTTAACATGCAAACCATTTATCACCAATTTCTGTTGCATATCATACAGTTTGTACAAGATATTTAGCAATATCTGTGATTTCTCATGCGAGTTAGTGCATAAAAACTCAACGCGTTTCAGGCAAAATCCCTTCTTCTGGAGTAAATGTTAATGATTGTCAAAGTCTATTCATGTCCATAGAGTTTTCTTCAATTCCTAAACTTCAACGGTGATATTTCTGGATATCTACAAGAGAAATAATAATTCTCAGACGGAATTACGCTAATAGAGCCAGTGATAAGTATTTTTTTACTAAATAGCTTACATCATAGTAGCACAGTAGTTCATACCTCACATAGATGCCCCACGGTTGTGTCTAAGGGTCTGAGTTGCTGAAATAAACATCATTCCAGTCTTCTATGGCCTGATATGGTAAATATGCTCCCTATAAGTCAATGATTAATCTAATTAGCACAAGTGAAAAATGTTTGTTTAAAGACATTGAATGTACAATATTCTTTGAATGATTTATAACATTTTTTTATCTTTTTCAATTTTAATTTCAACCCTCAAATAAATACCTGTGTTCTAATCACCTTTTGGAGTCTGAGTCACATGTCAACCCTACAGTCACCAATGGATAATGGGTTATGCATAAATTATAAAACTTTTACAGAACATTACTTTTAATTCAATTCCTGAATCCCTCCCATAGCCTACTAAGGTTTGGGACACATTTATTAAAATCAAGCTGTGGGATGTATTGACCCACTCTGCTATACTATGCGGCCTCACTCTGCTATCTATGGTGCGAGAAACAGCAAAATGGTGGTAAAACCCTTGTGCGTGCCCAAACCCTCCAAAACCGCATTTTTCAACACACAAAATGATGGCTGCGCAACCTGCCGCCCATGGTGCATGTGTGGTGGAACAGAGCACACGATGCAGAAAAAGTGCCAGTGGGCTACATGACAAATAAACATAGAGTGCAGAGGGAGTAGCAGTGCTTAGCAAGTGAAACTCCAAAATTTGCCTGTAAATGACATTTACTTTGCTGCTGAAACTGCAAAATACTTGTACATAACACTGTCCAACACTCAAAATCTTGATTGGCGCTAAAATTCATATAATCTAATGAAGCACTGTGAATTTATAAGGTCCTGAAATGTTAAAAGCAAAACATTTTCTCAGCAAAACCGATTTCCTGTGAATGACAGTTCCTGTCAGAAATCTGTGTGCAGCCACACTGGGCTACCTGTGAGTGACAGCCCCTGTAAATGGGCTCTCCTGATTAAACTTAAAGTTGTCTAAAACTAAAGATCTGCCGGATTAGCAAATATAAAAGGACTGTTGCTGAAAGGAACACAGATCTCAGTTGTTTTGATCCCACAGGTTTAAATCTAAGAATGTAATTTATCTATGTCAAAAAAGGTAGCAGGCGCTCCTCTCCAGAAAGAACACGGCATGTTCTGTTGATGAGAGTTTACAGCACATGCTTTTTGCTCACTGTACCTTTCACAGATGGAAAATATCTATTTGCATATCAGTCTTTGTCCCGCTCACATGGGCAGCCCAGCACCGAAATGCTATGGCAATTCCTCTCTGAACAAGAGTACCAACAGCAACCCGATACACGTGTTTCAGCCTTGTTAGGCCTCATCAGTGAGGTGAAACTGTGATTCTCTGAGCACAGTGAGCAGGGAGTCCACGCCTGATTGCCCCCAGGTAACTCAGGATGACCAACCCCAAGTTCCTTGAACATATTTAAAAAAAGGTAGCAGGCGCTCCTCTCCAGAAAGAACACGGCATGATAACCTGTTCTGAGATGAGAGTTTGCTGCACACGCTTTTTGCTCACTGTACCTTTCACAGATGTAATTTATCTATGTTATCTAATGCAACAAGTTTGTTTTGTGCTGATTTTTAAGTCAAGAAATTAAGAATTTAACTCAGGCTGGCTGGGACTGCAAGAAGTTGAAAAACAGGTTTCCACCCAAGGGGAGGGCATTCCTCTCAGCAGATGCTCACTGACACATGATAATTGTGGGGTAGGACAGACTTTTGTCTGCAGCCAGGGACTGAACAATGGCAGATTATCCAGGCCAGGAAATGGACGTGTGAAAAGGCCATAAACTAGGCTTGGAGAAGGAAATCCCAAAGGTGGGAGCTGCTCCTTGCCTCCAGAGACTGACAAAAGGCGGACCATTTGCTGCTAAGAATATGTAATGAACATTTTTTTAGAGACTTATAACTCGCTATCAGAAGTGGTGAAACATATAAAAAGGGCAAAGTTGTAACTCTCATTTTTGGCCCTCCATTTCAAAACGTGGTGGACCTATGTAGCATGTTCTGAACAGGAATGGCAATATATGTGGTTTTATGGGAACTGTATTTATGCTAGAATTGTTAAACTTTGCACACACATTCCTATGGTAAACATGCAAATTTGTGTAAATTTGGAGAAAGTTTGGAAACATTTTTCATGGAGAAATGGACAATATGCTGCAGAAAGGCGAAACAAGGTCTCACATCTGTGGGATTTTGATGAACAGACACTCCATAAAATATGTCATCCTTGTATGTGACTTTCATAGAGGTTACAAATGTATAAATATGTATTTAAGACAAAATTTGATTTTGATACTAGTGGTTAGGGGAGGTTTCTAAGGATTGTAAAAACCAAATCATAAAACTTGACATCATCTGTCCTTGATCCAATCACTCGGATGCAAGGAGGAGAGAAGGCTCTGAGCCAATCCCAGTTCACAGGGGCAAGCTTAGCTAAGCCGGCCCATAAACCCATTTTTGTGATGTCATTGGAAAGGATAAATAGGGATCAGCTAACAACACACAGGAACACTCTCTCTTCTGATTCCAGCGAAGCACTCTGATCCAGCATTCAACATCCAGCCTTTAACATTCTTCCATATCCAGATGCCAATGACAAGGCCAAGCAGTAGCGGAACCATTTTCAGCTAGGCCTCTATCATCAATTAATCTTCAACTAATCCTTATGACCCAGTGGAGCGCTGTTGTGTGGGGAAGCATCCTGAAACTATCTAGCTTGCTTCCATAATTCTTGCTTGCTGAACTCGCAATCCCGCTGATCTGAAATATCCAGAAACAAGAAGGGCAGATCCTGTGCAGTTCTGGTGACCAGCCTAGCTGATCCAGTCCCATACCTGATGTGCTGTCCTTCCCTGATAGACCGATCCATTGACCAGACTCTTGAAGGGCCTACAATCTTAAATCCCAATAGATTGTGAGTATTAACAGGACGCTAGAGAACTATTGTATACCTTGCCTTATCTTGTCCTACCCTAAATCTCTGAACTATCCTTAATTTTATAACCAGCAACAACAGTGTCAAAATCATAGTGCTATCTTATTCTGTATATCTGCTAAAGCTTCATTTTTCATAGTCATTTTATTTGTGTAACTCTTATCCATGAATCCCACTTCGAGTGTTTGGACTGGTTCCGCCGGGGAAGGTGCTGGGGATCTGTTACTGAAGTCATGAATCAGTCTCAGAGCTTACTTCGACCCAACCTGGTTGTCTAGTCTGCATGCTCTAGTCTTGAGTAAAAGGATAAGCCAGATTTTCTGATTTTAAACTGAAGTTCTTGTCCAAATCTGTGTCTTTATTTCTGAAAAACACCTTTCAATAAAACCTCCATAACTCCCTCAGTTTTGAAGATAGAAATGAAATGTCATTTCCCACTGATACCTAACACCCTCAGTTATCTCCATAACTAAATGCTTTTATTTTACCCATTTGTATAAAAATCGCATACATAAAAGTTTGCCGCAAATTTACATTTTGAAAAAGTTTTACACATATGAATTGCCTTTAAATTATTTCCTACTTTGCTTTGAGATTCCAAATGTTTTCTTGTGAGTAAATCATAGCTTTTGATTGTTTGCATCTGTTCAAAGCGGCTCCCGTAGAGATTTATAATAATGTAAGCATTTTTGGAAACATTAGTCTTTTTGCTTAGCCAGTTTCAAAGCCATACTAACAGTTGAAAAGTCAAATCTGTTTTTCTCTTGTGTTTAAGGGGGGAAAGTGGGAGTGATATTCTGTTTGATCTGTATTATTCCTGGTTACCTGTTCTCTCCTCATATCTATTTAAATTGCCTATTGGTGGGTTGAGGGGTGTTGTAGGGGGAACCTCTAACCATAGGACTGGTTTCAAACCAACTCAAAAGTATTCTTTTCTTTGCTGCATTCTGTTTGTGTTCATTACTTGAGTCCCAGTGCATTAAAGATATTATTCATATCTTTCCTGTTGCCCATTGGTGATTGTTGTACCTATTCAAATATACTGTCATTTAAATTCTAAATACATAAATACATATTTACTGTTGTAAACTAGCCGGATTCCTGGTTCAGTGTGACCGGGGGGCAGGGGAGGTATTTTGAGAAGGGTGTGATATGAGTGGTATATCATTCAGAATATTTAATTTATAGATACAAATAAATAAGTGTTTCATTTGCACACTACATGCTAGGCGGGACTTGGATGTGTGCCTGATTGAAATCCCTTACAAAGCACAAACTGTTGAAGGCTCTAGGCGTAGGCTACCAAATTAACATAACTACTTTACCCGTTATTGCAATTAATATAAGGACTTTATTTTGGAGTTTTAAATCAAATGCATGTTGACATATACTGCTTGATTTCATATTATAGTGCAGCATTTGATCCTGTGGCTGCCGGCTTACCATCTGGCTTGCTTCACTGGCTATACCTTTTGCATTAGAAAATAAATGTAAACACTTTAGTACTAGGTCACCTGGTTACTATAAAGGCGTCTCCTGCCATTTTAGCATTACATTTCAAAGGAAAAACAAAGCATATTTCTTATTATTATTGGAGTATTTATTGGCTTTGCTTCGGCAAACAACTGCGTGCTTTAGAGTCATAGGGGGAAGAACACAGTAAGGGAAGTAGAGAAAAATGGAGTGGTGCACTAACATAGAAGGGTAAGTGTTGGCAATTGGCAGCAAGGGAACTACAAACAACCAGAGCAGGAGAAAGTGGGTAGAATATCACAAGTCCCAGGTAGGGTATAGAGTGCATGGTGTGAGGACCAAGGTGTTATGGAGGAGCCATTGCTTAGAGAGGAAGGATTTGACTACTTTCCTAAACTGTAGAAGCGATGGGAAAAATCTGATGTTGATGCGGAGGAGGTTCCAGAGTCTTGTAGCATAAACAAAGAAGGTACTTTCCTTCCTTCAATGTCGGAGTTCAATTGTGCACATTTCCTTATTTCTGGTGGATCGCATGCCTCCAGAGATGCTCCTCTTCTCAGTGAGGTAGTTTGGAGACTTCAGGGTGACAGCTTTGTAGATAGTGCAACAGGATTTGAAGACGATACAGGCTTGCAGTGGGAGCCAGTGCAGTTAGATGAGGGTTGCCCTGATGTGGTCAATTGTGCGACCTTTAATGAGTCTTGTTGCATCATGCAGGACAAATTTCAGGATTCCTTGGTAGTCGCTGGAAGGCCTTTCACAGGGCATTGCCACCATCCAGGTGGGAGAGGACAAAGGCTTGGGCAGCAGATCGGAAGTTGTTCTCTGGGATGAAGGACTTGATTTTTTGCAGGAGAGAAAGTTGCTACCAGGCCATTTGTGTCTTCCTTGCTATGTGCTTTTTGAACAAAGTCAGATGTCTGTCGATGTTGAACCCAAGGGACTTGGCACAGATGGCCAGCTGGGATGTGAAGCCCTCGAGGTTCAGAGTAGAAATCCAGGTTGTGGGGTGTAATCAAAGGTCCCAAACCAAAGTTACTGAAGGGCTCACTGAAAGAAATTACCTGCCAATATTTATAACAAAAGCGTCACACTGAAAACAAGCCATCTAAGGCAGACTGTGGGGGTTATGCAAGTAACATAAGGAAGGGCCATGTGAAAAGGGCCTACCAGTCATTAAAATAGAAAAAGCAGCATTTTAATTCACAAAGGTAGAAGAAATTCAAAGGTCCCTTCAACATGAAAAACAGGATTTAAACACTGACACCAAAACGGCTTTGCATGTGTGCTTGCAGTTTAAACCAAGACATGAGAAACATGCACCTCGGCTAACATAAAAATGTCAGGGAAAAGACATGGTGTGTGTTGACAAAAAGTAACGTATATTAAGTTTCACATGCAAAATACTGGCAAACATTTGAAAAGAAAAGGCCATTTTTTTTCCAGGAAAAGGTTAATGTAGGCACAAGGCAGAACCTTTTTCTTGCTTTGGACTCCACCACTGAACGCCTGCTTGCATCTCAGCTGTTTACAACTGCAATAAAGTGTGGCTGCTAAGAGGTGTTGAAAATAGATTTTCCCCAGAGTTGTTGTCTCTGAAAGCTCATTTCTGTGCAGAGCAAATGGCCCTAGCTGGTGCATGACTGGAATGGAGGGGGTTGTTTAAAAACAGAGTCTGCAATCAAGGTGGAACTCTAAAAAGAAATACAGGAAAATAGAATTGTTTGCATTTCAAAAGGTGGTCCCCTTCAGACAAGAGGACAGGATGCCAGATGTCTGCAGAGGGGGATCTCTGTGTGGACTGGGCATCCCTGGTATTTACGAGCTGCAGTCCACACCTCAAATAACAAAGAGACTAATAAAGTGGCCAGGAGGAAGGGAAGTTCATATTTGCACATATGAAGATTCCCTTTTTTTAAATGGACTGTCACAATTGTTGCAATTTCCCAGAAACCACAAGTCGCACTAATTACATGTATGTTTAATTTTCTAGATAATTTCCATGCAATTTTGTTGATATAAAATTCCTCCACCTGCGACTTAGGGACTTGTAATGACCAGCTAAAAGGTGTTCTTGGCTGCTCTGAACATGTTCGGAATTTGAGAGTTGGCTAACTGGTGGAGGGTAACATTGTGAATGGGGGAATGAATTGCATGTTCCTAACTAATATGCTTTTGTAAAAATGGCAGAAAAATGCCAAATGGCCGTGCACATGGTGCGGACGTAGCTGTTGTTTTATTAAATTCTCCATGATTAGTTGAAGCAGAAAACTTAGTTAAAGGGACGTTATGGTTCCAAGTAAAACCGAAAACCCCCTGAAATTTGCCAGTTATGGTAAGCTAAGCAACCATAACTCGCGCCACCAACGTGCACTGCTAAGCCTAACATCCAGGACATCAAAGATGACATCACAAATGTCATTGATGACATCACTGATGACATCACATGTCTGACACCCCCTTTTTTCCTTTCCTGACATATCTAGGCCATATGATTTTCTTCAGTAACAGTCAGGAACTAAAAATTGTAAATTACTATATTCGTAGACTTATCCTTCAAGTATGTTCTTAGAATAATTCCCTTATGGTCCAGTCATATCATATGAAACATATACATAGGGGAAGACACAACCTTGAAAGACAGCAATCCTTTTTGTGCATTAAAATTATCAGTAGATTTATCAGCACTTTCTGATACTTTTGATTTTTTTATTACTGTATTTTCCCTGTATATGCTCATATTTTTATATGTTGTACTCACACTATTTTCCTTAGGGTCCAGACACATCATGTGATATATATAGATAGGGTAAGTAACAGCTTTGAAACAGAGCAATAATTTCTCTGCATAAAGGTAATCAGTTAGGTTATGAAAACTTTCTGCTACTATTGCTGTTTCTTTTTCTTACTCAAATTCCCTTGTATATATTCATATTTGTATCTGGTGTTGTCTCTTTGTGATTTGTCTATAATAATGCAATTATGTAGTAAGTGGGTTTTATTACCTACTTATCACAAGTTTCACTGTACGCAAAACTCTAATATGAAAACAGTTATCATTTCACTATTCAATATGGCAAGCTTATGAATATTGCACCTCCATCATGTATGCTGCACACATGAGTACCTTAGTATACTGGATTGAAGTTAATAATAGAATGCTATTTATATCAATGCATAGCTTAATGCACTGATTAGCACTTGATATTTATTCCAATAATCTTTGACACTTTTTTTTATTAACATTACATTAAGAATCCCTTGTACAGACTTTTCATGAAAGGTAAATGTACATGTGATGTCATCAGTGATGACATCAATGACATTTGTGATGTCATCTTTGATGTCCTGGGTGTTAGGCTTAGCAGTGCAGGATGGTGGCGCAAGTTATGGTTGCTTAGTTTACCATAACTGGCGAATTTCAGGGGTTTTTCGGTTTTACTTGGAACCATAACGTCCCTTTAACAAAGTTTTTTCACTGAATTTCATAGGTTTTTAGTTGCGCAACTTAACCATAACGTCCCGTTAACAAAGTTTTTTTACTGACTTTCATAGGTTTTTAGTAGCGCAAGTTAACCATAAACTCCCTTTAACAAACTTTTTTCATTAGCACACAGACAATATACAAAGATGGAGTGTAAAAAGCAATTTCTCAGGGATGGCTTTACACAGAATGTTGCAAAGTAAGAATTTATGCTTGTTCACAGTGAAGGTCAGCTGCTTCCATTTTTTGCGCGCGGGCCGGAGTGGCCCACGACTCGCACTATAAGGTTCTATTGTTTTTTTACCTTGACAGACAGGGATCGTGCCAAAATACTTCTTTTGAAGGAGGGGTGCAAAAACGTAAGAGACGATAAGGATGACATTTCTGAAACTAAACCGCTTTTATATATTATATCACTACGAGAAAGATCGTTGGCACAGACGGAGTCGTATTTAGGGACTGCATTACGCATAGACAATGGAAAATGCCAATATAATGTAAGTAACCCTTTAGATTATTTCATACCGGAATATAATAACAATAGCGTGGCATTAAAGCCCGGTTAAGTTGTACTTGTTCGTTTAATGTGACATATTGTTTTGTACCGCGCACTATCATCGCCGAAGTGGTCCCCTGGCGCTCAGACGGCTCTGAAAAAGGCAGAGGAGAGAGGGTGGGTTAGTGGGAATAAGTTAACATACTCCGTTGCACTATCCTCGCTAGCAAATAGTTTCATGCCCTAATAAATAAAATGAATATTTTTAATGAAGATCGGCTCGTGAGACTAATTTATGTTTTTAAAACAGGTACATCCTTCCCTACTGTCAATGCCATAATTTTCAGACCCGGCCGACGGATTTTTTAACTGCCAGGTGCAGCTGCTTCTAAACAACTTCATGACCCTCACCATTTTATGGGACAATCGCCAAGGACCAATATGCCCTTGCGCGGTACTAGCGGCTAGAAGCAACATACCAACCATTATGGTGGTCTAATGCCTCGTTGTTGGAACAGCCTTCGATTATCAGTGCGATATTCTCTAAACATTTGATGTCAAATAAAAGTACTTTACGAAATGTACAATCTTGCTGTTTGCTTTTAAATCACAGTTTCATATTCCGAATTGTGGCGCGCTGTGTTGTGAGATGATCTATGTTGTTTTCCGGGTTCTGTGTAAAGTCGCATACGACTGGAGACAACTGGGCCTTACGCGGTACTAGCGGCTAGAAGCAACATACCAACCATTATGGTGGTCTAATGCCTCATTGTTGGAACAGCCTTCCGATTATCAGTGCAACCATAGTGCTTCTTTTATTTTTTATCATAAACCAACACCCTGTGTACCGCAAAGGAACAGCGCGTGACTCAAGAGGAACTTTCATGGATCGACAGCAAAGACAAATGCAAATTTACGAAATGTACAATCTTGCTGTTTGCTTTTAAATCACAGTTTCATATTCCGAATTGTGGCGTGCTGTGTTGTGAGATGATCTGTGTTGTTTTCCGGGTTCTGTGTAAAGTTGCGTAGGACTGGAGACGACTGGGCGCGTTTGGCTACGCACCCTGTAACGTCACGGAGAGAGACAGGGAAGATGAATGCTTTGATAATGTCAGGCTTAGGGGCGGGGGATATGATTTAGTGTCGCAAAAGCAGGTCAGCCAGGTCGATGGGGCAAGTGATAGGATTATCACATAATGTCGGCGCACAGCAGCCTGATTTATCGTTTGTTTAGTGGACAAAAAGTCGGGTAAGGCCCATAGGAAATTGTAATGTCAACGGACATAAGGAGGGTTCTTATAACACTTTCAACCTGACAACGAACAATACGAACAGCGTTCTCAGAACACCCCCATTTTGTTTCATTGCAAACATTACCTCCATGTCCACTCTTACTCGTCCCAGTACTTACTTCATGAGGCCCCTGCCTACGACACAGGGCCTTCTTCTATTTCTTTAAATTCCTATAACTCCTCTCCCACATCCACATCACTCAGTTTCATATTACCAAGCCGGAGCATGGGACCTTCCCCGCAGGGAGTTTGAGGAGGGTCGTCAGACCTGTGACGAAGAAGAGTAGGGCTAGGAGTAATGAAGATTACCGGTAAATAATCAGAGCATTTCAGGACACCGCAAGTGTTCTTAGAACACATTCAACTTGCCAGAGTACAATACGGACAGCAACCTCAGGACACCCCCATTTTGTTTATGTACGAACATTGAAGGACACCGCGAGTGTTCTTAGCTCAATTTTAGCTTGCTTGCGAACAAAACGGACACATACTCCGTCCTCAGAACACCCCACCAATTAGTTTATATAGAACATTTCAGAACAGCCGTGTTGTTCGCAGACAAATCGAACACAACAAAAGTGTCTAGCACATAAAAAACAGAACATTGAACCTATCTCATACTCCCCCACCCTCCCCAAACACTCTTACACACCAACACACTCCACTAAATACAATTTTTAATCCAAGTTTCACTGCGCTGTCCGCGGTCGTCGGCGAATGCAAGATGGCGGGCGCCACAGAAAATGTGACGCGGTTCACGCACCACGCCGTCCAATCAGCGAACACGTTGCATGTCCGCGGACATCACGCAAGCCGCTCGGGCAATCAGGGCACTGTCCGCGGAGCGAACCGGGAAGTCTGTCCGCGGAGCGAACAGAGATATCACTACATTTTTTGCCTTACATTTTGGTCATTTTAAAACAAACTACTGGACGGATTTACACCAAATTTGCAAAAGCACGCTTTCGGGACCAAGCCCCCGCTCCTGCCTCACATTTGGTGTAAATCTGTCCAGCGGTTTGGGCTGTAGGCGTGCGCAAAGTTTTTTCCCATTATGTCTATGGGAAAAAACAAAAGTTTCAGAGTGGGCCATATACTTTTTTTTGCAAAGTTTGGTGAGGATTCGTCCAGAGGGAGCGAAGTTATAAGCCACCCAAAAAATGCTCTTCCTATGGTAACTACTGCGTCCATGTAATATATATATATATATATATATATATATATATATATATATATATATATATATATATATATATATATATATATATAATGGCAGTTACAGTTACTAGTAAATCACAATGTTTTTGACACATAACTAGATTGCCAACATTTGACATGAAATTAAAGGGGGATTGCACATGAGAATTGCCATATGTATTTTCCAGACTCCTAAGCCAATCCTTAGAGAGAGGCTGGACTTGGTGGTAGAGAGAAGGGTAACAGTCCAATCCCGGTTGCAGGAATTCTTCCAGGGCACTGCCCAAATTGGAATCTTGATGGTTTCATCACTGGGATATAAAGTCAATGCACTATGAGGAAGGGACAGAGCTGCTGAAATACCATTTTACACTCGCAAGGAAACACCAAAAGGGGATTTTGATGAAATTGCATCTGGGAGGAGTGGTCTATTGTTGGGATGCCTAACTAGGTCATATGGTGAAGAGCTGGGGACCATCCTTAAGAGTGGAGTGACCAGAACCCTGCCCTGTTCTCCCAGAGATTCCTGAAATGCAGCGGGCTTTCCTGATATCTAAAAAGAGGTTTTAAATGTAAGTAGAATTGAACACTCTGAGACCAAAAGAACCTGCTTATGGATACTGCTACTCCCTCAAACCTGGAGAGTAGGTTTTCCTGTAATTGGAACAGTGAAAGCCAGCATTGCAGTTGGAGTGGTGAGAAACTTTTACAGTTTTTACTCACCACTCAAACTGCTATCAAATGTCAAGGGAAACTGATGAGGGACTATTCCTCCAACTGCAGGAATATGCAACCTCCATCTGAAACATCATAGTTGACTACAGCATCTCTGAAGATCTCTGCTTCGCTCTGTTCTGGAGATATTGCATCATGAGGATCATCCAAATTGGAATCTCCTCTTGAATGCGATTTGTCTGCAACCAGCACCACAAATGTGTCACCTATTTAGAGTGGTGATGCTTCTTCACCGTAGGCTTCATCGTCAGCTTCAGTCGACACTACAGTCACATCTCTAGTGTGTGCTGATACAGAAGCAGCGGGAGAGCAGGAACTGCCTCCCTCTACTCTCCCAGATTCGGAATCCTCATTTCAGTGCAGATATAATTTCCATCTATATAGAGGACAGTGTAGTGATGAAATAATCCACTGAAAATATTAAATGCTAACTGCACCATGTGATGCAATAACCGAGAGCTAAATACTGTATTACCATTTCAGAAAGTTGAGGGTAAAAGAAACAAAAGCTGCTGCCGCATAGAACTCTTTTGCCTTATGATTTTCTGGCATCCTCTCTACATTTGTGTCAATGGTGTATTCCTGCTCACAGATGGCATTCTAATGTTAAAACTCATTTATGGTTATTTCTTATAATGCAAAACATTGCTGATTGCCCTTTTTCTTCCTACCAACTTTTTAAAAGCTGGTGAAGACAGAATTAACTTTGGAACTGCAACAAGCACCCAGCATTAAGAAGATACTAGATTGAAACACACCAAAGTCTTTGAAATTGGCTTTTCATATCTCCTAATGTTATTGTCTGTTTTGACTGTTGATGTCATTAATATTACTTGTCATCCATCACTAGGCTGAGATGACCAACCTCGGACCGAGAGAAAGAAAACCTTTTTGAATGCATCCTAGCAATATGCCTGCATCCAGTATGTGTCAGATTGTTAGCTCTGTGGACATCTTCCACATGATATCATCTTTGATTTCCTTATGGCACCTATCCCTTTTAACTGGGGTGACATTTGTATTGTCTTCTGATTATTGTCTAGATGTTATGGTCCAAAGCTTTGTTCTGGGCATTATTCACAAATTGAATGTTGAGGCTTTCCAAATGCCCTCCAACGCATCAGCTTCCAATGAAACCTACTGCAATTTGATAATTTGCACCTGATAAAGATATTCAGCATTATACTAATCATGGTTCTTTGTTTAGGGGAATAGGCACATGGAAAATACTCTCTATCTACGCAGAACAACATTACTATAGATAAGATATCCTGCTCCTTTGATGAAGAATTATCTTTCACTATTTCTGGTAATGTCACCACAACACTTACTTTATATGTGCTGCCTCAGCTTATACCTAATTGCTCATGGTCTTGAATGGAATCTGTTAGATGAGATATGTGCTACCTGACTTGAGACACTTCAGGAAACTGCTATCCCCAAGATATAAAAGGGAATCTGGATAAGATCCCTTTGCTGGAGGTATGGGTTACTAAATTCCAAGAGAGGGAGTTAAATTCACTTGGGACAAGATAAGATTCTTATTTACTACTCCTCAGCAAATTGAATGGCCTTAGAGATTAGTCTAGCCTCAAATTGAGGCATTGCTCTGGTCAGATCAGAATGTTTTATATGTATCCCAAATTATGAAGAAAACATAACTGATATTATCAATTACATTAGGATTTATATGACCATATTACATAGAGTGTTTCCTTTGGTCCTGTATTACCAATTCTAGAGTGTTGCTAAAAGCTTCCATCATCCGTGGGAAACTGTCTGTACTTGCTACCTTTTTGGGAATGTAATCCTTATATTTACTAATTAAAGGAACTTTGATTGACTCTGTTATGCCATTTAATCTGCTAACAACCCAGTACTAACAGATGAAAATAAGTGGTACTGCTGTCTGAAAACCAAGATTCCATTTTAAAGAGTATGGCAAGTTCCAAAGAAGATATCATTTCATTTAATGCAACAGCATTCTTTATTGCGGATCCAACATTAATTAGAGCAACTTTCAATGGAGCTATCACAGAGAAAACATGTTCCTGGGGTTTATCTACAGCAATTTTGTGCAATCTAGTCTTATTCAAGGCACGAAACATCAGTGTGGCAATAGTGGTATCCCTAAAAGATAGTAATTAATCTGACGTATATGTAATCCTCATGACACTGTGTACGGGTGAGAGGTACTAACACAGAAAAAGGTATCTGATATGATTTGGGCGGAGGGGAGGAAGGTCTCCCTTCTCAGTTACTGGATGCAGAGTGACTTCACCCACTGCCACGTCCACCACGGACCAACACAGACCGGCACATTCACTAATGCTTTGTCCCAGTTATTATAGAGTTGCAGTCCCTCCCCCCGAATCCAGGCTATTATCCATGGCTTGCACATGTGCATGCTCATGTCTCTGATTATGGAATTTGCTATGCCGGGTATTTTCAAGGAAATTCAATGTGGCACTAACCATGCATTCCACACTGTGGATAAAGGCTTCAATAGGCCTGTCTCCCATCTTTGAATTTCCACTCAAGGACGTTTATGGTAGAATTTAGATGCAGTGCTCACCTCTGAGAAGGGCTAACAAATTCTCTGCTTTCTCTTCAGGTTGTCAATTCTTGCAGTTCCCTTGGCATTATTCCACTCTCATGTTTCTGTATAACTGTCATGTCAAGTGCATTTGTAAAGTGCAAACTATCACCAACAAGGGATTCATGGGGCTGCAAACGGGAAGGATAAAGGATTAACCTGAGGAAGGAAAACTAAAATATAAATGCTTCCTGGGATCAACGAAAAGATAAATGGTCCTAAATAGTACAGTGAGAGGGTGGGCCAGTGTTCCATAGTTGGTCAGCCGCAATAGGAAACGTGTGACCGCCCAGGCAAGAACGCTGAAAGCATGGTACTGAAATGCGCAGTGCAGCAACAGATCACAGAGCATGAGAGGAAACATACGGAAGGAATTTGGCTTTGAAATATTCAGGCCCTGTGCCATAAAAGGCACGATGGACAATGCTGAGGGCCTTAAATGTGACATGCTTAGAGATAGGGAGTCAGTGGAGAGAAGAAAGAACTAGTGAAATGGAAGCACAAAGCAGAGTGCCTGTGGCCACTCTAGCCGCTGTGTTGTGGAAAATGTGAAGACTTTGAAAATATAGATCGATTTGTGCAGGATAAAGTGAGTTGCATTTGTTAAGAGAAAAAGATACAATAGGCGATACCACAAGAGGGTGAAGAGGTGCAAAATGTACCTCCCGTCTGACAAACTCACCTGACAATTCATCAAAACAGAGGTAGAAATCTGTATTCCCACATATTTTACAACTATCAAAGGTTTCAGAAGGGAGCCAAGGGCAACAGAAAGCAGAAGTCCAGAGAGGGGCACCAGGTTTAGGGCCCAACACAAGAACATCAGTTTTATCGCCATTGAGGTGAAGCCAATTGTCACACATCCAGGCATTTACGGAGTGGAGGCAGCAGCGACAACGCTCAGTAGTATCAGAAAGTGAGAGATTAAGGCGAACCAGAATCTGGGTATCATCCACATAAGAATAACAACAGAAACCAAAAGAGTATACAAGCTTTGCCAAATAAACATTAAAGAGCAAAGAAGAAAGTGCAGACCCCTGTGGTACACGACAAGTGACAGGAAAATCAGGTGAAAGATAAGGAGGAAGAAAGAGAGTCTGAGACTGTTCAGTTAGAAAGGAAGGGAACCAGACAATGCCTGAGCCAGAGGTGCCTGCCGCATATAACCTGTTGATCAGAATGCAATGACCAATGGTCTCAAAAGCTGCAGAAAGATCTTAGAAAATCAGTACTCTGACACCTCCCTGCTCCACTGCTCCACCAGCCCGGTCAGGTAATCAAAAACAGACACCAAAACAGACTTGGTACCTCGACAGGGATGGAATCCATCCTGGAATGGATCAAGGAAGCAAGAGTCCTACAGAAAAGAACAAAGCAAGGGTGTAACCAGAAATTGAATTAACTTCATGAAAAAAGAAAGAAGAGAAATAGGACAAAAGTTGGAAAGAAGAAGGTCCCACAAAGTTTTCTTTAGTAGATGGATCACCAAAGCGTGTTTAAGAGATAGAGCAATGAAGCTAGAGGAAAATGAAATATTTACTGCGGATGGCAATACAGAGGCAATAGAAGGCATGATCTCCTTGAGAATGACAAGCAAGATGGGATCAGAAGGTGAGGTTGATTTCAGGCCGTTAGTGGCATTAATAATTTCAGGGATACCAAAAGATGAAAATATAGACCAGGAATGAGAATTGTTGGTAGGGTCAGAAGAGACCGCCTGGGAGGGATACTGTGAGCCAGAATTAACAATTTTCTGGTGGATAGCAGCAATTGTATCTAGAAAAAAAAAGAAGAAAGAGAGTTACAAAGAGTTTGCAAAGGAGTGATAGAAGAGGAAGAAGGATCGGAAGATAACGAGTGAACCAACTTAAATAACTTCTAAGGTTTATTAACCACAGATTCTAAATGAATAGAAAAATATGTGTGCTTGGAAAATAGCTGTTGTCTTGCTCATAGATAGACGAGCAGAAGGGCAATAAGATAGGCATCACTTGCGTTCAGCTTTTCTTATGTAAAAGGCCCAGATTAGCCGATTCAGAGGAAAACCAGGGCTCAGAGATGAGCCAACTGAATTTGGCTTTTCGTAGAGGAGTAAGTGAATCAGCTGTAGATGAAAAGACCAATGGAAGAAAAGAAAAGTCCTTTGTAGATGCAGAAGCGCAGGCTACTTTTATGCTAGCAGAAATAGCAGATGCTTGAATAGACCACCAACTCCAGTAGGGGGGCTGAGAAGAGGCCAAGGAAGTAGAATAAGGGAAGAGTTTAGTAATAAAAGGAATGATAGAATGATCCGACCAAAGATCCAATAAAAATGGACTAAGAGTGACCAATGCAGCAGGAGCAAAGATAATATCCAAGGTATTACCAAGAGCATGAGTGGGCCCAACAACCAATTGCGACAGATTAGGGTCAGATAATGCAGAAATCAAAAAGGCGACTGGTGAATCTGAAAGATCATTAGAATGCATGTTAAAATCACCAAGAACAATCATGTCAGGGAACCTTTTTTTGACGTCCTTCAAATTCCATAGCAAAAGACAAAATGTAGGTGGGAGGAAGACACAGTAACAGTAAATTAATAGATATGGAAGAAGAAATAGTGATCCATATTAAGAGAGCCTTTATTTTAATATGGCAGCGGAATGACAATGAAGCATAGAACAAGGAGGCTCGATTGATCAGCCAGGGTGGGCAGAAGTCTATCCAGCCACAGAATATTATTGTAGAGAAGCAGCTGTATGCCTCTGCAGGAAACCCTGGCCCACTTCCCCCATATTTTGGAGACCTGAGGCCGTGCCGTGTTTGACATAAGCAGTTGTGCCAATACTGCAGCATGTGTTCAAAAGAATATACCTGTTGAGCCAACCCTACCAAATGTATCCCCGAAGTGATGACAACCTAAGGGTGGAACTCCCTGAAGATATATGAGAAAGAGCAAAGAAGAGGAGCTATTGACGTCACATAAAGTATGCACAGCATCCTGAGATATTGACTGAGGAGAATGTATAGACCCTAAAGAAACCAATGACAAAGTAAAGAATCGAGTGAACTATCAAATGTAAAAGAAGATTTCACGTGCATGAAGTGATGTTGAAAATCAACTGTTCGATAAATGTACAGATGCTGAAGTGAAAGGTAGACCAAGTCATCATAGAAGTTGGCTATACGTAGTGATTAGAACGCAGGCAAAGCCGCCACTATATAGAATTTGGACATCGGAATCATGAATAAGGAAGGACCCATGAAGCGGGAAGAGAAAACTGTGTCGCAGCAACAATAAGCAGAATCGTGGAGCTGCAAGATGAGGCTGTCTGGTCTGGAATCAAGACTGAAGCAGCCAAGGTCAGCTATCTATTCTGGAAAGGAGGGATCATGCAGAGGATGAATCACCCTTGTTAAGCTGCAAAGAAAGAACACCAAGAGTGGAAAGTTTACTTCATTTAGGGGATTTAAAACCTGCAAAATGGACCAAATCTTAGTCTCCTGTCGCGTGAGCCGAGGATGAAAATAGAGTTCGAACTTGGAGTCCCAGAACACGATAGTGAATTCTCTCACTCCTATGTATTCTAAAGACAAGGATACTTTGCAAGGCAAAATTCAAAGACAATCTTAATGGCAGAAGACATGGGCGATACGAGATGCTGGGCTAATTGGATGGGGAGGTAGCTTCATGCCCTATATCTTTGCACCTGGGTCTGGGTGTACCTGCTGCTAAGAGAACTGAATGTTCCAGATTGGGCACCGGCATGCCAACCAATTGTATTAGTCCATATACCAAAGGACTTTATAGTTTGAAGACCAGTGAGAAACTGTTTATCTAATGTTTCTGAAGATGACATTTTTTAGAGGTAGGCATATGTTGTCCACCTGATAGTGGACAGCCAATCACAATCCTAGTTCCTATAGAAATATATACTTAGGTGTTCCCCTTAGCCAATCTCGACCCTTTGAGAAGTTTTTCATTATCAGTATGGCATCACTTCTGTCATATATAAGTCTATGTTTTGTGAAAAGATCGCTGAGAAACTGAGCGTACGTCTGTTGATGTTCCTTGCACACTCCCTGTTTTAGATCATTGTTAATAAAACAGTACCTTGCCATCTTTCTGAGTTGGTTCAGTTATTTGGACTCCAAATTAATCTGTGTGATCCCATCCATTACATATGCACGTTTCTAAAGTGCCCTAAGCTCACATGGTAGTGGTGTGGATGGTTTAAAGATCCAAACTAGTTCAGCTCCAGCGTTTCGGACGGTCGGGCATCCTCTGCATTAGCTGGAAGATCGCAGAGTTTCCTGTGGAGAGCGGCCAAATAGAAATAAACTTGCAAGAAGAACCAAGACGGTGGGCAGGTTCTCCTTTGAAGAACTCCCTGCCTGCTTTCCACAGGCGCTCTGCGGACGGATGGTGGAGTGGTCAGATTGGAGGAGTCAATACTGATGGCTTTGAGTTGATTCATGAATGGAAAGTTCACTATTGCGAATGACAATTTAAAGAGACAGGATTGTGATAATTCTGAGTAACAGGAAATATTGTGAAGCTAGGAGAGACCAATTAGGAGTCCTAATTCAAGGAAATTAGAAGGAGACATTTCAAACTCAAACAGGAGTAGAAAACAAGAAAAAACGCACAGGTCAGGATCATGTAAGGTGATGTCTTAAACCCTGTACAGGGTAAAGTAAAGGCAAGAGAAGTAGTACACCATATTTATAAATGAGATATAGATATGTGGGAAGGTGATCACAGTGTTTTATAATGTGTGATGTCTGATTAGTCTAAATGTTGTTTGCTGAAAAAAGTATTGAGCAGCGTTAGAATTGTGAATAGTTGAAAAAGTAACAGTGATTAAAGATAAAGGGCCTCATTACACGTTGTCCGGTAAGGGAATACCGGTACCAGTAAAGAATTACCGGTACCGGTAATTTCCCAAGCCAATTACAACCCGGACCCACCGCTATTAGCGGACCCGGTAAGTACGGTGCCACTAATAGCGGCAAGGCCGTGGGCACGCAACCCCCAGACCGGAAATAGCGCCATGGCGCTAATATCACGCCATCACAAGCCATGCAGACATGGCATTAGCGGCATGGAAAAGACCCCAAAACCCCTTACCGGCATGGCGCAAATAACGGCATCTAAAAGTACCCGTTAAGAGACCTGAGCAGTGTTCCCATCTGTCACAGATGGACACAATCAGCACAGGTGGAGGCAATGGAGACACGGAGCACAAAAGAGCACACCACACCCCTTCCCACACCCCTTCCCACACCAAGATGGTCCCAATACCACCAGCATGACATGGGCTTCAGTACATGATTGCAGTGCAGCACCAACAACAACAGGCCGCACCAGAGGTGACCCGTAACAGGTACCCATTTCTCAAACCATACAGGCGATGCCGGCTATCCACTGAAGAGGTGGGTCCTAACCCCTGTACGGAACCCACAGAACCAGCAGGAAGAGGACTACAATATTGCACATACCCGTACCCGCGTCGTGATAGAGCTGGCATTCGGCCTTCCAATGACAGTGCGCTGGTGCCTAAGCGGCCTGGGTGAGGCTCTCCTGTACGGCCGTGACAAAGTGGCAAAGACATATAATAATATACAGAAAATGGTACCAGGAGGTGAGGAAACACTATAGAAGGAGGGCAAGTGGATGCATAAATCAAATTATCATTTTCATTTTATTTAGAATTATATAAAACACAATATTAGAAAACATTTAGTTCATTGTAAACAACATTTTGCTACTCAGACATTCAAAAACATTCATTCAAATTATTTGCACATCTAAAAGTTATATACATGTACTAAAGTGCCATAGGAGGTGTCATTTATTTCATTGGTACATTTCTTTTCATTATGAACATAATAATTAAAAAAAACGCAAATAACAAAATTATTAATCATAGTTCATTCCAGAAAAATATATCGACTATTGGTGCCTTAACAAATCGTTCTTCTTTACGAAAAAGCTTCCCAGCTGATAAATAGTTTCAAGTTTTTCTGAATCTTAGAATCTTTTATGAAACTAAGATTGTAGAGGTTCAAAATGAAACCAGACTGATTAGGTCAGTAAAGAGTTTCTGTCATAATTGGTTAGATTTATTCCATTATGTTAACAAAATGGTGGATAAAAGAGATGTCTACCTTGGAGTTAAAGCCATATGGATGCTTTATATTTCGATGTTGTATATAATGTTTTTGAGAGGAAACACTGAGAGAGGGGTGATTATGGTATGCAATTTTAAACAAAATATATTTATCAATTGTATGTTTGTTTGTTTTTAGAAATATCTGTTAAATGTTCATCCAATCCTGATGAAGACACACACAATCTGTCAAGTCGAAACTATTTATCAACTGGGAAGCTTTTTCGTAAAGAAGAACGATTTGTTAAGGCACCAATAGTCGATATATTTTTCTGGAATGAACTATGATTAATAATTTTGTTATTTGCGTTTTTTTTTAATTATTATGTTCATAATGAAAAGAAATGTACCAATGAAATAAATGACACCTCCTATGGCACTTTAGTACATGTATATAACTTTTAGATGTGCAAATAATTTGAATGAATGTTTTTGAATGTCTGAGTAGCAAAATGTTTTTTACAATGAACTAAATGTTTTCTAATATTGTGTTTTATATAATTCTAAATAAAATGAAAATGATAATTTGATTTATGCATCCACTTGCCCTCCTTCTATAGTGTTTCCTCACCTCCTGGTACCATTTTCTGTATATTATTATATGTTTCTACCTCAAGGTACCAGTGATTGTTGAGGTTCCCACTTTTTTTGGGTTTTGTTTATTAGGTGCAGCACGTTGCTGTGTGGGGAATACGGAAGTTGCGCTTCCACCCGATGTGGAGGTATTAGTCCCTCCTTCCATTGGGGGTTGTTTTTCATCCTTTTTTTCCTCTTGGTCACACCGGGGGTTCACTATGTCGGCTTCAGATTCAGTGTCGTTCAGTGAAGAACAGTTGGCAGAGGCAATCAAGATCCCTTCGTTTTTTGACAAATTACAGTTAGACAACGTAACGGGTGACTATCTAAACATAACTAGTGACAGCATATTGCGTTTAAAGAAAAAGAAATTTCGAACGGAAATGCATAGTCATTTGTTAACAGAATACTTAAAGAAGAACATCATCCCAACTGGTTTGCTCGTTCGTAACGAGCCATGTCTGTTTTTGGATGATGCTGAATACAAAAATGCTTTTTCAGGCATAGGAACAAAGTGCAGCAGGGACTGGATGCTCCTCACCATAAATACAGCTTTAAAAAAAAGCATGGCAGTAGGAGAGGAGATCCAGAAAGCAGAATCGGCCTTTAAGGCTGACACTACGATTGTTAATATTAAAGAGAAGCTGGAATTAATTGAAAATCAAGTGATAGATTTTATCAAGATCACCACTGCTAAGAAAATGGAGAAATTAATTAAGGATGTTAAAAACTTCTCTAAAGAGATTGCTTATCCGTATTTACATGTAGATTACCAAGGTCCAGTGAACTGGAAAGACACAGACAGTAATTTAGGTGGACCTGTTCGAAAAAAAGTCACTTTCTCAGACACCTCATCTGACGAAGGAGATGGATATCAGAGAGGAAGGAGAGGTAATCAACAAAGGCAAAAGAACAGAGGTTTGCAAAGAGGAGGGAGGAGAGGAAGACATAACATGTTTTTTCAATATCCTCCCTATTTTTACCCACAAGGGTTTGCTCCCCCTGGGCCCATGCAATCATATCCACCTCAGGAACTTCCTTTTCCTCTGCCCCAGGCAGGCCCACCTCCATTAGAAAACATGTTCGAAACAAGAAGGCGAGCATACAGAAGATAAGCCCTCCATCAGCGGTATACAATCTGTCCAATAGGAGCTTGACCGCTAAAGAAATATTCATATTGGAAAAGGGATTTTCTTTTATACCCATGAAAAACCAGAGCAAAATGGATGTTGAAACAGAGTTGAGGGTTTTTCTTCGGAAAATCAGACTTAAAGACTTTTTCGGTGGTCAATCAAAAGACTTGGGCGAGAATATGGCTAACACCCCATTTAAACCACCATCTAGATTTACCCCTTCTCTCAACATGATTTCTAAAGAGACTGCCATTTTTGAAAAGGTAGTGCTCCGAGACTTTAATGTCATCTACGACAACAAAGAGAAAAAGAATGTAGGGTCCAAATGTTATAATTTCTCTATAGAGGATTGGGCAGGTCTCAAGAGTTTACATTCCGACAGATCCGTGGTTATCAAAAAGGCGGACAAGGGAGGAGGAGTTGTAGTATGGGACGCGATTAAGTATGACCTTGAGGTTATGAGACAACTAGATAACCGAGAGGTGTACGTTAAATTGCAGGGAGATCCCTCCCCCAGTATATCGAGAGAAATTGAAAGTCTGGGGAAAGATGCTTTAGAAAGGGAAATCATCACCCAGAAAGAATTCAACTTTCTTGTCCCTAAGAACACCAGGACTCCTCTTATTTATATGTTACCAAAAATTCACAGGAGTATGTCAGCCCCTCCTGGCAGACCCATTGTTTCCCTTAGTGGGTCCATTTTGGAACCAGTTGGGCAGTATTTAGATTATTTTTTGAAACCACTGGCCAAGAATACTCCGACGTATCTGTCTGACTCTTGTGACGTCATCAGAATTGTAGAGGCTTTTCCATTCAATAGCGACCACGACTTGTTGATAACTTTAGACATTGAGTCGCTCTATTCGAACATTCCCCAGGAGGATTCACTGGGGATTATTAAGAGGTTTCTCCAAACTAGGATTGATACCATCTCAGTTCCGAGTGAATTCTTGGTGGAATTATTGGAAATTGCGCTCACAAAAAATTTCTTCAGATTTAAAAACACCTATTACATGCAAATCAAGGGAACGGCCATGGGTGCATCTTTTGCACCAAATTACGCCACCCTTTATATGTGGGACTTTGAAGAAACCAACATCATGACAGATTCTAATCCTTTTAGATCAGCTTTAAAAATGTACAAGAGGTATATTGATGACATTTTCATCATTTGGGACAGCTCCAAAGGGGACCACAAGGCTTTCTTTAATTGGATTAATAACTTAAATTCCAATTTAAAGTTTACCATTGAAACCAGCAATAAGGAGATCCCATTTCTTGACCTCCTGATCAAAGTTGACCAAAAAGTATTGGCAGTGGATTTGTATAGGAAAGATACAGATAGAAATACTATACTGCACCATAAGAGCTTTCATGCTCAGTCATTGAAATCCAATATTCCATATGGGCAGTTCCTGAGGGCGAGGCGAAATTGTACTAAAGTTGAAGATTTTCTCAAACAAGCCTCGATAATTGAAGACAGATTGTTGGAAAGAGGGTACCCCAAGCGATTGCTCAAACAATCTAAAAAACGTGCAAGATGCCAGCATAGGGACATTTTATTGAAAAAGGACACGAAAGAGAGAAAGCTGGGAGAGGACCAGCTAGTGTGTGCCCTCACGTTCAATACCCAACACAATAAAATTAAGAAGATTATTTCCACGCACTGGCACTTATTACAACTCAATATGCCTGAATTAGCAAAACCCATCTATGCTTTTAAAAAAGGCAGAAACATTAAGAATTGGGTGTCCAAGGCGGACAGAATTTCGGTTCTTGATAGTCAACCTACGATCACTGCCACGTGGGGTATGCCACCGATTAAGGGACATTACCCTTGTGGTAATTGTTCGAACTGCTCTAGTACTATGGCGACTACGGCAGTTAAAATCCATGAAAGAAGTTGGGAACTGAGGCAGCATTCCACCTGCCTTAGTGCTAACGTTATATATGTCATTATATGTCCCTGTAAGAAAGCTTACATAGGGAAGACCTCGAGGGCGGTGAAACTTCGGATTAGCGAGCATAAATCTAAGATTAGAACGGGCCAGTGGAATGCTCCTTTAACGTTACATTTTTTAGAACTTAACCACAAGCCAGAAGATTTGAGATGGTGGGTATTGGAAAAGGTGTTGGGCACTGATGCAGCGAATACTGCTGCACGCTTAGCACAAAAGGAACAATGGTGGATATATCATACCAATAGCTTAAATATCGGGCTTAATCAACAAGAGGAATGGAATTGATTTCCATTCTTTAAAGAGGAAGATATATTGTATCATTTTTTCTGCCCAGTTTACCGTGTTAAGATGATCCGGTTTACAGCTTAATCGGACCTATGTTGGTCCAATAGCTTAAATATTGGGCTTAATCAACAAGAGGAATGGAATTGATTTCCATTCTTTAAAGAGGAAGATATATTTTATCTTTTTCTTTTTTTTTCGTCCCAGTTTACCGTGATAGATGATTCGATCCACAGCCGAATTGGACCTATGTTGGGATATAGGAGACTCTTAGAGTCCTTTTTCTAGCTCTTGTATTCAGGGCCATTTTGGAACAACTACTAAAGGTTTTTAGTCCTTCGTTTGTGTCTTAGATACCGATCCGAAATAAAAGAGGGACCGCCGTTTTGCATTAGATTCGGTTCATCTTTTGCAAATGGCGGATGCAAACATCCTCGGTGACAGACTACGTTTAGGTAAGTTAATGTGCATTGGGCACGCTCTGCCTAGGTAGTCAGACAGTTCTTGTTTAATTAGAGCTGACTGGGTTTTCTTGTATTATCATCGTCAGACCGTCGTTTTAGTAAAGACACGCGGCGAGTCGTGAAGGCTGTGTACCGTTCGTATCTACGTTCAGGACAGTGCTGCTGACTGAAGAGGAGTTTTCCTGAGAAATCAATTTCGTTGTTCTATAGGTAAGCGAGAGGCTTTTTAGGATTCCATGAGCCCCGAGTAGCTTATTTGGCAGCTTTTTTGGCAATGTTTGTAATTTGAGTATTGTCTGTTTTTAGATCTCTACATGAGATGGGACAGAGTTGTAGCTATTAAGAGCTACGCCCTCTAAACCGTGTTAGCCGGTGGTTTTGAGTTTAAGAAGAGAAACGGCATTCACGGTTTATGTTCTTACATCGTGGGCAAATTGACATTGTTAAGAAAGGGGAACGGCACAACAATGGACTGACTTTAGCGCGGAAGACACTCTTCTTGAAAGAAGGTATTGAACATGTGCCCGCCCTGTTTTAGAAAATTGTTCAATGAACGCTTTTCTATTTCCAATATAACAATAATTGTTTCCTATTTCTTTAGGAAGTCTAGTATCAGACCTTGACCAGAGGCTGCTGGAACACAAGCCACTGGGTGAACCTAATGGGGTTTGCAGGTAGGAAGGACTTTGCTAATTTAGAAACTGCAATCTGATGTTGACTGTAGGAGGGCCGTTTGGTGTGACGGGAGTGGGTTGATTCAGCACTAATTAGAAAGTGTAGACTATGAAAAGTATAGGAACGTTTTGTTTCTTTTCAAGTTTTTCTGAATCTTAGAATCTTTTATGAAACTAAGATTGTAGAGGTTCAAAATGAAACCAGACTGATTAGGTCAGTAAAGAGTTTCTGTCATAATTGGTTAGATTTATTCCATTATGTTAACAAAATGGTGGATAAAAGAGATGTCTACCTTGGAGTTAAAGCCATATGGATGCTTTATATTTCGATGTTGTATATAATGTTTTTGAGAGGAAACACTGAGAGAGGGGTGATTATGGTATGCAATTTTAAACAAAATATATTTATCAACTGTATGTTTGTTTGTTTTTAGAAATATCTGTTAAATGTTCATCCAATCCTGATGAAGACACACACAATCTGTCAAGTCGAAACTATTTATCAACTGGGAAGCGTTTTCGTAAAGAAGAACGATTTGTTAAGGCACCAATAGTCGATATATTTTTCTGGAGTGAACTATGATTAATAATTTTGTTATTTGCGTTTTTTTTTAATTATTATGTTCATAATGAAAAGAAATGTACCAATGAAATAAATGACACCTCCTATGGCACTTTAGTACATGTATATAACTTTTAGATGTGCAAATAATTTGAATGAATGTTTTTGAATGTCTGAGTAGCAAAATGTTTTTTACAATGAACTAAATGTTTTCTAATATTGTGTTTTATATAATTCTAAATAAAATGAAAATGATAATTTGATTTATGCATCCACTTGCCCTCCTTCTATAGTGTTTCCTCACCTCCTGGTACCATTTTCTGTATATTATTATACGTTTCTACCTCAAGGTACCAGTGATTGTTGAGGTTCCCACTTTTTTTGGGTTTTGTTTATTAAGTGGCAAAGACAACCATGGCATGTGTAGAGCATCACAAAATGTGCATCTGATGGGATGTGCCTATTCCACTTGACATTGACATGCAACCACCAGATGAGGATGATGTGGATGGGGCTGAGTATGGGTGAAATGCTCCGGCAGGACATGCAAGAGGCGATGTCAAGGAGGCACACGATGTGCGTCAGCATCTGAATCAGGAATTTCATCAGGTACAAAGGTGAAATTACATGGATGGAGATGGGTATTGTTGCCCTGGTGCATGTTTTGAGGCCCACAAAGGACCCTGTCCACAATAAATGACACATACACAATGATGGAGACAACGCCCGGTTTTCAACTTCAGAACAGTTTATTGTGAACAGAATGTGAAAAAAATGTGCATGACCCCAACTTTGCTAACGCCCCTTCCCTCCTCCCCCCACAACACCCCCGAAAACACCCTCTCCCCCTCTCCCCCACAACACCCCCAAAAACACCCTCTCCCCCCTCCCCCCACAGCCCCCCCAAAAACACCCTCTCCCCCCCACAACAACCCCAAAAACACCCTCTCCCCCCTCCCCCCACAACACCGCCATGTGAGCCTTTTAGTGTCTACGTGTCCTGCTCCACATGTGCCACCTAGTCCTTGCTGGACCTAAGCCACTGTTAATTCTGTTAGGGAACTCGTGTAAATATGAGTAAGCTGTAGAACTAAATAAAGTGAAAGCTTTACAACAGCTCACCTTGGCAATTGATGACTCCAACTGGAAAGACAAAGCAGCTGTGAAAATTTCCCAGAGACAGCCCTGGCCACTCAACCCAGGGTAAAGTAACCCAGGAGAGCGGACAGGACTCCCAGGGAAACCCTCAATGGGAAGAAAACCCTGGACGAATCCCAGCTCGTGCAGATCAGGATACGATGTAAGATGGACGTCTACGGCAGGAACCCCCGGGAATCACACCAGACACTTTGTCTGCAGGAATGAGAGGTGAAGAGATAGGAATCAGGTTAGAGGAGGGTCTGTAGAATGGAAAAGAAAAGAGCTTCAAAGAGATCTCTCTCACCCGAATAGGACTAATGGAAAGTTCGGGTCTGGAATCTGACTGCAAAGGACAGCTTCGGGGAAGCCTGGAAGGATAATAGGAAATGGGAGCCTGGCCAGTCTGAAAGGGAATCCTAGAGAAAGGGTACTTACTCAGATGTGGGTCTGGCCAGAATAGAAGACAAACAAGATGGGTTGGCGAAGCCGGTTGAAAAAGAAACCAGCGAATGCAGAGCAGAGGATCTGATGAGAGAAAGCAACAGGGTAAGTAGGAACCGCTAATGGTAGAGAGAAATGTGTGCATGCAGAGGAAGGATACAGCAACGAACTCACGGAGCGTCAAAGACAGCAGCGACGCGAAGCACTGGTCGCTTCGGTTCCGGATAAAGGATCACGTGACCGGTCGGCCGCACGTCAAGAGAGCGTGCAACTACTAGACCGCTGCCAGCGGGTCGGAAAGATGCGCTAGCTTCCATCTTGGAGATGCTTGGAATCAGGGCGCCGCACAAGCGGGTCCGTGCCCATAACGACCACTTGCCGCGATGTGTAACAGTATGCCCTCTCCTCCGGGAGGGCGCCCCTGGTTTGCCCGGATGAAGCAGGAAATAACGTCGCACAAGTCGTTGTGCATGAACCCCAGAAGCTGGCTCCCACGTTCTTTCTGCCGGAGAATAACCTTTCCAGTCAATTAGAAACTGCAATCGACCACGATGATATCGTGAGTCACAAATTGCAGCTACTTCAAATTCAGGACCACTGTCAGTGAGAATCGGAGGAGGTAGGGAATCATGATTGCGATGAAAACGATCCCGCACCACTGGCTTAATCTGAGACAGATGGAAAACCGGGTGAATCCGAGACCAGGAAGCAGGTAAGGCAAGTCGGACAGCAGTTGCCCCAATTTTGGAGAGAACCAGAAAAGGACCGAAATATCTGGGAGATAGCTTAGATGGGACCAAATGACGAGGAAGAAATCTGGAAGCAAGCCAGACCGAATCCCCGATGGTCAGTTCCTTAAATTCTCTACGATGACGATCAGCATACTTCTTTGCTCGATCCTGAGCTTTCTGTAACGACTGCTTGGCCAGTCTCTGCCCCTCATGGATATCTGCAATCAGAGAATCCACCCCCGGACAGTTGGAATTGGAGGGAGAAACACTCGGAGCAAAGGAAGGGTGATATCTTAAGTACAGAAGAAAGGAGTGGATTGGAGAGCAGAATGCAAAGAATTGTTGTATGCAAATTCTGCTAAAGGAAGCAGTTCCACCCAATTATCTTGAGCTGCAGAAATAAAGCACCGTAGGTATCCCTCGAGGGTTTGGTTCAAACGCTCAGTTTGCCCGTTCGTCTGCGGATGATACTCAGAAGAGAGGGCACGTTTGATCCCCAGAATGCGACAGATCTGCTGCCAAAAGAGGGAGGTATACTGAGGACCTCTGTCCGACACTATGGTATCCGGTAGACCATGGCGAGAAAATACTTCAGAGAGAAAAATGTTGGCCATGGAAGGAGCATTTGGTAATCTTCGCAGAGGGGTAAAGTGTGCTAATTTGGTGAAATAATCGATAGTTACCATGATAGTAGTCATATTCGATGATGGTGGTAAGTCAGAAATGAAATCAGTGGAAATGATTTGCCAAGGTCGGTCTGGTATGGGCATTCTAGCTAATAACCCTAATGGTGGTGAACGAGGGGTCTTAGCAAGAGCACAGATGTTACAGGCGGCTACATAATCCCGGACATCCGATCTCATGGAAGGCCACCAGAAATGCCGTTGGATAAGTTCCAATGTGGGAAGTACGCCCCTATGTCCTGCAGCTCGTGAGTCATGGCAAATTTTTAACACCTCCAGTTGTAAAGAAGGAACGGGAATCAACACTTGAGTACCATGAAAGTAGTATTCCTTTTCCTTGGCGAGAAGATAAGTAGATGCCAGGTCTTCACAAAGAGTTTTATTAAGAGTGGTGGCTGTTTGTACCTCTTGCAGGAAGTCAGTGAGTACAGCAATAAATCGAGCATTGGGAAACATCTTTTCTGGGCTAAACGATGAAGTTGGAGAATCTTTACGGGATAAAGCATCTGCTCTTAGATTCTGTCTGCCAGGCCAGTAAACAAATTCTATCCGAAAGGGTAAGAAGAAATAAGCCCAACGTGCTTGTCTGCTATTAGTGGTATAAGCATTTTGGAGAACCTTGAGATTTTGGTGATCAGTACGCACCAAGACAGGAAAGGGAGAACCCAACAGCAAATGCCTCCATTCCTCAAAGGCGCGTTTGATAGCCATCAGTTCCTTCTCGAGTACTGAATAATTGATCTCAGCACGATTAAATGTCTTGGATAAGTATGCCACCGGTCTTTCTTCACCATGTTCTGATGCCTGTAACAACACAGCTCCCAACGCATTCTGAGAAGCGTCTGTCTCAACAATGAATTGTTTGGATTGGTCAGGGTTGATCAAAACTGTGGAGGAGGTAAACATTTTCTTCAAACTGTCAAAGGCCTCTTGAGCTGAATCATTCCAGACAAATGACACCCCTTTCTTGAGAAGACGAGTCAAGGGGAGTATGATTTCTGAGAAGGAAGGAATAAATTTACGATAGAAATTGGCGAACCCCAAAAACCTCTGTATGTCCTTTATTCCCGTAGGAACAGGCCAATCCACAACTGCGGAAATCTTTTTGGGGTCCATGGAGATGCCCAGGGAAGAAAGGACAAATCCTAGGTAGGTAACTTGTTTCTGATGGAATTCACACTTGGAAGCTTTGCAATAGAGATGGTTGGACTGCAGGCGTTCTAATACAATGTTAACATGATGGATATGTTCCTCTTGGTTGTTGGAGTAAACCAGGATATCATCGAGATAGATGATGGCAAATCGGAACAATATGTCGGCAAATAGATGATCCATGAACCTCTGAAATATCGCAGGCGCATTAACTAAGCCAAATGGCATCACATGATATTCATAATGTCCAAAAGGAGTCCGAAAAGCGGTCTTCCATTCGTCTCCTGGAGCAATACGAATGAGATGGTAAGCACAACGAAGGTCCAACTTGGTATACCAAGAAGCCCCTCGAACAGCTTCCACAATATCCGTGATGAGAGGCATGGGATATTTGTCAGTTGTGGTTATCTTGTTGAGTCCTCGATAATCTATACAGGGACGGAGCTCATCAGAGTCTTTTTTGGGAATAAAGAATAATGAAGCTCCTGCAGGTGACACTGACTCAGAAATTAGACCATTCCGTAAATGAGTTTGAAGGTATTCCTTTAATGCCGCCTTTTCCTTTTGCGACAGGACGTACATGCGGCCAAAGGGAATGGGCTGGTCGGGAAGCAGGTTTATGTGACAGTCATCTCTTCGATGAGGAGGGAGATTAGGAAATTTGGGGTTTTCAAACACTGATCGGTAATGCTTATGACAGTCAGGAATCTCCAGTTGGCTGATGGAAGATACCGTCGGTTTGAGAGTTTCATCTGCAGGTATGCGAATCCCCACAGATTCTTGAAAAAGACAATGACGGACGCAATATTCTGACCCTAGAAAAAGAGTTCCCGCGGTCCAGTTTATGAAGGGATTATGCAATCTCAGCCAAGGGAGCCCCAGGATAATTGGATAATGGGCAGTTCTGATTACGTCAAAAACCAGGGTTTCTTTATGGCTAGATATTTTACAAGTGAGCGGAATGGTTTGGTCCTTAATGGGGCCTGAACTCAGAGGGGTACCGTCTACTCCTTGAATAGGAGTAACTAACGTCTTTGGTACCTGAGAGATACCGTGTGATCTTGCCCACTCCACATCCACAAAATTCCCGGCTGCACCGCAGTCTATTAAGGCCGGAATACCAGGGATGACATTTTCTGGTAGCAGGATGGAAAGAGAAACTACCACCATGGCCTGGTTGTTTAGAGAGTTGTCAAGAGACATACTGGTCTGATACGGGGAAGAATGATACTGGGCACTTACCGGTCTTCCCTCAACGGTAAGGCTTTGAAGTTTCCCGATTTGGGACTAAGAGAGCGACGAGGAGGAACTAAGTGACAGTCTTTCAAAACATGATTGGAGGATCCACAGTACATACATAATTTCAAAGATCTTCTCCTATCTCTTTCAGTGGCTGAGATTGGTCCTCGAATGGTCCCAACTTGCATGGGTTCTTCAGTAGAAGACGGAGATTTCTGAGGGGTTGTGGAAAAATCCCACTGTGAACGTGTACCTTTTCCTTTTTTCCTTTCGCATGTCCTTTCATGCATTCGGTAATCAATCTGCATGGTTAATGTGATCATATCTGCTAGATTAGCGGGACGAGGGACTTTTGAGACCTCGTCCTTTAATTCATCTGTGAGACCTCTCCGAAAAAGAGTAAGAAGACCTTCATCTGGCCAGCCTAGTTCAGAGGACAGTTGTTTAAATTGAGTGATATACCAAAGTAATTCCTTGTTTCCTTGCTTTAAATCGAGAAGCCTCTCTTGAGTAGCAACCGAAATCTCCTTTCTTCCAAACATGGATTTGAGACTATTAGTGAAAGCGGAGTAAGAATCGAGTATAACATTGTTGGAGGTCACTAAAGGAGTCGCCCAGGCTAACGCAGGACCAGAGAGGTGGGAAATGACATAGCCGACCTTATCTTTATCTGTAGGGAAGAAGCGAGGTTTAAATGTGAATTGAACGGTACAACTGTCAAGGAATTCTTTTAGTCTATAGGGATCACCGTCATACCTAATGGAATGTAAGGACGACGGGGGAGTGTCTGAAAAAGCTCTGGCCATGTGATGTCGTAACTGAGCATTGTCCTGTTTCAAGGATTGTACCTCTAATGACATGGCCTGCATGGCCATCATTAGCTGCTGCATTTGTTGTTCCATTTGAAATCCCGATTGCCAATATTCCTTTTTCGGGCGTCGCTTACTGTTAATTCTGTTAGGGAACTCGTGTAAATATGAGTAAGCTGTAGAACTAAATAAAGTGAAAGCTTTACAACAGCTCACCTTGGCAATTGATGACTCCAACTGGAAAGACAAAGCAGCTGTGAAAATTTCCCAGAGACAGCCCTGGCCACTCAACCCAGGGTAAAGTAACCCAGGAGAGCGGACAGGACTCCCAGGGAAACCCTCAATGGGAAGAAAACCCTGGACGAATCCCAGCTCATGCAGATCAGGATACGATGTAAGATGGACGTCTACGGCAGGAACCCCCGGGAATCACACCGGACACTTTGTCTGCAGGAATGAGAGGTGAAGAGATAGGAATCAAGTTAGAGGAGGGTCTGTGGAATGGAAAAGAAAAGAGCTTCAAAGAGATCTCTCTCACCCGAATAGGACTAATGGAAAGTTCGGGTCTGGAATCTGACTGCAAAGGACAGCTTCGGGGAAGCCTGGAAGGATAATAGGAAATGAGAGCCTGGCCAGTCTCAAAGGGAATCCTAGAGAAAGGGTACTTACTCAGATGTGGGTCTGGCCAGAATAGAAGACAAACAAGATGGGTTGGCGAAGCCGGTTGAAAAAGAAACCAGCGAATGCAGAGCAGAGGATCTGATGAGAGAAAGCAACAGGGTAAGTAGGAACCGCTAATGGTAGAGAGAAATGTGTGCATGCAGAGGAAGGATACAGCAATGAACTCACGGAGCGTCAAAGACAGCAGCGACGCGAAGCACTGGTCGCTTCGGTTCCGGATAAAGGATCACGTGACCGGTCGGCCGCACGTCAAGAGAGCGTGCAACTACTAGACCGCTGCCAGCGGGTCGGAAAGATGCGCTAGCTTCCATCTTGGAGATGCTTGGAATCAGGGCGCCGCACAAGCGGGTCCGTGCCCATAACGACCACTTGCCGAGATGTGTAACAGCCACAGGGCCTCTTCCACCATTGGGTGGTTGTGACGTGGGGTGCCTCAGGTTGCGCAGAGAGCGGCGCAGGGGGCTTGTCTGCTGGGAACTCGAGGAGTCCCTCCGTGCTCATTTCACCTATGATGGGGCACACTGGCGTGGGTTCAGCAATAACAGCAGCCGTGCCCTCAGGCTGTGTGGAACTGGTGCTCCTGCTGCCTTTGGGCCTCTGCTCTTTGTTTAACCTGAACCTGTATCGTCCACTGCATATATGCCTACCAATCTGTAACTAAGAGCCCTCCTGGCACCTGTTGTAATCCTAAGTTTTCTTATCCTCTGTAACAGCGCCTCGATGCCTTATGGGCTGCAAGCGCGCTTAACAAATGCAAAATAAATAAAAATAAAATAAATAAATCTGCTGATGGACACTCCTCCCAGTTCCCCTAGAGGTGGTGGCGGTGTCACCTTTCTCATTCATCCTGGCCTTTTTGGCTGCTGGGGGGGTACGTGTTGCAGTGCATGTGCCTTCAGTGTCTGTCGGTGATCCTGTAGAGGACAAAAATAGGGTATATCATTGTTAATGGTTCTAGGTCCCTTATGCAGAATGTTCACTTCATGCTGCTCTATGCATTGGGGCCTCTTTATCATTGATTCTAGTAATGGGGATGTCGGGTTGGTCATGCATGGATGGGTCTCTTGCACGTGCATATGGTGATGCATGCATGTATGCGTGTGGCTGGATCAATGGCCTGGTCATGGACACATATTTGGGGGACCCCTCACCCTTCACTGTGCATTGTTTGATGTATACACTCACCTCCATCGGATGAAATGGCCACACCATGCTCCATATCTCTGACTCCCTCTATGGATTTGACTCCAATTGTGGAGGCACATATCTCCTCCCACTCCTTCAGCCAGCTTCAAAGGGGAATCTGCGCCACCTCCTGTGGCCATTGCCAGGTTACGGCTGGCCGTTAGTATGTTCCACACACGGACCCGGAGGTCGTCCCACCTCTTGCGGCAGTCCTTGATACTGCGGGTGGTAGTGCCCATCGCACTGACTTTGCGGGCAACTTCGGCCCAGAGGGCCTTTTTCTTAATGATGGCCTCCCGCCGCATATCATTGGCGAAGACAACTTCTGCATTAGCTGCAAGTGTCCCGGTCAACATTATCAGCTCCTCACTTGACAATGTTTCTTCCCGCTGACGATCTGAAGCTTTTATTAGGGCCTTGGGCATCTTCGGGCTTTCCTGGATGATTTCTTGTCGAAGTTCTCCGGAAAGAGGTCCTGGATGCAGAGGATGGCAATGGATTGTGTTTTTAAAGATGGCTGCCGTGCTCTTTCCCGTTCCTGTGCGATGATGCTATTTCCGGTTCCGCTTTTTTACGATGACCGCTAATAACGGTGACCGCTATTTGCATGTAGCGTGGGGGCGGAGGTGCTATCAGCACTTTGGTCGAAGCCGGTAAGGGGCATTTTGGGGACTTTTGCAGCATGGCGGTATGGACATTTACGGCATGGCGCTATGCTCGTGTCCGCGAACTCGTAATGGGACGCTATTAGCGGCCTCTTGCGAGGGCGGTCACGCTAATAGCGCTATGCCGTAAAATTCCGATTTTTACCGGACAACGTGTAATGAGGCCCAAGTGTAGCAAAACGATTAGTGCCAATGAGAATAATAGATAGGTCATTGAAATATGAGTATTGGGCAGCGATTGATGGTGCCAGAACATATTTGTTGTTTTAAAAACATTAAAAGTGGTAATTTACGTTAAAATAAAAGGTTTATTTAATTATCAGGTAAGTATTGACAGTCAACTGAGACTTGTCATTATGGAGGACACTCCTCTTATGCACTTATGCAGGACACTGCCAAAACATGTGCCCAAGCTCAAACAGTATAGTGCAGAATGGGTAAGCAGAATGGGTAAAGGGCACAGTAGATAAAATGTTTATGCCATGGCCACAAGGGGGATCATTGTCAAGAGCGGTACTGCAACACATGACCACATACTTGCACGCCGCGTACACAGTGAAGAACTTAAAGAAAATATTAGCAATTTTAGAACTTTGGAAGATGTACCAAAAGGAAAGGGAAGACCCGCCACCTGAGGAGTTGATGCTGAATCATCATAAGGGTGACGGCGTTGAGCCCTCAGCTCCCCTTACCTTGCCTGAAGCAAAGAGTGTTACTATGGAAGAGACAGGAGTATATCCTTTAAAGGAATTCAAAGCAGCGACGGTATTGGTATACTAATCTGATATATGAACCCTCTACCCCCGCTTATAGTAGTGACGATAGTCCAGAAGAGAATAAAAGAAAAGAAGATACAATTCATACAAGACAAGGAAGAAAGAAGCGAACGGTCGAATTTCTCGACAGATATAGACTAAGAAATCAAGAGATGGAAAGGAGAAAAAGATAAGGCTGACGAGTAAGCACTCATACAAAATTAATGGATGATAGGACAGATATTACTCAAAATAGATGGGAAAGGTATTGAGGAAGTTTGGCAATAGAATAGTCTTAGAATAGGAGGTGTCACTGTTGTAGGAGGAAATCATTTAACTGGGACAGGAATGAGCTTTTACCTGCAATAGGACAGCTCACAGGGTAACTTGATGTGTTCAGTGCTATCTGTGCTATCTGCGGCACCAGACCCCCAAGAGGAACCAAGGGTCGATGTGACGATTGGAGGCAAATTCTTTTCTTTTCTTGTAGACACTGGAGCAACTCGTTTGTGAATACGAGAGAGAAAATATCCAATGTCAGGTATTGCCATGAATGCTCAAGGGTTCTCTGGAGCTACGAGCTGAGCTCTTCTTATTGATAAATTACCTGTCTCCATAGGAGAATGTAATATATCTGTTCCTTTGTTATATTCATGACCAACACCAGTTAAGATTTTAGGAAGAGATTTAATGACAAAACTTTACATGACAATTTCATTTACTGATCAAGGAATAGTGTGCTCCACTCATGGGATACACTATTTAAATGTGGGAGAGTTCATACTGGCTTTTACAGGGCAAGTGGTTATGTGAGGCATTCCAGTAGATCCAGAAATGTTTCTATATGTAGTAAGCATTTTGTTGACATGGCTACCTTGCCTGGTAGGGAAGATTGTAAGGATACCAAATTAGTTTATATTTAGACTAGAATTACCTGTGGATGAGGAAGGTGGATAGATTATTCCTATAGAGTTGGAAGCAGCTATCGTTTGAAGAGAGATGACAATGCTTGAAGAGATAAACGATGAGGGTAGACCATGGAGAACAGTAATAGCTCTTGAGTAGGGATACAGATTGACTGACATAACCAATGACAATATGTTTAGGAAAGACCGAAGCGATGATGAAGTGGTGTTCTTCATGAGCGGGCGCGACTGGGTAATTTTAATTATCGAAACTGTGTGAGACATGTTGGTTAAAATCACGGGTGATCTGAAATAACACAAGAAATCAGAGAATTCAAAATGTATTGTACAAAAGACTGCGTATCCAGAATGAAAAAGGATATAATACAGTTCTCACAGGCTACACCTCTTACAGTTCCAGGAACTCCAGGAAAGTTTAGTGACTATAGAAGTAACTATAGGGGTCAAAGAACCTACAGGAACTGGGGAAGGCAACAAAGAGGCAATAACTGTAATAGATGCCCACAGAGGGGCGGGGTCACCAATAATCCATTTTTTTCAGGCCAAGCGCCCCCACAGCAACAACAAAGGCAGGCATCTACCTCGGTCTCTTTCTTAGAGCAGTGCTCAACACCCAACAATTGGGACCAAGAGGAAAGGAGAACACGGATTAATCACCCTTGCTAGTAAATCTATCGAATTATGTCCCTAACCTGACTGGAAAGATTGTTCTTAACAAAGGACCACAGCCACATATGATACATTTAAAATTCATATAAAGGTAGAGGACCTTTTACACAAAATACATTTTTGACAATATTTTCACAACAAAATATATGATGTACCTAGCAATGAAAGCGGGCTACGGAATCGGTCACAGTTTGATCCACCAGTGTCTAGTTATACACCAGAGGCCATGGTATACGCTAAGAAAGTTTGGCATGACATTCAAGTCCTTGAACAACAGAAGATCACTACCACATTTCACAATTTCAGCAATGAGGAGAAAAAAGCAGTCAAGAGTCTAGCTACCAACAACAATATCCTGATACGTAAAGAAGACAAAGGAGGAGCAGTAGTGTTACAAGAGAGATCTGCTTATATTCGCGAGTGCAATAGACAACATGGTGACCATTTATTCTACGCACGGATCACAGAAGAGTCGACCAAAAGATTGGCAGTTTTGATTTCCAACAAACTTGACAAAGCCCAACAGAGAAAGTAGATCTGCAAGCAAGAATATGAATTCCTCTTAGTTCAGAAACATACCACACCCAATTTCTACACACTCCCAAACATCCACAAGTCTTTGATCAACCCACTCGGATGACCAATAGTTTCAGGGAAAGGCTCCTTGCTTGAGCCACTCTCCAAATACTCAGACAACCACTTGAAACCATACGTGGCCACAATGTTTTCTTACTTTCAAGACACCACTGAGGTGATCAACCTTGTGGAAAATCTAAAGTTTGATCCGAACACAAAATTGCTGGACAGCCTGGACATTGTGTCCTTGTATACTTGCATTCCGCAGAAAGACACACTTGATGTCCTCGAAGAAGTTCTCTTTTCCAAAAGATCTACAGGTGCAACCCCGAACAGCTTCATACTGTGGTGCACCGAAATGGCACTCACAGAGAATTATTTTAGTTTCGACCAGGTACTGTACCACCAAATCCATGGCACTGCCATGGGGTCTCCCACTGCTCCCACGGCAGCCAATTTATATGTTGAGTGTGTTGAAAAGCAACACATTTACCGCCCAACCAATCCATATTTGGATCAGATTGCACTGTGGCGGAGGTTCATTGACGATATTTTGATCATCTGGGAAGGTTCAGTAAGTACATTTGTGGAATTTACCAAATGGATAAAACAACATTATCCATTCCTCAAATTCACATCCACACATAGTAAAACAGACATCAATTTCTTGGATATCATTATTTTGGGTAGATCTCAAAGAACAAATTCTGAAAGTAAGTCCTTATCAAAAAACCCATGGACAGAAAGGCTCTACTGAGTTTTGACAGCTGCCACCCACGCCATTTTTAAGGCTCAAAAGAAACAGTGCCTGGGTGTTCGATTACAGCGCACACACAAGGCCACTTCTGTACAGAGAACCATACTTTCCTATCAGAAGCTAGACTATTGAGGAGCAAACTACTGGAGAAAAGTTACCCCAAGAAAATAGTTAAGTGAGCCATGAAGAAATCTGCTCACAACAATCGAGAAGCTCTCTTAGAGTTCAAAACTAGAAAGAAAACCAACAATGAGATCATTTTTTGAGCACTTTCAATTCTCGCTCCAACAAGATTACCAAAATCATCAAAAGACATTGGCACATACTTGAAAGCGGCGAGTGCCCGTTAACAGTACCATTATGTGCATACAAAAGGGCACCTAATCTCAAAGAATTGCTGTCCAAAAACATCTCACTGAAAACCAATCCGCAGAAAACCATCACTGAACAATGGAGTTTATCCACATTAACACTACATTCACCCTGTTGCCAGTGTGTCAACTGCAGGTTTTCCAGCTGCACAGTGGAAGTCGGCCTAGGACTGGAAAGACCATGGACACAAACTCGTTTGACCAATTGCAACTCCACGAATGCTATGTACGCTATTTGGTGCCCATGTACCGAACGGAAGGTTAAACAACAAATCAGTGAGCACTGCAGCTGTATTAAAAATAGGGTCCTTACTGCCCCTCTGGTTAACCATTTTGTCATAATGGAACACGATAGTGACTCGCTCAAATGGACTGTTCGATGGCAGCTGGCGAAATCACAGAACAAAGAAACCGACTCCAGTAAATTGTTTTATAGAGGACAATGGCTTATTTTTCTGACAAATGCATCAGAACTAAGCCATAATGAGCAAATTGTTTGGCACAGCTTTTGAGATGGCGCGGCCACTGGAGTATCACTTCGATACAGTGACAGGTCAAAATATTGAAACAAAACCCACTGAGACACAGCATCCTTTTTTGCTCCAATCAAGGATGACCTCCTAGATCAGGGGAGGTGACTCGTCCCCAGCCCGTATTATACCACAGGAGAGTCTACCTATGTTAAGAACAGGAACTTGATCCTCCACCAGCAAAATATCAGACACTACCTGAGTAGGTCGTTCAGTTTGCCTTTCAAATTTTTTTTTATGACTTACCGTGAATTTTTTTAACTCCAGGGAGGCGTGTTACGTAGGAACAGGATTTCGGTGACCTCCGACAGTGCCAGAGGAGTGCTGTGGTGTGCTTGCGGACCGCACTACTGGCAGCAGCAACTAAGGCAAGTTTCGGAGTCTGAAAGGACACCAGCGGACTAGTGTTCTGCACTTCGGGAGCTCTCACATGTGACTTGTGTCACGCCAGGTGCCCTAAGGATGACAGTATTTTTTCTCACTCTATGCGAGAAAGAACCACAGCCAGCCCCGAACAGATGACGCCCACAGATAGCTGTCAGGAAACGAGTGATGTTGACCCCAGTATGTGAAAAGGGGTTATTATATTCAAGGTACACTCAAGCCCGCCCTCCAGGCTTCCACTCTTTATGGGCAGTTGGGTACTCATGGTATTCCCTCTTTTTGTTCGTAGGCATTGTTTCCAACTGGTAACTAAGTATGACGCAAATCATTAAGGAACGAGGATGCGGCAGCGCTCCACCGCCTGGTCCTCTGCTGGTACTGTTTGACCCCTTAATCCACTTTGACCCAGCCCAGCGTTATGGCCCGGGATTTCAGGATATGAAGAGGTATATCAAGTGGTCCCGGGTATGCACAGTTGTTTACTAGGCACCAGCACTATCCCCTAGACTTATCGGATAGTATAGCCCTCAGCACCCACACTTGACCTCAGTCTAAGGAGAGGTGCCTATAGCGAATTCAAGTGTTTAGAGTAGATCTCTGAGTGTCAAGAGCTTCCTCCGGATGGAACGTATGAACAAGCCATGAGTACCTTAGCCCAACCACCATGTTGTTTTGCAAACGTTGAAGCACCTTACCTCAATGCTCAGATCTTGTAGTTTGGGGTACTGGTTAGAAACGCAGTGTTGATAGGTAACACACATGCATGCCATTTTATCAAACAGTACTTTGAATGCTGTTTTCATGTTTTCTTTTCTTCAGAGATTTTGTCTTCACTGAAGACTCCTGAACAGCAACGTGCAAAAGGGAACAGAATGCACCTTTTGACAGGGTAAGCCTTGCATGGGGAAAATTATAGTACCTCCAAGGTGTAGTAGCGTAAATTATAAGCCAATTGCTGATAGCTGCTTCCTTTGTCTCCCCCCTCTTCCCTTCAGGTTTGGACATTCATCCCCTACACAATCTTTGTTTCAATACCTCTGCCTCCTAGTGACATAGGAAGGAGTTGTAGTTCGGAAACTGACAATAATTGCAGATGGTTCCCCTGAAGAATTCCATGGCGGTAATCGCTCTCTCATGGTTTTTGGACGAAACATGTTGGATTAGAGCACACTGTAAAGAGAACAGTGTCGTAATACAAACATATTTAGTTGTCCTTAGCCCCTTAAGCAGAAAAGGGGTAGCCATAGTCTGGGAACCTTGTTAGCCACAGCGGACTCTCCTCAAATGAGAATCCACTAAGTTCTGCCAACCATTACCTTTTTTTGCACCTTGTCTGTTTTGCACATTTCTTTGTTTGCACATTATCATTGTACTCTAGAGTTGTGTATTTGCACCACTGTTGTCTTTTAGATTTGTATAGGAAGGGTGTATTGTTTTTAAGAGCATTTCACTGTTTACACGAGGGATTGTTTACATAGAGAAAATCTATTTTACGAAAACATTTTTCAGGGTGTTTTTTATGTCAGTCTTAAAATATGTCATTTTAATTGCATTTTATGATCCTCTTTTTTAACATTTCTAATAAAATAGTATTTGTGTGATTCATTTGTGAATCAGTACCTATTTGGTGCATGGACTGATCTGTCCAGACTCACAAAAGAGGGAGTTGAGAGACATTAGGGTTCTCTAGTAGTAGATTACCCTGTGATTTGAGTAGGGCCAAATCCTAGTGTCTATAAATCAGCCTGCACGGTCTCTCCTGGTCTAGTCTGTTCTTCATGAGCATTACATACTGCATAAGGATAAGAAAAAAGGAAGTCCCACAAAAAATGGCGATAATGCAGCAACGACCACAGGCCCCTTTAACATAGGTTTATTGAAGCGGATAGGGAGGTTAAAATAAAGCTTAAGCCAGGAGCAATTTTACCCTTAGCAAAACAGTACCCCATGTCTCGAGAAGCTGATAAAGGTATATTCCAGACTATTTTAGCACTAATGAATCAGAGGATTCTGGTGCCATCAGAGTCATTGTGTAATAGTGCGGTGTGGGGGTTGTGGTGATTCATCCAGGATTTGAAACCTCTTAACCAGATGATAGACGCTGAGTTTCCTTTAGTTCCTAATCCTGTGACAATATTATGTAGTATACCAGTAGAAGCTCAGTATGTTATGATGATCAATTTGAAGAATTCGTTTTTCAATATCCCGTTGCACAAAGACTCACAAGACTTGACTTCCTTTACGTTTTGTCAAAAAAGACAAAACATACTTGTTTGCCTCAAGGGTACTCTGAGTCCTCATTGGTCTTTAACAGAGTTCTGCAGATGGATCTAAGCAATATCTAGCTCAAAAGTATGATGATACAGTATGTAGATGACCTATTGATTTGCAGTAAAACAGAGGATCAGTGTAGACAGGACTCTATCCAACTAATGACTATTTTAGCAGGTAAAGGATATAAGGTGCACAAGGAGAAAAACAGTATTGTCAGGAAGAGGTGTTATACTTAGGTCAGTTAATTCTGCATGAAGGAAAGAAAGTGACACCTGAGAGAGCTGAGGCAATCATGAAAACACCAAAACCGAACACAATGAGACAGATGCAACAGTCTCTGGGTTTGTGCAATTACGTTAGATCCTGGGTGTTTGATTACAGTGCACACACAAGCCACTTCTGCAATCATTAAACAAAGCACAAGTTGGTAAAACAAAACTAGAATGGACCGAAGAAATGGAGGAAGGATTTGAGGAGTTGAAATGGGCAATTTGCACCACTCCAGTTTTAGGGATTCACAACTATGGCGAGGAATTGTATTAATTTTCACACAGGAATGGGTCAGTAATGACAGCAGTGCTTACCCAAAGAACCACATTAGGGTACAAACCGTTAGCATATTAGAGTGGGAATTTATGATCCAGTTATGAGAGGATACTTCTCTTGTGAACTATCTTTAGCAGCTGCCGCATTTGCAATTGAGAAGTCCACAAGTATTGTCATGGGCTGTTCTATGACTCTTCACATAGAGGATGCTCTATTTGCCATTCTAGAGAAACCCAAGGGCACACTGACATCCCAAAGAGCTCCAGCCTATGAGGTAATGATTTCAAACCCAACAATTAAAATTGTAAGATGTAAAATAGTGAACCCAGCCACATTCGTAGCTGAGCCAGTAGAAGAAGGTGATCATGTGTAGGACTGTGCCAATTATGTGAAATTTCATGATGATATAGCCCGCGTGAAAGAGAATACTGGGGCAGAAGGGGAGAATCTTTTTATTGATGGCTCTTCAAAAATTTGGCAAACTATTGGAGAAAGGCAATCAGGCGCTGCAGTAGTAAGACACATATTAAATTGAGTATTTGAGGCAGTGATGAGTGCATGGCTACCGTCTAATTTTTCAGCACAAACAGCAGAATTAGTAGCGCGTATTGTCACGCTTCAAAAACATGAAGCACAGGAAGTGACGGTGTACAGTGACTCCGCCTAGGTGAAGTCAACTGTACACGCAGGGTTGTCACATTGGAAAAGGAGGGGCTATCTCCACGTGGACAGCTCTCCAGTGCAAGATGCGTCCTAATTGGACAGGCTCATTAAGGCACTACAACTCCCAGTAGCCATAGTGGTTGAAAAATGAGCAGCGGATACTAAAAACACAGACTTTATCTCTTGAGGGAATGAAGCTGCAGAATTAAAAGCCAAAATGGTTGCATATTCTTCAGAAATTTCTAGCTTTGATACTGAAAATATTAAAGAAAAGTCAGCTACAACCTGGTTAGTACAGGAGGGGTTTAATATGCTGTGAATAACCCAATTAATAGTGATTCAGGGAAGTGCATCACAGGAAGAGCAACAACTGTGGAAATTAAGGCGGTGTTCTTTATCCCCCATGAAAGCTTTATGGCGGCATGACAGCACTGGTAAGCCAGTGATGCCAGTAACTCTGTTGAAAGTCACGCTTGAACAGCTGCATTACTCCGCGCATGTGACTAGACAAAGTCTTGCTGCCAAAATCGCAGAAGACCGGTTCATTCCTAGATTTCTGGAACACATTGCACTGTTTGTGGTGAATTTCATCGTGTGTCAAAGGTTTAATGCTGGGCATACACTGAGAATGATTAGAGGAGTAATCCATTTCAGCATTAACAATTTGCTGCAGACATGTAATGGATATAGGTATCTATTAGTGGTGGTATGCCCCTTCCCCAGAAGGATCAAGGCACGTCCATGTGCACACCCTGATGCCACTTGGGCAGCACATTTTTTTGTACGCAAAGATTTCCTGAGGTGGGGTATCTGTGAAGTACTAAGATTTGATAATGGGCCACATTTTGTCAATTAACTATTTGAACAAATAGTGCTTTTGTTAAGTATAAAGCACAAGTTATCTTCTGCGTATCACCTGCAAGTGAACAGGATATGTGAGAGACTCAACAACCTCCTCAAAGAGGATCACCAAGATTAAATTGACTTTGAAAAAAGGATGGTTGTATTGCCTGAATCTGGCCATGTATGCCATTCAGAATCAGCCAGTTTCAGACCACCGCCTCACCCTGCACGAGTTAGTAACAGGGGGCCGAATGAGAATGCCCCTTACAGTGTAGCCAAAACTCTAGGTGATGAGATGCACGATTATTTGATATGTATGACTATCAGTATTTCTTTCATTTCAAATCAAGTCAAGCATCAGGGGGACGGTCTAGGAAAATGGAAATGAAAATAATTCTGTGACCAATCCAAGTGAACTATTGCCACCACCTAAGTTATATGTTGAGGACCTGATCCTGATCAAAACTAACACCTGGAAGTGGCATGAGCATTGCTTTAATGGCCCATTCCTTGTTGAGGAAGTTTCCCCTTCAGCTGTTCAGGTTCAGGGAAGACAACCTTGGTTGCATCTGAATGATGTGAAGATTTATGAAGATGAGACCCTCCCTCCCACCATTGCTGATCCAGGAGCTAGACAAGGAGAATAATTTCTGTGTCTGCAGACCCGATCGATGACTAAGAAGAAGGAGGATAAAACAATGGGGGTCATTACAAGGTTGGCGGTAGGGGTTTAAACCCCTACCGCCACATTACGAAGTCTGCCCCGTGAGCAGACCAGGGTGCTAACAATGGGCCTGTTGTTAGCACCCTCTCCATTCCCATTGAGCCCTATTGGGGCTCGAATGGGAATGGGGAGGTACCGGGTCTAGGTTCCTTAAATGAGGAATTACCGGGTCCTCCAAGGTTGGAATGGCCCAGTAACTCCTAATTTAAGGAACCCGGTACCCAGTAAGGGGGTAGCCATGCCGCTAACAGTCATTAACACATACTTTATTTGGACTGGAATTCAATAGACACTCCTTGTATATTTTAGCAGGGAGTGCAAGGACTTGCAGAAAAATTCCAGAGTTTGAAGTTAACTTTTAGAAATATATTGAAGTAGTGAATAATGTATCAGAATTAAGCGTAAACGTCAGTTCTTGATCAGAAATTGAAAGAGAGATCAATATCCAGATTCATTTCATGGAGAATATTTGTTTTAAGTGATAAAAAAAAACATGATACCTGCCAATAGTGACGTTCATTGGCTTGTGGTTGCTGTCTTTGTGCTCTTACTTCAATCTTACCCTGCTCTTTTTTTTACAGGAGCCTAAAATGGTTCAATGATTGTATTAAAAATGTTTAATGAAGAAGCCAACACAATTACAGAGAGAGTGTGAGTTCAACAAGTAGTGGGATGGCACGAAAAATGGTTGTCCAGATTTCTATACATAATATATATTTGCATGAATGTTCTTGCTATCTTTTTGCTCCTTATTTTTGACAGTCCCTTTTATCTTAATGTTTCTACTGAAGAAAGAGCTCCCATGATTCTCCCCAATATGAGTACGAATTATGACAATTTCCTTGATCTCTATTGGAGACATAAAAGAGACATGGAGGAGGATAATGAAGGGATAAATACCTATCTAAAAAGTTCAGCGCACCTGGGGAATGACATGTGGTACCAACACATGAAAAAGGTGGGGGAAAGAGCATCTGATGAGAGTTGCTATGTCTGCTCTTTCATCCCCTATGCCATGAATACATTAAGGACTTCATTTAGTAGGAGGTATCAGCATATGCTGTAAAATGCCTCAGCCACCTTGCAGCGTGCCAATACAACAGTGTGTGTTCCAAAGAAGATACCCGTTGAGACAACCCTACCAAATGTATCCCCGAAGTGATGACAACCTAAGGGAGGAACTCAGTGAAGGAATATGAGAAAGAGCAAAGAAGAGAAGCTAGTGACATAACCAAACGTGTGCACAACGTCCTAAGATATTGTCTGAAGAGAATGTGTACACCATAAAGAAATGACTTGAGTGAACTCTCAAATGTAAAAGAAGAAGATTACACGTACATGAAGTGCTGTAGAAAATCAACTGTTCAATAAATGTACATATGCTGAAACACAATGTACACCAAGTCATTATCAAAGCTGGCTATATGTAGTGAATAGAACGCAAGCAAAGCCGCCATTATATAGAAGTTGGACATCGGTATCATGAATTTAGTTAGCCAGGACTCATGAAGCAGGAAGATAAAGCTGTGTCACAGCAATAATAAGCAATATCGTGGAACTGCAAGACAAGGCTGTCTGGCCTGGAGTCGAGACTGAAGCAGCCATGGTCAGCTATCTATTCTAGAAAGGAACGAACATACAGGGGATGAATCATCCCTTGTTAAGGTGCAAAGAAGGAACACCAAGAGTGCCAATTTAATTCATTTAGAGCATTTAAAAATTTCAAAATGGACCAAATCATGGTCTCTTGTCACGTGAGGCAAGGATGAAAATATAGTTCAAACTTGAGTCCCAGAACACAATAGTGAGTGCTCTCACTCCCATCTATTCTAAAGACAAGGATACTTTGCAAGTCCAAGTACAAAGACAATCTTCATGGCAGAAGGCATGGGCGATGAGAGATGCTGGGCTAATTGGGTGGGGAGGTAGCTTCATGCCCTATCTCTTTGCACCTGGGTCTGGGTGTATGAGCTGCTAAGTGAACCGAATAGTCACAAGCGTGCCAACCAATTATATTTGTCCATATAACGAAGGACCTTATAGTTTGAAGACCAATGAGAAACTGTGTATCTAATGTTTCTGAAGATGACATGTTTTAGAGGTAGGCATATGTTGTCCACCTGATAGTGGAAAGTCAATCAGAATCCTAGTCCCTATAGAAAGATATACTTAGATGTTCCCCTTAGCCAATCTTGACCCTTGATAGGTTTTTCATTATTGCCACATAGTATGACACCACCTCTGATGTATTTTTGGTATAAAGTCTATGGGCCTCATTACGAGTTTGGAGGTAGCCATGCCCTTAATATGGCCATGGCTACCCCCAAACTCGGGTCCGGGTTCCCTGAATAGGGAACTACCAGGCCATTCCGACCTTGGAGGGCCCGGTATTTCCCCATTCAGGGAACCCAGACCCGATCCATCCCCATTCCCATTTCAGCCCCCATAGGGCTCAATGGGAATGGGGAGCATGCTTACAATGGGCCCGTTAGCCCGTTGTTAGCATGCGGGGCCGCTCGCGGGACCCGCGAAGGGCGTCTGGTAAAACCAGGCGTCCTGAGTGGGTCCCGCGAGCGGACCTTGTAATAGGGTGGTAAGGGGTTAACGGCTCCGGCACCTTTACCGGTGCTGTTAACCCCTTACCGCCCTCCTCATAATGAGACCCTATGTATTGTGAAAAGATTGCTGAGAGACTGAGGGTTTGATGCTCATTGTAAACTCCTGTTTTAGATAATTGTTAATAAAACAGTTCTTTGCCATCTTCCTGAGTTGTTTCATTTATTTGGACTCGGTATTAATCTGTGTGATCCCATCCATTACATATACATTTTCCTAAAGGGCCCTAAAGTCATTATAACCCGAGACAAATGCCTGGGCCAGAGTAGGGCTTGAGACTTAGTTGAGCCCAGTCTCAGTGACACAAACAAAATATGGAGAGTGTTCCTGTAGTAATTCAAAACATGCATATGCATGTGCATACAGTGTGAGTGCATTTAATAAAAACCATTTAACCTGATACTGTGACCAAGCAGGGCTAGCTGTGGGAGGTGCAGCTTGACTAATCCAGCTGTGCAGCATAGAAAGCATAGACGTGTTCAATGGGGCCAGTTGAATCATGGTATCACGTGAAATTGCTGTATGAGGCTCAGTAACAGCAAGTACCCAGGGACTGTCTGATGCCCGGATGGGCACAGATGGGCTGGACTTTGATGCAATTTGAGTGCCCAACTGGCACTTCCGCTGTGCCTGTCGATTGCACTTCCTGTGTGGCGCAACAGTTATTGGACACATGATATCGGCAGGAGCCAATCTGACATCCTGTGTTAGTAGAGAGAGTAAACAGCTTCCATGAACAGTGTGCATGTCTGAAATTAAAAGCTCAGTGCCCACTGGGAACGAGACCCTGAAGCATCAGGCAGGCCAGACACCCTCCTCCCAACTGGAAAGTAAAAACACTAATATAAAATATCAAGGGCAACATAAAAAAATAAAATGTATGCTGAATGCAAACGTTATGGAATATGCAGCGTCCAATCACACGCCTTAGTCACAGGCAAGCACGAGACTATGAAAAGAAATGTATTTATTTTTATTGTATTGGGCATTTGTAAAATAAATAGATAAATACATTTTTAAATAAATAAATAAATAAATAAAGTGCTTATACATCAAGAAATTGTGTTTCAGAGGAAAGGGAAGGGGAACAAGTGAAACAGTAAGTCAATGGAATATGATGATGGTGATGAATAAAATACAAAAACGGTCCTACTAGGCCATATGAACATTCTGTGCATGCACGTGCAGAGAGAGAGAAGGGAAAGGGGTAAGTGCCAGGCAGTGACCTCTTGATGGAAGAGGGGTCACAAGCCAATACAATAAGTGCAGGGCCTGTGAGACAACACAAGCCATTGGTGACCAGAGGCAAGCATCGGGAGAGGGCCGATGCTGCGGGCGATCGGGCAGAAGGCCAGTAACCAGGAGGACATATAAAGGCCCAGGCCACCATTCACAGCGACTGTGGGGTTTAGCAAGGGAGGGAGAGAGGGAAGGAGGAGGAGAAGAGGTGCTGGCAGAACTTGAGAAGATCCGGCTCAAGACGAAGAAAAAGGGTGAGGCTTTTCCAGATGATGGAGCCAGCTGAACAAAGTTAACGCCGCCAGCTCTCTGCTCATGGAAGCACTTGACAAGTAGAGAGTTGGAGCCGATGGATCGCAGTAATCTGGAAGGAGAGTATTTGGCGAGAGCCAGTTGCTGATACCATGGTCCGCGGCCAGAGACATCCTTATTGATGATGCATAATCTGTGCGCTCAATAAGGGTCTAGTGTAAATGCTGGAGTCGAATACCAATGCTCTGCATTAGTTACATAGTCATAGGAACTGCTGCATTTGTCTCACAGTTGTGGGTTTTGCTGTCCTGCGTATTGCTTCTACCCTTTCTGGTGTAAATCGTCTGCCATCTTGGGAAATCAGTTGTCCAATGTAAAACACTTCTGTCTGGCAAAATTGTAATTTGTCTTTGTCTGCCTAGTACCCTTTTTTCTGCTAGTACTGTCAACATGTGTACTGAGTCATTTCGACACTGTTCCCTGTCTTGATGCAAATCAATATGTCATCTACGTACTGTATAACTGTGCTCTCCATCTGTATGTTGCCTAAGTGCATTTGAAGTACCCTGTTGAATATGGAAGGTGATTCACAGTGCCCTTGAGGAAGTCTTGTATGTTTCCACTTCTTATCTCTATATAGAACTGAAGTTAAGTCCCGTAAAAATCTGGGTGTAATGGTATAGAGAAGTATGAATTCTTCAAATATATGAACATGAAGTAATGGCTTCTGTGGGAATGCTACACAAGAATGTCACTGGGTTCGGAATTAAAGGAAATTCTGCTTCTGCAATGTGATTAAGAGGGCGCAAGTCCTGTAAAAAATGCCATGACCCCCCTGTCGCCTTTTGACAGGGTACACAGCCGTGCTGCATGGTGATTCTGATGGCACTTGGTTAGGCCATTTTGTTCGATTTCTATGTCACAACATGGGGCTCTTCCGAAAATCCTACAAAAAGACAGGATTGTGTTGTTGGGGTGGCAGTAGCTATGCATGACACCTATAGATGTCACTCTATTGGTCCTCACATGTCAGGTGGCTTGCCTGCCCCTTCCCAGAAAACTATCTATTACATTGTTGCAGGGTCTCAGGATTACCATTGGACCTTGCCCTCTGCCATCCACCCCTGGATTACTGTTCCCTGATTGGCTTGAGCTGATCTCCCCAGTGCTGGGAAACAGCACTGTGCTCAGCGCTCAGTGCACCTTCTCAAGGTGATGAGAAAGACTGTGTGCTCCCAAAGTAACCATCAGTGCTACCACTTTTGCCTGTGAGAGTGCCCTCAGTTTTACAACGTTGTTAAAGAATCAATTTTTCACTTCATGTCTGTGTTGCTGAGAACTGATCGTCTTCCCTCCGTGGGTGAATGACCATTGTCTGGCTCGGCTGAACCACGTGGTTGAGTACTGTGAAATTGAGCTCTCTGGTCTGCAATTTATGGGGATTTATTTGGCATTTTTGCAGATGGCTCCTTGTCTCTTAGCTTCGGAATATGCTGTTTGTCTCTGACCTTGGCTGCCAGCCCTGGCCTGCTGTTCTGTGCAGCCTAGTTCTGCTTTCCTCCACCTCTCATCTTGTGGCTTGTGGCCTCATGTAACCTCATTATAGTTATACTATGATTTCTATATATCAATACCGTGCTATGTTTCATATAATTTAGCAAGATTTGGTTCTTCCAGGTTTCTTATATGATCCTGTAGTTCCATTGGGTCAGTTGCGATAAGTGTCTACAAGCTTGCTCTGCATTTCTTCTGTTGCTTTGCGTTCAGCATTTCTGAACTTGGCTAATGAGAAAAATAATAAAAGCTTTCGACAGTATGTAGATGTTTCTGTCCTCTAACTACAGAACTGTTTAAGAATCTTCTTCATATGCACATGTGTGTGTCTGTGTAACTTTGTGCACGGCTGCAAGTTTGCTACATGACTAACAATGCTTTGTCATGGTGTCACTAACGACGTCAGCACAGTAGTTTTCCATTGTTAGTCACTCTGATCCATCGAGGAATTTGGATTCATGATCAGGGTAGTGGCACCTGTATCCATAAAGACATTGACTTCATTTTGTGTGAATGGCTGTCTAAGAGAACATCTTTTCGCATATGTGGATGTCACTTGCCCTCCTGGGGGCTGTCCAAACAGTGAGTTGCTTCATGCGTTCTTAACTCTTCGGGCTGTAATGTGGATGGGGTGAGGGTGGAGGCATTCCAGGGACCCTGTCTTCAATAGGGATTTAAGAAGAAGGTAGATTAAGGAACAGGCTGTTACAGTAGTGCAGCCTGGAGAGAACCTGAGCTCTGGAGACATTAAGCTTCTGTGGAAAAGTGAGGAAAGGGAGCATGCTCTAAAGGATGTAGAGTTGAAAATGGTTCCTTCTTGGCAAGGTCCAATATGTGAGGAATGAAAGAGACAGAGGAGTCAAAGATAACTCCCAGGTTTCTGGTTTGAGAGGAAGGAGAGGGGAGAGAGCCCATCAAGGGTGGCCAGAGTGAAGGGACAAAAGAGGGAACAGGAGTGCTGATAGGAAGAATCTCTGTCTTGCTGGCATTGAGACAGAGCTCATGGTGGACAGGCAATCAGGAATGGCAGAGTAAGTCAGTAGAGGGGCATAGGGTAGTCTGGAGAAGAGTTGGGTGTCATCATAACATAACCCTGGAAATGCAGGGAGAAGGTGGAGATAAGGTGAGCAAGAGGGGCAAGATAGGTGTTAAAGGGCTCCGGTGAAGACATAGAGCTCTAGGGAATGCCAGAAGTGGAGATAGAGTGGGGTGAGGAGAAAGAACCCAGGATAACCTGGGAGGGACGGTCAGTGAGGAAGGAGGTCAGCCAGTCCAGTCTTTGCTCCGAGATACCAAGGGTATCATGGAGCTGTTTTTTGAGGATGGGTGACCGTGACAAAAGCAGAGGAGAGATCCAGTAGAATGAGAACAGTGCGGGAGTTGGAGTCAAGAGATGCAAGCAATTCTTCATGAGTGTTCAGGAGAGTAGTTTCCGTGCCTATGGTTGCTCGGAATTCAGATTGATGGTTGTGCAGGCAACCAACAAGTTCAGTGTGCTGGGCCAGTTGGGTGAAGACCAACTTCTCCAGAAGTTTCCCAAGGAAGGGAGTGATAGAGGTGGGGCGGTAGTTAGCCTGACACGAGAGATCAACAGAAGGCTTTTTCAGAAGAGGGCACACAAGGGAGTGCTTGAGGGAGGAGGGAAAAGATCCAGTTGCAAGAGAGTGATTACAGAAGTCAGCGAGTGCAGAGGCAAGGGAGACAATATTGTCCTTAATAGTTCTAGAAGAACAGGGGGAGACCTGTTTGGAAGAGACCTTCATCGAGCAGACAACTCTAGTGACCTTGTCCGATCTGGTAGGTGAGAAGTAGAAAAGAGTCGATGGGGGAGGAGGAGGAGCCAAAGGTGGTAAGGGGATGGTAGGGGGGGGAGGAAGAGAGAGAACTCAGGATGTCCTGAGTTTTAGCAGTGATGTGGGTGGCCTGTGCAGTGCAGAGGGGTTGGGAGAGTAGAGTAGAGGTAGAGACTGCAGGTGGATTGGCTAGTTCCTTGCAGGTTTTAAAGAGTTTGGCTGTGTTGTTAGAAGCTCCAGTTATGTGGGCCTGGATGTGAGCTCTCTTCTTGGAGAGAATGAAGAGACTATATTGACTTTGGAGAAAGCAACAGGCCAGTTTATCAGAGGATGAACTTGAGGTATGCCACTCCCGTTCATCAGCTCTGCACTTGCGTTTTAGGGCTGTTAGATCAGAGTTGTACCAAGTGTTAGGCTTGGTGGCAGGTTTCAGGTGGATCCTCATGACAGGGGCAAGAATATTGAGATTGCTAGTGATAGCGAGATGTAGATTGTTGAGAGCAGAGTCAATAGTTGAGTCCGTAGTCGGAGGGCGGGTCAAGGTGGAAGCAAAGGCAGCAACTGGCACTTGTTTTTTTTTATTGACATAGCTGATATGAATCAACTTTACAATATTATTATTGCAAAAAAGAACAGAATAAGATACAATGTTTAAATCCATTATACAATTGAAGATTAAAAAAGAAAAGAACTAAAAAGAACGCTGCAATTGCATACATTAAAACACAAATCACAATTAAACAACCATTATTGTAATGTTAAACAAGAATTAATTAAGGCCAATTTCCAAAACCAACTGAACAATGCTCGCAGCAGATATAATCGATTCATGAACCAGCATCTACATACATGAGCCCAATTACACTAACATTCTCTGCAATGTTCATTCATTTTTTTTTGTTGTTGTTTTTTGAACAGGGTTAATCTCACTAAGCAGAGTTCGCAATGCTCTCGTGTAGTTTCAAACCATAGAGAAACACATAAATGCCAGAATGTATTAGCTTCCATAAAGTTTCAGGAGTGAGAAGCCTAAAAAGCTCCATCAAATATTTAAAATGTGTAACCCGCTGATCAGTCAGTGCATCACACTCTGTCAAAAGATGGCATAGCATTTCCTCCTGGTCTTGTCTTTCACAGAAGCGACAATAGTTGGCCGAACTCTTAATTATTTTCCGTCAAGCCAAGACCTATCTTGTGGGCCACAAATTCAACCTTATACAAAAGTCGTTTCTATGCAGTTGCGATGGTGATTGCAACAGATAGGGCTCCAGTGCACTATATCTTTTTATGGCAAACTATTCACTGCACTTGTTTCATCAGATGGATGTCCGCAAATGAGGCTGCCAGAGCTGGGGTTGGGGGGGTTTGGTCTGAGGGCCGAGAGGTCCTAGGTGCGGGGAGAGGAGGGAGTGGTCAGACCAGGAAACCGGGGTGGAGAGTGGAGTAGAGAGCAAAAGATCAGTATGGATGAAGGCATTGAGAGTGTGTCCAGCCGAGTGGCTAGGACCAAAGGGGAGACTAGGGAGGGAAGAGAGGTGCAGAGATCACAGAAGTGAGTGGAGGCTGTGATTGAAGAGTCCATGTGGATGTTGAAGTCACCCAGAAGGAGGAGTTTAGAGGTGGAAGTAAGGAGAGGGGAGGAGAAATGAAAGCGGGGAAGCAAAACAAATTATAATAATAATAATTAAAATGAAACAAATAAGTAACTGCAGGCTGTGGCAGTTTCTTCTAACTCACATAAGAACTGATTTGCAAATCCAGCAGTTTCTACTTCTGAATCACAATTCACCTCTCTTCGGTCTGCATAACTGCAAGCCACAGACAATTAATTGTATATCACAAAAGTAGTGATTTAGAGAGCTTCAAGAAACAGTAGAATTTATATGGTGGGCCTGCGTTCTATTTGATTTATTCAGTATACCTAGAGCCCTCCTCATGCCACTTTTGGGCAACACATCAAAGAGCAGTTTGGGGCACTGGTGAATGAGTAAACCCTAAACACACATCAGGGCCAATATGGGGACATTCTCACAGCTGTTTATTATAAGCGGTGTTGGTCCAGGGACTAGGATTTGCTAATAGAGCTGGGGGTTTTATCATGGGATGTTGTGCTAGGGATGAACATTGAGTGTGTTAGCTTGTACATGCATCAATACATTCGTTTTCCCCCATTCACAAATGTCTGTGTTCATTCCTATATGTCAACAGAATTTGCAGGTTGAACATGTGTGGTCAATCTGAACGGTGTGTGTAGCCTATTTTGTAGCTGTTAGGAGAAATTCATGTGCATGTAATCTGTGCAACTAATGTATCCTGCACATCCATCGTACGGGGCGTGTCCCTGACAAGCCTCTTATTGTTGGTTGTTTGGCTGTATTTTCTCTTTCTCTGACATTGGACCAAGACCCCTAATGAATTTGTTGTGCAGCAAACGGTTGTCTACTAATGTCTTTACGACTTTCTCAAGACATTACACATGTTCCTTCACTCCTGCTGATGACTCCTGGATGGTTTCCTCATGAGATCTGTGCCCCTCTTAAAGGGTCCACACATTACTCACATGTGCCTCATTTTAACTTTTTTATCCAAGTGCTTTAGTTGGTCTTGGGTGGTGCTGACTGAACAGGGAATTAGCATGTGTTCAGAGTCATCTACCTCGGAAATGCAAGCTATCTGCCTTGTAGCCATAGACACATCTGTCACTTTACATACAGTACAATGCAATGTTTAGGGCGGGGCCTTTGCTCCATACATCATCAGATGACACTAATGACATGGTAGACAACAGGCAGAATGGAGTGCATGGGGTGTTGGCTGTTGTCTTAGGTGTGTCTATGTCACTAACATCAAAACCCCAATGTAGTCATATTGTTTGTATGCAGGCCTATTTTTTTAATCAACTGTATTTCGTTTGTGATCACACAATAGGTATCCCACATGGCTAGTGAGGGGGGAATGCGGGATCTGTACTGCAGCTACTGTAGTTTCACTTGTTAAATGATTTCATCTGCCCATCCTAGTGGAGGAGCGAGAGGTGAATTTCAGGTGGGGTGGGTGACTACGTGGGGGTAGGCATTCTGTTGGCAACTGAAGAGTGGGGGTTATGAGCGTGGGGGACAGAATGTGCTGGAAGACCAACGTTTGTGTAAGCCATGTCCTTCTGCCCGTGTGGGTCTCCATAACCCTCCAAGGGTTGTAGTGGTGCAGGGCATGTCATCACAGGTGTATTTAAGTGACAAAAAACAACCCATGCATGCTCCAATGGGTCTGCGTTTTTATACCAGTCATAGCGTTATAGTGTGATATTTTGCTGATCAGTGATGGTTCTGGGTTGAGAGTTCTGGGCAGAGTACGTTGGGCAGCCTTCTGAACCTTCTCAACAGAGCACACACACTCTTGTACTGTTTGCTGTGCTGGATGACTACTTTAAACTGTATTGTTGGTCCAGCACTCTGTAAACCTGCATTTTGACCTGTGCTGTGCTTCAACTTCCTATGCGCCCCTTGCAGTCTTGTGCAGAGGATGGCCTGCAGATGTCAATGTCCACCTTGCATGCTGATCAGGTGTGTTATTTTACTTCTGCTGGCCAGATAAAGCTACTTAGGAATGTGATTTCTATTTGGAATTGCCCATAGACCATTGTGCATACTAAACCTTTTGAGTGAGGCATGTGAGGCTTGGTCTCTCAACAGTATTGTGTGGTTTGGTGAATTGTTTAATGGGTGGGGCCTGGTTTGGGAGCCTCTTTGTGTAAATTGATACCTGTTTTGTACTTGGTCTTTTTCAGCCTTTACCACATCCATTTGGCAGGAGGTATTTCTGGAAGACTTTGGTTGATTCTAGGTGGTGTTCTGCTTTGGAATATGGCAGTATATTGTCAGTGGTATTTAAGTAATACCTACACTAAGGCTTTTTCCTGGATAACAAATGACATGCATACAGATATTCTAATCAGAGAGATTGAAATAACTTGTGGATTTGCCAGATACCACTGGAATTACCATTACTGACTAAATTGTGATGATCCCATGCTGTGCTTTTTTCTTCAATTTTATGTAAAACTGCTGGGCAGCGGAGAAACAATGTAAACAAATGTAAAGGCTTTTCTCATCTTTCAGTATGCAACTCCTCATTGTCCCACATCATTTGGGCAAAAGACACTTACAAATTAAGACCAAATTAATTTCTGCTGTCATCTTCAGATACCGTTGTTTATGACTGTTCTGACTGCCTTTGATGCAACTGTAGCCATGTTTTTCACTGATTTTCCCCTGTTTCTGATGCACTCCTAATCATCATATGTTTGAGCCGGCAATATAAATGTATGTATGGAGAGATGAGCTAATGGAATTGTCCTATTCTGCTGTCAACTTCTCAGGAGAAAATACATTGTGATGCTAGTTGTAAGAACTTTGCTGAGCCAGTACATAGTTTTCGAGTCTTCATAAGCGGGCCCGCAGGGACACCCGGGACCGTCCTGCCATCTCTTTCAACTGACACAGCGCGATCTCCCAAGTCTTCCAAATTCTATCGTGGAAGACTCGGAAGACTGAATGCAACAGATGCAAACATCTCCCCCCTTAACCATACCCATAATAAAACTTAATCTGTAAGAAAATATATATAAAGATTGGGAAAAGAAAAAAAAATACAATGAAACATTCACTGACATAGTCCTAGATACAATAAGAAAACAAAACTAAACCATTTAAGACAAACGTGCAATTTAGTGTTGCCACAGCCACATCTGGTGATATCATTCACACACAAAATCCTCCAACCATTTGGGTTCTCTTCTCAATCTCTTTGACGACAAATCACCATCCTCGGAATTGTTGTTTAATGGCACCCCTTCTGACATTCCTCACCATCTACCCACTGACCTTCCTCACATTTTGCCAACGTACAAATCAACCACGCTATCCCTCCTTCCACAATCACCAGACAATTCCGAACAGCAGAAATTCTGTTCGGATCAATACATTTACTTTCCATGCATATATGAGTAAACTTAGGATTCTGAATCATCACCCAGTCTCATTCATTCCAATTCTGCCTTTTCGCTCCTTTTTTCACATCAAACATTTCCCTGGTCTCCTTTTGACTCTTCTTTATACAATACATTATAGCTACCCTATCCACCTTCACCAAATTAGCCAAACCTAACCATGCTGGCCACAATTTGGTACCCGTTTCCCTCCCCTTTAATGACACAAACAGCAACATTTTGTTTACTGAATGTGGTGTGGTGAGGTAGCCCCACATCATGTGGTTTAGGACTTATTTCCATGGCAACCCTGATCTTAATGTTAACTGAATTCCTCCCTTAATAAATCTATTGACTCTTTCTACCAGCCAATTCGCCGTTGGGTGATATAATGATGTGCAGCTAAATTGTCTAAAAATGTTGTCCTGTACTACGAACAAAATTGTACACCATTGTCCGTGACAATTTCCATGGGAAAACCTTCCATCAAAAAACCCTCTCCAGAAACACCACCAATTCCCTTTTGTCACTTCTCTGTCTGCACTGCACACCACCCATTTGGTGTGGAAATCTACTAAGACAAACAAAAGACAAACAAAAACTTCAAACCTTCCACTGATCCATGAATGGGACCCATTATATCAACCGCTATTATATTCCTGCTCAGGAATAACATTGGGAATGAGCAGGGTTTCCCGTACAACTTTGGTCTTATCACTTAAGCAACAAGGCGTACAATTTCTAACACATTTGTCCACCAAAGCACCCATTCCAGGCCACCAACAGCTCTGCCCAAGCCTCCTCTTGGTACTACTCAACCCTAATGTCCCTGGTGAGCTGTCTCCACTAATTGATTCCTGGGTTTCTCTGGAGAGACAATACACAACCCTATTCCGAGTCTCCCATCAGTGACACTCAATTCTTCTTTCACTTCCCACCAAACTTCAAATCTCTTAACCAAAATGTCTTTATTGGCCCACCCTAAAACAGTCCACTCTCTAATAATGTTCATATCCTCATCAAGATGTTCACAATCCTCCCATTCTATTTGATCCAGACAGCCTATTTCTACATTGGTAACAGTGACCTCTTCATTCCAATCATTACTTATTTCTTTGCCCAATTCCACATGCATGAGACAGACAATCAGCAACCACGTTTCAGTTCCCAGGATGATAACAAACCTTGAAGTCATAACCCTGTAGCCCTAAGCACCACCTACTAATTCCTGGTGATCCTGCACTCCACTTCCCACATTCAAACAGTTGTGCTAATGGCTTGTGATCAGATCTGAGTATGAATTATCTGCCCCACAAAAAATATTTGAAATGTGTTATTGCCCAGAACATTGCTAAAACTTCTCTTTCAATGACCAAGGAATTCCTTTCAGCTACTTTCACTGTCCTTGCTATCACCCGTTTTTCCTTGTTTCCATCATACTGAGAGTCGCTCCCAATCCCAACACACTTGCGTCCACTGTCAAGACACATTTGTCCCTTGGACAAAGCTTTCCTATCGATGGTGCTTGAATTGCAAAATTTCTCACAAACTTATGATAATACTGTGCCAACCCTAAAAATGACCTTAGTTGATCCTTGTCATTGGGGATAGGAGGTTTGACAATGGCTTCCAGAAGACTCAATTTAAGACTGATTCCACTCTCTGAAATATTGTGTCCCATGTAGTCCACACTATCCACTGCTATTACATTTTTTCTTTGTACTGTCAAACCTGCTGCCTTAAGTCTTTTCAGCACCATCCTTAACAAATCTTCATGCTTCTCTAGGGATTCTGCATGGATCAAAATGTCATCTTGGAAAACAATTATGTTAGGCACTCCTTCTAACACATTTTCCATCCCTCTTTGGAATACTGCCGATGCCGAAGCCAATCCAAAAGGCATTCGTCAGCATTTGAATGAACCTTCAGTTGTGACAAAAGCCGCCATATGCTGACATTCACTGGTGAGAGGAACTTGATCATACGCAGAAGACAAACTCGCCTGCCACCACCTTTGGGCCAGAACGTCATCCTTGATCACATCTTTTCAGCTCTACTGCACGATTGGCTGTTTAAGCATCTACCAAAAGTCAAGTAACACTGAAGTAAACATGAGTTTCAGATGGAGCTAATTCCAAACTTGCCATTGCACAACAAGTGTCAGTCATATATTCTCAGGAAATTTCATCTAATTGCCCAGGCATGCTTTGGGATCCCAGCTGTTTCCTAAGAACTCAAACTAGACACTCTGAATTGACCCACCTTAAAGAGATAGTGCCACTAAATAGTTTCTGAATACAAAGAGGAGGTTGATCTGTAGGTCTACTAAAAAGTCCTTGGCTGCTGACATTTCCTTAGTGAGGGTGTTTCTTGGGGATAGCTTAAGGAACCAGTATTTTCAGGGTGCTACCTGTGATTTCCCCCTGTCCTACGGAGGGGAAATTCCTCCCTGATGAAGGACGCTCCTTGGGGAGAGTAGCCTAAATGCGTTTTGGGGTAGGCTCTGAAATGTTCATTGCCATGATGCCTTGTTAAGGTGGATGTTTCACTTAATAAATACCATACCAGGGGTCTGATTGAGAATGACTCAGAGAACATCCTGATGCCACCCCTGCGACCATCATTACTTATGAGGGGAGATACCCACTGCCCCTTGGTCACCCCACTAGAAGTCACCACAACCAGACAGGGGACTTTGTCACACCCTTGTTATAAACATTCTCTGCCCTCATTTAAAGTAGCTTATGTTCGATGGCACCATCCTGTAGGAATAATCTGTTAGGCAAGTGTAATTGGCTGCCTACAAGTGCCCAAAACATGTTTTTTTGTTTGTTTATTGATTTGATAATGCGCACCAAACACTTAGGTAGCTGAGCGCAGCAGTAGAAGAAGTCTCGAAGCTTAGTTACATTGCCTGTCACAGGCGGGTACATGCAAGTGCATACATACGTACAATATAATGCATAAAAATGTACATGTCATGTTACATTACATTTTAAAAATGTACATGTCAAGGATATTAGAAGATATAGATATACATATGTACATAACAATACAATATTTAACATTGCGTGTGCTTGGAAGGGCATGCCTGCAAGGGATGGAATGTCAGGAGCCTTAGTTGCAGTCAGGTGCAGTGGTTGCCGTAAGGTATGTCAGGTAGGTCAAAGGCAGTGGGTAGGGTCGAGGCGGGTATGAGTCGTTGATACGAAGCCATTTGCGTACATTATGTCTAAATTTGGCATAAGGTTGTGGTCGTCTGAGATCAAGTGGGAGTGTCTTCCAGGATTTCGCAGCTTTAACTGGGAAGCTGGTTCCTCCAGCCGTGGTCCGTTTAAATCTTGGAGTCTCAAGCATATATGCATTAGCAGATATCGTACATCGGGGATTTGTTCTCTTAGCGATTTTTTCCGACAGGTAGGGGGTGCTAGATTGTTCAGACATTTGGAAGTGAGGGAGACTGTTTTCAGGAAGATTCTGTCCTTTATTTTTAGCCAGTGAGTCTCTTTTCTGAATTTGGTGATGTGCTCTCTGTAGGGGATGTTCAGTGCTGCTCTCAAGACATAGCTTTGAAAAGGAGGATAAGGAAAAAGTTGATGTAATAAGAAAGGCAGGTGAATACAAATGAGATGGATCATACCTGTATGACTATTTCAATTATCGTGCATACATATTGCTTGTAGGGCTCTTCAACACGATGGCACCACTAGTGCTGGACAATTTGTATGTTTCCAGAGGCCACCCAGCAAGAAACGGTGAGAATAATCTGAAATCCGTCGGCTATTTTAACCACTGCGTGTCCTGCATAAACCTACACTTACAGGCCCATCCATGTCAAGGGGATACTGCTCCTTTGCCAGCAGATACCCGAGCGACATAAACCTCAATGTTCTGGGCAGCATGTCACAGTGAACTCCAGCTTAGCCCTGCACAGACACACCACGGGACAAAAATAATTGCATGCAGCTAAAAATCCTGACATAAGAACTCATGAACCAAGCTGCAACAACCCCCCTAAAAATATGCAACTACAATGATTACATTTATCAACACTGGGGTACACAAAGGAGGAACTTTCGACATTCATAATTGGGTCTAAAATATTCCATGAATTATTTTCAACTCGATCCTTTAAATTGTGACCTTCATTGATACCATCTGTCTGTTTATACTGTTCATGTTCATGTCCACTCTTCTTGCGGGAGGGGCATTCCCACATCAGTGTTCCATTCTCCATCTGGGACGAATAGGATTCCATGACAACATTTGGAACTTTAAATATGCACATACACACACACTGCGCCTTGCTGAGTGCCTGTGCTTTTCTTGGATGGGGACATCGCCAGTGGAGGATACTGCAATGTATGCTAATGAGCTGCAACTAGGCATAGGCCTCATGGAAAGGACCTGTATGTATACACTTTGGACCTTTGGGTATAATTCTGCACTATAGTAAATATGTCCTTGAATGGTTGCTGTTAATTTACATTCAATAACCAAGTGCTCATCGAATCCTGTTCAGATACCACAGAATTTTAGGAATCTCTGTTTATGCTTTCTGCTAAATTAAATACAGATCGCTGCAGTGGCCTGGAGCAAGTTGGCTAACCACAGAAGCATAATCATGTGCACTAGTGGGTAGTATGGGCTATTTTTGTTACATCATGTTATGCAGATGTCAAACAGTTTGCAATTCTTAACTTAGTATTTCTCCACTCACATACAGAATGCAAATAGACATGCATGCATTGCTATATGTTTTAGAGGTTGTCATCCCATGCAATGTGCATAAAATATAACAGGCTACTGTGCACACTGACACTCTATACTTTACTGACAGACCAATTATCTATATGTGTTATATTTCTCATTATAACATGTCAGTCATAATGGCCGTAACAGAAAGCAAACAATGAACAGAAGCCCAGAAATGTGGTATTGTGAAAAAACGCCCGGATCAATGTGAATTTGCACGGTAATGTATGCCAGCTGTAAATGTTCCAACAGAGACATTCCTGTTTTGTTATTTTAACAAGGAACACCTTCTAAGACACTATAACTCCTCCCTCTCCTCACCACCTAACATTTCCTGTTATCACTCTCCATGCCCCCACTGTACAGCAGTAAATGGGAATGTCCAGGCCGGTGTCCCCGCTGTCAGCATCTCCACAATCTAACATGCTGGTTGTGGTTATCTGAGAGGGGTGCAGCCATCTGAGAGCAGTTCCTCCTGCAATACCAGTGACACTGGGTAGTAGCACCTCTGGATAGCAGGGAGGTTGTGTAGGAGAGGGGCACCTGCCTGGCCTTGGTCTCTGGTAGATAGCAACTCCAGAACACAAGTCACTCCCAAAGTGGCTGAATTCCAGCTTGGTTCAGAGTCGCCGTGTGACAGTGGTCTCACAACCCTTTGTAGCATGGGGTAAATCCGATTTTGGCTGGCAATCTGCCAGGTTGTCTCAGCCTTCAGTGGAATTCTTCGAACAGGTGGATGATCAGGGCATTTTTCGTTTTTGAAGAGTGATTTTAGTGAAGGGGCTATAGATAAATCAGTGATTGGCAAAGGCGGTGCTGAAACAGAAAGGTGTGTGGCTTTGCAGATGTGCATAGGGGACAAGGTCTGCATAAACATGTTGACTATTTCCTGTTCATTGTTGGGAATACATTGAGTAGCCGATCTGTGAGCCCAGTCACTATGTGGAATGTTGTCATTTTCTTTTTCAAGGAAGACATAAGGTCACCCCATTGCTTGCAGTGAGTGGCAAGAGGTGAAGAGACCTATGGGGAGGATGCCATGTCTCTGTATATCTTAAACCAATCTTTGAAGACAAGTCTACTGCTGTTTTTCAGGTCTGATACTAAGCTTTCTTAGATCTGTGAAGGGCTTGCTAGCTTTATTGCCAGTTTATAATAAGCCTTTATACATCTGTGAAGGGCTTGCTTGCCTTCCTTGCAGTCTATAGTAAGCTTTCTTAGGTCTGTGAAGGGCTTGCTTGCATTCTTGGAAGTTTATAGTGGGCTTCCTTCGATATGTGAAGGCTTGCTACCATTATTGGCAGTTTATAGTAAGCTTTCTTAGATCTATGAAGGGCTTGCTATGATTAGTGCCAGTTTATAGTAAGCTTTCTTAGATCTGTGAAGGCCTGCTAGCATTATTGGAAGTTTATAATAGGCTTTTTTTTAGATCGTTCAAGGGCTTGCTTGCATTATTGGCAGTTTATAGCAAGCTTTCTTAGTTCTGTGAAGGGCTTGCTAGTATTATTGGCAGTTCACAATACGCTTTTTTAGATCTTTGATGAGCATGCTTGCATTCTTGGCAGTTTATAGTAAGCGTTTTAATTCTGTGAAGTGCTTGCTTGATTTATTGGCAGTTTATAGCATGCTTTCTTGGGTATGTGAAGGGCGTGCTTGCATTCGTAGCAGTTTATAGCAAGCTGTTTTAGATCTGTGAAGGGTTTGCTTGCAGTATTGATGGTTTATATGGCAGGTCGTGCACCCTCCAGTTGGTTAGGACATGAAATGAATTTCAAAGAACGTTCCACTGAAATGAAGTTGTTTCAGCTCATCTTAGTACCAGGCATTGGCAAACGCATTTGTTTCTGCTGTGCTTTGAATGTTTTGCTGGTAGGTGGTTATTTGTCCAATTAGATGCAGGATGGTGGTTGTGCATCTGTTTGGGAGGGTCTCATTTCATTGGATTCTTCCAGATAGGAATGGAGTTTTACATTCTTGAACTTACCTATAAGTGGGGAAGAGTGGACGAGGCAGGAAGTTCATCATGTGTTGGTTGGGGGTTAATGATAATATGAGGCACAGCTTGTGGAAAGGACTGCATGTTATTTTATGGAAGATCTGAGTGAGGCCCATCTTTTCCATATCAGTTACCATTCCTTGAAAATACGCATTAAATAATAAATTCTTTAATGTGATATAGTATTGAAAATAAATTCAAACTTTACACATATATCAATAGACATTAAAAATGAAAATCGTACATATATAGAATCATACATCTAGACTCGTCCTACTAATGTTTAGCACCAGATACAAAACAAATCTAAAATATAAAATCCAAGCAAGAGGGATGGAAATTGGGGTAGGGGAATGGAATAAACATAATTGCTGATACAACCTTCATATTATTCAGAACTAGTATTTGGACAGCTATGTCAAGTATAAAAGCCTCTGCAGATCATTACCCAAGCGTCAATGATAGAGTTTTCTCATTTTTCCACTTCATGTACTATCTGTTGCCAGACATTATACAGGGCTATGAATAGATGCATGTTCGATGTATTAGTGCAATAGCGCCAGAACATAAGTTTGGGTATCGATAGCGGATCATGCACAAATTCTCCCAGATAGTGGACAATAGTCTTCTTGAGTGCTCTACATTGCGTTAATACATGTCTTGGCGTCTCCAGACATACAGGAGATTTGCACACTCGGCAAGTTCGCTCTGCTGCAGGTATGTTTTCCCTTACTCCTATTCTGGATAGGGTGGGCAGTTGGTCCAATCTGAATAAGATGATGAAACGGCGGAGTCTTCTAGTAGGACATAGGAGAAGATAGTCCTGAGGTTTCATAAACTTGTATACTCTGTAAGTCACAAAATGATAGGATTTGAGGGATTCCAAGTGGGCAAAGTTCTCTAACCAGTCCCATAGGTCTACCTTTTTCCTCAGGGCATTTAGCATATCTTTGGTGACAGTTGCCTCTCTATGCATCCAGCCAATTTCATTAAGAAATTTATCCATATCTTTGTATGAGGATGCGGTGGTAGATTTTTTATCTAATTCCTGATGGAGTATCCCTAATAGGGCGTTAGGGGAACCACTAGTCATTTTAAGGTAGAAGCCAGCTCTTCTTTTTAGTACCATAGCCCTGAGTGAAGGAAGACCCAGCTCCAGTCTTATCAAGGCCATAGGCACCCCCGGTGGTAGGCCCAGCATACGTCGCCAGAACTTTCCTTCCAGTACTTGTAGCCATGCCAGATTCATCGTCAGCAATGACTCCAGGCCATAGATGACCATTGGTGCGAAGACTTGCATGTAGAGATGGCGAGTTCCCCACAGAGTAAAGCCCCCTTGCTTGTTGGTAAAGGATGCTATGAGCGAGATCACTTGGAGGGCCCTGCTGTTCCGATCCTGTTTGCAAAGTGTATAATCGCCTAGGGGCTCTATCTCTACTCCGAGATAGCGATACGAAGGGGCATACACAATTATCTGTTCATGTACTATCAGGTTCACACGAGTAGTTCTTTTCTTAGTGAATCTTAATACGTTGGTCTTCTGCAGGTTGATGGTCAAACCATTAAGCTTGGCATATTCCCAGAGGACATGTGCAGAGCGTCTAAGACCACCAATAGTGTTGTCTAGTACTACCAGATCGTCTGCAAAATACGCATTTGAGGCGTCTGTTACCCAAACACTTACACACCAGGAGAGATCATTCTTTATGAGCAGGGCAAAGTTCTTAGTGTGGGTCTTTTAGGTTGGATGGGATTAACAAAATATATACATGATGAAATATATTACATGGTCAAAGGGGGGGTCCTTGAAAGATGTTGCAGGAGTGATTGTCTGCAAAGAGGATTGTCACTCCCTCAACTTTGCGGCATGTACAGTGTTGTGTTGTCATATTAAGTTGATTTATGTCGCACACCGCTGCCATTTCTCCATGCACTTTGTATAGGGTGCATTAATTGTAGGAAGGATTTCCTCCTAGGTATTGATGGAAGTTTAATTGAGGCATGTCTTTGCTAATGCAATGAGATGCAGTGATATGTCAGTGATGAATCCATGTATTATTGAGGTATTTCAGTGGGAGACAGAAATAATGAGGGTACTCATCAATTGTGTGTATTTGTGTATTCCTTTAGTCAAGAGAATGTCTTTAGGGACCTTGAAGGTGGTGCTGATTGCATCATCTAGTTTAATGGTGGCAAGATCATTTACGGATGAGGATTTGACAACACATATATTGAATCGGTGGAGATACTAGTATTGGTGTGCACGGGAATTTCTGGTCAAAACTGCTGGTAGAAGTGGTAGCGGGAGATATTTAGATTTGTCTTTAGTGTTAGATGCAGTTCAGGTGGCGGAGCATAGCATGCCTTGTTCAGGCTAGCTGGAATGAACTTCGTGAACACAGAGGTGCTCAGAAGGAATGCGCTTGTAGTGGGATGCCTGAGTTGAGTAGTGATCAAGATGGGGACTTTGTGCCAATCTTGTTTCACTATGTGAAAGAGCTCTAAATTGGGGATAATGTACAGGGTTGACATTACATTAAATCTGACAATACAATGTGGGAGAGCACTCTTCTAGCTGTGTACAGTAAGGAGCCAATGGTGGCAAAAGTAAAGACAGACACACGTGATCACAGGTCAAGGGTGTTTATTGATCTTTATAATGGGTGAGACAAACACCTGATCTAAACCTAAATCTAAGATGGGAGCAAGCTACGACCATCAAATAATAATAAGGCAGTCCTAATAGTGTCTTGTCAAATAAAAAGAGCGTGTACTAAAAATACATATTGCCAGTTCCTTACTGCTAATTTACAAAAAGAGTGTGGGATAATGTCCACAAAAAATGATAAATTAGGATGGTATGGCTAGGTCCCCCTTCCCCACGTTTGAAGCATGGGACAAGGTGGGACTCTTGAGCACAGCACAGTCCTTGGCCTCGTCAGCACAAGGTTCAAAGTTCAAGTTATGATATGATAGGTTATTTATTAACATGCTTAATACCCAGAGGTTTCGAAGCGCGGACGCTGGGATTGAACCTGTGGTGCTCCAGGTTGTCTTGCTTCCAAAGCGAGCACGTTGCCCCTGAGCTATCCTCCAGAGACGACAGGACAAGACGAGACAAGTTCAGTGATTCCAGCACATTCAGGGACCATGTTTGCAAAAAAATATATATTGGTAGCAGCATAAAACCACTCAGAATAAGGAAAAGGGAACATATGTCGTCTATCAATAGTCTAGATCCCAGGTTACCCCTGACCGCACATTGGCAAAAGGAGCATCAGATGCATGACAAACATGAAATTAGGTTTATAGGCCTCAGGAAAATCACGTGAAATAAGAGAGGGGGAAACAGGGAACGCCTAGTAAGACAAACAGAGGCTAGAATAAATTGCCAATTTCGAGCTCCTGCTATTGGTTTAAATGCAGATAATGAAATGAGCTCATTTCTATATAAAAATAAAACCGTTCTAAATAATAACCATGCAAAGCAACTCATGAATAAAGTACTAGAATATTAAGGAGGAATTTGGAATAGACATTCCTTATGGAATAAGATTCACTAAATAAGTAATCTTACATGTTAAAGGCTCTGACTAGAAAGATGTATTCGTTTTTTGAAAATATAACAATAGTTTACAATGTGGTATTGTTAACCACAGAATTAATGAATTTCTATCTTCAGTAATAGACTGTGACATTAGTCAACAAACTATGTAGTCTAAGTGCATACTAAATACAATGAGACACGCTAAGAGGGGAACACAAGCGTTAAAGCCATGACATAACAGTAGGGTTATAAACAGGCTGTATGGTATTCAAAGAAAGGAATTACTGATTACTTTAGAGAATAATAAGTTACTACAAACGATGGGCGGATCACAGCCCACGCGCATGTATAAAAGAAAGACCAAAAACCGAACAACAAATTCCAATAAAACATACCTGGCGCAATTAATGAAGTACCACACAACTTGTTTGTATTCATATTCAAGAAGGAGGGGGTATATCCTTCCAGGTAACTTCGATAGCGACGGGCTGTTTTCAATTGAGTAGTCCAAGGCGCTGAGTGACTCTCCATCCATAATTGCTAGCATCATTTTCTGCTTAACGCAGTAATTTGGCAGAAGATGGGATGTGGGGAGTGGGAGGTGCAAGGCATCACACCTAAGAGTATGCTGGAAATGCAGTCTTATACTTTAATATTCAGCCTGTGTACCGGGAATGGCTTGTTGCCTTATTATGTTGGATCTGTGGAGTAAATCTCAGTAAATCTCTAGCTGTTAAAATGTGAAATCTGACAGATATGTTTGAACCTTCCAGGTTAATATGCCAGTGTATAAATGTTGTCAGGAAAGATGCCACAGGCAGCATCCCTTTAAAGCTCACTAGATGATTGGATGAGGGGCTTCGAAGGGACAGATGCCTACAGGTGGGTATTACCACAAATAAAAAAAGAGAATGCCTGCTGCAGCATTTTTACAGAAGCATTCATATGACACCATATTCGCATAGAACCATGGTTGAGTTTGTTTGATCTGATCTAGTCTCATATAATTTGTAGATTTAAGCAACATAACCTGAGCGGGGGTGGGGGGGCGGTCAGGTAATGCCCAGGGGCATTAGAAGCCTGAGCCTGGAGTATGGATCTTTGAACATCCATTTTACAGCTAGGGTAAAATCTAAATGATACCTTTGAATTGGTTATCTTCGAAGCTGTCTTTTGCTGCCAGGCGGTGTTTTATTTAACCAATGTGATAAAGGGCCTCATTACACGGACGGCGGTAAGGGTTTACCGGTACCGGTATTTTACCGGTACCGGTAAACCCTTACCGCCTTACTACGAGGTCCCTTTGCGGGTTGGAGAATTTAACGCCTGCTTTTTGCAGGTGTTAAAAACCAACCCGCAAAGGGACCAGGGAGCTAATTACGGCACTGCAATTGCCGAAATTAGCACCTTCCCCATTCCCATTATGCCCTATGGGGCAAAAATGGGAATGGGGAAGGGCAATGGGGGAAGAGGGAATTACCGCCCCACCAACCTTGGAATAGGGCGGTAATTCCCCTTTCCACCAAGGCGGTGCCGGTATTTTACCGGCATGGACCAAGGTGCTAATAGCACCTTGGTCCACCGCTGTCCGTGTAATGAGGCCCAAAGTCTTATTGTTGAGGATACTGGATGGGACTGGTGTGACACCGGGGGCTGGCGACCACCACCCACTTGGTTATACAGGCCCTGGGTTATTAAGAGGAGCATCCAACCACCCCAGTGTCATGTTTTATTACACGGCACACTCCACCCAGGGAAACCTTCCCCGACAAAGAATGTGGTGTACAATAAAGCGGGTTCTTTTCTGTTTGAGCAGGCCTTCCTAGTCGTCTCGCACCCAACCTCCACAAATACCCCGTGTCACAGTGGACCAGGAATCAGGCCGGTGTGTATCAATGAGATATGTATTAATTATTTAATGAAAAAGGAAAATCAAACAATTTTACAGCCACTAATGTTGTGATACACAATTGCACTAATCTCTACAAAACAATTAGGTTAAGATATTCTGTTACAATTCTCACAACCTTTAATGGCAACACAGAAAAAGAGCAATTTTAGAAAGAGATAACACCAACGGTTTAGCACTCCCCCCTGCAACATTCACCCCCCAAACATTAGCTAACTTGATTCCTTTGAATGCAAGGCAGTGGTAAGGAGTAGGGATAGAGAGAGAAAATATGATTTGGAGTAAATCCCACCAGCCCAAGATGGGAGGCCGCAAAGAAAGTGAAAACCCATTTTTGGAGAAAAAGAGCAGAATTGGATTTGGATTATTTCTCACAACGGCTAGGGGACAGAATGAAAGGAAATTTGTGTTGCTTACACTTGAGGAGATAGGGAAGCTTAGAGACTACTATTCAGCACACCACGGCAACAATAGAAATAAAGTGGGAAAATCGGTTTTGGAAGGAGGCAAATTCAAAAGGAAAGATACAATGACAAATGGAAATTCATTTTACACAAGATTTACAATGACAGGCAGCCCAAGGAAGGGGTTTAGCTCAGAATAGAAAAATTGGTTTCCACTGACAAGGACACATACCAGATAAACTTGTAGGCAAAAAGGGATTGCTCTCAATGGGCGTACAGTTTGGGGTTTTACTAAGACAGATGCAAATAGGAATTTGTGGGGTGATGCACACAATACACGGACAAGCTCAGTTTTCAGTTAGAAGGAGAATAATTCTTTTGAGGCAGCACTTTCATGACTATAATAATTATAGAAAGGCACCAGGGACAAGGTGGTGAATTTCGAATTTCAACCAACTTGTACTGTGAATTGTTATTACTTAAAATATGCTAAGGATTTAAACAGAAACAGAAACTGAGAGGTTTACCAATGGGAATATGTGAACATACACAGGCTAAACACAGATTCTTCTATGGGAAGGTGACTGAATTACACTGGCAATTTGGGGTTTTCCGTGGGGGTTTCAATGGGATCTTCAATGGGGGAATTGTTGGGTGCAATGCTACAAAAAGGAAGGGCTTATGCAATTTAGGCTTGGGGTATTTGCTACTTCCAAAGCAAGCCTTGTTTTGGGATTCCGGAAAGCCAGCTGGATCTCAGGACACTAAGGACAGCTAGGCAAGGGGTCTGGTCACTGCACTCTGAGTTGGTTTGGGATTCTGGAAAGCCAGCTGGATCTCAGGATACTCTGGACAGCTAGGCAAGGGGTCTGGTCACTGCACTCTGCCATAGTTAGGTTCAGCCAGCTGGATCTCAGGACACTATGGACCGCTAGGCAAAGGGTCTGGTCTCTGCACTCTCAAAGATGGTATGGTTCAGCTGCCTCCTCTCCGTCCCACTTCTCCTGTCTACCCTGATTTTCGTCTGTCCCCTGATCAAGTACACTCCCCCTTATATAGCACAAATGACATCACTCACTTTACAATCTAGGGGGAATACTCTGTAATTACCCCCACCTCTCAGATAGGACAGTTTACCATCTCAGGCTTGATTGGTTAAAGGGAAGAGAGCACCATCTGTCTGTTTGCATTTATTACTATCCTTTGTCCTCCTTGCTGCTTTTTGACAAAAAATAGTTATGTCTTCTAACTTCATAATCTACTAGCCCCTGCTATATGCATAAGATAAGTGGTTTTAGTTGTCATATGGAAGTAGGTAAGCCAATCGCCAACTCTGTATGATGTAGCATGGCCCAGTGGCACATTTTTGTCCTTTTCACAAAATGTATAACAGTTATAACTCTGCAAATAATAAAGCATGTTCATAATTTCATTTTTCATCTTTCCACCAATTATCATATTTGTCACATGTTCTGAGCAGCCAGAAACTAGTCTTAACTGGCCATTTCAGTCCCCAACGTCCTAGGGAAATGCAACTAGTCTCTTTCAAACCACCTTTAAATGGCATGAATAAATCTCACTACCAAACTTACTTCTTATTCTGAGTGCTGCAAAAAATGCCTAAAATGAAATCAGTTTTCTAATGTCAATTGGGAGGATCTTGTTCCACCTGAGTGAAGGGTACTTAATTCCCCACAGCCACTGTCTTCCCCTGGCTCAGCTGGTGACCAAATATTTTTATGACCCCCTTTGAAGTTGTCAGTTTGTTCTTTGTAGTGGGTGCAGGAAGGAGTTCACACCCCCTAGTCAAACTTTAGCCACACTTGCTTTCTTTGAAATCTCTGAGCCCTTTCCTTAAAGTCTGGCAGTGCAGGGAATTATGACACCCTGAGTAACCTCACATTTCACTGCAGAATGGTTCACTGGTAGGTGCGACTTCCAATGGGAGCGGGGCTTTTAATTGTGAAGTTTCTTGCCTTAGCCCCAAACTGTTTTTTTCCGGTATTGTGAGCCTTTTGAAAGGTGATTGAAGTCTTGTAGGTGGAAACATAATGTACATTACTTTAGTCAACCCCACCAGCATATTTCCCTGACATTTTCATGTGCGACCAGTGCTATCTTTTCACTGTGGCTTTTTAAAGTCATTTTTCTTTTTCATACGTGTGCAAGCTGTTTTTTCGTTTAATGTTTGAAATCTTGTCTTGTAGGTCACGGGATTCTTTAATTTCTCCTTTTTGAGTGAGCTTGCATTTGCTGTTAGTTTATTGAAAATGAGGTGTAGGCCCCTTTCCACATGGTTCTTTGATTTAACTTGAACAGGAGAAAATGCTAAGCCGTTTTTCATTTGCAGCGTTTGAAGGGCTGCTGTTTGAGTGAAATGGAAACCAAAATTAGTTTCAATTGTAGTGTTGAAATTCTTGTTCCTAATGTGAATTAAAAGTAAAGCAAGTTCGTTTTTGGATGAAATGTACAACTTCATGTCATTTAGGTGAAATAAAAGCAACGCACGGCCGTTTTTGGATGCAGAGCATAACTTCTTGTCATTCAGATGAAATAAAAGTGAAGCAGGGCCATTTTCAGATGCAGTGTTCAAATGCTTGCCACTCATGTGACAGGTAAAAGCAAAGCATTGCCGTTTTTGGTGGCAGTGTTTAAATGCGGTGTTTCAGGTGAAGGGGATTTATTTTTAGGGCCTTAAATGCACCCCACACCTGTCTATTCCTATGCGTGTGTGTTCGACCCACTATTCCACTGACGACTATAAAGGGCAACAAACAGACAAGTTAGCTCATGGGAAGCCAGGCGAGAATACAACTCCAGATCTTGTATTTCATGCAGTTGCCTCCAGAGGCATCCATGGTTTCCTCAAAAGAGAGGCCAAATTCTCCGAAAACCTGAAGCCCACAGGTGTGAAGCATCCTATTGTCGAGATAGTTTGTGCATTCCAACTCACGTCCACCTGGTACTATCAGGTTCCTGGTGTGATGTCCCCGAATGGTAAAGAATGGTAAAGAAGAGTTTCTGGACCTTAGACATAACAGTTACAGAGACTATGGGTAAATGAAACAGTAGATCTGTGGCATGTGCTGCTAACCAAGTGATACAATCTACCAAATCTGCAGTGCCCATGATCACTGTGCAGGACAGTCACATCTCTGACTGGTTAAAGGGAATGTCCTCACTGGTTTTCTGGTGACATGATGAAATGTGGCATGTTTGTTACATGAGAGGTATGAATGGCTGTAGTAATGGTAAGCTCTACTCAATTGGGAGAAGAAAGGTACACAATGAAAAGGACACTGTAGCAAGTCTGTCAAAGGGTTTGTGAGAGCAGTCATGCCATGCATTGAAAAGGTGGCAGTGATGATTGTGCAAACAGAGCTGGATCTATACCTCCCCAGCTCAAGCTGGGTCCATCAGGTGTATGGCTACGGTCAAACTCATGCCCCCAATGAGGAGGCTCAAAGTGTTGAATGCACCAAAAACTCTCTTAGAAAAAAGGACTTCCCTCATCCCTTGCTAAGTGCTTGGTCTTTGGCATGGATGAAATATGTCAAAAAAATTTGGATACTTAAAATATCGCCCATATCTGTCAAAATCCCGGCTTGCCCTGGTCTCACACTGCACACGCTGTGAATTAAGCATTTGAAAATGTGTTTCTGGGGATGCAGGGGCATATATAAAGATGTGGACTGGGCAGCTTTTGTGTGAACAAGAGGGCTCAAGGGCTGCTGGCATAATGTTGGGCCACCATATGTACACAAAATGTAACATTGGCACTCTCCCACTTGCCACCTCTACCGCATCCTGGCATAGAGGTGCTGGTAATAAATGCGTGTACTGTCCGCACCCAAAAGATGGCACAGTGCATTCTATGCGTGTCTGCCTAATCAAGAAAGCATGGCTTAGACCAATGTTGTGGGCTCAGGGCATGCCGCTTAGTGTGTGTAGGATTATGTTTCACACTGCAGTGACTTTTGCCACTTTTGGGGTTTGAAGAGGGAAAATGGGATGCTCCCTTCCCCCGATTCTCTTCCAGACCATGGCCTAGATCATCACGGCCCAAGAACCCACCTTGAGAGGAATTCGACCCACTCACAGATGCCCCAGACGTCTACATCTACCGTGGCCATGCCCCACATGGCCAGGGAAACTGCCCGTCAGTCAAGCCACATGCTGGGACCTTTGGCGAAGCTGACATAGACCATATGGAACAACTCGACTAGCACAGCAGCACTCAAAGCCACCATCGTTAGAGATGCCATGACGGCATAGCCGACGGACGGTAACACACGTGCCACCATGCACGACTGGTCAGACCCACACAAATCTCCCACGAAGAACATACTCACTGCCATGACGTAATGGACCGTTTACACACATTGATGCATCGTTGTTATTTTTCACATAGGCTAAACCACTGCGCCGCAGAAATGCAAGACGCAAGAAGAGCTCATGTACATGCTTGCAAATGCTTTATTGCCACTATAACTACTACGACAACCTAAGGCACTCATGTATAAGGAACCCTGCCGCTCACCGCGACCCCTGTAATATGAACCATATGCTGCCTGTCATGGATCAGGCCACAGTAGGCCTCAGCACCAGAGTAGGCCGCAACTCAGAAGCCGCAGCCCCGGAGCCGCTCGGACGGAGATGCAAGATGCTGATCTTGCAGAACGAACACGGACGAGAGCCCCACAGCCAAGGCCACGACTTTACAAATTATACGCCACGCTCTTGGAACCAAGGTTACACCTGCTGCGGCTAACTGCCTCTCAGAGCCGAAATACAAATCAAATGCTCATAATTCTGGTCCAGCCATGGTCTCACCACACGTGACCAAGCCGACCTGAGGCGGTGCCAAGTACCACGGACCAGGGAAGCTCTGGTGTCTCACGCTTGGGACACAGACTGCAACAATGAAGTGACAAACTGGACACTGGCAGCGGTGAGAAAGGGGCGCTCCTGAAACAAATGGCAGACCTGTCCATTGTCCTCCACTGACAGATAGTCACACATTGTTTCTAACATCAGGTACACTGCGAGCTGGGAACGACGATGGTCCCAGGCTTGGGGGCTCGCGGATGAACCAATCAGGGCACAGGGGGCTAACTACTGACGGCATCATAACCTAGCCAATCACTAACCTTTCTCATGTATCATTTTTGGTGTTATCATTTCTAGGGACGACCCAAGCGTACCACCTGACCTCTTCTCCACCAACCACTAACTCACCTATATGTTTCTATACTAACCCTATTACTCGGGGAGCCAACACGAGGTGACGTTAGGTTTTGGGGGAAATTTCCCAGGTGACAATGAGACGTCACTCATGATGAAGAAGGGCCTGCGAGCCCACTCTTGTGAGATGTGTTCCCGGATGACCTTTGATCCCAGAACCTGTCCCTGTCATTTTCTAATAAACAGCAGTAACACCTTGCTCTTGCGTGTGTCTCATATTCATTGGGGACTGCGGGAGGAGTTGGGGCCTCCCTACCCCCGGAGGTCTGTGGACGGCCTGCCGACCCCTGGGATATCACCCCAACAAGTTGGAGGCACTGCTGAGATTTCTCTGTTGAGACCTAGCACTGAGGGTGAGGCAAGAGGGAGACACTGCCTGCTCCAAGATGGCCCGGCACAGCAGCCCCCCCCACCATTGCCCCCTTTGGAGGACTACGGGACCATCGCGGAACTGCGAGAAGACCGGACAGCACAATCCAGAGAGTGGCCATCGGGAGCCGACTTGAGAAGTATCCTGCCCGCGGTTGGCGAGTGTCCAGACATGGTCCAGACGAGGGGAGGTGACAAGCAGATTGGGAGGGGTACACCGCAGCCGAGCGGCACCGGCAGCCGAAAGCCGATGTGAGTATGACACGCGCCACCAGCAATGCAAAATTGTGCGGGTGGCGGGAGGAATTGTAACGGGGTGGCGGGTGGATCTAAAGGGTGTTCAGAAAGATTTGACAATTGAGCAGCGGTTGACGTGGAAAGTACTGCGAGGCAGGCACGAGGGCCGCCTTGTATAATATTGTAGAGTGCGAAGGGTGGGGCTTCAGGCACCCACATGCAACCGGTGAATTGGGCTGATTGGTTTTGATTGTGGGCACCTGTAAACAAGGGGGTGTGGCATTCCTACGAGTTGACGTTCTTGATCGATGAGTAGCTGAGGATTCCTATTGGTTGAGTGTTTTAGCTCGATGAACAGATGACGTATTCCTAGCTGAGGTAACTTGATTGTTGCTCGGTGCAGAAGATAGTGGGCTGGTTAAGTTCCCCGGTGCGGGAGCATATCACACACGAGGCGACGCAGCGGGTGCAGTTTACTATAATAACAAAGTGATTGATGTATACTCCACTTCAGGCGTGGTGGGAAGAGAGCTCTGGGGATTGTGGGGAATGACATTGTAAAAGAGCGCGCATATTATTTTCATGTGTATTTGTATGTACCTGTATCCAACTGTCCTAGGCCTGGTGGCTTCACCCATAGAGTTACATAGGATTGCGCGGAGCATTTTGAATTGCAGTAGAAGGTGGGGTGGAAGGGAGAGGCGGCTGCGCACGGAGAACGCCGGCCTACCTCGATCCAGGGGTGGCTACGGGAGGTAGTGGAACAGAAAAGATGGAAGGGAAAACAGGAAAGTAGAGGAACTGCTGGTGGGGGAACGAAACGAGAAGGGAAAAGGGGGAGGAGCAGAGGTAGAGACTGAAGGCACGCCGGGTAGCGGTGGTGCGAGGAAGGCGGGTGGCTTCAAAAGCATACAACACGGGACATAAAGTCACAGGGGGCTTCGCGCGCCACGGGTCGAAGGGGACCATAACACTAGGGAAGGGAACATAGGACAGAGGAAATTGTAGAGCAAAAAAAAGAGGGCGGTGATGCCCAGTGCAAAAGTATTGTAACACCATTGTTTTCTTTGCAGCTGAGACTCATCAGGACCCCAACTTATGGGGCTAGGTAACCGTGGTACTGAAAAGTAAGAGGTTTTCAGAATGTCTGTATACAATGGAATAGGGACAGGGTACAGGAACCCACTAACAACCCCACTCCAACACATATGTGCTACGCTACCTCCACACAGAGATAAACTAGTAAAGTATAGTATTGAGTGGACACAAGGAACAGATAACAAGATACGGATACCATGGCCGCCCAACGGCAGCTTTGATATGTACACTCAACACTCTCTTCTAGCCTACTCACACAACACACATAAAGGGAAGAAGTTAGCGAACCATCTAGAAGTACTCGATCTGCGGAAGCTGTTCCAGGGGTGCATACCTGGGGTAACAGGGATGTTGACAATGCGGGGGGTGAAGGAGGAGAAGGTGAAAGAAGAGGGAGGGTGTAGCATGCCCCCGGACGCTCACGGCACGGAGGAAAGTGAGGAAGAATCAGAGGGGTCATACCCAGTAGCACAGGGTAAACAGGAAGAGGAAGGTGAGACGCCTATAACTAAGGAGGTAAAGAAGGAAACGGAAGGGCTGTACCCAGTAACAGAACTTAGATAGACGGCGCAGACACAGTTGTCAGCTGTGGAAGGGTATTCAAACCCTACGTTCAGCCTGCCGCTGTACGCACCAACAGACAGCTACCAAAAAGGGAGGGGTGGGGGGAGTGCCGTAGCCACGCATGCACAAATGAATGCGGGAAGCGCACAAAAGACGCATGTAGACTTTGCTAATGTAGGACCAGATGAATGGATAGCTGCCAAAGTGTTGCTGAAACTACTGGGAAAACCAACAGAAGAGGATGAAGAGGTAATTATACGGGTGGAAAAGGAGGGAGACGAAGGAGCACATGGAAGATGCGAGGAAGGTACAATAGAAGAGGGGAGGTTGACAAAGGCAGAGGAGGTGATGCTGGAGGGAAAGCTGGCAGAACTGAGGGGGGTGCGGAGTGTACTGATCAGGCAAATGGAACAGCAGGAACGAGAGAAACAGGAGAAAAGGACAGGAGGTAAGAGTGGTAGAGCGGAGGTAAGCAAGCAGGAGGCAGAAAAGAAGAAGAAGTAGGAGGATCGCTTAAGAGGAATTGCAGAAAGGGTAGCACGCATGGAGCAGCGGGAACTGAGGAGGAAAGAAGAAGAACGAGAAGAGAATGACAGGGAAATGATGCTATGGAAAAGGAAGATTATAGCAGAGAGCGCACGTAAGTATGAGGAAGGGAGGATATTAGAGAGCCTATTGGAAACGGAGGGGAGGGTATGGTATGAAAAGGACAGGGACTTCCAGGCACTCAAGCAGGTAAGTGACGCAATAAGGAACAACCTTAAGAGGGCAAGAGCTGAGGTAAAAGGTGAGGGAGTAGGCAAGGGAACAAGGGACTGGGAGGGTCAAACAAGACACACGCAAATAAGATGCCTGTGAATATCACAGAAGTAGCGCCAGTGGCACAAACACAGGGAGGAACGGGGAAGGAAGGTGAGTACGCCTATATAGATTTAGACACAGTAACAGTGGGAGGGGAGATCATAACTACACGGATGGCTTTCTCAGATGGGTTTTGCAGTGAGGAAGAAGAAGGGTCCTGCGAGGGTCAGAGGAAGGGGAGCGGAGAAGGGTTGAGTAAACTATACATAACACGCACAGACTGTGGTTCATCATGGGAATGCAGGACACATAAAGGGGGAGAAGGAGAAAGAGTGAGCAAGAGAAAACAAGGAGGAAGGGCACAACGACCACTCACACAACCAGCACAACACACACCGTATGTTAATAGGCTTAGGGACCTCCCAGGAGGAAGGATGGAGGAAGTGACAACACAGCATAACAAGGACAAGGTAGGTAAGAGGAAGGGGCATGAGGGCAGGTGGAGAGAGTAGGCTTACACAACACATTTCTGACTTCGTAGAGGAACTTTTTGACATGGAAGAGGATAGTGAATACGCACATATATCTCCCCGCAGATGTACGCCAGGGGGAGTGAGAGAATACACACAAATGCCATTGCTAGAGAGAGGGGGAGCAAGACCGCAGTATGTCCCATAGAAGCACGCAGACAAGGAGAACATTAAATGTAGGTTGCCATCATTGACCAGAGGGGCTGGGAAATGTATATACGAAATGGAGAAAAAAACTGCTGGGCTAAAGTTAGCAGTAGGCGATGTAAAGGGGCTATTCATTTCTATACTGGGTGACGCAGCAGATGACATCTGGAAAAGGGCGGGATTACCAGGGGTGACCATTAATGACACATCACATGACGGGGCACCCTTCTCAAACTGCAGACATGCATTCTGGCAAGCACTAAGAATACAATACCCTGACATGTCAGACATAGGAGCAATAACGTCATGTAAGATGCATGAGAATGAGGACCCTGTCAATTACATCCAAGAAATTCAAGAGAAGTGGCGCTTGGAAAAGCAGGAACCATGGGACAAAACACTAGCAATTTTTTAACACATACTGATACAAGGCCTCCCTGAGCCAGTACAGAGACAATTAAAGAAATTAGTGGGAATGGAAGCAAAGGCATGGCCAGAAATTCAGCTAACAATAGTGCACCATTGTAGGTTGTGGCAGGAGAAGATGAAGCAAAAGGAAGAGGATAAGAAAGCAGACGAGGCGAAATTGGTACAAAAGAAATTATCAAAATATGCAATGGAAGGTGCACTAATAACAGGCCCCACACAAGCAGTTCAAGCACCAGACGCAATGCAACAGCACACAGTAGCGCAACAAATACAACAAGCACAGGTAACTATACAACAAATGCCACCACCACCACCATATACGGCACAACACTCCTATGGTCCTCAGTTGGGGGGTGAGATATATGATGGGTTATTTATAATGCGCTTAATACCCAGAGGTTTCTAAGCGCGGACCCAGGGATCGAACCTGTGTTGCTTTGTGTCATCTTGTTTCCAAGTCGAGCACGCTGCCACTGAGCTATCCTCCTGGGACTGGATACAATCAAATGGGAAATGGTCAGATAACAAGCTATAGAGGAAGAGGGAGGATAGCAAGAGGGCGGGGATGCAAGCCACCAGCACAACAACAATAAGGGGAAGGGTTATGAGGGTACAACACCTATGGACATCAAGGGTACTCAGACAGCACTGGGGATACCCATGGCAAGCGCGAGAGCCTCCAACATGCTGGACGTGCGGAGTGGTAGGGCATGTATCATGTACATGCAGGGCAAGAAAGGCACAAGCTGGATGGGGGGAGCAGGGACAACAAGGATACAATGGGGGACAACAGACACCACAACAACAGATGGTACAAGGTCAAATACAACAACACCCAATTCCACCACAAATTCAACCAGCACAGCAGCAAGCACAACAACAAAAGACAACGGCACAACAACAACACGTCCAGACGGTGCAACAACTAACACAGATACAGGACGGTAACACACAACACAGAGAGGAACCAACGCAGCAAACACATTTGGGGAGGGTGACAATATTGGGCCACAACCCATACACAGGGAACGGACAATCACTGTACCCCCAATAGGACAGCCCAGAGACGTCCTTGCTGTGTCGCATCCTGTTGGTAATACCTAACCCTGCGGAGGAACCACGCATACAGGTGGCGATAGGTGACAAAACATTTTCCTTTCTAGTAGACACAGGTGCAACTAGGTCTTGCATAACGGAAGGGAAGTTTAACTTGTCAGGTGATGCCATGCACACCCAAGGATTCTCTGGGGCTAAAGAGCTGGTTCCTTTTACTGATAACATCTCCTTATCTGTTGGGGAGCACGACTTATCTCTACCACTGTTGTATTCAAAACAGTCACCAATAAACATTCTTGGAAGAGACATCATTAGCAGATTGAACATGACTATGGGCCTCATTACATGTTAGGCGGTAAGGGTTTACCGGTACCGGTAAGGGCACCGGTACTGGTAAACCCTTACCGCCTTACTACGAGTTCCCTTTGCAGGACCCGACCTTAACGGCTGGTTTTACCAGCCGTTTAAGTAGGGTGCCGCAAAGGGACCTTGGAGCTAATTACGGTACCGCAATTTGCGGTACCGTAATTAGCGCCTTCCCCATTCCCATTATGCCCTATGGGGGCAAAAATGGGAATGGGGAAGTGCCTTGGTGAATGGGGAATTACCGCCGCCACTCACCTTGGAGTAGGGCGGTAATTCCGCCATCCACCAAGGCGGAGACGGTAAAATACCGGCGGCAACCATGGCGCTAACAGCGCCATGGTTACCGCCTACCGTGTAATGAGGCCCTATCTCTTTTACTGACAAGGGAATAGTGTGCTCCACACCAGGCATAAATATGCTCACGGCCCGACACATACTATGGGCATATTGTGGAAAGAAGGTGATAAGGGCAGAGCCAGTGGACGGGGACCTCTTACAATATGGGACAGACATGGTAATAGCGTGGCTACCGGGTATAGAGGGCAAGATATGGAGGAGACCTGCAAAATACCTCTTCAGGCCGGAGACACCCACTGATGAAAAGGAAGGGGAAGCAATATCAGTGAACGTGGAGAGTATTGTTGCAAAACCAGGCTACATTGCCGTACGTGCCCAGGATGGGGAAGGAAAGGCATGGAGAGCAATTATAGCACTAGCTGAAGGATGCAGGCTTACACAGGTATCAGATGAGGAACTGTTCTCTGATGACAAAGGAGATGGGGAAATGGTATCCGACATGAGTGTTTACATTTGGCTGAAAGTAACATTAAAAGACATAGCTCAAAAAATGGCAATTGCACTGGAGGTGCCCTGCCCTACCAAGGTACCGTTTCATGAGGCAGACTTAGCAGCAGTACCCGCATCCTTATGGACAACTAGTCCCTATGACATGGGTTGCATCAAGAGCATTGGAGGAGTGAAAATAAAGCTGAAGAAAGGGGCAATGCTACCCAGAGTAAAACAGTACCCACTATTGAAAAAAGCTGATGAGGGGATACATGAGACAATATCCGCCCTAGTAGAGAGAGGAATACTAGTACCATCAGAGTCACCATGTAACACCGCAGTATACCCAGTGCGTAAGGCAAAAGGGGGATCATGGCGTTTCCAAGATTTAAGGCCCTTTAACCACATTGTGAAAGCAGAGTACCCTTTTGCAGCTAACCCAGCAACAATACTGTGCGGAATTCCAGCAGAGGCGTCACGGTTCACCGTGATCGACCTCAAGAACGCCTTCTTCTCCATCCCATTGCACCCTAATTCACAAGATCTAACAAGTTTCACATACCGCAACATAAGGTGGAAACACACCAGGTTGTCACAGGGGTACTGTGAGTCACCATCGATCTTTAACAGAGTAATACAAATGGATTTGGGCAATATAGAGATGGAAATCATGGTGTTGCAATATGTAGATGATATTATAATATGCAGCACTACTGAGGAAAAGCATAGGAGAGACTCAGTTAAAATGCTCACAGTACTGGCTGAGAAAGAATACAAGGTAGACAAGGAGGAGCTGCAGTACTGCCAAGAGCAAGTACTCTACATTGGACATATTATTTCACAAAAAGGAAGGAATATTGTGCCACAAAGGGCACTAGCAATACAAAACACACGACAGCCACAAACAGTGAGAGAACTGCAGCAGTTCCTGGGCCTATGCAAACTACTGCAGGGTGTGGGTCTTTGATTACAGCTCATACATAGGAAGACTGCTTGAAGCACTCAGAGAGGCACAGAGGGGGCAAAGGAAATTGGAATGGACACGAGGAATGTCAGATGCATTCAACAAATTGAAAAATGCTATTTCAACTGCAGAAGTACTAGCTACCCCAATTATCAAAAATCATTCTACATATTTTCACTTTGTGACTCAGCAGTAATGAAAGCAGTACTGACCCAAAAGACTAGCATGGCACACAAGCCAGTGGCCTTTTACAGTGGTAATCTAGACCCTGTAATGATGGGACATTTCCTGTGCGAACAAAGCCTAGCGGCCGCAGCATTCGCTATGGTAAATTCATCTTCCATTACCATGGGATGCCAAACTATTTTGTATGTGGAACATGCCCTCTTTGCAATATTGACAAAACCAAAATCAACACTGACAACACAAAGATCATCAGGATATGAGATTAATTTATCCAGGCCAGAACTGACAGTGGTGAGATGCACTAATGTAAACCCAGTGCGATTTATAGCAGAGGAATCAGTATCTTGGCCTTAGAAGAAAGAAATGACAAAAGAGTAACTATATACTCAGATAGTGCATATGTCACTTCAACAGTACACTCAGGATTAATAAAATGGGAAAGGAGAGGATTTAGGAGAGCTGATGGTACTCCAGTACAACATGCTCTCGTACTGGCCAAGCTAATCGAAGTAATTAATTATCCAGAAGAGCTAGCACTTGTGAAGTGTCAGGCACACACAAATGGTGACGACCCCATATCCAGAGGTAATGAGACAGCTGATGCACATGCTAAACATGCCGCACACTTTGGTGAAATTTGGACACTCCCAGAAAAACAAAAAGAAAAGGGGTGGGAAGACAAATGCTGATGAAAGATGGGTATACACACATCTCAGAGACACAGGTCATGGAGCTACAGGCAGCAGCACAAATGGCAGAAAAAGAACTGTGGGTAAAAAGAGGGTGTACCATGTCTCCCACAGATGCACTATGGCGCCAGAACAACACAGGGAAAGTAGTGATGCCCCTAGCACTGTTAAAAATAGCTCTGACACAATTGCACCATCCCACACACACAGGAAAAGAGGTAACTGCAGCACGAATAAAGGAAGACTGGTTCTGTCCTGAGTTAAACTCACATGTCACTAATTTCTTCAGTAACCACCTTACCTGCCATCAATTCACGGACGGTCACACACTGCAAGTGATCAAAGGTACAATACCCCAGTCTGAAGGACCCTTCCTGCACCTCCACATTGACTACGTTGACATGATCAATGTATGTCAAGGGTACAGATAGCTGATTGTAGTGGTGTGCCCATTTTCACGGTGGATTGAGGCCGGTCCATACTCCCACGCTGATGCGTTCAGAGCAGCAAAGTTCCTGTTGATGGAGGTTTTCCCAAGGTGGGGGGTATGCAAAGTGCTAAGGTCAGACAATGGCCCCCATTTCGCTAACAAGCTATTCCAACATATAACCACTCTCCAAGGGATTAGGCATAAGTTTGCATGTGCATAACATCCTCAAGCTAATCGCGTATGCAAATGCCTCAGCGGCCTCCTAAAAGAAGAAATAGCAAAAATTAAGCAAACAACCAGGAAGAGTTGGCTGTACTGCCTTCCTTTGGCCTTGTTTGAATTGAGGAATAGACCAGGGTCAGACCACCACCTCACTCCCCACGAGGTGGTAACTGGACACCAAATGCATCTCCCACTCACACCACCATCAAGGGCCATAGCTGACTGCCACGCGACCAGTACTGTTTTTGGTAATGAAATGCATGAATATTTCTCTTCTCTGGTTACTAATGCCGCTTTTATTTCTCAACAGCTTAAACGGACACAGGGCGGGTCGAAGAATGATCAACAAGGATAAGCCACCAACGAGGAACAAGAACAGATGACACAGTGGACAGTGAAAGAAGGAGATTGAGTATTACTCAAAAACTTTCGGCGAACGTGGAGCAGTCCACGTTTTACAGGGCCTTATATAATTAAAAAAGTAGCCCCCAGAGTGGTAAAGGTCAGGGGCAGTAAAACGTGGACCCACTTACACAACATCAAGCCCTACAAAGCACAGCCCCCCCCCTCTCCTCAGCGAAAGGGCCAGCGAAAGGGCCAGTGCTTCAGCAACGACACCAGGGATAGCAGCAGCCCAAGACCCAGACGCCCCAAAAGACACTAACGATCACCGCCCTGTAGGACACCCCATGATTACAAGGTCCCAGCAAAACAAATCCAATTAGCATTAAGTTAACACTCCCTAGCCTCCAGCCATTAAAGGACACTGACAAAAGTATCTGTAATACACACCACACTGTGTAAACACATGCATGCTCTCTTCTTTTTTGTCTCGCACATGCAGGAACTGTGTATTATTATTGTGGTTGTAATAAAAGAAAAGGTATATATATAAAATAGAAACAGAGTCATTGCCCAGGGGTAAATGCTGCCCTCAGATGACAATACCCCAGAAGCACTATCACACCAGTTTGTATATGTCATAAAAAGACCAAAATACCTGAAAGGAAGAAGAATTCGTATATACATTTCTTATGATAATTACTCAATCGTTTCCACACCTCCACGAAGCATTACCAGCCCTACGAGATAGGACGGTAAGAAAAGCGTGGGAAGAGCTTTTTGCCTGGGCATTGAACGATTATCTAATACACAGGGCTTGACTAAACAATACAAACAAATAACGCATATTTTCAGAAATGTTCAGGCGGGCACCTATATCATCTAAAGTAACTGCAGCAAAGGTAAGAGTTGAAATGCCAGTGGTATTAGCAACTGTAATAAAAATGATGACAATATTTCTCAACACTGGCCTGATTACTGCTGCTGTCTGGCAGGCATCGTACAACGCGTTTTTTGTGGCTGAAGTTTCAACTACTAACATATCCCCCACAAACGCTTGCAAGGAGCGCTGTGTCCGGTGGTACAACTAGCATGGGACAAAACATTAAAAGGAACAAACGTAGCATATCAAGTGATGTAAATGGGGTTGACATGTCTCACAGAATCTGCACACGTCTCCAACAACATGTGGTATAAACACATGTCGCAAGAATTGGTAAGTATACGACAAGGGACAACTGCTATGTGTGTTCATTGATTCCCTACACCATGAGCGCTTTCAGAATATTTGTTGCCACAGATGTACCTGCAACAACTGCTGAATGCTTGCTATACTTAGCATTATTCCAAACAAGAGGAAAGTTCCATGGGAAAAGGGCGACACTTCGGTGGAAATCAAGATCAACATACCCATATGAAAACAACTTAATCAAAACACTCCCCATGTATGATGATTCCTAGAAACACACTAAAGGACTCAAGTACATGGCAGAGGGACCAGAAAAAGGGTAACACAAGAGGTGACGCTGGATTACCTGCCATCCGAGTGGTATGCAAAAGAGGTTGCCGGCGAACCAGGATGCTGGGAAAGACCACTGATACTGATATATGGAAAAGTGTTCACAAAGGATGGATGGGTGGACAGAGTTGTAGGAAGCAAGATGCTGACATTGGCCAAGTCACCTGTGATGAAGGTACAAGAAGAAAATGACAAGTGCTATAAAGAATGGACGAAGAGTGCTACATTGGTAATGTGGCTAGAAAAAGAAGAGGAGCCAATAACAATACTTCCACTGACAACACCGACACTGCGTTACCAGCATGGTGGAGAAATAGACGTTGGAACAAATGAAGGTTGCAAGAGAATAGTGAAGCTTCCTGAGGGGGGTGCAGGAACAGCTGTACTAATGGATCACCACTGGGCCTGTGTACAAGAGCATACAACAGCCTGGCGCCAATGTGTGATGGAGTATGTACTATGGTACACATCAACGTACCATCACTAATGGTACCACAGAAGCACGTTAACTTAGAAAACTTCCCGAAAATGGACGAAGGAAATAAAAGAAGGAAAAGATCACTGAGGATGGTAGGAGGGAAACAAGAGAACGACACAGTACTCATTTCCAGAGTGAAGAGGCAAGGAGAACCACTGACAGGAAACTACCTATGGGGAAAATCGGACACAGCCCTGAGTGACATCCCACTAGCATACAGATTATTCAGCAGAGCAGCAATGTTCTTCTCCTCCGTCATACATCCCGGGGTACAAGCATACGCTAATGCCAATGGTTACAAATAACTAGGTGGGAGCTCTTGCTGACAATCAACTCCACTGTGAATGGATTCAACGCAATAATAGAAGAATTAAGAGCAATACGAATGGTAACCCTACAAAATAGATATGTATTGGACCTCCTGACAGCAATGGAAGGAGGTGTTTGCGCAAAAATTGGAAGTTCATGTTGCACATTTTTTTCCTGCTAATGATGAAGACAACGGTACATTATCAGAGGCAGTATCACAGCTTGCCAAGATGCACGCCAAAATGGAAGATGAAGCAAAAGGAGTGAAGAAGGATGGTAGCTGGTTTTCATACCTCTGGTCCTGATGCCATCTTGGTTATCAGGTGGCCTCAAAGTAATAGCAGGATGTGTGATTTTAGGAATGGCCGCTATACGCTATGAAGGTATGGAAGACAATGGGCCTCATTACACGGTAGGCGGTAAGGGTTTAGCGGTACCGGTATTTTACCGGTACTGGTAAATCCTTACCGCCTTACTACGAGGTCCCTTTGCGGGTTGGGGAATTTAACGCCTGCTTTTTGCAGGCGTTAAAAACCAACCCGCAAAGGGACCCAAGGAGCTAATTACGGTACCGCTATTTGCGGCACTGTAATTAGCGCCTTCCCCATTCCCATTATGCCCTATGGGGCAAAAATGGGAATGGGGAAGGACAATGGTGGAAGGGGGAATTACCGCCCCGCCAACCTTGGAATGGGGCGGTAATTCCCCTTTCCGCCAAGGCAGTGCCGGTATTTTACCGGCATGAACCATGGCGCTAATAGCGCCATGGCTCTCCGCCATCCGTGTAATGAGGCCCATTATCTAAACACATTGCTGAAGAAATGATAGGTATGCACATCTTAATGCCAGCTGAGGACGACAAGAACGCAGATATTATCATCAAGGAACGTGAGCGACTGCGCAAACAAATAATAGAAGCAGACTTGTACCCACCGTCAATCAAAGTTGAAAACCCAAGAAACCCAAAGAGCTACGTTGGGAAATGGGTTTACTGCAAACCCGGTGGTGGATGTGTTTGTATTGGTCTTTTGAAGATCATGTGGACCCATACGGACACTTGGCAGGAATAACAAAGGTATGGCGAGTAAGAGGAGACAAGAGAGTGGATAACTTTGTGGTAGACAAGTCGACCAGAGGGGGAACTGAAGGGGGAAAATGGGATGCTCCCTTCCCCCGATTCTCTGCCAGACCATGACCTAGATCATCATGGCCCAAGCACCCACCGCGAGAGGAATTCGACCCACTCACAGATGCCCCAGACGTCTACATCTACCGTGGCCATGCCCCACACGGCCAGGGAAACTGCCCGTCAGTCAAGCCACATGCTGGGACCTCTGGCGAAGTTGACATAGACCATATGGATCAACTCGACTAAAACAGCAGCACTCAAAGCCACCATCGTTAGAGATGCCATGACCACATAGCCGATGGACAGTAACACACGTGCCACCATGGACGACTGGTCAGACCCACACAAATCTCACACGAAGAACATACTCACTGCCATGACGTAATGGATCATTTACACACATCTATGCATCGTTGCTATTTTTTACATAGGCTAAACCACCGCACTGCAGAAACGCAAGACGCAAGAAGAGCTTGTGGACATGCTTGCAAATGCTTCATTGCCACTATAACTACTATGACAACCTAAGGCACTCATGTATAAGGAACCCTGCCGCTCACCGCGACCCCTGTAATATGAACCATATGCTGGCTGTCATGGATCAGGCCACAGTAGGCCTCAGCACCAGAGTAGGCCGCAACTAAGAAGCCGCAGGACCGGAGCTGCTCAGACGGAGATGCAAGTTGCTGATCATGCAGAACGAACACTGACGAGAGCCCCGCAGCCAAGGCCACGACTTTACAAATTACACGCCGCACGCTTGTAACCAAGGTTACACCTGCTGCGGCAAACTTCCTCTCGCAGCCGAAATACAAATCAAATGCTCATAATTTGGCTCCAGCCATGGTCTCACGCTTGGGACACAGACTGCAACAATGAAGTGACAAACTGGACACTGGCAGCGGTGAGAAAGGGGCGTTCCTGCAGCAAATGGCAGACCTGTCCATTGTCCTCCACTGACAGATAGTCACACATTATTTCTAACATAAGGTACACAGCGAGCTGGCAACGACGATGGTCCCAGGCTTGGGGGCTCACAGATGAACCAATCAGGGCATGGGGGGCTAACTACTGACGGCATCATAACCTAGCCAATCACTAATCTTTTCATGTATCATTTTTGGTTTAACCATTTCTAGGGTCGACCCAAGGGTACCACCTGAACTCTTCTCCACCAACCACTAACTCACCTATATGTTTGTATTTGTATTTGGTTTATTTATAAAGTGCAACCAGGCCCAGGGGCATACGGGCGCGCACGTTTTTTGATCATGTTACATAAGAGTAAAGTTACATTAGCAGGCAGTAGGCAACAGTTACAATAGTTGCGGTTACAAATAAATACATACATTGGTATTACAGGTACAAGCATACATGTTGCAATTAAGGCGGTGGGCCGAAGGTGAGACAGATAGTAATATTATTTACAATATGTACAGTGTGTAGGCAGTAAATCTAAGCTCTAAGATGTTAAGCTGTCAATGTGTCCAGGCCATGAAGCCAACGTTTGGTGTTGCGTTTAAATAGGTTGAAGGAGGTTACAGACCTGATTGGACCAGGTAGAGTGTTCCATAGCGTTGAGGCTTGTACAGGGAAACTAACTCCTCCCGAGTTATGGAGTTTGAATCTTGGTATGGACATAGTATTAACTTGAGCTGTTCTAAGTCGTCTTGTAGATGTGTGTGGGGTATGTTGGTTAGGGATGTAGGATGGTGCGAGGTTATCCCTGGCTTTGTGGGTAAGGGCAAGAGCTTTGAGGGATATTCTGTGTTCTATAGGGAGCCAATGCAGATTACGTCTAGTCTCAGACATATGCGACTTCTTAGGGATGTTGAGGGCTGCCCTAATGGCGCTGTTTTGAGTTACTTCTAGTTTGTAAATATTTTTGCGGCTAGTGCCTAAGTATAGGGCATTACAATAATCTACTTTGGACAAGACTAACGTTCTAGCAAGAGTAATGAAGTTGGGAGAGGAGATAAACGGCCTACATGCGGTAATAAGTTTACATGTGTAGGCGGCTGAAGACGCTACTGCATTCGTTTGTTTGGTGAAGTATAATGTGGCATCGAGGCAGATACCAAGGGTTTTAGTATTATTAGAGGCAGGGATGAGGTTACCATCAATAGTGAACGATTTGAAAGCAGTATTTAGTTTTTTTTAGTATAGTGTTTGTACCAAGGATAATCAACTCGGTTTTTTCGTCATTGAGACAAAGTCCATGGTGTGCCATCCACGCTTGTATTACTGTGCATATTTCATTGAGGGTTTGCTATCAGTTTCATAGTCGCCAGAAATAGGAATGAGTATCTGGGTGTCATCCGCATAATTAGTATACGTGACACCCAGATAGTCAAGGATATTGAAAAGGGGCTTCGTAAATACATTATAGAGCGTTGGGGACACGCAAGAGTCTTGCGGGACACCACACGGGACTGGTGAGGGTTCAGCCGAGTCAGTAGGAGAAAAGACCCTCATGGTTCTGTTAGCCAAGAAGGAGCTGATCCAGGCAATGGCTGCGTCGGAAAAGTGAGCTGCAGATTTCAGGTGGTGGCAAAGCGTTTGGTGGTTGACCAAGTCAAAAGCTGCGGACAGATCCAGCAATAAGAGCAGTGCTAGTTTGCCATTGTCTTTTCAAATTTGAATCTGAGTAGTGAGATCTATTAGGGCAGTTTCCGTGCCATGTCTAGGTCGGAAGCTGGATTGCCTTAGCCCCAGAAGATTGTTTGTTTCTAGATGAGCCTGTATTTGCAGGTAGGCTGCACTATCTAGTATCTTTAGTAAGAAGGGTACAGTTGTTATCGGCCTATAGTTAGATGGGTTGGCTGGGTCAAGAGTGGGTTTTTTGATTAGTGGAATGACCCAGGCGTCTTTTAGGTTATCAGGCACTACTCCCATTTTGAAGGAGGCGTTGATAAGGTTAGTAATGAATGGTGCCAGTTCATGAGCTGCTGCTTTGATAATCGGAGCAGGACAATCGTCGCCTTGGCAATTCGATGGTTTAAGTTTCCTAATGATATTTTCTACTTCCCAAATTGAGAGGGGTGAGAAACTAAATGGTTTACATGTTGGCTCAAACGTAGGTGACTTGTTAGGAAGTTGTTTGTGATCAGGGTCAGCGAGTAACAGGTATTTTTTCACATTGATTTTAGATTTTAAACAGGCTATTTTATCTAGAAGTGCCTTCTGGATGTTGCTGCACCATAGTGCATCTGTGACACATTTATCAATAGGAGCAATCGGGGATTCTAATTCTTTAGAATCTTAAAAAGTTCTTTTGTGTTAGATTCCGCTTGTTCAATCTTTTTGTTATAGGTGTCTTTTTTGGCAAGTATAATAGCTTGTTTATAGCTAGAAGTTGCTAGAATTAGTTCATTTTTATTATTTACTGAAGGGCACTTTTTCCAATGTGCTTCTGCAGTTCTCTTAGTTTTACGTAGTTCTCTAAGATGCGGCGTGAACCATGTATTCAGGTGACGTTGTGGTTTAGGTTTCTGCAATTTTATGGGGGCGATGGTATTCAAGGCTTTCAGTATTTCCTGATTGTAAATGTCTACTAGGACTGTGGGGTCAGAGGTGGCCACGTTGTCAAGAAGGGGAAGTAATAGCGGTAGGAGTTTATCTGGTGTAATGTCTTTCTTATTTCTAGTGCGGGTGGCTGGAGCAATGATAGGAGCAGGGTGTTGTGTGTTGGCTTTGATGGAAAAGGTTATTTTATGATGATCCGACCAAATACATGGATCATTGGATAGAAGATCGATCGAGCAGTTAAGGTTGGTGAGCCAGTCCAATGTTCTTCCTTTGATATGTGTGGGCTCATAAATAATATGGGTATGACCCAAGTCTGATAGGGCATTAGCTAGATCACGGGCATTATTATTCATGGGTTCATTAAAACCAAGGTTGAAGTCCCCTAGTAGGATAGTTTGTGAATTAGGTTTAGTGTTGGTGGATACAAGGGATACAATATCCTCTATGAATGAGGAAATGGGTCCTGGTGGTCGGTAGATAAGGTGCACTGTTGCTGTGTGGTTAGGTGATAATGGCAGTTTGATGGACAGGGATTCGGCAGAGGGGATTTGAGCATCCTGAATGACTCTAATGTCGTAGGTGTTTCTGAAGATGAGGGCAAGTCTGCCTCCCTTCACTTGGTTGGTGTTTCTATCGCATCTTATTATAGCAAAGTCATTTGGTATAGCAAGGGCCAGAGATGGTCCAGAGGCTGCATTAAGCCAGGTTTCCGTAACTTCGAGGAAATCAAGCTTTTCATGAGTTATGAAGTCAGCGATGTCCAGTACGTGGGCGGATAGGGACCTAGCATTCACCAAGGCTGCTTTGATGAATGTGTCTTTTGCAGGAGTTTTTTGCGATGGTAGAGATGGGCCATGTATGGTGATGGGGGCTAGCTTGCTGTCTAAATCAGTGGCCAGATTGGCTAGAGTATTGTTATTGCGCCAAAGTTTGTTGCTCTTGTGGGCGTGTGGTTGGGGGTTTTTGAATCGCAATCGTGCTCCTAGTCTGAAGTTTCTAATTGAGATGCTTGGGTGGTAAGAGCATGGTAAGGTTGGGGCGTAGTTGTTAGTGATGTTGTTACAGGATAGGGATGAGCTATTATAAAGCTTCAAGTATGAACGTTGTTTTAGTGGGGTGGTTCTAGAATTGAGTCTGAGGTTTCTATTAGTAATAGTGCAAGGTTGATTGGGAGTTGGTCTGGTAGCAAAGTGGCGTATCCAGAGTGCTGGATCATCCAAGTAAGGGTTGGCAGCGTCCATAGTAGTAGTCCACAAGGTGTGGGTAATAGCTAACTTAGGTGTGCTTGTGTGTGTTGGTTAGTATGTAGGTAGGGCTGGCCTGTCCAACGTCTAGTGTAAATGTACATTAGGTGGAGGAGTGTGGTCAGGCACCAATACATGGTGGAAGTAAGCTAAGCCAGTGGGCTGGGATGGAGGACTCAGAGTGTGTAGTGAGTACTATGTCTGAATGCAAGGCTAGTGGCACAGGCAGTACATAAGTTCAATTGAGAACACGTAGTTCAGGTTAGGCAGACTGGCAGGTGTGATGGCTAACCTTAATTCATTTAAATACAAGAAGTTACACGAACGTGGCCGTATGTAATATGTAACATCAGGTGACAACAGTTGGCTACCAATACATAGAATGGCACATGATGTTAGATGTAAGTTGGCAGAGAGTGTGAGTGCAGCTGAGCATACAGGTAGTGTGGGATGTATTTACCCATGCATCCGAGCCCTACCTCAAAACTGTGCAGTATTGACATGGAAAACATCATGATGGCCAGAGCTTCCCAGAAAATGCACAGGGAAATGCTTGAAGAATAGGCTGCCACTCATTTTTGCCGATGTTATGGGCACAGAAGGACACTGCCTAAAACCACCAGTGGACTACCCACACAGTAGTCTGAAACCATTGGGAATGGCAATGCTGATTGCCAAAAGCAAACCCATAACTGTTGGGAATTCATTTTCTTAAATCCCAAAAAGGGGTGCAGTACCAGTACTCACCACTATCAAAAAGCCGGCGTTTTAAAACCACCAGATTTTGTGTAAAACTGAATAAATGAACCCAAAGCAGGCCAAAGAAAGACTTACTGAGAGGTGGATCCAATGTAAAGTTATATTCTGAAGTGACTTGAAGGTTTATAACAAGACTGGCTGAGCTGTGGATTTCAGCAGTTTAAGTAAATTTGGACTGAAAGACACTAAAAATCTAAGTGTTTAAATTGACTGAGTGACCTACTTTTGAGTGTCACATAGGTTGCAATTGTTTAAATGTCATAGTTTTAAACTTAGAAACAGCATTCTAGCTGCATATGTAAAAATGTTTAGTTTTATTTGAATGCAGAAACTGGGGAACAGAAATGACATGTGGCTAAAAACTGGCTTAAAGAGATTCCAATTTTGCCTGGCAACTACCCCCCATCAGGAGTGAAACCTGAGTCACAGCTGTGTTCCCAGGCCTATCTGCCTTTTGCTGGCCACACTAAGGATATGCCATCTCTCTGATAATTGAATTAGGGGAACCCCCAAAGAATACAGGAGCTCTGAACAAAGCCCTGTCCTGACTCAGGCAAATGTTTTATTGGCGGGAGTCGTAAATGGAGCTTCCTCCTGGAAGGACAGGGGAGGGGCACTGCCTGTGAGAGCAAGCTGGCTTGGCAGAACTGGAAAAACCAGAAATTCAACCTTGTGCTGGGGGGAAACCACACCCCTTTGGGGCCAGAACATAACTCTAAAAAGATGAATAACTCATAGTACGGACTTGTGAAAATTATTTAAATGACACCATAATTCTTGTGATTTTTCTGCCCACATTTTAAGACGTGTTAGGACCCGGTGGTATGTTCAGGGGGGTTTTAGCAGAAAAGAGGATACTACTCAAAATGTGTGCATGTGAAAAATCTGACACTTCATCAACTAATGTCCATACTCCTTGCGCACATGTGTGTAAATTTGGGTTAATGTCCGATATTGCGAAACCAGTTAAAAAGTGCAAATGTCGCCATTTCTGAATGCAAGCTCCCAGGAAGAGCAGATTTGGACAGGGTATACCTCCTGTAATGCATGATGGGTGCATGTAATTTCAAACCACTGTGTAGCTATGAAATATGTTTTTTTCTATCAAATATAGATTGTGTGCAATTTGACAGGGGAGGATCCTCTGACCCATAAAACCTACAGCATCACTCTGACTCACAGTTCCTTCCCCAATCATGGGAGAGGGGAGAATTGGGCCAATGGCAAGTGTAGAGGGGTAGGGGCTAGTGATGCTGCACACACACCCATTTTAAAAACAGATAAAAGCAGACAGACAGGACAGATAGGGACCTTCAAATCCATTTGCAGCTGGAAGCTCTGTCGGGAAAATCCATACTTTACCTCCCTCAACCTTCAGAGAGCAGACATAGAGACTTCAAATCTATCAAATTTCCAGAACCAGAGAGAGAGCAGAGCTGACCCAGATCACTGTTAGCAGAACCAGAGACCCAGACCAGACCAGCAGAGTAGAGCTGACCCAGACGCTGTGCGCAGAAACCGTCCGTGGCGAGTGAAGAAAACCTGACCAGATCCGTGGCGAGGCCCATTTAATTCAAAAATATAGTGTGAGTACCTAGCAGAACTGTGTAGAACTAATCTCTTAGTTAAAATAATATAATTCAATCTATTTTAATCTAAGTAGAACTGCCTCCTAACTGTCACCTGTCATTTGTAAAGCTGTCACCTGCCATTTTCTAGTTGCAAGCTGCACTTGTCACTTTCAATTTTAACCTTCCAAATCCGAAAAACGACCTTTATTTAATCGCTCATATCTCCGTAACCGTTTGTGCTAGAGACTTGCAGTAACTTTCCTCAGAAAGCTGGGAATCGTGGCTTTTCTACGAACCTAGAACCGCATTCCTACCCCCGATAGTTTTGCCGCAATCGCAGAAAACGCACTCGCGAATTTGCCGCGATTTGCAAATTTCTCAACGTGTGAAAACAGCAGTTTTCTTGCTTTCAGTTGCCAAAAATTCGTTTAACTTGCTAGTTACTCCTAGATCCTTGCTAAAGTGAGCCTGGACTAATATTAACTTGATACCACTCACCCTGAACCTATAGAGGGAATTAAAAGCATTTTAGCATATTTTTCACTTCATTGCCAGCACATATAAAAGCATTTTGGGCCTGTGTTTCAAACTTCTGTAGGCTAAACTTGCTGGGGTGAACTGAATTACATTTGATTGCATTTCTGAGAACTGTGTGCTTTCCTTCCATTTCCTTACATTGCATAAAGGGGGGAGGGGATTGCCAGAGAAAAGTGATTACATTGCTTTGTTGAAATTATATTGAGTATTTTCTGTATTGCATTTCATTCAACATTACATCCATCTGAACTTAGATTAAGTATTCTCTACCACCTTATTCTTCTGTTCCTATTCACAAGTGTGCTAGTGCCAGATTCTCCGTTGTTAATCTTTATCATATCAGATTAAGTGTGATATTCAATTATTAATTTATTATAAAGCGTGATATAATATATATTGTTTAAGTTATCAAATAAACCTTTAAACTTGCAAAACAGAACTACTTCTTGGCTCAGTGGGGTCAGGGGGATTCCAAGGGAGGGGTGTTATATAGGGGTAGTCATCCAGAACGCATGAACTGGACATAAAGATATATCAATAAGGGTTTCCATTCAGTATCCCAGACTAGGCACTGACTTAGCTGTAGTGTTGAATTGAATCCTCTTACAAATTGGGGGCTCGTGCCGGACGTTTGGATTAGATCTATCACTTGTGCAGATTAATACAGCGTGCCAGCTGACCAGATACACATATCCGGTCAGATCACCACGCTGTGTTACGCTGTAAAGCACTCCTCGAAGGAACGCTCTAAGAAAAAGGTCTGTTTTGCAAAAATAAAATACTAATTTCTGTAAGTCAGGACAGAGACCAATCTCTAGAATGACGACCTTAGTAGACATGAAAATAGCCAGAGAGCACTTCTTACATAAGTTATTTGTGAGAGGTGAGTGGACTCACCAGGACCGCATGGACTGGTTGCAGGCCATCACGCAACAGATCACTGAAACAGGGTCAGATATATGGGGAGATCAGGGTCCCCTACATGTGGCCCTGAGTGAACTATACATGGCTCCTAAAGCTAAGGATGAACAAGACAAGATGGTTAGGATAGCGGCATACCTGTACCTATATGTGGGAGACATGCAGGATAAATGTACTGAAAGCCAAGATCTGGCGAATAAGCGACAGATGGCGTTAGAGAAGGTCCAATCTGACCTGGTCTCTTCTGAGCAGAGGCTGCAGGGGAGCCAGGAGTCAGAAAATGAGAGTAGACAGCACATCATTAAAATAAAGAAGGATATGGACATCCTGCAACAGGAAAAGGCTGACCAGGATACCAGATGTCTGGCCTTGCAGAAGGAGTACCAAGAAGGTTTGGACTCCCTACTGCAGAGCCAGAAAAAGCTGGAGCAACAGTTAGACTTCAATAGGGCATGTGCTGAGCAGGTAGTCACCCTGCAAAGCCACCTAGATAGGGAGAAGGCAGAGAGCAATAAACTGATTTTGAAAGACCTGGATACCCAGGCAGAGTTTGACCAGGAGCGCCAGAAAGCTGGTGCCTTCCAAAGGCAAAGGGACGACCTGGCGGCACAGATGCAGGCTCTTAGTCAGGAAAGGGATACCTTAGGCCAGGAAGTCTGCCACTTAAAAAGGAAAATGGAAGAAAATCACCTGGCCCACCAGGGACTGGGTGACCTCCAAAAAGAACACCAGAACTTGTTAGAGCACACCAGGAAGGTGGAGGATGCTCTGGCAAGAAAGGAGCAGGCCAATAGGGACACAGCTCAGGAGGTAACCCTCCTGCAGCAAAGACTGGCCCAGTGCTCCAGGACCAATCAGGAAACGCAGAGAGAGAATGAGGCTCTCTGCCAGCACAATGATAGGCTCCAACAACAGGTAGCGATGCAGGAGAGACTGATAGAGTCTAGTAAGGCCTTAACTGAGGAACTGAAGGCGCAGGCCCTTGCATTGCAACAGGGAGCAGGGGCGGATAGAGATGAGGTTCGCTGGGAAAGAGAAACTCCTGAGCATAACCCCAGGAGCCCTAGTACCAGAGGCCTTTATTTCTCTCAGTCCCTGGACTCTGCCACCCCCATGTCCCCTGGCGCACATGAGCACAGGGCCACAGGGATGGCAGATTACTATCCCAGAAGCATGGGGCTCATAGGCCAGTACCACCCAGGAATGGAGGGGCGGGCATCCGGGTATGGGCACCCAAGCACAGTGCAATTTGATGGGGAACCCCAGGAGAGTAGGCCCATTAAGGGCATCCTGAAAACCTCTGCCCAGTTAGGTCAGTGGGGTGGTATCCATCAAATCCTGGCAGCAAGGAGGGATCTGAAGACTCCTCTGAGCGGTACAGGACACAAGAGACCAGGTCCCCACATTCTGCCAGCCATTCCCAGGCTCGCAGAATCCGGGAAAACCTGGAAGAACAGACGGGAACCTCTGGGAGCAGTGCCTCTGAGTCAGAAGATGAATGGACCAGGGTTACCCGAACCAAAAAGGCCAATAAGGCAAAAAGGGCCTTGATTAAGGACCCATTGAAACAGATTAAGGCAATCAGGAGCGTCATCACGCCTTATCATAAGAACGCCAAGTATTCTGTTTGGGAGCACTTAGAGTTGTTTGAGCAAATGATGGAGACTTTCCATTTGAAGGACAGCCAAAGCTGTATCCAATATGTAAAGTGGACATTCTCCCCAGAGTACTCCAGTTTCTTTGCAGGGCTGGAGGACCAAAATCATTCAAGGTGGTCCACCTATAGGGCGGCCATATTAAAACATTTTTCTGTTCACAGAAATCCCCAAGAGGCTCGCAAGGCAGCCTACAACTTGCAGTGTGGGGAGGATCAGGCCCCACAAGAGTTTGTGCAAGAACTGAAACGTGCCTTTGCGCAGACCACCAGAACGGTGCGCACAGACAGTAGAGAATTCATTAATACCTTTTTTCATGCCTTGCCCAAATACATAATGACCCAGCTCGTGAGGGATTTTCACGAGAAAAGATCTTTAGACTATGTCATTGAACAGGCTACCCGGATCTATGAGGTGCAGAAACCGGTAGATAGCAAAAGTAATGCCCAGAAAAACCCCAAAGCCAACAGCACCCCTGCTGCTGCCAAGGTGGCAGAGGTAAAGGTCACCCCCGTTTTGGATTTGGAGATGGGGGGGCCTAAAAACCTACCTGCACCTAATAATCCTAAGCCCAGAAGGTCCTCGGGCCAGTCACAGACAGGGAGCCAGGGAGGCAGCCCCACAAATGGGGTCCCTCGCTCTCCTGACTATGTAAGTCCCCGTTACAAGGGAAATCGACCCATCCTGGGTTATGTGTGGACTCCTCCAGCCCAAGGGGGGAGATCCAGCCAAGCACTTAAACCAGGGAACTTCCCTCCTAACTTCCCACCAGAGGGCAGAAATTCTCTGAATCCTGGGCAGAACTTTTTCCCCAGGTATCCACCCAATTTCCAACCCCAAAATCATCCATCCTTCTTTCCCCAATTCCCTGAGCCCAGACAACCTAATCCGGGAGAGGGGAGGCCAAGGGTGGAGGGGTATCCAAATCTTCCCAACCAGGGGTACTACCAAAGAAGGGATAGCTACCCTTCCCGGGATCAGCCCAGGGGAGAAAACAGAGCCCCGTATCAGCCTGAGCGGGTTTCCCAGTTAGAGCGCCAGGTTCAAAACATGGCGCGGGATCTGGGTCACATACTGAGGGCTCAGCAGAACCCTCAGATCGGCATGCCGGCGCAGAACGCACCCAACTCTGGACCTGGTGCTCCAGAACAATGACGGGGGCAGCACCCCGATAACTCACCGGTTCCCAGGGAGGAGGCACAAAGGGAAGGGGGGTGTAAAGCCTTGGAGGAAGCTTCCTTCCTCACTTGTAAACAGCCCCTGGAAACCCAGGAACCGGAAACAAAATCTCTTGCCCCTGAAAGTCTGCCTCCTAAGGAGCAGAGGGGGGGTAGGAGAAACAAAAGACCCAAACAGACACAGTTTGAGGAGGAGGTACAGATCTTCCAATTTGAGGGAGAGGGATCCTCAGAGGATCCTGGGAAAAGGATCTTCTCCTTCAGAGATGGGGGAACTCCTCCCAAAGAAAAATGGGTCCCTAGGGATGCAAATCCAGGCTGGGGAGATGTGGAGACTGAGCTAACGCCGCCCACCATCTCATCCCAGAACCAACAGCAAGAAAATCCCCTGGTTCAAACCCATCCTGATGACTGCCTCCCAAAAGGGGGGGGGCGGCCCAGAACCGGAGCCAGGGGAACCCACAATGGCTCTGATCTCCAGTTGCCAATTTTTTCTTTCAGATTCCCAAGGCTCTCCACAGAGTTCTGCCCAAATCTCTTCGCTAGCGATGTCCAAAACCAGAAAGTTAGCCCACCAGTTGTCCAAAAATGTGCATTATCTGTGCCCCCTTGAGGAGAAGGAGGGAAGATATTATGCCCCGGTACAAGTACAGGGGCAGGGTACAATTTTAGCGCTGGTGGACACGGGATCTCAAGCTACCCTTCTGTCCAGAAGGGCCTTTGATGAACTGAATGCAGGAAGGGGAGGGAATTACCAAATTCCTCTCACCTCACTTCCTGGACAACTCCAGAACTTTGACGGGAAGGAAATTCCCGTCGAGGGGACGGCAGATTTGGACATTAAAATTGGGCGACACAAGTTGAAACACCCGGTCATAGTTGTGACTCCAGAGGGCACCCCTTGTTTACTAGGGAATGACCTCCTGAGAAGGTTGTCACCCCTAATAGATTGCGTAAACAAGGTCCTCTGGACCCAGACTAGCCGACCCATAAAATTAAAACAGAGTGTCAACCATGTTAGTTTAAACGGCACATGCCACATGGTTGAACAAAAATCTGACCAAGTAGAATTTCACTTCCAGAATAACCAGATTCCAGACGTGACAGTAATAGCAGCAGGACAACAGACTGGTGATGGAGGGTCCTCTCTATTTCTGAAAATCAACCTTCCTTCCAGTCTAAAGTGGTACTCCACGCTGGAAGGAAACACTCTGAGATTCTTTACTAATCCACAATCAGAAACTCCCACTCCTATAGTCCAGAAAGATGTGAAATCAGCTCAGAGCCTGGCTGATATTCAGCAAATTGGAGAGCAGTTGTTCATCCCTGTCCAATTAAATGATGGGAAGGACTCTGTTCTCGCTCGAGTGTGTGTGAACAACGGGAAGAGCTTCATCAGCGAAGCCATGTTCCGCCAACTCCCAAAAGATCCAGCCATTCCCACAGTCAAACTGATAGACAAATGGGAAATGGACCTGGAAGCACCTAATTCCAAACATCTCCTGCCAAGCAGGTGTATGCTCAAAATATCCATTGGCAACAAGAGCATAGTCCACAATTGTTGGGTCGTGCGAGACGTCCCTGCCGCCTTTTACTTCGGCAGTGACATTCTCAATCGCTTTGCCATTAGTTTGGACCTAATAAACTTCAAAGCTTGGTCCCGATTAGCGGATAATCCCATGGGCTTTGATGATCCAGAAAAAGCATTTAGGTCAGCTCAATTGCTACCTTATGCAGTTGAAATTCAGGTTAAAGAGGAAGTCACCATCCCAGAAAGGACCCGACAATTCTCCCTGGAAGTGAAAGTTAAAAGGGGACAAGAGTTGAAAAACCCTGATGCTTACATACATCTAAATGCTTCTCTCCAACAGCAAGGGTTCGGGGTAAACCCAACACCATTAGTCAACATAGAACATGACACCATTCTAATAGAGGTGGATAACAGCGACTTAAAGAGAATTACTCTAGCCGCAGGCACCATTATTGGAATGGCGGTTGATGACCGACATTTTTCCATCGATTTAGGTAATGAACTGTTAGGGCCAATCCCCAAGGACTGCTTTGACAGTGACAGTGATGACAATACAACACCGGACAGGATTTTTACCCGGCATGGGGGGAACTTCCTGGTGTACACTTCCTGCCCCTATGGTAAGGAAGATGTGACTTGTGACTTCAGGAGGGATGAGGTGATTTTCCAGGTCCATGAGGGCTGCCTGTCCCACCTGAAGCCTCCGGTCCAAATCAGCACTCTGACCAGGGACTTCTCCACCCAGCTGGAGGAGGCCGCGGAGATAGCCAAACCAGAAGTCTTTCCAGGCTTCAGGCAGATGGTGGAAGAGAGAGTCAACCTAGCTGATGCCTGTGTGACTCTGGAACAAAAGCAAAAGTTGAAACAAGTTTTCTTGGATTTCCAAGATCTCTTTGCGGTAGACTCATATGACTGTGGTCGCACTGACATCCACACAACAACAATCCCCACGGACCCTGGCATGACTCCTGTGTTTGTGAAGCAATATCGCTTGCCTCTCGCATCAATGGAGTCCCTTACTGAAATAATTAAGAACCTTGAGTCCCGGGGAATAATCCGTCCAGTCCACAGCATCTTCAATAATCCGGTGCTGGGAATATTGAAGCCAAACGGCCAGTGGAGACTCTGCGCTGACCTCAGGGAGCTCAACAAACGGGTCCATACTTCCCGATGGCCTCTGCCCTACATTGACCAAGGGCTGGCCCAGATCCAGGGGTCACAGGTATTCACTGCAATAGACCTGACCAATGGATACTGGACCGTGCCTGTCAGCAGGGAGGACCAATACAAACTGGCTTTTACCTTTGGGGGCCAGCAGTATACATGGACCCGGACTCCCTTCGGATACCTTAACTCCGGCAATGAATTCAACATCTTCCTACATAAGGCCATGCCCGACCTAGGTGCGAGGGGTAACCTGGCTTATGTAGATGATGTCCTCATCAAAAGCTCAACTGTGGAGGAACACATAGCGGAGATCCGTTATGTTCTGACACAGTTGAGGGCCGCCGGAGCAAAACTTTCCTTTCAGAAAGCACAGTGGTGTAGAACCCGTGTTAATTTCTTGGGGCATGAGATTACTCCTCAGGGTCTCTGTCCCCAGGAAAAGAAAGTGGAAGCACTTCAGAAACTGAAAGACCCCACAACTCTGCGGGAACTAAGGAGCCTCCTTGGACTGACTAATTACAGCAGAAAGTTCATTGAGGGCTACGCAGAGATCACCAGACCCCTGATTCATCTCCTGAAGGGGGGGGTCAAGTGGGAATGGGGTCCAGAACAAGCCGAGGCAGTAAGACAACTCAAAAGAAGCCTCTCACAAGCGCCCTGCCTAGCTTACCCTGTCAGAAACAAGGAGTTCTTCCTGGAGACGGGGTTCTCTAATACGTGCTTGACGACAGTATTATACCAAAAGCATGACAAGGTCAATAAAGTAATCTCCTATGCGAGCAAAACTTTATCCTCTGTGGAGGAAAAATTCAACGATTGTGAGAAGGCACTCCTGGCAACGGTGTGGGCATTGAAGAATTACCGCCCGTTTATCCAGGGGGAACACATCATAGTGGAGACTCCACACCAGCCTCTGCAATATCTCCACAGTGACAGAATCCGGGCCGGAAATGTGAGCAATTCCCGAATTACTTCCTGGATTCTGTCAATGCAAGGCTTTCCTGTGGAGGTCAGATATGGCCAAAACAAGAAGAGTCCCCTCGCGCAAGGTCTGGCTGACTTGCATGATTGTGCCAGAGAAAACTGTCTCGAGGACGAAAGTCTAAAAATAAAGGACAACAGGGAGGCATACGTTAATTCCCCACACAAAGTCTTTGAAGAGGACAAGTGTGAGGGAATGCCCACTGTCTATGTGGATGGATGCTCTTACCATGTTGACAACAACGGGGAGAAAGAACTGGTGGCTGGCGTAGGGAATGCATGGGTGAATGAGTCCCCAGAACCCTCCGCTGGATACAAAATTGGTCCCCGAAGTAGTCAGGTGGCAGAATTGATGGCTGTGCATCAGGCCATCCTCACTGCTGTCCAGCATCAACTCCACGAACTGGTCATAATCACAGATTCGGATTATGTACGGAACGGGTTCGTGGAGCACCTGGTTAATTGGAAAACCAGAGGCATGTTATGTGCTAATAACAAACCCTTGAAACATGGGAAGTTGATCCAAAACATTGACGATCTGGTCACCTCGAATGAGATGACCATCTATTGGAAAAAGATCAAGGGTCATTCCAAACTAGAGGGACCAGACAAAACTGGAAACGACTTAGCTGATCAGCTGGCCAAAACCGGGGCCATCCAAGGGGATCTAACCGAAATAGAGTCCCTGTTGGGGGAAATCCAGGTCACTGCTATCACTAGGTCCCAGACAAATGCTCACAACGACCTTTCAATTGCACAATGGAGTAAGGAGACCCCTGATGCTGATTTGATTACCGCTCAGAAGGGGGATCCAATAATTGGTAAATTTTACCAGCACCTTGAGGACCCTGAGAACTTTCCCCTGACGGATACCGATTACATTGGGAAAGAGGACCTAAGAGTGTTGATGAAATGTCCAAAAATGTTCCGAATCCAAGACGGTTTGCTGGTAAGGAAATCCAAAGCTGGCCACGATCAGTGGGTGGTTCCTACCTCATTCCGAAGCCTGATGTTAAGTCACGCCCATGATGCGGCCACCGCCGGTCATAGGGGGTTTCATACAACACTTGAGACCTTAAGAGAGGTTGCCTACTGGCCACACATGGGGCAGGACCTCGACCAATACTTGAAGGGGTGTCTTGTGTGTGCACAATTTCAGCCATCATCCCTCACGCACCGTGCGCCTCTCCAAAAGAGGGGGATGACACTGCCATGGTCAGATTTACAAATCGACTTTGTAGGCCCCGTGATTCGCTCTGCTAGGGGGAATAAGTACATGTTGACTGTGACATGCTTGTTTACCAAGTGGGTGGAATGTCTCCCAGCCCCAAATTGCAAGGCAGAAACCGCAGCTGCCTTGATGATTAACCACATCTTTTCCCGTTTTGGTCTACCTCAAAGGATTGAGTCAGACAGGGGTAGCCACTTCACCAGTGAAGTAATGACAAAGATGTGGGAGATACTGGGGGTCAAAAGAAAGCTACACATTGCTTACAGGCCAGCTTCTTCTGGAGCAGTGGAACGCTACAACCGGACAATTGTGAGCATCTTAAAAAAGTTTGTCGCAGATTCTGGGCCAAGTTGGGATATCCGATTACCTCTGGTCCTAATGGCCATCAGATCTACCCCTTCATCTGCAACCAAAATGTCACCATTTGAGTTGATGACTGGGCGCAAGATGGTGCTTCCTCAGCATTTGCTCTACAGGACCCAAGAGTAGACACTGATAAATGCCTCCACAACTCATGAGTATGTGGAGAATTTAAGGAAACACCTTCAACATGCTTTTGCTTACGCTCAGCGGAATCTAGAAAGATCGGCTGATAGCATGAAGACCCATTATGACCTGAAAACTTCCAGGAAGGAATATCAGGTGGGGGACCGGGTCTATCTATACAATTTCCAAAGGAACCAGGCAAAACAGCGGAAATTCTTGCCTACATGGAAGGGACCCTTTGAGATTATAGACAAAATCTCTCCTGTGGCCTACAAAATCCACATCCCCAAAGGTCCTTTGGCAGTGGGGGAAGACAAGTGGGTCCACATAAACCAGTTGAAATGTTGCCATCCCAGGCACACTCTGCAACAACTGGAGGAATCCTCTGGAATCCTAGCGGGTACTGTCTCAGACTAATTCAGTTCCAACCATAAAACATACCACATCTAGTCTCTAAAATATTGTGATTTGCATGAAACTGTCTCTTAGTTATACTGTTTTTTTTTCAAAATAAGAATGTAATGTTTCGTTATGATGAAATGCATATGCTGCCCCACTATCTCAACAGTGGTGGAAGAAATGTCCATGAATAGGTATTGCCGCTCTTCCTTTGTCGTCCTAGGAGAAAGAAAACCTGGAGACGGGCCAAGGAGGATGATCCGGAGACGGGAACGAAGATCCAATGGGCCCGGGGTACCGCCCAATATTCCCATCAGGACCGGCGAGGAGAACCGATCGACCAGTACCGGATGGAGGAAAAGATGCTGAACTGTGCCATCTATTGGAAGAAGATGAGGAAACATCCCAGGTCTTGCGAGTCCCATCAGTGAAACCGAATGGCCATTGCAAGAGGGGGGCTTGTGGGATGTATTTACCCATGCATCCGAGCCCTACCTCAAAACTGTGCAGTATTGACATGGAAAACATCATGATGGCCAGAGCTTCCCAGAAAATGCACAGGGAAATGCATGAAGAATAGGCTGCCACTCATTTTTGCCGATGTTATGGGCACAGAAGGACACTGCCTAAAACCACCAGTGGACTACCCACACAGTAGTCTGAAACCATTGGGAATGGCAATGCTGATTGCCAAAAGCAAACCCATAACTGTTGGGAATTCATTTTCTTAAATCCCAAAAAGGGGTGCAGTACCAGTACTCACCACTATCAAAAAGCCGGCGTTTTAAAACCACCAGATTTTGTGTAAAACTGAATAAATGAACCCAAAGCAGGCCAAAGAAAGACTTACTGAGAGGTGGATCCAATGTAAAGTTATATTCTGAAGTGACTTGAAGGTTTATAACAAGACTGGCTGAGCTGTGGATTTCAGCAGTTTAAGTAAATTTGGACTGAAAGACACTAAAAATCTAAGTGTTTAAATTGACTGAGTGACCTACTTTTGAGTGTCACATAGGTTGCAATTGTTTAATAGTCATAGTTTTAAACTTAGAATCAGCATTCTAGCTGCATATGTAAAAATGTTTAGTTTTATTTGAATGCAGAAACTGGGGAACAGAAATGACATGTGGCTAAAAACTGGCTTAAAGAGATTCCAATTTTGCCTGGCAACTACCCCCCATCAGGAGTGAAACTTGAGTCACAGCTGTGTTCCCAGGCCTATCTGCCTTTTGCTGGCCACACTAAGGATATGCCATCTCTCTGATAATTGAATTAAGGGGAGCCCCCACAGAATACAGGAGCTCTGAACAAAGCCCTGTCCTGACTCAGGCAAATGTTTTATTGGCGGGAGTCGTAAATGGAGCTTCCTCCTGGAAGGACAGGGGAGGGGCACTGCCTGTGAGAGCAAGCTGGCTTGGCAGAACTGGAAAAACCAGAAATTCAACCTTGTGCTGGGGGGAAACCACACCCCTTTGGGGCCAGAACATAACTCTAAAAAGACGAATAACTCATAGTACGGACTTGTGAAAATTATTTAAATGACACCATAATTCTTGTGATTTTTCTGCCCACATTTTAAGACGTGTTAGGACCCGGTGGTATGTTCAGGGGGGTTTTAGCGGAAAAGAGGATATTACTCAAAATGTGTGCATGTGAAAAATCTGACACTTCATCAACTAATGTCCATACTCCTTGCGCACATGTGTGTAAATTTGGGTTAATGTGCGATATTGCGAAACCAGTTAAAAAGTGCAAATGTCGCCATTTCTGAATGCAAGCTCCCAGGAAGAGCAGATTTGGACAGGGTATACCTCCTGTAATGCATGATGGGTGCATGTAATTTCAAACCACTGTGTAGCTATGAAATATGTTTTTTTCTATCAAATATAGATTGTGTGCAATTTGACAGGGGAGGATCCTCTGACCCATAAAACCTACAGCATCACTCTGACTCACAGTTCCTTCCCCAATCATGGGAGAGGGGAGAATTGGGCCAATGGCAAGTGTAGAGGGGTAGGGGCTAGTGATGCTGCACACACACCCATTTTAAAAACAGATAAAAGCAGACAGACAGGACAGATAGGGACCTTCAAATCCATTTGCAGCTGGAAGCTCTGCCGGAAAAATCCATACTTTACCTCCCTCAACCTTCAGAGAGCAGACATAGAGACTTCAAATCTATCAAATTTCCAGAACCAGAGAGAGAGCAGAGCTGACCCAGATCACTGTTAGCAGAACCAGAGACCCAGACCAGACCAGCAGAGTAGAGCTGACCCAGACGCTGTGCGCAGAAACCGTCCGTGGCGAGTGAAGAAAACCTGACCAGATCCGTGGCGAGGCCCATTTAATTCAAAAATATAGAGTGAGTACCTAGCAGAACTGTGTAGAACTAATCTCTTAGTTAAAATAATATAATTCAATCTATTTTAATCTAAGTAGAACTGCCTCCTAACTGTCACCTGTCATTTGTAAAGCTGTCACCTGCCATTTTCTAGTTGCAAGCTGCACTTGTCACTTTGAATTTTAACCTTCCAAATCCGAAAAACAATCTTTATTTAATCGCTCATATCTCCGTAACCGTTTGTGCTAGAGAACCGCATTCCTACCCCCGATAGTTTTGCCGCAATCGCGGAAAACGCACTCGCGAATTTGCCACGATTTGCAAATTTCTCAACGTGTGAAAACAGCAGTTTTCTTGCTTTCAGTTGCCAAAAATTCGTTTAACCTGCTAGTTACTCCTAGATCCTTGCTAAAGTGAGCCTGGACTAATATTAACTTGATACCACTCACCCTGAACCTCTCGAGGGAATTAAAAGCATTTTAGCATATTTTTCACTTCATTGCCAGCACATATAAAAGCATTTTGGGCCTGTGTTTCAAACTTCTGTAGGCTAAACTTGCTGGGGTGAACTGAATTACATTTGATTGCATTTCTGAGAACTGTGTGCTTTCCTTCCATTTCCTTGCATTGCATAAAGGGGGGAGGGGATTGCCAGAGAAAAGTGATTACATTGCTTTGTTGAAATTATATTGAGTATTTTCTGTATTGCATTTCATTCAACATTACATCCATCTGAACTTAGATTAAGTATTCTCTACCACCTTATTCTTCTGTTCCTATTCACAAGTGTGCTAGTGCCAGATTCTCTGTTGTTAATCTTTATCATATCAGATTAAGTGTGATATTCAATTATTAATTTATTATAAAGCGTGATATAATATATATTGTTTAAGTTATCAAATAAACCTTTAAACTTGCAAAACAGAACTACTTCTTGGCTCAGTGGGGTCAGGGGGATTCCAAGGGAGGGGTGTTATATAGGGGTAGTCATCCAGAACGCATGAACTGGACATAAAGATATATCAATAAGGGTTTCCATTCAGTATCCCAGACTAGGCATTGACTTAGCTGTAGTGTTGAATTGAATCCTCTTACAGTAGCGAGCATGTAGGCAATGATGGCAAAGTATTGCAGTAATTAAGCATAGCGCATGGAGACGGTTCAGGCAGTTACTGGCGCTTAGTGGATTAATCTACAGAATGTGGTCGAGTAGATGAAGTGGAGCATGGGTGCCGTGAGTGCTGGGCGAGCAGGGGAGTCGCAAGAACAAACAAAGTCACATGCTTCTATGTTGCCAATGTAATCAACAGTTATGTGCACAGCCAGCCAGCAAGAGCAGTGAGGGTGCGCATGTAATGGAGACAATAGTGAGGACATATAATGGTTGCGCATAAGTAATTACCAGTTATCAGTCATCGCTATCATCGGGACGGCGGCAGAGCTGATGCAGGAGGTTGGCTAGAGGTTGGTGCTCAGGCGGTCAGCAGTATCAGGGTGCCCAGAAGCTAGGAAGGCGCAAACGTGCAGGGCAATTGGGCGTTGGTAGATGCGCATAGATTGGAGCGAGGGGGAGCGGGCAATTACAGTAGGGTGGATCATCAAGCACAGATACAACGTGCAGTGAGGCGCGGGTGCACAATAATGGCAATATGAAACTTACGGCAACATAGTCTTATCAAAAGTCATTTGCAGGTCATTTACTCACGGGCCCCCTGAGCGAGGCTGAATTCACCGTTGTAATGGGTCAGGAATCTGGCAGGGGGTCTGGGCGAACGGCGAGGAAGGCTGAGGACAGGCGAAGACAGGAATTGGCCTTATTGTCCTGGGCCTTAACGGGCCCACAATTTGCGGGCCCGTTATTAGCTCCTTCCCCATTCCCATTTTAGCCCTATGGGGGCTCAAATGGGAATGGGGAATGGTTTTCGAAATGGGGGCTTACCGGGTCCGCATCGGTCGGAATGTCCCGGTAAGTCCCCATTCCGACACCACGGACCCGGACCCGAGTTTGGAGGCAGCCATGGTGCTATTAGGACCATGGCTGCCTCCAAACTTGGAATGACCCGCAGTCTAAAAATAAAACGGATTTATCTATGATCCACTCTTAGTCATGTTTGCAGAAGAGTTAGGAATACAATTCCATTCATAGCCTGTATGATTTACTCTATGCGGGTCTTTAATAATTCGTTTTGCCCATTAAGTGCCACTGCATTGGAATACAGCTAGAAAGAACATGACATGCATGCGAGGAGGGGCACACAGTTTGTGGGTGTTTGGTTATTTACCCACCCATTGACTGCCAATGTCCCTATGGCTGTCCCCACCTACCACTTGCCCACCTACCACTTGCCGTTCCCTGCCCAAAACACATTGGGCCCGATTCATGGAATTGTTTTGCACAGCTCAAAGTGACTTTGCACTGCTGAAAAGTGACTTTGCACTGCTGACAGAAACCCTGTTTCATGGAACTGCGCAAAGTCAGTACAAAGTCATTTCTGCAGTAAAAAATGACTTTTCACTGACTGCACTGCAAAAATACACTTTGCACAATTCCATGGATCAGGGTTTGTGTCGGCAGTGCAAAGTCACTTTTTAGCAATGCAAAGTCACTTTCAACCCTGCAAAAAATTCCATGAATCGGGCCCATTCTCTTTAAGCTAGCTCTTTTAAGCAGTAACATCAAGCTTGGGTTTCCAGTGCTGTTTGTTAACAGCCGGCTGAGAGCTAATCGCGTAATTGCGGCTGTAAATGTGCCACGGGTGTAGTAAAAATATCTTCACCAAGTTCAACCACTTGATGTATATACACTTCTTCTTTGCACTGTAGTCCTGTTAAAACAAACATTGACAATGCCAACAGTGCTGGCTTGTGCAAGGCATTTGGCAAGCTCTGCGATCATAGTCGCAGGTAAACGCCGCATTTTTCAGCTGTTGCCATATTATGGCCAGGTGCTAACATTATGACAGTGCGCCTGTCCCATCCCTTCATAAAAGCCCGAACTGTTGGCTTTGCTCCAGTTTAGTTGTATTGCTTATGACTGTGGGCCTCATCACGACTTGGGCGGTAACGGTAACGCTATTAGCGCGGGCGGTATTCGCCCTTCCGCCGAACTCCCCGGCACTAATAGCGTCGGATCACGAGTTCGGCGGTAATGTAAGTTCCCATTCCCCGCTGAGCCCATTCGGGAATGCCCCATTCCCCATTGGGCTCAATGGAGAATCTTCGCGCTAATACCGCCGGCGGATTTCCCGCCGGTGGTAATAGTGCAAATTTTCGGCGGATTTCCCCCCAGCTCAGAGCTGGGGCGAAATCTGCCGAAGCCCTGATTCGGCAGACCCTTAAATCCGGCGGTAACAGCGCTACTGCCGGATTTAAGGGTTACCGCCGAAGTCGTGATTGTCTTCGGTTGCATTTAACATTGGCATTGGCAGCAGTAGCTTACCATTTTAAAAGCTTCGAGCCATGTGATGTGGGTTTGTGCCATGACATTCAGTCTTTATTTGAGCACTACTTTGCACATATTTATTTACGTTGGTTGCAAGATGCGTCATTGACTGGCTTTCATGGATTCTGGTTGGAATGCACACATCATGAACAGAAGCGATTGTGTAACAGACTGGGCAGCTGGCTCTGCGGGGGGACTGTTCCATGCTCCACTGCCTCGTTCTCTGTTGTGCTGCCTGTGCTGCACCGTTTACAGTGCCTAGTCACTCATGCATGGTGAATTACCAAAGCCAAGAGTGGAAAGTGAAGGAGGAATGACACATTGCAGTCAGCAGGGCCCTAATCCCCAAGGAAAGTGGTTAGTTACCTGTTCAAACAAACACAGGCTACACTAATCAGCGCCATAAAGATTTCAAGAAATGCATTTAATCTACAGCAAAGAAAGGTAAACACAGGGCGGATAAAGAGGGTGTAGACAATACGCAGTGCTGATCAAAGACTCGTCCCCTGCAATTGTACTAAAGAGCAGACAATGTTCTCAAAATTAATTTACCTTAAATGTTGGCATTTCAGCCATGTCACTTAGTAAGGCTTTCATTTTTGTCATATTATTCAAAACAGAAATACACAGGAAAAATAGGTTGATGCTCATGAGATTAACGCAGGTTCGATCTTGAAATACGTCAGGCGGTATTGTGCGCAAGTCTTAAGTGTTCTTTTGGCAATCTTTTGTTTAAACTGTCTCCTTAATACCAGCTGTCAGGAGAAAGCATTTAGTAATCCTAGGCCGATACACGTATTTCACCTCGGCAGGCGTGTGTGCTGCCAGTGGTTGGAGGCACGCCTGCCCCAGCGAAAGTGGCTCATTCTCTGGGTGATCACCTGGGAGTAATGCTGGGCAACTTCCAGAATTCGGAAAAGAGATGGGGGTGGCAATGGCACAGGAAGAAAAAAGGGATAGCCACTGACAACAAAATGGGTACATTATGGGCAGTGGCGTGGAGTTTTGAAAATTTTCGCTGAGATTTTTTAAAACAAGTAGGCAACCAGCATATCTTCACAAAGCACCAAATCCTTAGCACTCAGAAAAATCAATCATTATTCCATATACATCCTATATTGCCTGCATTCACTGTGACTCCAGTCCAGGAACCAGCAGAAAGAGAGACATGGTGAGGAATGCTGAAATTGGCAACATGGTACAGTGGCAACAAAGTGGCCTGAGCCATCAATCTACAAGCCATCACCATGAGAATTCACCTGTTTATCATAAACATGTTCAACCATGCAACACACAGACCACGACATTGATACATATGTTAATTTAATTTGTAAGGGCAATTTCACATTTGTAACCTCGAAGGTTACTAAAATCCGAAGTAAACCTACCATTGTTTCAACGTGTGGTGGTGTTATATATCAAAAATTACAATGCTTTATTGTGTTGCATTATATCTTTACAGTTCCCAGTACTTCCCTTGCTGGACCTGTACCTGCCTGCAGAAGCAAAAGTCTTATTTTTCATTAATATAGAATGCATGAATCCAAGAGTCACATGTATGGCGTTCAGTGGCACTGCCTTGCCAAATATTAGCACACTTTTCATGAAGGTCTCTGCTGAATTAAGAGACTTCATTGGCCAGATGCAGAATGTAAGTAAGGGAGGTCGCTCCTGTGAGCCGTATTGAAAGCACATATCAGACTAAGTTTGTAAATTTTTGTGGCAATTAGGAAACCCCAAAGATGTTCTTTTGCATCCATCATCTCTTGGACCATCTCTGTTTGTTGACTTGAATGGTCTACCATTGTCCTTCTTTTAAAACGAGCCCAGTCACTTCTCGATGAATGTTATTGTATATGTTTCGTTCCATTGTTTGAAGGTAGTTAAGCACCTTAAGTGCCTGATTCACAGAGGATTTTTCAATGGGATTGAGCCATTTTAAAATGCTTCTGCGAATCAGCTCTAAATGTTTTGCTTGAAGGGCCATTCATTATATATTCCAAAAATCTAGATTGTTGAGTCTGATCCAAATCACAAGATTGATTAGATGTGCTTAATTCAACTGTACACAGGACATCATTTAAAGCACAATAAAAAGGTTATTGTTTAAGCAGATTCAGACCCGATATTGTCTGTTAATACTGGTATGCACTGGTTCAATTTGCTACCAAAATTCCGACTGTACAAAAGTGAATGCACTTCCTACTTATGACCTCTTATTCTGGCACCATGCCAGGCATGTTAATTATTAAAGAAACATATTGTTCATATTGTTCAGTAGTGAGGTTTTATGGCAAGGCACCTCAATTGATTTCTTTATAATGACTATTTCAATAGTGTAAAGAGAACGATGTTATATTTAAATCAATAATAACCTGGACCTCGAAGGCAATTATTGATATTGCACCATAAATGGCCTAACCTTTTGAGGGAAGTTTATAGAAAAAGTACCACTGAAAATGCAAGAGCTTGTAGCTTGGATCATATCAGTATGGTTCCCACCCGCATTGTAGAATCAAGGACCCTGAACAGGGTGGATGTCACGCTGTGCATACTGAGTAGGGACGATTCTGGTTGCTCTTGCTTCTCAATCTCTCAGCATCTATTGATGTGGTCAACCAATGAGTATTGCATTCCATTCTTTCGTCCCATAAAGGTCCAGAAGGTTACTGTCTGGGGATGGTTGTCACATTCATATCTGGGCGTTCTTTATTCATCCAGATGGGACATCCATGGGTGCCTCGCTTCTCTTGTCTTTTGAAGTGCCCCAGAGATTAATATTATGTTTATGTGACATATTAGTGAACATCAGAAAAACCAAAAGTTGATGGCTGGAAGGTTTTGAATAAATCATATCCACAGGCACAGCTCTGGGCCACCTTCCAGACCATCGTTTTTCCCCTTGTGTAAGGCTTGGCAGGCGAAGAACGATGGTCTGGAGGGTTGTCCAAAGCAAATACCAGAGATTTATAATTAATTGTAAACCTTCCAGTCATCACCTCTTTGTTTTGCTATATTATTGAACATCTACATTAAATGGTTTCAGGTTCAGGCATTATCATCTATCAATATGAGGTTGACACCAAACTTTATTCTTGGTGATCATCATTGTAACTTATTTATTGCTACAAGGTCTTAGAGGAGCATGTGGACACATGTTTCCCTAACTACCGCCCCCTCAGCGCCATCATACTGGAACAGCAGGAGAAGGGCCCTGTGTGAGACTCCCTGTGTTATGCCTCTACCTCATTGAGTGTATGAGAGATGACATGCACTCAGACAACAATACCGAATGTACGCTCACACTGAAAGTCTGGAAAGATGCCCTATGGAAAGATGTCAGCACACACCATTGGGCATCATGGAACGCAAAGTGAAATCTGAGGTGGGCAGAGTGTTGTCAAAAAGAAGATATATGAATCTATGCTGAATCGATATAAAAATACATAAGAGTGACAATGTAACTGAAGTAACAAGAGAAACATGTACTAGACGATGAAATAATCATGAATACAGAAGATAGAGTAACCTACTGACCAATAAGTGTAAATACACAGCAACACAAGGTAGAAAAGATACATAGAAGCTTGCTATAGAGGAATATATAACGTGTCATGGATGGCCATTATTGGAAAATGGACGCTGGCTCATGTAAATATTGAAGTAAACTACCTCAGAAGCCGATCAGGGTTGGAGAGTCACTGGAAGAACAGCTTTGTGTGCAAAACAAAGAGGAGTCGATGTTGGCTTAGGATCAAGGATTTTTAAGGAATAGCTATAAAGCACAAACGGAGGACTCATTGACATGAGACATATTTCTCTTAGATTAAAGAAGAAGAAAACATTTGCAAGAGCCAAGTTTTGGACAATTAAAAGTGTATAAAGTGTATGCCAGGTAGAGTGAGCACGTCTCTAGAGGCCAAAAGGCGCAATGACTTCCAGTATAATTATATTTAATAGCAATAAATAAGAGGTTGAAATGGACAAATTCGTGGACTCTTCACACGTGATTCAGAAGTGGAAATCGAGGGCTATACATTAAGCCTCAAATTAAGATATTGATGTGCTTTCCCTCCTTGAATGTCCTATAACAGAGAGCACGCTACAAGGTCATCCACAGACAGGAAACTTTGGCTCATGGCCGGACTGAGGAGAGATGATGGAAAGTAGAGAGTAATCTGATGTGATTCAAGCACCTGAGGTTTGTCTCATTACTGGCTGCTAGCCGAGTCGAAAGTCCAAGGTTGGATGGGAATGCCAACCAATCAGTGGGTCTATGGGGCAACCTGCTATACAATCTTGCATAGACCAATCCGCTGCCATTTCTTTTGCTATAATCTATATTATACATATGTAGAGGTAGTATGAGGGTTGTTTTACAGATAGGAGACAGTCATTGAAGTACTAACCTGTATAACTTCTATAAATAGACATGTTCTCCTAATCCAATCCCTCTAGCTAATAGGTGTTATGGTTTGCCATGTAGAATGACATCATAGATGACACATATTAGGGTATAAAACCCCTGTGTAATCAAGTTTGTTTGTTAGTGTGCAAGCATATCTCTTTTTTTAAACTGTGTTTTTATTGGCATGTATTCAAGACAAAACAATCAAGGCACATATCACCAGAATAGGGATACTTTATTCCAACAAAAGCCCCACTGCCTACACTTCCCCAAAACAGACCGAGCCTAGGCATTAAGTTGCCCTAAATTTGTGCCGGACATTTGAGAAACCCGCAATAGGTTCCTTCTAAACCTGGAACAATCTCTCCCAACCATACACATGCTAACTCCACTAGGCACCTCCCATCCACCCCTCCCACAACCAAATAGATAATTCAACAATTAGATCTGCTCCATGTGTTGCGGGACCCCCCTCTTGAGTGTCTCTGGTGCACAGACTTTGGTAAAGACAATTTCAGTATGTCGGCCCCCTTAACCTTCTATGTCCCTCATGTTTCCGTGCACCCACTGACAGCCAACTGAAATTTCGGTCATTCCATGCCCTTCCAGTACAGAAGCAAAAACCATTCCAGTGGGAATGTCCGTCAATCTATCCATAAAGATCATGGCGTGCACTTTCCTTTCCCAAACTTCCTTAGTCAGGAGGTCTTCATTCTTCCAGCCTTGGGCCAGCTGGACCACTCTTAGCATCGCCTCCTACATTCTAGGAAGTCTATGTTCATCCCTATCTTTTGTGGGAATCCTCAGGAGCATCTGCAAGGGATCTAGCTCTAGCTGCATCCCAGTCATATCGTTCATCCAGCTCAGCAGTTCCTCGCAAAATATCTTACCCATGGGGCAGTGTCAGCACATGTGTGAAAGAGAACCCACCTCAGGTGCGACTGTTATATTTCCGAATAATCTAGGCAAACAACAAAATATACGCTTTTAGAATAATGTTTATCTACATATTTCAAGTTTAAACATATATAGTTAACACCCAATGTTGTTAATATCTCTGTGGAGTGTTTTTATACACGCCAATGCGCCACACTGCACCCCTTTGCCAATGGGGAAAGAAAACTGCCAAAAATGGAGGCAATAACCCCTGTGCGCGCTAAATCTGCAAAATTGTGCAGAGTTCATAAACCACCAAAAAAGCTGAACGCCCTGCCACATACACAGGCAAAGTGGTGTAAAAGCAGGAATCACTTCTGTCATCTGTCATCTGTCACCTGAAACAAGGCCACAGAAGGGCCTAATCCGAAAATGACCTTAAAAATTCTGTCACTTTCCCAGAGAATTATGAAAAGGAAAGTGTGCTGAAACCATGGATTCTCCAGGCAGTCAGAGGAATCCAGGCCTCCCTGCCTGGTAGCTGCTTAAAGAAACTAGCTGTCAAACCCATTTAAAGGTGTTTCTTTTTCTGGAAGAAATTTCAAATCCACTATTTCAAGCATATTTGTGAAGAGCTAATTCTTTTAAAATGTTTAAATCCTTTATAAACTGTGCTTATATTTTATATTTGAAATGAAAATACTTTAATGTCAAAGAGCCCAGTCTGGGGCAAATCCACTTTTTAATTCTGATCTGACAGCCTGGCCTGGGAAATCTGACATCTCTGCTTGACACTCCCTTGAGAACAGGAAGGCTAATGGCTGTTAATGGTTCCCGCATAATGCCAACAAGCCACACAATGGGGCCGCATTAGACATTCGTCTACGGGCTGACCAAAGAACAAAGGACTGGCTGAGAATTGACCTATGCCAGGAGGGACAGGGTGTGGAGGAGGTTTCTCAGTGAACTTCAAAGGACTGGACAGCTGCTGCCTGAAAAGGGGAGGTTACACAGGAGGACTTTGCTGTGAAATCTTTATTTTTGATTAAAGTTTAAAACTCTTGAACTGAGCAATCTAAAAAGGGATACATCTGAAAATTGGTAGACATAAAACTAATTCCAGCCTTGTGATTTGAAGACATTGAGGAAGCTCATACCATGTAAGCAACCAAAGTTATGAAAAATGTCTGATTGTGGCAAAACTATTGATGTTGCAAACTAACAATTGTATGTACACGGTCCAGTGATAAGCGCCCAGAGATGTATCAAATTAGAAATGATTAATCCAAAGTGTTATGGGTAAAATTGATAAAAATCCATAGAATGACCAATACAGCTCTCACAAAGATGGGAAGTGAATGCAAATGTAGACAATCGAATATAAAGTATATGTGTCCAATTTTATGAGGGTAAATAATGGTAGAAATGTACATTTGTGCAAAAGTATGTTTTGGGTAAAAATCTAGGTGGGAGTTCCTAAATCCTGTCATAAGATGACAGCTGTTTTCAGACTGCCAACCAAAACCAAGCACATCCCTGTAGCCACTCATAACCATGGGGGGTGTGTTTTGAAGTTCTGCCCAGGCCATAAACTTTGTAATGGATAAATATAGGAGTTTCACTACACACAGGCACACTGCTTCCAGGAAACTGCTTCCAGAACCCATCAAGATGTCCGCTCAGTACCTTATTCCAGAACTCTTCAATTTGTAGCTGACTCCAGAATTCTTTGAAAGATCCAGATTTCTTTGCAAAATCTAGACTCTAGCATTGCACAATTATTACTAGCGTGACCCAATTGGAAACATCCCAAACTTGAAGGGATTTTATTGTGATTCAGCTTGGCTCGGTACCATTAAGGCTTTCCCGCTGAAAACTTGCATCCTTCTATCTGCCGTGTCCAGCAACCAGAAGGGGCCCATCCAAATCCAGTCTGAGGTGCAGTCCAAATTGACCAGAATCGCCTTGCTGATCCAATCCCAGTAGAGGTGCGCTCCTGCCAGTAGATTTTCAAATTCATTGACCAGAACTGACGGTCCAATTTAATAACTTCTGCTGTAAGTATTAACAGAAAGAACATTGACCCATAATATATCTGCATTGTATTATCCCTATCTCAACCCATCCCATCTTTAATTCAGAACTCCAGTATTGTTAGAATTCTTCTTGCGCTGATTGCCTCACCTGTGTTCCAAAACCATAACTCCCTAGTGATTCTGAATAACTAAAGTAAATCCCAGGAAGAAGTAGAGTATCCACAACAGAACGGGTTATGCTGATCACGTGACGGTAAGATCCACATGTGGCATTTTCTTTTTATAGTCATAATATAGTGTTTGTTTGTTTGTTTATTATTTGTAATGCGCCGGAATACCCTAGGGTAACAGGGCGCAACAGATACAGGAATATGCAAAGCTTAGTTGCAGACAATAAAATATATACAAGCCATAAACACAATAATAATGAAAGTAAGCAGGAATATATACATATATACAGTTAACAGTTCTGTGTCCAGTATGTCCAAGTGACAAGAGGGGGAGGCGGAGCCTGGCTCAGTATGTTTAGACCATGGCTGTCTTCAGCCAAGACATCATCTTGGACCGGAAGTTTTGGTAGGGTAAGTCCATTCTGAGGGTGGGTGGTAGGGAGTTCCACAGTTTAGCCGCTTTCACTGGGAAGCTGTTACCTCCTATGGTAGAGCGTTTGTAGTTAGGGATGGAGAGGCAGTCTCTATATGCTGTCCTTGTCGGTCTCAAGGATGTCAGTCTGTGAAATCTGTTGATCAGGTAGATGGGGGCCGCGTTATTGAGGGACTTGTGGGTGAGTGAGGCAGTTTTTAGGGAGATTTTGTGTATGATAGGGGTCCAGTTGTTCTGCTGGCTGTGTGCTGTGATGTGGTCTCTTCTTGAGATGCCCATGGCCGCTCTGAGTGCATTGTTCTGGAGGGTTGTTAACTTGCTAGTAGTGGCTTTGGAGGACCCAAGATAAAGGGCATTACAGTAGTCTAAACGGGATAGTATGAGGGCTCTGGCCAGGGTCAGCAACTGGTGTCGGATAGAAAAGGTTTGGCTGTATGGATCAATTTGCACGTGTAAGCCGTGGAGGAGGCTAATGATTTCACCTGTCTGGTAAAGGTGAAATTGGAGTCCAGGTAGAAGCCCAATGTTTTGACTTCGTGTCCCACTCTGATCATATTGCCATCAATTATGAAGGATGAGTAAGATGGGCTTAATTTCTTTAGGCTGGCAGTGGTACCCAAGGTGATGAGTTCAGTTTTATCATCATTCAGGCATAGACCGTGAGTGGCCATCCATGCCTGGATGGTGATGTAAACCCTATTCACCAAGGCCAAATCCTTTCCATAATCTCCAGAAAGCGGAAGGAGGATCTGGGTATCATCTGCATAGTTAGTGTAGGTGATACCAAGATGATCCAGATCATCGAAAAGGGGCTTGGTAAATATGTTATACAGTGTGGGGGAGACACAGGAGCACTGGGGTACGCCACAGGTGATGGGTATGGGGTCTGCAGCATCTGTAGGCGAAAAAACCCTCATGGTTCTGCCATCGAGGAAAGATCTAATCCATGTAATGGCCTTGGGGGAGAAGTGGGCGGCCGTGTGTAGGTGAGTGCAGAGGACCGAGTGGTCGACCAGGTCAAATGCTGCAGAGAGGTCGAGGAGGAGGAGTAGTGCTGCTTGGCCATTGTCTTTAAGCAGATCGATCTGTGTTTTAAGGTCGATGAGAGCTGTCTCAGTCCCATGTTGGGGTCGGAAGCCTGATTGTCTGGCTCTAACAGGTGGTGTTCTTCCAAGTGCTTCTGTATTTGAACATAGGCAACCTTGTCCAGGATTTTCAAGAGGAATGGTACCGTTGTTATGGGTCTGTAATTAGTGGGGGTAGCAGGGTCAAGAGTAGGTTTTTTTAGTAGAGGTAATACCCAGGATTGTTTTAGGTTGGTTGGGATGGACCCAGTGGAGAAGGAGGCATTGATAAGCTTTGTGATAAATGGGGAGAGGTCGCGGGCAGCGTCTTTTATGAGCTGTGGTGGACATAGGTCTCCCTGGCAGTTAGAGGGCTTCAATGACAAGATGATTTTTTCGACTTCGAGTATGGTCACTTTGGAAAAATTGAATCGTGTATATTCACTTGTAGTCTGCTTCACAGGTGGCTTGGACAAGGCAGGGTTGTTCAAGGATGCTTTTTTACAAGATATTTTATTTTGTAACGTAGCGATTTTGTTGGCTAAGGCATTTTGGATATCGGTACACCAATTCTTATCTTTAATGCAGGTGTCCGGTGGTGCTATGGGGGTTTCTACTTCTTTTAGAATAGAGAATAGTTCCTTCATGTTTGAACTGGCTTGGGAGATACGGGAGTCAAAGGAGGTACGTTTAGCTAGGATGATTTCTTTTTTGTACAGGACCGCTAGTTTGGTGAATTTGATTTTATTGGCTACTGATGGGTCTCTTTTCCAGATGGTTTCACAATTTCTTTTTTGCTGTCTTAAGTTTTTGAGGAATGGTGTATACCAATTGTTCAGGTGTGTTTTGGGCTTGCTTGGCCTGAGTTTGAGAGGGGCGATTAGGTCCAGGGAAGTGGACATAATTTTATTGTATTCCTCAACCCGGGTCTCAGGATCCAAGTTGTCAGGGAGTGTAATCAAACCCATCTGTCATTTACAAAAGCGCATTTCTGTTTTCATTTTCGCGCCTACTTTGCAAAAATGTCTCTCACTAAAACCTCTATAACTCCTTCAGTTTTAAAGATAGAAACTTTCAACTCTTCAATATCGCAAAGTAAAGGTTTGCCACGAATTGCCAAATTCACAAGTTTACACGTGTCATTCCCCCATTTCAAAGTGCTTTTTCCATCCCATCCTGATCTGAAGTGTGTATTGTTATTTATATTATAGCTCATGTATGTTAGGACCTGATTAGTGATGCTTTCTTTAGAACTTGTATCCATTTAAGCATTTTTGCACCTTTTGCCGTATTTCACAAAGCCTTTTTTCATCTGCCAGTTTAAAAGTGTCATTTGCCAAAACGGTTTTCCTCTCTTGTTTAGGGAGGGAAGATTGCCTATAACTCTAGACATTGGGCCTCATCACGAGTTGGGCGGTAACGCCGGCGGTATAACCGCCGGCGGTATTAGCCCTACCGCCAACCCCCCTGGCGCTATTAGCACCGGATCACGGGTTTGGCGCTAATGGAATTCCCCATTCCCCACTGAGCCCATTCGGGAATGCCCCATTCCCCATTTCCCGCCGGCGGTAATAGCGCAAATTTTAGGGGGATTTCCCCCCAGCTTAGAGCTCGACTGCCGGATTTAAGGGTTACTGCCAAACTCGTGATGAGGCCCATTGTATGTCATTTCTCATTTCTGAATACCTGCTGGTTACTCACATTGGTGTAGGACTGCTTATTTGTATTTAAACAAAACTTGGCAGGGGGGACATTAACCTAAATGCTATCTATGTGCAAAACAAACTGTTCTTTTTCCCTGTGTTTTCTATTTGGCATTATTATAAGTGAATTCAATTGCTTTGCTTATTTCTGAATTGTGTTGTCACCCTTTGGGTGATTGCTGCACCATATATATATCTACAGTAAACCTATGTGTGATTTGAATATTAAAATAAATAAATATTTGCCTTTACAAATTAGCCTAATTCCTGGTTCAGTGTGACCTGGGGGGTATTTTGAGAAGGGTGTGATATGAGTGGTATATCATTCAGAATATTGAACTTATAGACAAAAATAAAATAAGGGTTTCATTTGCACACTACATGCTAGGCGAGACTAGTACACCTCAAACATCAAAAATGCCCTCAATTATAAAGAAGCGTGGTGGATGTTCAAATTGCACAGAATTGAACACGGACTAAATGAAGCCTCTCCCTCCGAAAACTACCACTAGAACTGAAATCTCTGCCCCTTTTTGTGTGTTTTCTCAATCTTGTTCCCCTTTTTTCAGCAGGGTTAGACCTTACAAGATCATGTTCCTATAACATTTCCAACATAGGCACCTCCTCCACCCCCCACATTGGCACATCCCTGCCTACCCCGCTTCAGCAACTCTAAACATCTACAGTACATGGTATAGTACTGACACACAGGCTTGTGCGCTCTACCACTCTGACAACCAGGCACAACACACACAGCTTCTTAATTTGTTTATCACCTTTATTGCCCGTACTTCACGACCAGACTATCTGTCTGCGCTGCCACATATCCAGCCAGGCAGTCATCGCGGCCGAGCACACCATAGTACCGACTCATGACCCTGGGTACATGCGCGAGTAGATCAGTGGCTCCACACTAGGGACACTACACACACTGTCCCTGAGCCATTCCACTAACTCCCAGCGCATGCGCCATAATGCTCGGCTCCCCGTTCCGAAGCGTACACTGCTCTTTAGCACATGCGCACATCAGTGCATTCACTGTTGAGCAAGCTTGCAGCCCGAACGCACACCTGCGGATGGCAGCAGCGCTCGTTACAGCCGTATCCGCGAATTCAACACAGGTAAGCTGTAGATCCCAGCAGTTCTCTACCGGTCTGCGCACACATAATACCGGTAATCTGTTTTTGCCCCATGGCACCCTGCTCACAGAAGCTCTCCCACTCTTTCCAGATGCACCTTGTAATGAAGGCACCTTTGGCGCCTGATAGGGCCTCATGACCGGTCTCCCAGCCATACGGACTCACCCCTGCTCCAGTCACACAACAACTCCCCTAAGGCTGGGCCGTTAATCAGAGGTATGCTATATCTTGTATACCTTTAGATACAAATGCTTATTCAACTTGCACCAAAGTTAGGATACAGCGGCACCCTTGTATATTTCTCTCTCTCTTTTTGCTCCCTCCTATGGTATGCTATCGCTGCAGCCCTGCCTATGGACACTACAGGGCACAACAGCCATTATCCTGTACGCCACAACAGGGCACTCTGCATACCCAGATACTGGATCCCATTCTACACGGTCCAGTGCAAGTTTGGTCCACTTCCTTCCCCTCCCCAGCCCGGACATATCCAAGGTCAGTTGTTTTAATCCCTTTTAGACCAGAATACACATCCGCATGTGTATTCCAGTGTTCTTTCTTTTAACTGTTGACTTTATCGTACCTGCCGTGGATGCCTTCTCCCGAGCATGTCCTTTATCTAAAACAAATCTATCTTTTTTCTTACACATTATTGTAGGCTTCCACAATCCTTTTGGCCCAGAAGAAGGCTGATAATTCTAAAGCCGAAACGTCACTGCAGCAGGCTTTTGCCTGCCTCCAGTCAAACATCAGGGATTTTTCAATTCCCGACGTAGACCAAGGATTGGCCATCACCCCACTAATGTGCAAGACTTCACTACAAAACAACAGAACTTGGCTTTCCTAACCAAATTACAAAAAGTCAGACTCTGTACTTTCCAAATAATGCCACACTTGAGATGTGTGCTCTTTTTCTCCTGACCGCAATGTCTTGTACACAGCTACCTAATGGCACTCACAAAACACAATGTACTTAACTTTCTGTGTGAATTTTCTGTTTGGTATAATTGTATTATATTCTGATGCCCTAAATACTGACTGCATTAGAGAGTACTCCAGCTCTGTCAGCAGACCACAGTAGTAGCACAATTGTGTATATATACGCTTTAAAAGTTTCTGGTTCAAACATTAAGAACCTATTATTGTTGCAGACAGGTTCATGTAAAGGAAATATCTTTCTAACTAAATACAAATGTTGGTTGCACTCTTGAATACAGAATCTATGCTTTGCTTTGAATGAGGACAATTCTAGTGTTCAACATTGTCTATTTTTCTTTGATCCATACACCATGGCAATATGTTGCACAATGAGTTATTTTTGCCTGAAGATGTTTATGTGATTTTCTTTTAGACTACATGTAAATAAACACATGTCCCCTGATTGAAAAGGGTGCACAACAATTGACATGATTTAATCTGTTTAGCTGTTTCCTAGAAAAATGCGAGTCCATGTTTAAGCTCTTGCAAGTTTGGAATAGGATGATTACTTCTAAACACCACTACAGTTCACTTTAAATAAAACATTCTAAAATCTGAGAATTGTCTAAATTTGATCGGTGGTAACCACCCCCTTGTTATACAGTTTTGTACTTAGCATAAGGTTCTGTCAGTACGGCTTCCCCCTTCTGTTACAACACCCCTTTGATGTAGCACCTGCTGTAATAGGGCCCAGTTCAATAAGCTTTCCTCTGAGCATTAACCTGCTCTATTTAGAGACTAGCTACTTGACCAACTGGGGAATTTTTTCCTTCTGACCCAGATTGTCCGGCACAACCCCGCCCACCCTCCCCACTAATTCAACCACGTTCACACAATGGACCATACCATGAGCTTCAGAGAGGACCAAATAAATGCAATAATACAGGGCCCATCGCTGTTTAACATGCAAGGGGCACTACAAATTACCACCTCCACAGCCTCAGGAGATGAACTTTTGAAACTAAAAAAGAAATGTTTTCGTACCGAGGTTCATGGCCATTTTCTTAGGGAATATCTAAAAGCCAACCTCGTTCCAATGGGCCTGACCGTACGCAATGAACCAGCTTTATTTCTTGAAGACCAGGAGTATATGCTAGGCTTTAGCCAAATCGCAACAAAATGTAGCAGAGACATGATGGTCTTAACCATCACGACGGCACAACAAATCCATCTTCGTATTCAACTAGACTTAGAAAAAGAAGAAAGGAAATTCCTAAATAACACCGCATTGGATAATGCCAAAGAATAATTGAAAGAAATTAACAAAATCATGGACCAATTTATGTCAGATACATTAGAGAAAAAACACAAAAAACTAGCTAAAGATATGAATGAGTTCAAACTGGAAAAGGTGTACCCATATCTAGCACCTGAATTCAAAGAAAATAAGGAAAAGGAGAGAGCTCAAAGCAATGCTGGTTTAGCAAGACAAAGAAAAAGATGGGTTACCTTCTCTGATACCTCTAGCTCCGGGTCAGGATCAGGAGATCCAAATCAGCAAACCAGACCTTATCCCCAACAGAGACCCCCATATTTCCAACACCAGCTGCCTTTTTTAGGCAGAGGGGGTCCCGGCAACATGTTCTGGGGCCCCCCACCAATGCAAATGTACCCACAGTGGCACCCACCACAAGGACGCCGCCGCAACCGACGACGCTAGCCAACATTGACACCTTGCCGATCTTTAGCCTCTCAGACCACAATCTTTCAGACGAAGAAACAGCCGTCCTTGGCAGAGGGCTTTCATATGTACCCACCAACCCCACCAATTGGTTCACATTGGAAAATGAGCTCCAAAGTTTCTTTTGGAAAATTCAAGACTCTGAGCCTCCCAGCATGGAAGAAAGTACAGGCCTGAAACCTAAATCCACTTTTTGTCCTAGTGACAATGAGACCAAACCAGCCCTCATAAGCTTGGAGAAATGCATCATACAGGAGATCAAAAAACTCCAGAAGAAACAAAAACCTCTCCGGCACAACCTCTCGAATGGAGAACAGCAAGCCCTCAGCAATTATCATCGAATAACAACATTGTCAGCAAGACAGCTGATAAAGGCAGCGGTATAGTAATACAAAGTTTGAGCCAATACAAGGTGATGGTCGCCATACTTCTTGAAGACGAAAATAACTACAGAAAACTAAGTCAAGACCCAACCCAGGCCATCCAACAAGAAATCTCTACCAGTACCAGCTACGCCCGAGAACAAAACTGGATCACACAGGATGAAGAAACGTTCCTTAACACCTCCGAGGGAAGAACCACGGCATTTTATGCACTTCCCAAGATTCACAAGGATGCCACCAACCCACCTGGCAGGCCCATCGTTTCAGGGTGCGGATCCATCCTAGAACCCCTGTGCAAATTCATACACTTCTTCCTTAAGCCCCTGTGCCAACTCACACCGACATACTTGAAAGACACTATGTCTACAATTAACATCTTTGAACATCTTCCCTTTGACAGTAGCCATGACACCCTTGGCACATTAGATATTAAAGCTCTCTATTCGAGCATTCCCCAGACAGCAGCCCTGGAGTGTATAAGACACCACCTCACTCACCATATGGAGCAAAGCAGAGTCCCTGTCAATTTCATTCTTGAGCTTTTGGAAATTGCTTTGACAAGAAACTTTTTCACCTTTGAAGAAACATTTTACTTACAGATCAGTGGCACCGCCATGGGAGCGGCATTCGCTCCGAGTCTTGCTATCATCTTCATGGCAGAATATGAAGCTTCTTTTGTGCTCAATCAACAGAACCCATTCTTTGATAAAATCCTCAATTGGTACAGATACATAGATGACATTCTGTTTGTCTGGAAAGGAACCATACCAGAACTCACTACGTTCCACACATGGCTGAACACTCAAGTAGCAGAAATTAAATTCACCTTGAACAACAGCCGTACAGCTATCAATTTCCTGGACTTAACAATCACCACAGACGACAACAGGCTTCAATGCACATTATACGGGAAAGAAACCGACCGCAACACACTGCTCCATTTCAACAGCAACCACCCACAAAGTCTGAGAACTAATTTACCATTCGGTCAATTTCTCAGAGTTCGCAGGAATTGTTCAGAAACGCAACAGTATCGCCAGCATGTATCACACCTTGAATGTAAACTCGTGGCACGAGGCTACCCTAAAAAACTGGTTAAAAACACTTGCAAAAGAGTCTTATGCATCCCCAGGGAGACATTGCTCCAACCCAAGGAACATGGCACACCAGAAGATCGTATCACCTGTGTGACCACTTTTGGACCAGACACTAACAGGATCAAACAAATCATTAAACAATTCTGGCCACTTGTTCATCAAAACCTCCCAGACGAACCAATACCCAGGATGGCACTTAAAATGTCGAAAAACCTCAGTGAATGGCTCACACATGCTCGTCTGCCCAAGAAATCTACCAGAACAGGATTGTGGGACCTCAGAACACCAACAGGCCACCACCCCTGCGGCAATTGCACAGTCTGCAAATATACAAGCAAAATCAAATCCTTCAAAATTGAAGGTAAGGACTGGACCCTCAGGCAATTCACCAATTGCAAAACTCCAAATGTGATATGAGTGCCCATGCGGGCTCCGGTATGTAGGCCAAACGACAAGACCAGTACACAAACGCATTGGGGAACATCGCTCCAAAATAAGATGCCGCTCTATCACAGCACCACTGGTCTCCCACTACGTGGAATTCAAACATACACAGGAACAGTTGAAATGGTGGGTCCTTGAAAAAATCCAGTACACCTCAAACATCAAAAATGCCCTCAATTATAAAGAGGCGTGGTGGATGTTCAAATTGCACACAATTGAACAGGGACTAAATGAAGCCTCTCCCTCCAAAAACTACCACTAGAATTGAAATCTCTGCCCCTTTTTGTGTGTTTTCTCAATCTTGTTCCCCTTTTTTCAGCAGGGTTAGACCTTACAAGATCATGTTCCTATAACATTTCCAACATAGGCACCTCCTCCACCCCCCACATTGGCACAGCCCAGCCTACCCCGCTTCAGCAACTCTAAACATCTACAGTACATGGTATAGTACTGACAACAGGCTTGTGCGCTCTACCACTCTGACAACCAGGCACAACACACACAGCTTCTCAATTTGTTTATCACCTTTATTACCCGTACTTCACGACCAGACTATCTGTCTGCGCTGCCACATCTCCAGCCAGGCAGTCATTGCGGCCAAGCACACCATAGTACCGACTCATGCCCCTGGATACATGCGCGAGTAGATCAGTGGCTCCACACTAGGGACACTACACACACTGTCCCTGAGTCATTCCACTAACTCCCAGCGCATTCGCCATAATGCTCGGCTCCCCGTTCCGAAGCGCACACTGCTCTTTAGCACATGCGCACATCAGTGCATTCACTGTTGAGCAAGCTTGCAGCCGAACGCACACCCGCGGATGGCAGCAGCGCTCGTGACAACCGTATCCGCGAATTCAACGCAGGTAAGCTGTAGATCCCAGCAGTTCTCTACCGGTCTGCGCACACATAATACCGGTAATCTGTTTTTGCCCCATGGCACCCTGCTCAAAGAAGCTCTCCCACTCTTTCCAGATGCACCTTGTAATGAAGGCACCTTTGGCGCCTGATCGGGCCTCATGACCGGTCTCCCAGCCATACGGACTTACCCCTGCTCCAGTCACACAACAACTCCCCTAAGGCTGGGCCGTTAATCAGAGGTATGCTATATCTTGTATACCTTTAGATACAAATGCTTATTCAACTTACACCAAAGTTAGGATACAGCGGCACCCTTGTATATTTCTCTCTCTCTTTTTGCTACCTCCTATGGTATGCTATCGCTGTAGCCCTGCCTACGGACACTACAGGGCACAACAGCCATTATCCTGTATGCCACAACAGGGCACTCTACATACCCAGATACTGGATCCCATTCTACACGGTCCAGTGCAGGTTTGGTCCACTTCCTTCCCCTCCCCAGCCCGGACATATCCAAGGTCAGTTGTTTTAATCCCTTTTAGACCAGAATACACATCCGCATGTGTATTCCAGTGTTCTTTCTTTTAACTGTTGACTTTATCGTACCTGCCGTGGATGCCTTCTCCCGAGCATGTCCTTTATCTAAAACAAATCTATCTTTTTTCTTACACATTATTGTAGGCTTCCACAATCCTTTTGGCCCAGAAGAAGGCTGATAATTCTAAAGACGAAACGTCACTGCAGCAGGCTTTTGCCTGCCTCCAGTCAAACATCAGGGATTTTTCATTTCCCGACTTAGACCAAGAATTGGCCATCACCCCACTAATGTGCAAGACTTCACTACAAAACAACAGAACTTGGCTTTCCTAACCAAATTGCAAAAAGTCAGACTCTGTACTTTCCAAATAATGCCACACTTGAGATGTGTGCTCTTTTTCTCCTGACCGCAATGTCTTGTACACAGCTACCTAATGGCACTCACAAAACACAATGGCCCTCATTACGACCCTGGCGGAAATCAACTGACATGACCGCCATAGCGTAAATAGCGTTTCCGCCACTGCACGATGGAGGAAAGTGCGGCTAATTCTGACCCATCGGGCACGAGCATTACGCCATGGCGGAAGTGCAAAGTCCGCGATGGCGGAAATGACCCCAAAACGCCCCTTACCGCCGTCGTACGTCGCCCTAGGTGCAATTCCGCCACCCATCTTACCGGTCACCGTAATGAGCGGTCAGCGCAAAATACGGTCACCGTAAATATACGGAAACGGAAGTAAAAACATGGGGCCGGAACTGGAAACAGCATGCCGTACACCTATAAAACCAGAATCCCAACACAACCATTAAAATCCGACCCTGAGACACATCCCAACCCGTTAGCCACCCCAGTTAAAAAAATAAATATGGGAAAAGTTGCTAAAAAAGCGTGCGACCGCAAGCGGCAGGTCCACTTCTCCCACGAGGAACTCGCCGTGCTCACAGAGACCCTCCAGGAGAACGCTGCCGTCGTCTTCTCCACGCAAATGACCAGGACGGCACTTGCGAACAAGAAGGCCATATGGGCGCTGGTGTCACAGCGGGTAAGTGCGGTGGGGACCGCACCCCGCAACCCACAGCAATGCAGAAAGCGATGGGACGACCTACGGATACGCGTCCGGAGCATACTCTCTGCCAACCGGAACATTGCCACAGCTACCGGGGGAGGATCGGAATCACCCATCAAGTTGACCCCCTGGGAAGAAATCTGTGCCTACACCATCGGAATGGAGAGCATAGAGGGAGTCGGAGGGATGGAGAAAGGAGTGCAGACATCAGAAGAATCAGGTAGGTGGCCCAAATAAAACTATGGCAAATCCCCAATTACCAACCATGTGAAGTACCATGTGTCCCCATAGTGCAATAGAAACACATGTTCAGGAGAACGACCACATACAATGCCATGACAGCGCCCCTTAAAAGTCAGATCAAACAACTAAATATTCAAAAAACCAAAAAACACACCCTACATGTGCAGCATGCACACCCTAACTGCAGACTGCAAAATAACTGCATCCCCAATGCACACAAAAATGAGACCACCTCCAAGGCCCTGACCCAAATCACCCCCAGGTACCACCCCAATGCATGTGATACAATTGCCATTACAATCACCACAGACCCATGAATAACGCTCGCCCTCCTTTACTCCACCACAGGGTCCGATTCCAACGACGAGCTTCAGGACACCCCTACCAGCACACCTGCAAAGAGGGCCAAGACCAACGGCCAAAGACCCTCCACCTCAGCTGCACGGATCAAGGCACGGCAGCTGCACAAATCGAGTGGCAGCACACTGGAGGGGACATCAACAGGCACCCCAGCAGCCAGCATGTCCACAACAGCAGCACCACAGGTCCCCCCAATGGATGCCACAGAAGGCACTGCTTCTGGTGGCAGCAGCACCATAGGTGAAACTGCTTTCATGCCAGCATGCTCCGACACAGAAAACGGTGCTGTAGATGTAGGATCCATCCATGACCTGTCCCAATCCCCCTGTATGTTTCATCCCGTACACCATGAGGACACCACGCAGGGGCACCCACAAGACGACGACTGGCCAACCCCAACAAGGCCTGTTGCAAGGCAACATGAGGCGTCCAGCCCCTCTGTGACACCACCGCAAATGGGCATGGCCCAGCAGAGGCAACAGTCCCTCGAGCAGATGATAGTGCAACAGCAGCAAATGGCCACGCTCCTCAAGGAGCATGCTGATGAATGTGGGGGTTCTAAGGCAGCCATTGAAACATCTACCGAGACACTTAGGGCAGAAATCGAGCGAAGTACAGAGACACTAAGGGCACAAATGGAGAGAAGTACCGAGAGCCTGAGGGGTGAACTGCATGCGACGTCCAAAGACGTATGTGGTGAACTTGCCGCTGTGCGCCGTGTGCTCACTGAGCTCTCACAAACCCTTAGGGACATGCATGGACGTGAGCAGGCAGAGACATCATCCGTTGCAAGTTCCGTCCAGGGCAGCCCCCAACGTAGATCTGGGAGGACCCGGCGCTCCACAGGCAGGGGTGCCCCTGATACCCGGAGAGGGGGCTTGCAATAGCGTCTGCCCACTGACAATGAGCGTCATTGGACACTGGTGTTCGGGGGGGAGGTAGGAGGGTGGAGGGGGTGTGTTGGGCTTCTTTGGGTGGCGGGTCGATTGGGTGTGTAATGTCTTCTCACATCTGCAATACAAATCTCCATATTCATCCTATGAGATGTGTGGACATTGATCTCTGTGTACGAGGCCTATCCTGGCGTACAGTCCATATTGTGCATGTCCCAGACACACACAGTGCCACAAGTCCCGTGTCCATGTAACAGCCACCAGGCGTGAGTGCTAGAAGCATGCATCTATGAGATTCTGCCGTAATTCACGGGCCTCCTGTGCCTCGCGGACCCCTTGAGGTGCTGCCACATCCCCACCCTCATCATGACCATCTTCAGGTGCTAGCAGTTCTGCGTCGGGGGGCATGGCCACATTCCTACGTACGCACATGTTGTGTAGCATGACACATGCCATGACCATCTTTGCCACCCTCTCATGGCGGTACAGGAGTGCCCCGCCAGACCTGCTGAGGCAGCGGAAACGAGCCTTCAGTAGGCCGAATGCCTGTTCTATGACCACACGGGTACGTGAGTGGGCATGGTTGTAGTCCTCCTCATGCTGGTCCTGTGGGTTCCGGATTGGTGTAAGGAGCCATTTCTTCAGTGGATACCCGCAATCACCTGTATGTGGACAAGAAAGGATGTTTGTGGAATGTCATTGCTACGTACGCACCCCCCCCCCTTCCTGCCAGGTCATTCACGCATCACCTACCCCACATACTCATGCATTAAATGAGACTCACCGAGTAGCCAGGATCGGCGCCCTGCGTGTCGCTCCATGTAGCGTGGTATTCTAGAGTTCCGCAAGACCATAGAATCATGTGTTGATCCCGGAAATCGGGCAGAACAATGTGTAAAGATCCTGTTGGAGTCACACACCATTTGCACATTGATAGATGATATTGTTTCCGGTTGCGGTACTGGGCCTCCATGGTATGTGGGACAACCAATTCCACATGGGTGCAGTCGATGGCACCAATGCAACCCGGTATGCCGCCAAGTGCATGGAATCCCACTTTTGTGTTTGTTAGCTCCTGCTCCGAGCTGGGTAAAGTGATGTAGTCGTCTGAGTGCTTCAGGAGGGCATCAAGCACTTGGAATAGTGTCCGTGAGAATAGTGGCTGTGAAATGCCATGCAACTGTCCGACTGTGTGCTGGTAGGTGCCTGTGGCCAGGAAGTGGAGTACAGACACCACCTTCAGTAGGGGTGGGATGGCGGTTGGGCTATCTATCATGCTGACAAGGTCAGCGTGTGTCATGTCGACAATGGCGGTTATGGTGTCCCGGTCCAAACGGTAGAGGGTGTGGATCTGCTCAGCTGTGAGGTTGAACGGATTAGCTCGGAGGCGTGGGATTGCGGGCTGCCTGCGTGGTGGTAGTGGCTGTGCTGGTGGGGCTTGCTGGCCATGCCTTGCCCTCCTCCTCCTCCTCCTGCGTCTCCTCTGTGCGGCCGGTTGTTGCAGTCGTTGGCGTTCGTCTTCCTCTTGAAGTTGGAGTACTTGCAGTGCAATCAGGTCCCCCAGGCCCAACATCGCTAGTCCTGCCGGTAGCATTCTGGAGTGGGTGTGGTTGTGGGAGGGGTTTGGGTATGCAATTTATGTGTTTTCAGGCTGTATAGCCTTCACCTGTGGTGATTCATTCCACCTGTGTCAGCTGCAATGCCTTTCGTGCGAGCACGTCCCGCACACGACGCTGCAATTCGACGCATGGCATCTTGCATTTGCAATCATGTTCTTAATCCCGATGGCTGGGGAATATTGGTTTATATGTTAATTCTGCTATGGTCCCATTGTTGCACATACTATATTTGCATTCGCGAGCAGACTTGTGAAGGGTCAGTGGAATGTAGTGCTCGATCAACGGTGGACCCTCATGCAGCACTGTACCGACGTCCTCCGACGGCGGGGAGTCCCATCAGTGATTGAGGCCAGTTACCATTTTCACACACAGCCGCACTGCATACATGTATTTGTGAATACAAGCGTTCACAGATGCCTTTTCAACGTGATGTTGCAAATGAGGAATTCGAAGGACAGCGCTTTCGGTTTTCAACTAGCGGCGTGGAGACGCCCACAGGTCTGACTGGAAATGTAACGTTCTATTGTTGAATGTCCTTGGGACAGGGCCCATGACGGGAATGCAATGATTGATATGGTCTGAATGGGATGCGCCATGGCGTAGTGGACGATAAGGCAGGACGTTCCCAAATACATGTGACTTCACTACACAAGGAATCCGGGCAGGAGCACAGTGGATTTTGAAGGCTGCATTACGCACAGACTCTATGGAAATTTCGAATGTTATGTGAGTGAATATTCAGGCGTTTTCATTACGGGATGAGGGAATGATGAATGGATGCATGGAAAGATGATTTAATTGGGAGTCTGCCATGTACATGCCTATTTGGAATCTGTCCCCTTCCCCTGCGCTATGTGATGCAAGCCTGCCATAGTGGGACCATCGTCTGTCTGCTCTTGTTGAACCCTCCCTGTCTCGACGCGCCTTCAATCACTTGTGTCTGTGCACGTTGATGATCCCATCTGATGGATCCTGTTCTGACAGGCGCATGCACACAGACACTCGTTTGAAATAGTGTGTTCACCTCGATTTGTGTCGTAATGATTTGCAAGTGATTTTTGGGTGCAATTGATCCTTATGAGTGGGCTAGCATGTATATGGTTGTAGGTTTGGTGTGTTGAATGAAGTGAGTAATGCATATGGAGTTCGGATGCCCATACTATCATTTTTTTCCTTTGGGTGACAGGTATCTCCTCCCCTTCTGCCGCTGCCATCTGTACGCCACTCCTGCAGATGGCTTCTACAGTCGACACCTGCAGCTTCGAGTTAATCAGTGGAGCACCATTACGATCTTATGGGACGATCGCCAATGGCCCACATGCCCTTACGCAGTACTAGTGGCTAGGTGCAGCATACCTAGCTTCCAGCTGGACTAGTGCCTACTTCATGGGACGGCCCTGCGGTCATAGGCGCTTCCATGTTGCCTTTTTGGACGTTGATGTAGCCCCTGTGTGCCATGAAGGTACAGGGCGTCACACATGGGGAAGCTGGTCATTTATTGCGGATGCAGCCCACAGTAATGCTGATCATTTGTGATTTTATGTTCTAATGGCTGTATGGGCTTGGTGATTTTGATGTGCATAAAATTTATATTCAGATATTTACCGTGTAGCGTTATTCTTTGCTAGTAATGTGGCATATTCCGATTTGTGGCGCGATGTATTGTGAGGTGTTCTGCATTGGGTTCCGGCTTCTGGGTACAGTTGTGTGGTACGTCCTTATGCTGATGGTTGGTTTGACTACTGGCATGTGTACAGGGCTGGTGCAGTCTCCCTCAGGTTACTGCTTTGGATGTTGATTTGCACTGGTGGCAAGCGATGGGGGACTGTAGTTGTTTTGTGTCATGGAATTTTCTGTTCGTTTTGGTGTACTTGCACCTTCAGATGCCTGTGCTGCATCAGTACGGCAATGGTGTGTTGCCAATTGTGGATGGCCACTCACAGGGCACTTGGGGCCCCTGCATGCATTTGTTCGTTGGCATGCATGGGTGACTTGTACATTTCGCTGGTTGCATGGTGTGACTGCATTGCGCCTACGAGGAGTTGTGCAATGTGGCCAGGGAGTGGAGTACAGGCATTCAGTAGGGCCATTACGGTTGGTTCGCGATGCCGTAGTTCTCGCCATGGCGGAATGGTACTTTCCGCCATGCTTGATGGCGTTAGGTGAATGTCCGCTGGGGTCAGCATTCGCGTACCGTTGCGCCATGGCGGATATTGCGGTTTTGCAGGGCGCGCGTGCGCGTACTTGGTGCAGTTAGCGTTGGCGTTCGCTACGGTGTCGCTAATGGCATCGTACTTTACGGTGACGGGTCATGATCGCAACGGGCGGTATTCGATGGCGGTATTACATTTCCGCCATCGTTTTTCGTATTCCGCCAGGGTCGTAATGAGGGCCAATGTACTTAACTTTCTGTGTGAATTTTCTGTTTGGTATAATTGTATTATATTCTGATGCCATAAATACTGACTGCATTAGAGAGTACTCCAGCTCTGTCAGCAGACCACAGTAGTAGCACAATTGTGTATATATACGCTTTAAAAGTTTCCGGTTCAAACATTAAGAACCTATTATTGTTGCAGACAGGTTCATGTAAAGGAAATATCTTTCTAACTAAATACAAATGTTGGTTGCACTCCTGAATACAGAATCTATGCTTTGCTTTGAATGAGGACAATCCTAGTGTTCAACATTGTCTATTTTTCTTTGATCCATACACCATGGCAATATGTTGCACAATGAGTTATTTTTGCCTGAAGATGTTTATGTGATTTTCTTTTAGACTACATGTAAATAAACACATGTCCCCTGATTGAAAAGGGTGCACAACAATTGACATGATTTAATCTGTTTTGCTGTTTCCTAGAAAAATGTGAGTCCATGTTTAAGCTCTTGCAAGTTTGGAATAGGGTGATTACTTCTAAACACCACTACAGTTCACTTTAAATAAAACATTCTAAAATCTGAGAATTGTCTAAATTTGATCGGCGGTAACCACCCCCCTTGTTATACCGAGACTTGGGTGAGTGCCTGTTTGAAATCCCTTACACCTCAATCTGACAATAACCTGAGTTTCCAAATTCACAACAACTGAAAGGAATGTTCTTCCAGATAGTTGTATCCGCCAATGTCTTAACCAGTAACTAATGTGAATCGCAATTGATCACAATGGCTTCCTCTAAAAAATTCAAGAGACATATATATATATATACCAGTAACTAATGTGAATCGCAATTGATCACAATGCCTTCCTCTAAAAAATTCAAGAGACATATATATATATATATATATATATATATATATATATATATATATATATATATATATTCTGTAATCAAATTGTTCCATCATACCAGCACTAGGCAAACCAATGCACATTATCTTTAGTCCATTCAATCACTGACGCTTACTTCTAATACTGCTTGGTACAAGAGAAGGGAGACGGCTGTGAAAACAGCCTCCCGTACTCTTCCGGCACTTCTACTGCTGTTATTTTGATCACGTAACTCTGTTGCTTTCCACATCCAGTCACGTGATAATTTACACCCAAAATAATTGATAACAAAGTAGACTATCACTTCTACTGCTACTCAGAACAGGAGAAGGTAGACAGCTGTAAAAACAGCCTCCCGTCCTGTACCGGCACTGAAACTATTGTTGTTTTGATCACGTGACTCCATTGCTAAATGCATCCAGTCACGTGATGAGTTACACCCCGAACAATTGTTAAAAAAGTAGACATCTTCGAAGGGATACTGCCCTACTTAACCAATAGGTATTATTCAATGCAACCAAACCCTTAGGTGACAGAAGTTATTGTTAAGACATTGGCGCATACAACGGTCCAGAAGAAAATTACTTTCAGTTGTGTTGAATTTGGATAATCAGGTTAGTGTGAGATTGAGGTATTAACTACATTGGGTGTTAACTCTGTATGTTCAAACTTGAAAAATGTAGATAAACATTATTCAAAAAATTGATATTTTTTCGCTTGCATAGATTATTTGGAAAGATAACTGTTGCACCTGATGATGGGACTTTGAGTCCTGAAACGCGTAGTGTTGGATATAAGAATATTCAAACGAGACACCATCTTCCTTGAAGTTCGACTAATTATATTCAAGATTGTTATCTGAGAGAGCTAGATAACTGATACAGTGTTATCTGTTGGTATTACATTTGTTCTAAAAACACAAAAATGTGTCCTTCCTTGATTTAAAAGGTTTTCTCGATGAAATGGATTGTCTTTATTATTTGGATTGTATATTAATGAAATTGAATCGTTGATTTTGACCAAACATCATTTCTTTGTATTATAAATTTCATGTAGCTAATCTGCTATATTAAAATAAATATATCAAAAGTACATGTGGAATTGTGTTTTCCATGTGGAGTGACTAGGTATCTGATCAAGGGATTTGATGGGCTATAGTTAAACATATTACCTGAATTGAATCAAGTGATTTATTTGAATGTATTGAATTATAGTATTACTCCAACAAATCTGATTGCAAAATATTTGTAGTGCACCTTAGCAGACATATGTTACTTTAGAGAATACACCACCCTGCATCCCCTGGGACAGAGAGGAATGGCTCCCGGGCACATCCTAGATAGCTTGAAGGGGTCTCAATGCCATCTCATTAACATCTTGTAGTTATGCTCCATTGTGGAGGCAACCAGGTTGCCTTGGAATATAACCTTTTGGATATTAGCCCAGTCCTCTGCTGATATCCACCCCCCAACCAGGGATAACCAGTATGGCAGAATGTTTGTCTCCCTGCCAGCGACGACAAATTCAAAGTCCTATATAGTTTAGATAGGATGCCTTTTCTAGCGGAGTACCAGGCTTTTTCTAAAGCAGTGAGGTCCCGTGCCAGTGAGTTTTCCCATTTTGGGTCAGTAAGTATGCCTTTCACCCGAATATATTTGAAGACTAAGATTGCGTCTTTTCCCAGAACTTCCCTAATTGAATCAAGGTCTAGGAACCTTCCATTTTTAAATGATTCGCAGACCCTCTCCAGGCCCATATCCGACCAACTCTGTGAGTGTCGCAAGCCCAGTGTTCCAAAATAAAATGTGGTCCCTATACCGAGGATAGTGGTGAGGGCTATGTTGAAAGTGCCTGGTTGAAACCTATTTCACGCCAGAGGAACCAGAGGACTCCCAACGTTGGGTGAGAGTGCAATCGCTCCAGGACTGCATTCAGTGTGGACCAGAGAAAATCCCTAACCTTCAATTGTGGGCGGCACGATCTTCTAGGTATGCCCAGTAGGTTTTAGTATCATCCCTCATAGGATCCCGTAGCATACGCATTTGGGCTGCTTTGTAATATAGTCTAATATCAGGGAATCTGAACCCCTCATCATCTCTTTGAAGCGTAAGAGTAGACATTTTCACCCTCTGGATCTTGTTGCACGAGATGAATTTGCAAATATTTCCCAATAAGTCCAGGAAGAACCTCTCTGGAGGCTGACCCGGGATGGAAGAATACAGGTAAAGTACACAGGGAGGATATACATTTTGACTGAGACTATGGGCCTCATTACGAGATGGGTGGTAAGGGATACCGGGCACAGGTAAGGAGACCGGTGCCGGTAATCACTTACCGCCCTATTCCAAGGTCTCTTGGCGGGGACCGTAAGGAACGTGTGGTCTGACCACACATCCCTTATGGGTCCCGCTAACGGACCAGGGCGCTAATAACGGGCTTGCAAGTCACAAGCCCGTTATTAGCGCCCTCCCCATTCCCATTGAGCCCTATCGGGACTCAAATGGGAATGGGGAATGGTTTGTTCAATGGGGACATACCGGTCCCGCCAGGGTCAGACTACACCGGTAAGTCCCCATTGAACAACACCGGACTTGGTCACGTTATGGGAGGCAGCCATGGTGCTAATAGCACCATGACTACTGCCCATCTCATAATGACACCCTTTGCATCTGTGCCAGGTCAACACCAAGGGCACCCACTTCTTAAGGTAATCTTTAAACTGCACTATTAAAGGGTCATAATTCACTCACACTACCTCACCTAGATATATTGTGATCTGGATCCACAGATACAGCATTTTGATGTGGTTTATTTTCATTCTTTAGTATCCCCTCCTTGTGTCCAATAAGGGACTCTGCTTTTGCATGGGCATGATACAAGATTTTTGTAAATTGATTTTGAGGCCCGATAAGAGGCCAAATCTCGATATTTGTTCCATAAGGGCAGGGAGTGATTGTGGTGTATTGGTGAGGTGACCCAGGATATCCTCTTCAAAGAGTGACATTTTACATGCAATCTCCCCCTCTGATATCCCTTGTCTACTCTGTTTCTCTCGTATCACCACAGCCAGTGGTTCCATGGTCAGGGTGTATAACAGGGGGAGATTGGGCAACCTTGTCTCGTGTCACTAATCAATTTAATCACCTCAGAAAGACCCGCATTTTTTTGGATGCATGCTGAGGCCTCCATATAGCGCCAGAACCAATTTCTGAAAATTCACCCCGAACTCCATCCTCTCCAAAACCTTCATCATGAAGCGCCACTGAACTCTATCAAAAGCCTCTCCGAATCAAGGGAGACCAAACAGGCCCCCTGGTCCCCTCCTTGAAGGCAGTGGCTAAGGTTCAAGGTTTTGCTTATATTGGCTGACCATTGCCTCCCCCGGATGAAGCTCACTTACTCGCTCTGAACTTATGTTGGCAGATCTGCCTCCAATCTACCCCCTAAAATATTTGCAAATATTTTCACATCATTATTTAGGAGGGAGCTGGGTCTGGAAGATGAGCACTTCAAGGGGTCTTTACCTTCCTAATGGATCGCAATTTTTTTTTGCCATCAGCATCGTGTCAGGGAGGGCCTCATGCTCCAAGCAGGTATTAACAACTCTAACTAGCTAGGGGGTGAGAAGAGATCTGATGAGTTTGTAAAACTTCATTGTAAAGCCATCATCCCCTGGTGCTGTCCCTCGTCATACTTTTTTGATGGCCTATATAACCTTCTCAATTGTAATGGGGGCTTCAAAATCATCTGCCCTAGTGTATGCTAGACCCGGGAGGTAACCCCCCCCAACATTTATCTATTTGTTTCTCTTGACCCTCTCACTCTAACTTACATAGCTTGCCATTGTACTTTGCAAATTCCTCCATTATGCCTCCGTATGACGGCCCCCCTCTTCCGATTCAATGTATCCTATCATCGTCCTCTTCTTTCCCTCCCTCAACCTCCAAACGAGTATCTTATCCAACTTTTCCCCTTTTTCATAGTTCCTCTGTCTCAGAAACATGAGTTTTTTCTCAGTGTCTTGGACCAAGATTGCATTCAATTGCGCTCTGTATCGACGTGCACTCGAGGTCGAGGGGCACATGTAGTTACCCTGATTACCACCCGACCATCTTGTTGTAACCTTTCTATCTTTCGATGAAGCAATGTCTCCTGTTTTGCCCACTCCCTGATTGTGGCTTTGAACTCTTCCAACAAGGATTGGCGCCCCACTTCTCCTGTGTCATTAAAGGTGAAGTACTCTTTGATAGTGTCCAATAACTCCTGGGAAACTTCCTTATCCTTCAAGAGGAAGTCATTACACCTCCAGGTTCCCATAAGGGGGGGACATGATCTGTGTCCAAAACCACCCTCGCCAAGTTGTGATCTGACCAGGGGATTGGGGCAATATGGTACTCTAGGACCTGAGCCTTCAGATGTAAGTCAAATAGAATTGTATCTATCCTTGAATAGGAATTAAGGACTGCCGAGAAATAGGTAAATGGCCTGCCTCCTTATGTTGGGGGAGAGAGTGAATCCACGACATTGAGGGTGTTGTTGATATTTCTAAAACATAGCAAACCAACTTTGTTACTTTGTGTGTCTGCAGACCTCCTCAACCTCATTCAGTCTTTCTTAGGGTCAACCACCATGTTTACGTCTCCTACTATTAGACGACTCTCCACAAATATGATCAACTTGTCTCTCACCTCCTCCGAAAAGTCACACTTATCCGTATTCTGGGCATAGATTGAACCTAGGGTAGTCCGGCCACCATTGCTATTGCCCTTCACAAAAACATAGCGCCCGTTCACACCTGACAAGTCATCATCCACCTGAAAACCCAAGCGGGCCGAACGCAGCACAGCCACCCCCTTTTTCTTTCTCATGTCTGATGCCATGTATATTTTCCCCAGTTCTCTAGTTCTTAAATGGGGTTCCTTATCCCTCACCCAATGGGTTTCCTGCAGGCATAGCAAATCCAGGCCTGCCCTCTTAAATTCTTGGAGAACAAACAACCTTTTACTTGGGGATTTAAAACCACATACTTTGAGGGAGCTGATAACAACATTAACCCCTGCCATAGTCTGCTTTTACCCCTGCTGTCTCAAACCTACTTCTGCTCCAGAGACCTCCCCCTTGTATTACAATAAACGTTAGGTCATAATGAAGACACAGTGCGGAAAACAAACCCCTAACATAGAACTTACATAAACTCGCAAGTTCAAACTTCCCCCTCTCCCACCTCTAGGCATCTGATCCCACTCAGAAGCATCAGCTGAGACAGAATCAAATCACCAGCAGCCTTCCCAAACGTAGGTCACAGTTCACAAAGCTCACTGGCCCTGCTTTATTAAATTGAGAAAAAAGTAGTACTTTTTTGGGGTACACCTCGCCCCAAGAAAACCTTTAAAATCAGGCAGGGTGACAGCACCATCTGCCCATACTTGTGAGCCACCACTGATGGTCTATCTATATTTTCATTGTTTAGTATTACTCCTATTCTGATTTCCTCTGCTAAATCTCTCGGATTTACCACTGATTCATCCCTCAACTTCTAGGCACATTATTGTCCTCACAATCAAATTCTGCTGCTACTTCCTCATCGCAGTGAGGAAATGCAAGTGTTTCCAAAAGCATATCTGGCTTCTTTACATGCGTCCAACCCATCCTTCCCCCCTCCAGTATCAATGCCTTTTAGCATCTGTGGCCATGTGCAAGCAAGGGGGCTGGGTGGGTGTGAACGGCCATGGTGCCAAACACCCATCCTCCTCCCTCCAGTATCAATGGCATTTCACACCTGTAGCAATGCACAAGCAAGGGTGCTGGGTGGGTGTGAACATCCTAGATGCCAAACTCCATGTGCATTTCAAAAGGGATCTTCTGCACTGTGACTATTGTTCTCATGGCATGCCGAGACCCAGTGTCTCCAGACTCCCCTCTGCAAGACCCCGCAACAAACACGTCACACATTCACATGCACACCCTCTTTTCTAATCCTCTATGAACACCTTGACATTTAACAGAAGAACATCTCTCTGCTCAGTAAGGTATCTGTTTGTCATGCAACTTGTTCGCCGGATAGGTCCTCCCCTACTTGCTGAACCGCCTTGCTTGCTCTTCGAGGTAAGATTGGTAGGTCGCCAAATTTCCTTCTCTATATTCCTCTACTGCTGAACTCAATTTGTTTTACTATTTCCACCAATTGTACCGGACATTGTAATGTTCATTTAGCCCAATGACTTCACCATTGTCTAATGTTTCAAATATTTTCATCTTGAAAAATACCACATTGCATCTTTGTCCATTGCAATAGAATAGAATATTTCATGGGACATGTTTGCAAGCATGTTCCCTTTTGATGCATGAAAGTACATGCAATGGACGAGTAACATGCTACTAATAGCGGTATACCAATCATATCTGTAAGGCAGTTACCGCCATGTTCAATCGACAACGCTAAACATGGTTTCCCTCTTTGAAAAAAAGTAATATTGTATAGAAAGCTGTAATGCAATCACATCAATCACTGGCATACAGTAATTTTTGTTTTTATTATTTATATATTTCGATAGAAGTCTAAGAGACAATTGAAGAATGCCGGCCTATATGGTACTTAGTTGCCCTTCTAAGAGCCATTAAAAAAGGCCAGGCATGGTCTTGTATACATTTCCGAAGGATATTGATTTAATAAGAGAATTGGTTAAATGCTGTGGTTTTCAGGTGGACGAGATTGAAAGTAGAGCCCAGGTTGTCTTGACGGACGTAAGGCCCATTTGATTCCGCATCTGAAGTCGGCACTTTACCAACGATATGTATGACCAATCTGAGTACACAAAAAAGCATTGACCCCGAATTCATCATAAATTGCTTCCACATGCAATTCCACCCAAATGTATGCACACGCTGCCTCTGGTGAATCTTGCGCGATGAATTAACTGTGTTTGTTGTTATGTTGGACCATGGGCTTGATAAATAAGTACTATCCATGATCACTCTTTCTAAATCTGGTTGGGTACTGAAATGGTAACTTCATGAACGGATTTGAGCATTTGGTGTATATTTACTTCAAAAGTGTCTTACTAAGGTTTCCATTGCTAGACGATAGTAATGCATTTTTACTATGCTAGATTTCACTACACTACATCGGTCTTCGCTTACAAATCTAACAATTATGACCATTATAAAACAATGCCATTGTGCCCTTTAAAAGTTGCATTGTGTTTTCGTAATCGGTTGCTTGACATGTTCCTTTTTTTGGCGTAGAGTACAGTGATGGATGCACAGACCCGCACAAGTGAAGAAACCACCTACTTATCCACTCTCCCAATGGTGTGTCCTACTGGCATGCATAAATTGATATTCTCGAGGGTTGGATCTTCCCACACATCTTGGCCCACTTTATGACAATGCTTGGAAAATGAAGGAACAAGATTCTGCATCAATTTCATTTCCAGAGTCAACATCAAGTTTGCTCGCCTATCAAGTAATTTTATTATACTGTGCTTTACGAAAATGTGTTATGCTTGCAATTTAAAATGAAATGAAAATGTTTATGTGTGCTATCGGTTAGTAACACTAAGTGGCATGTATGGGTGTACCTCTATATGTACAATTAGTTGAATCTCATTGTCACAGTTCCATTTTGCTGTTTTCACCCGTACTAAAACAAGTACTGTTTTACAGGTGGATGCTGGAACTTTGGCAACAATCACTTCATCCTTTGCAACTGGTCCGGAGTATGAGGTATGCGTACTTCCTCCCTAATGCAGAATACATTACAAAAAGTTTGAGGGCAACATTACAATAATTATGTTTTGCACAGTGAGCTCTTTTGAAGCTCATGCGCCATCTCTGAACGTTATCAGGTGCAATGTGAAAGGTATATTATGACTGTTTATGAGGGTATGTTCATACAAATGTTCTGTTAGTGTTGCAAGAACAAACCTACTTTGTGTGTAAGTGCACAGTGGGATGAAATATTTTAAATTCCAGTACAATCATTCTGTTCAAGGAATGTACACAAGGGGGATCATTACGGGTATGGCAGTAGGGGCTTAACGGCACCGTTAAGGTTGGCGGTCCCGTTAAGCCCCTACCGCCATATTCTGAGGTCCCTTAGCGGGTCCCAGCAGGAACGGCTGGTTTGACGTTAAGGTTGGCGGTGCCGTTAAGCCCCTACCGCCATATTCTGAGGTCCCTTAGCGGGTCCCAGCAGGAACGGCTGGTTTGACCAGCCGTTCTTTGCGGGACCCGTTAAGGGACCATGGAGCTAATAACGGGCCTGTTTTTAGTGCCTTCCCCATTCCCATTGAGCCGTATGGGGGCTCAAATGGGAATGGGGAATGGTTTACTGAATGGGGACTTACCGGGTCCGCATAGTTCGGAATGTCCCGGTAAGTCCCCATTCAGTGACACCGGACCCAGACCCCGGATTGGGGATAATGACCCCAAAGGTCTAGAAATTGAAGAGGATGCAAATGGACCAGAGGTAAACATAACATAATATTGAATACTATCGGACATCACATTGCATTTGGAATACATTTTAATGTTGTAATGTTTCCTATTCAATCAAGTTGGTTCATTTTGTAGATATGTACATATGTTGGTTTGCGATAAAATGAAATGTACTGGATGTACACCATATTAAAAAGCAATTTTTTTCAGCTTACTGATGTGGTGGAAAAAGAGAATGCCACGGGTTCCAAGAAAACAAAGAAAACAAGGGTAACAAACAAACAAGTTTGCTTTGTAGAACTTTTTAAGCTGTTGATATAAAGTGGTATCTGCTGTATGTGTGCTATACAGTGAACATGTTTCTCAACAAATCTTTTAGAGGCCCAGAAGGAAGCCAAGTATAAAGACACAAACAACAAATGAAACAAAAGATGTCACTTGCCAAACTGATTTCACAATGGAGCAACTACTATTTGCGGCGCAGCGTGGTCCAGTCACTAAGCACACTTGTGATGCTTATGCCCAATTTCCGGAAACTCAATGTAATGTGACCGGCGATCCGTGCAAAGTGTCCATGGACCATTCCTACCATGTGACAACTCAACAAGATGAGACTGCATACAATGAAGATGCATTGCAATTCCTCGTAGACCCCTTGAAACAATCTACACCCGCCAAAAATGTTCCACCAAAGAAACATTAGATTATGTCTGTTTCTCCAATTTGCGTGCAAATATCACAACTTGAAATAACAGAGATTGAATCTTCAACGCAACTGACTGAGGAACTTGCTAAAGATCTCGACTTCAGTTTGCTGAGTTCTTTCGATATGTCCACCACAGCCGAATCACAAACCACATTCATGCTGGATGATTGGCTGATAAAGGAGCAACAATACTTTGTATTTGAGAGCTGCCTGCTAGAGATTGTACAGATACTGAAATGTGTCCATACATTAAGGGGGAACATATGCAGGAGCCATTGGTGAATGTATCTCATGTATTACAAGGCACTAACCTGAAAATCCAAGCCAGCTGTGTCCGCCTCCATAGTACATTTTCATGGTCCACTCAACCAATGCTGGGCAAAGTGCCAGCTGGAAATCTACTATGTTCAGCAGCTTTACTTTTCAGCGGGTATACTTTCGGTAAGATTTCCAGTTTCTGTCAATTTGTGGGAGTTGAGTTCCTTGCTAAAACCCAGTAGTTCAAATATCAAAGGGAATTCTTGTTCCCCTCCATTAGTGAAGCCTGGAAGCTGAACAGATATCAATCCAAAGCACATTATCTGGCAAACGTTTTTGGCTAGCTGGCGACGGACAGTGTGACAGCCCAGGATGTTCAGCAAAGTACTGCATATACCATTTTCAAGACATGGAAAGTAAAAAAAATTTGAGTTCGGATATAGTGCAGGTGTCCGAATGTACATCTTCTGTGGCCATGGAGAAATGTGGTTTCATGAAATCTGACGAATTCTTCAATCGAGGGGGATGTAAATAGAGCTGATAGCCACTGACAGGCATGTTTCGATAGCCAAGGCTATGCAAGAGCAGTTTCCACACATTTGTCATCAATTTGATGTATGGCACGTTGCCAAATCAGTCAATAAATAAATTACCGCTGCTGGTAGTAAAAAGGGTTCTGAAGAAATCTTAAAGTGGTGTCAGTCTATCAGCAACTATTTTTGGTGGAGCTCCAAAACTTGTGATGGGTCTGTAGAAATTCTACTTGAGAAACGGCATTCATTGATGCACCATTGTTCCAACGTACACTCATGGACAGAAAACCAAAATGTTCACAAATGTGCAGATGGACTTTTATCTGAGGAGAAGAAACAAAAAAAGAATTGGTTGGTGCTATGTTCACCTCTACACAAAGATCTTAAGAAGATTGTCTACAATAAAACACTTTCCAGAGACATGAAGGGACGCACAGAATTCTGTCATATGGGAGATTTGGAGGTGTTCTACAATATGTGCCTAAAGTACAGGCCCAAATGGTTGCATTTTGGCATAGACCGTATGGAGGCCAGATCAAGACTAGCTGTACTTGCGCACAACGAGAACGTTGGGAGTGAACAAGCCAAAACTGAAGGACATTTTGGGATGTACCGTTACCTCAAGGCCTTCACATAACAAAGCAAACAATGGGTGGTTAAGCCAATATACCAGGATATGAAATTCAAATTTGTGAAAGATTTGACATTGTGGGGGTAATTCAAGGATTATTTGCGCCGAAAAAAACAGGATTTGTGCGCCATTCTTCCTGCAAATCCCCATTTGTTAAACAGGGATTTGCGGAAAGATTGGCGCACAAATCCCGTTTTTTTCGGCGCAAATAATCCAAGAATTACCCCCTGAATGTGTTGGCCATGCACACTAATGGAATCAATCCAGATTTTGTTCCTAGAAGACATATAGTGCAACAAAACATTTCAAGCAAGTTGACTTCCCGATATAAATAATTAGTAGCTGTCTTCACAATCTGCTTACAATAACATTTTTGAAATGTTCCCCAATGTTTGTACATTGTACATGAACAATTGAATGCTATTACACTAACTTTCGATGCTACAAATGAAGGAGCCCCTAGGGGACCCTCGCGTAGTGGAAACAAGGTAAATCACCACACACGAACTGACACGTCAGACACGAGGTTGTATTCCCAAAAGCTAGGGTTTATTGCAAAGCAAAAAAATCTCAGTTGGCCAACTCGGTCTCACGCCCCGCGACGTATGTCTCCAGACCTCGAGGGATGCAAGAGAGCAAATAACGTAAATCAGTTACATATATACAAAATGGACATCCTGCAATCAGTCATGACATGTTAATTATGCCCATTGTATAGTTTCTTTGAACTGGGTCTGATGATCGACAATTTCGACGAATATGACACCTTCAAACATCTATTTTAGCAACAATATGCAACATTGCGAGTCTAGAGACATATTTCTTTGTTGAACAGAACACAGTGCTTCTATTCTTGCAGGCAAGCTGCGTACGGGGGAAGAGTCACATTCCAGGCCTTGCTATCTCCTATTTGCTATTCGTGTCCTGGGAGTCAGCTCGCTCTGCTGGGTTTAGGAAAGGGGGGCCGTAAGAAAAGCATAATTCAAGCCTTTAGCTGTTTCTTTCTAGCATTTCTACCATATTAACGAGACTGGCTGGCATCAGTGAAATGTTTAAATGCTGTGTTGCTCTCCTCCAAGGCTATATGCAGGAGGGGATTGGGCATTCCTCTCTGGGGCTGTCTACGTTGTTTCAACGAATAACTCCCGGCCCTGCGGCCTTGCTCTTTCGCTTTGATCAACAAGGTAATCAGTGAAGCAGAATAAGCAGAATAGGCAGAATAAGCAGAATAAGCTTTCAGCTAAGCAGTTTTGAACAAAAAGCAATGAGCAAACGTTAGTGAACAAAATGGCAATTCTAGCTACATCAAAATGGCTGCACATTGGTCAAACTTGTGAGTCTGTATTTCTGACGTTTAGTGCATGAGACGGTTGGTCGTCAGCCAATATGATACATTGCCATTGGACGTGAGAGGTATCTATTTTTCTAGACTGACAAACCCCTCCTTTTGGCCGATTGCCAAACGCCTTTTCCATACATTGCATCCTCCTCTGATGATGTGTCTGAATTATCTGAATTTGAAGTTGAACCTGAATCTTCTGCTCTAACACAAAACGTGATTACTGATGTTTTGGATGGTGGAGACAATCTATATCGTCGTACAGGTTTAGGCGTAGGTTTTTGTATTAACATTCGTGCTCTATGAAATATAGAACAGCCTACGGGTCTCATAATTATTTCCTCAAATTCATTCATGTTTGTTTTATCTAATTGACCCGTATCACTCTTATTCCATTTCCCATAAAATAATGCACTCAGTGATGCACTGCATGCAGAACTTAATCATAATTGCTGCACATACCAACCTATACCCTTCCCAGCATGCTGCAGTAAATGGGCGCAAACCCAACAATAATTTTTCTTTAAAATTGCATGTGTCATGTTCATTATGAGCAATAGGGTATTATTCCCATATCCTTCTCTGTGCCTCTCTTCCATTGGGGACAAGGTGTAAGTTATTACATGAACCGGGCTTTCAGTGGTGGAGATATGAATTACCGGCAAGAGCATATTCAATGGGTGCGTTACTTACACGTACCATAGTATCAATGCTGTCATTATTGGTGTTAACATACTCATAACACACATAACTATCGTTAAGATCAGCATACAGTTTTTTCGACAATGCATTTCTTCTAACTTTTCAGTCTTTATACCTAATTTGTTATCAGCAGCGGTGCAGGAGGAGGCTAAAGCTGGTTCTGGCATGCTCTCTCTCACAGTCCTTCTTCTTCCGCAGTGGTCGTCGTGAATATCTCTCCTTGTGGCACTCGTCCGAATGTCAATAAGTTCGATAAATGTCAACAGTTCATTCTGCCAGCTCTTAGCAGCCTGGATTGCTTACTTGTTTAGGCAAGATCATTATGCATTCGCATGTTGCTCAAAAGAACTCCAGAGCAGTTTATCAATTGCCTTTGTACCATGTGCGCCCCACTGTTCACTCGGGTTCCGGACACATGGATTTTTATGATCGCACCGAGGAGCCGCGAGTCTTGAGTTGCCCAATTTGCACAACTCTCACGCTTCTCTCCTCTAGACCACCAGTTCCCTCTCCATCTGTGATGGGAACCAGAGGCAATGATGAAAGATCAATGAAATGCAGATTCGATCACTCCTTCTTTCGAAGCCGCAGATTGTACCATTTAGCTCCTGGTACAGTGTGGTCAATGAATAGTGCCGGTGCACTCCCAGACTCAAACTCAGAGTCTTGTGGTGCAATAATAAGTGGCTGTGGGCGCTGCAGCGGTGATGCAGATTTCGTTTCAGGCAGTGGCACAATGGCAGATGCTGGTGGGCGCCAAAGTGGTACACGCTTTGTGTTGGCCCTCAGTGATGCAGATTCAGCTGACCAACGTTGGGGCACTCTTTGCCCTTTCTCCTTTATAGCAATCCTTCCAGGCTTCGCTTCCAGCTTCACTTTAGGTTTAGGCAGATTCTGTAGTAAGGGACTGGCAACGGTTTCTTTCGATTCTAGAGTTGCTGTTTCTTTCTGGTTGTCTCGGTCAGGCAAGTCTTTCAGCGTCAGTGGGATCTTTTTAGCGTACGTGGTATGGATCCACGCCTTCCTCGCATCGACTTGAATCACCGTTTGCGTTGCCAGAAGTACTTGATAGGGGCCACGCCATCTGGGTGCTAACAATGTCTTTCGTTCAAAGTTTTAAAGTAGCACCCAGTCTCCTGGCTCCAGCGCGTGCCCCGGACCAGTATACCTCACGGGTAAAGCCTCCTGCACCTGCTGATGAATCAAACGCAGTTTCTGTATTAAAAGTCCACAATAAGTGCTAAGCACAGGATGCTCAACTTCGCAAAGTCGCTTAGGCTGAGGTGCGCACCAAACATTCGCCGGCCTCCCCATGACAATTTCATACGTGGAGAGCCCAGTTCTTGCCTGTACTGTCGTGCGCATGAACAATAGCGCTAATGGTAATGCATCCACCCAACTCAACTTGCTTCCTGCACATATCTTACTGATCTTAGATTTTAAGATTCCATTATGGCGTTCAATAAAACCGGCCAAACTCGGATTTCTCGAACTATGGAATTGCTTATCAATCTGGAGACGTGCACATATCTGTAATATCACTGCGCCCACAAAATGTGGACCGTTACCTGGCCATATGACACGGGGCAGGCCGAACTGAGAAAAATATTCCTTTAGCATTACTTTTTCCATGCTCATTACCGTGCAGTCCTTTAAAGGATATGCTTCCACCCATTTGCTGAATGCACATATTACCACTAGAACATATTTCAAGTTTTGGCATCGCTCCATTTCTATGAAATCAAAATGGATTACCTCAAAAGGCATAGAGGGAGGGCCAAAACTTCCTGTCGGAGTCACCGTTCCCTTTCCTACATTGTGCTGTAAGCTCGTGATGCAGTTCTGGACCAACCTCTCTGCATTCTTTTTTATGTTTACATTCTCCCATACTGTAGCTAGATGCTGGATTATTTTATTGGAACATATGTGGGTAGGGCTGTGGGCCATTGTGACCATTGCATTTACATAGGAATTAGGCAACATCCAATTTTTAGTTCTCTTGTCCACCCAACAACCCTCCAAATTTAATTCAGCAGAGCCCCCAGCCCACCCTTGTATCTCATCAGTAGTAGCTTTCGGCCTGCATTTCTTTGACAGTGGAAATCCCTTCTTCTATCATGCGAGGCACTTCCTCAGACTGTGCTGTCATCATTTTGGTATTTAAATCAGTGGCAGTTTGTTTCACAATCCTGTCTGCAAATGCGTTTTCCTCTCCCACTTTACATGTCACTCTTTTATGCGCCTTGCATTTCACTATTGCTAGGTGCTTTGGAAACGTGAGTGCAGACAGCAATCGTACAATCAAAGGGCCATGTTAGATTCTGGCCCCATGTGATGTCAAGAAACCCCTCTCCGCCCAGAGTCGGCCAAAGTTATGAACCACGCCAAAGGCGTACTGGCTATCAGTATATATGTTCACGTTTAAATTCTCAGAAATCTCACAGGCTCTGGTCAAGGATATTATTTCTGTGGCTTGTGCCGAGTTGTAGGGGATTCTTTTGCTTTCTGCAATGCTCTCTATGGTAGTGATAGCGTAGGCGGCATTTGATGTGCCATCAGGTAATTTAAAACAAGAGCCGTCACAAAATAACTCTCCATCTGGCTCTTTCTGTGGGGTGTCACTTAAATCAATTCTCCCATTCGTTTCTTCCTCAGTAAACATTAAACAATCATGGGGAGGTGATTCGTTGTCACCAAGTTCCTCAGTGGGCAGTGGCATTAATTCTGCTGGATTCAAAGCGCTACACCTCATAATTTGGATGTGGGCCGCAAATAAGATGATTTCATATTTAGTCAGTCTAGCAGAGGTGCGGTGTTGCGCCTGTGTTTTATTTAGTAGAACGTCTATGGCATGTGGCACCATCAAAATGAAAGTGTGCCCCAATACCATCCCTTCCGTTTGTTTCACTGACGCAGCAGCTGCTGCAACAGCTCACAAACATCGTGGCAGTGCGTGCGCTACAGGGCCCAGCGCGGAAGAAAAATAGCCGCATGGCCTATTTCTTCCACCTTGTTCTTGTGTCAAAACAGCCAATGCACATCCTTCACTTTCGCATGCAAACAGTCTAAACATCTTCTCATAATTTGGTGTGCCCAAAACTGGAGCAGAACATAATGCAATTTTCAACAACTCAAATGCTCTCTGACATTCTTCATTCCACTGCAAAGGCATCACAGCATCCTTTTTCGTCAATGACACCATTGGTTTCACAATGAATGCAAAGTTTCCAATCCACGGCCGGCAATAAGAAGCCATGTCTATTATGGCTCTGACTCCATTCTGTGTTTTTGGGGAATAGGCATACCAGAAATGCTCTCTATTTGCTCTGGTGTTAGTCTTCTCCCTTCTTTCGAAAGTAAGTAACCCAAATACGCCACTTCCTTTCGACAATACTGACATTTTTCAAGCTGGCTTTGTGACCATGCACTGCTAAGTGTGTTAATAGTAAAATGGTACTTTCTTTACAAATCTTCTCTGTGTCTGCAGCAATCAACAGATCGTCTATATATTGTAGCAATACACAACCTGTTGGTAGCTCTAGCATATCTAGTTGTTCCTTCAATGCCCTGCTGTAAATACTCAGACTTTCCGTGTATCCTTGTGGAATGTGAGTGAATGTGAATGACCGTCCTCCTAAAGTGAACGCAAACACATATCTACTGTCCTTGCTCACTGGAATGCTAAATAAAGCATTCTTTAAGTCAATCACGCTAAAGTATTCTGTTGATGCAGGTATCATTGTCAAAATGGTGGTGACGTCTGGCACTAAGGGAAATTGAGGGTCGACTACCTTGTTTAACGCACGCAGATCAATTATGAAACGATAGGGTACCTCGTTATCTCCTTTCTTGTATACCGGAAGAATGGGGCTGTTGCATGTACTACCTGCAATTTCCTCAATTACCCCTAATTTCACCAAATCTGAAACAATCCTTTTCAATCCTTGCTCTCCGTCAGCTGAAATTCTGGACTGTGGAATATGTGGCAGCATGACCCCTTCTTTCAAAATCACTTTTTCTAGCTCTATCTTTAAGCATCCCACATCATTGTCATTTATTGCCCATATACAGATTGGCACCTTACTCAACTCTCCTGGCAAGGGTTTAGACAAAAATTCAGACACCTGTGCATCTTGTGGCCAAATTGTTAAAAACACACCATCGGGAGTGCAATGAATAACTGCACCTAGTTTTTTCAATAAATTCAATCCCAAAAGGTTTTCTCCACAATTATCTGTTAAGATAAATGGACAATGCTCAGTGAATGGACCTATTGTTACTGGGACTGATTGGGACACTGGGTTAATTACTGGTGTACCTGTGAACCCTACAGAAATATTCTTTTGCCCTGACAGTGGTATATCTGGAACCAAGTGATGATCTCTTGAACACTTCTGCGCTCCCGTATCTACAAGAAAACGGTGCTCTGTATCCCTGACGCTCATCTCTACATAGGGTCCTTTCTGATTCACGGGAATAGACACTGGTTCTGACCCCTGTCTTGGGCTATCCTATTGAGGGAATAACACATCGTCCGATGTGTAATCACTGCTATTGCTGTAATACGCATTTTGTTGTGTATCGAAAATGTTTCCATCCCTTCCTCTAGCTCCCCCATTCTGGTTATTCCCATGTTGTTGATTATTTGGCCCTGACTCTGGTTGGTAGTGTTCTGATGCTGAGCTTGATTCTGACCTCCTTGGTTACTTTGGTGCTGCTGCATATTATTTCTATTCGGTCCATTTGCTCCTGGGTGCCCCCAGTGCTGTCTTCTCTGACCTCCTCCAGTTCTATTTTGCAAATGTGGGCATTGCGCTCTCCAGTGCCCTTCCTCTTTGCAGTATGCACACTGATTCTGCCCCAACGGTCCTCCATGCATATTTGAAATACTCCTTCCTTGTGCGTTCCCCCTCCCTCGGTTGTGTCCAGCTACTTGCTGAAGTAGCACTCTCGTCTTCAAATTTACTCTATCTTTTGCCTCTTTTTCTTTCTCTGCATTTACCCCGTTCTCATAATATTGTGCCATATGTAATACTTCGCCCAGCGTTTTTGCTTGCCACGCACTTTAGGATGTCATTATCAAATTTTGAATTGGAAGAGTTAACCCCCTCACATACTTATCAACAAATAATCTTTTCCCCGCTTCTGAACTCACATCCTACCCACTGAAGTCTGTGAATACTTCCTCAAACCTATTAAAATAATCTGTAGCTAGCTCATCCTTGCCTTGCACACATGCAGTCAACTTATCCCATTGGATTCGTTTCTCTGGAACAATCGCTTTAAATCTTTGTATAATTCATCCTGGTAATGCTACCATGTTCGCCCCTGGGTTCCTCCAACCTCTTTATCCCTGTCTTCTTTTACTAAATCCGCCCAAGTGGCGCCATAGGCCGTTATATCATCCACTTTTCTTATCTGCTTCCATATGTCTGCTGGCAGGATCACTGGGAATATTAAATCTATGTCAACCATGGTAAGCACAGATGATTGCAGACAGGATTCTACTTCTTTGTAAAATCCTGCGGGATTCTTTCTTATATCAGGAATCATCTGTTTTATGTTTTTCACTTCCTGCCTGGAAAAGGGGGCATGTACATATTGGGCAGTATAATGTGCTGGCGTCGCCTGCACCGCTACAGTGCCTGCTGCAGGAATTTCTACTTTGGGCACCTCTCTCATTGGAAATGCCGCACTCACTGTTCCTCCCAATTCCCTCATATGCAATAATATCCCCAAGGCAAGCAACAAAGCTGTTTCCCCTGTCCCTCGTTCCAGTGCCCTCTTATATATCACCATTATTTCGGGGGGCTGACCTTCTTGTCCTTTATATCTTTGTCTATTAAATGTTCAGCCATCGCCTACAGTGCTTTTCTTTTCATGAGCATGGTATATTCATCGAATATGTAATGTATTTCCATTGCAGGAGTACTAGGATCCGACATCCATTTTAGCGCCTCTCGTACACATACTTTTAGTTTATCACCTATCTGTATTGAGGATGACGAATGCCGCTGCTGTATGTAAGGTGATGCTACATTCTTCCTATCCCTCCTGATATCCCTACTCCCGTACTCAGGTGTGGTAAACATTTCAGCATATTCATTATCAAGTTCATTTTTAAGCTCCAAAAGTCCATATACATTTTCGCTTACTTCTTCATCTCTTTCTCTACAACGTGCTAATGCATTTAAATCTAACAATCGTTGTGGCAGTAATTTCCCAATTAACTGTTTCCATCTTCTCACTAAATATTCACCCATGCATTCCAACACTACCTGTCTTTCATTGCTTCTTCGGAAGTCATACATCGAGTCCAATGCTGCCATCCCATCGTTCCCATCTATGTACATCTCTGCCTGACCTTGCAATTCCCGCTTCCTCTCCTTGCTGATCGCACTGCGGGTCACTCTTGTGCATCCACTTCGTACAGTCCCATCTCTCGCCTCCGTAGTTTCAAGTGGGATGGACGGGACTGTGTCTGTTTCTAGGGCGGGAGGTGCGGATGGGATAACAGGAACGGGAAGTGACTGTTGTGGTACTGGCTGGCTAATGGGAGGTGATATGTGCACAGTCTGTGGGTGTGCTAGGATTTGAACAATTGGGAGGGGTGTGGGGGCAACAGGTGGGGGCTGAACAGTGGTTCCTGACGTGTTTGTTTTATTTTCTGGTCTTGGACCCCGCTTTGTATCAGTCAACATTTTTTCTATTAAATCATCTGCTATATGCAGTTCTCGTTGTGGGTATATTCTTTCTATGTTCAACTGTTCGCATCTACCTGTCCTTCTCAGACTCTCAGTCCACTCCTCCTCCTCCTTTTCTTCCGCTTTCTCAGTTTTTGATTTATGCCTGCGCGCATGTTTCTCTCTACTTTTCCAACGAAGAATAGCTTCCCTTCTCCAGTACCTAATGATATTGAATGCTGCGGGATGTGCTTTCTTTCTTATCAACACCTTCTCCAAGTTATCTATTCTCTCAATCTCAAAACTCCCATTAATCGGCCACTGAACATCTTCTTGGTTTCTGGTTCGCTTATGCCAAATCTCACAGAACATTATCGCACCCATACCATGCTTTACATACATCTTGTACGCCGGCGTTCCCCCAGGTGGCGCAACGTGGCCATCTTCCAAAGATTGTCTACCGCAGCGGAAAAACCCTGCTAGGGTGGACAATACCCCAGGCATGTTTTAACCTTACCCTTGGCTAATCAACCTTACACTCGGCGTTTGATTTTGCAAAGTCAACTCTCAACCAATATCAGGGCTATTTTGAATCAGGGTACGACTCACCTGATAAGTCAATTTGTCTTCCAAGACACAATTCGTCCATATACTGACGCAACCAATGACGTTGTGTCTGCGTCTCTTGGCTCAGCCTCGTTTCGGGACCCTCGCCTCCTTGTTCTCTGGCCGGGTACGTCGATCAGGGATCAGATGTGTGCAGATCTGCATAAGAGTCTCATCACTTAAACAGGGGCGCCCCAAACACCTCTTGATCCCGGCTCGATCGTCCCGTCCTCGCCATTCTCTCCGCCTTTCTTATTTTACAACGTACACGATGGAACAAGTGGGGGAGGGTCCCTATTCGGGCGCCATCTTGAAGGGGCCCCTAGGGGACTCTCGCGTAGTGGAAACAAGGCAAATCACCACACACGAACTGACAAGTCAGACACAAGGTTGTAATCCCAAAAATTAGGGTTTATTGCAAAGCAAAACATTCTCAGTTGACCAACTCGGTCTCACGCCCCGCGACGTGTGTCTCCAGACCTCACGGGATGCAAAAGAGCAAATAACGTACATCAGTTACATATATACAAAATGGACATCCTGCAATCAGTCATGACATGTTCATTACGCCCATTGTACAGTTTCTTTGAACTGGGTTTGATGATTGACAATTTCGACGAATATGACACCTTCAAACATCTATTTTAGCAACAATATGCAAAATTGCGAGTCTAGAGACATATTTCTTTGTTGAACAGAACACAGTGCTTCTGTTCTTGCAGGCAAGCTGCGTACGGGGGAAGAGTCGCATTCCAGGCCTTGCTATCTCCTATTTGCTATTCGTGTCCTCAGAGTCAGCTCGCTCTGCTGGGTTTAGGAAAGGGGGGGCCGTAAGAAAAGCATAAATCAAGCCTTTAGCTGTTTCTTTCTAGCATTTCTACCATATTAACGAGACTGGCTGGCATCAGTGAAATGATTAAATGCTGTGTTGCTCTCCTCCAAGGCTATATGCGGGAGGGGATTGGGCATTGCTCTATGGGGCAGTCTACGTTATGTTTCAACGAATAACTCCCGGCCCCGCGGTCTTGCTCTTTCTCTTTGAACAACAAGGTAATCAGTGAAGCAGAATAAGGAGAATAAGCTTTCGCCTAAGCAGTTTTGAACAAAAAGCAATGAGCAAACGTTAGTGAACAAAATGGAGATTCTAGCTACATCAAAATGGCCGCACATTGGTCAAACTTGTGAGTCTGTATTTCTGACGTTTAGTGCATGAGACGGTTGGTCGTCGGCCAATATGATGCATTGCCATTGGTCGTGAGATGTATCTATTTGTCTAGACTGACACAGACAGTATTAAAACATATTTAATTATACAGATTAAATTTGGTGTAGGATTCACTAATGTATTTCATTCACCTTCCCTTCATTTATATTTATGTTCCTCAAATGATAAGACACATGTCTGAGGTTGCTATTCGTGACATATTTGAAAATGGAATTGCCCTAGCACATCGGTGCTGCACTGCCCATTTCAGTTGCCAAAATAATGATGGGCAAAGCAGATATTAGATATCAGTCAATGGGACACTGAGACTTGGTGTCTGTCAAACCCTTAATTCTTGACCCAAACCACATAAACATATGCAGTGCTTGGCACTGGCACTAAAAGCCTACGGTGGATAAGATTTTCATAGCAATGATCAATCGACTGACCTGTGTCAACCCTCTAACTTCCAGAACGTTCTGCCTTAGCAGTTTTAAAATTTTATTAAACACCTCTGTGATTAGGACCCTTTTTACTCTCTCTAATTCTATTTCAGTAGTTTGATGTGTGAATTTTTTGGGTTTCTCCATAGCTCTACATAGCACAATATTGCATCCAAAATATAATTTCCAACAAATGTATCGTCTTTGTCAACATTTTGGCAATTAGTGCCTGCTGTTGCTGTTGCTGGGTTCCCATAGAGTGTGACTCCGTGTTGTGTCCATCCCCTGTGTTTTTCACAGCCCCCCTCCAACACCATTCCTCTTCTTCCCTCTGCCTACCATCTTCCTGGTGATCTCTGTCTCTCCTATCTTTTGTAACTGTTTCTCTATCAACTACCCTGCTCTCCTCACTAAATCTTGTAGGAAAAAGTTTACGAAGGACTTCTTAGTCTTTAAATCATTAATGTTTACTTAATGCCTCTTAATTAAGAAATCTCCTTGTTAAAGTCTCCTTCTTGGAGAATTTAACATCTAACTGGATGCTTCGTGTACTTCCCCAGGACACACAGAAAACTGCTCTCCTGAGCATCCCTGAGTACATGCTTTCCAAACTTGATTCCTTCACCCCCTGTGTCTTCATCTTACTCGATCGCTACTCTGACTTTGACATGGTGAACCCTACCATCCTTTCCAACCATTTCCATGATAACTATGGTTATCACCAATCATGCCCTGGCTTGGCTGACTTCTTTACTCTCCGATCAACCCTTCCTTTTCCAACTTGGGTCCTTCCTCTACTATATCTCTATCTGTTTTTTCTCCCCCTATCCCCTGCTGATCTGTTCACTGAAATTGTGTTGGTTGCCTTGGTACTGTCTGATTTGGCTACACTTTCATCTTGGTGCCAGGTCCCCTCCCTGCTAGTTGCACACCTGCACTGCCCACCTGACAACACTTGCACTCTGGGACTGTTTCTGTATCCCTACAGCACTCTAATAGCAATTGACACCTGCTGTCTGCACTTGTCTCCACTTAACCTTGCACTTTCCACCTGCTTTACGCGCTTTTTATTTATTGGATTGCTTTATTTTTTTGGACTGTTTATCCTGTGCACTCCACTGGCCCCTCCGCCTTTCCCACATCACTTTACCCTTGCCCCACCTTCACTTTTGCGCTTTCGCAATATCAATGTCACCTGGACTAGTAAGATCTTTGTCTCTGTGTTCCCTCTGTCTCCCCTCCCTTGCCTCATCACGCCTTGAAGCACTTGTGAATATGTGCGTTATAAATGCCATATCACATCATCAAATGATATTGTGGTCTGTTTTGTACAGACACAAAAGGAATTCTAGGTTACACAAGGCTTTCAGTGCTTTGTACTATTGGTTTTACTAACCTTCAGTGTAACTGTGATCAAAAACGAATTTGAAGTCATGGCTTCCCCTGCTCTGTGAAATAAAAAGCAACTGTCAATGAATATTAGGCCCCAAGGTCTAATCTCCTTGAATGACAGTTATACAGAATACAATTCATGGTTCTATACCAATTCATAGTTCTATACCATGCCTATTATAGCTATGTGATTTGTTGCTGAGATTCACGGTAAAAAGGATAGAGTTTAGCAAACAAATTCTATGTTGGCTGGGTTGGCCTGCGCTCACCGGCCGTTTTCAGATTTTGAAAACTGATATGCCGTGAAGGGCACACCCTGCTGCAACAGTGGGAACCAATTCTTCATAGCCTCAGGCCCCTTCCTGACTTGCTCTGGCCTTCCCAAGAAGATAAGCTTTTCGCTTGACCGTCGGATTGCGTGACTTCGCGCACTACTGCAATGTTCAGCACAAGGCTACAGACTTCTCAGGTCCGTGTTTGAAATTCAGGTGAAAGAATCTGAAAAATACAGCTGATTGAGACAAGGCATAGTCGGATCATAAATACAACTAACCGGGTATGGGCAAGCAATGTGACCTGTCTCGCTTGAACCTAGACAGGGCTGCCTCAGGTGGCATAGAGAGTGTGAACGGCTGTCCCATGTTACACTCAGAACCTAAATACAAACCTCTCGTGAAAGAAGCAAAGAGATAGGTTGCAGGTTTTCACAAGGTTAACTTTATTCCAAAATTAAATAATAATCAACAAAGGTAGAAGCTGTTTGTGAACGTTGAGACTCCATATCTAATGCTTTTGCCTATGGAAAGGCCACAATGTCGTAAATGACATAACATATAGGTTCATAACACGCACTAGTGATGGATGAGACAGTATTCAAGATCGGGCGCCATGGTGTCAAGGTCAGTTCACGGGCTGATGCTTGTGGTGAAAGAAGAAATACATCAGTTCATACTGCAGCATCTTCTCTGGTACGTTTTAACATTGTGGCATTCATTCTCAAAAATTAAAGCTACCAAACATAAGTGCTGAAAACAAGCTTCAATTGCTATGTGACCTTGGAACGAAGGCAGCAATCGCCAGGCTAGAAGGACAGAAGCTGTGGTATACCTGCAAAAATGATAACATTTACTATTATGAAAGTGGGCATTGCAATATTTAGTTTCAATTTATGCAAACCGTTGTTTAGAGTGGACACTGCATGTTACGCCAAGAGAATGGAACAACCAAACATAATGTAAGTTGAACTATACATGAGATTTTTGCGATGAAAAAAGGGGAAATTGCTCTTTTTGCATATTGTGTCGTATACCGTGCCATATTTAAAATACAGAGTGCGTAACTCACGGTTTATTTATAAGTCTACTAATAATTGTTATTGGTGTTTTTATTAAGTCGGGGTGAGTAAAGGTTGGGATTTGTGGCCTGTATTGATTATTGACATTGTTATGGGTTGTTCGTTGGAGCATATTGTGACGATTACTCATGGACGAGAAAAAAGCACAACCTGTTTGCATGCTAGTGATATCGAAATGACTTTGTCCCATGGAATATCAGGATGTGCAATCAAGGTTGCATTATTGATAGGGCCGGGGTCAGAACATTTTCCAAGGGTAATTGGTTTGCTTTTCTATAGATAACATTCCCAGTTCTGTTATAATTCCATCTGTCTGTTGTCCCGTTTCTGAGTTACTTTATCCATACCTTTGGGAGCTATACCGACTTCTCAATGCTAACCTTTCATGCACATCATAGTCTAAAATAGTCCCCCATGTTGTCTGTGCATGTTCATTGTGTGTGGTTTGTGTTCGTTATTTTGTTTCATCCGTTGCAGAATTACAACATAAATTAGTATAAAGAACGGATACTAAAATATATTTTTATTCTGTTATCTACACGGATATAGTTTACCGTTCTGCGAATGCCATAGTTTCTAGCTGCCGTGGGATGGCTTTTTAAACCAGCAATGGCAGATACACCTAACCGCATCATTCAGGATTACTATAATGTGGGACGATCTTCCGGGACCGATATGCCCTTTGGCGGTACGAGCGACAGTGTATCAAGAATCTGATGCGTCAAATCCACATCTTCTCCCGAAATGAACACCATGTGCGTCATTTAAAACTTTTGCCACTCGAGCCTAAGGTCACAACAACCATTGGTGGTTCATCGTAATCAGTGGATCTCAATGTGGTTTTTGGAGTGTTCTTTGATAAATAAAAGCACTTGCGAAATTGCAGATTAATGATGTTTTCTGCAAAGTTATTGGGAGCAAATTCTATTTGGGACACGCTGTGAGAGTGTGTTGATCTTCTGTGTTTGAGCCAACTGATGCTATAACGTGGGTGAAGACTGGGCACGTATGGCTACGCTGCCCACTAACGTCATGAAAATAGGTGGAGCATTTTGTTTGGAATAGTGATGTCAGCTTCAGGGGCGGGGGATATGAGTTAGTGCTGCAGGGGCACTCGACCTTAGTGCGATGCAGCAACGGATACGATTATTACAAGATGGCCACGCCCAAATCCTTGTTTTTGCAAGTGTAACAGTGAGGAAAACCAAGGTAAGATGCATAGTAAACATTTTTACGATCGATCACTGTGTGCTGAAAAACACATGCCCAAACGATCGGGACAATAATATTTTGTGCGCACTATCCCTTTAAGAGAGCTTAACCCAATTCATAGTGGAGACTCGCAATTGCGAGGGGCATTGGTAGTTACAATACTTTTTTCCACAACCTCCCCTTGAGCTTATCCCAATTGAGCATCCAGAATTGTGGCTCTCCATCCCATAGAGTAAGTCGGAATGATTTTGCCTTTATAAAAGTTAATTAAAGGGAGGATGGAAAATAGGCAATAATTGGTCATTATTGTCCTCATTTGACAACTCAGTTGGTCTACTTTTCCTTTGAATCCTCTCTCCACAAGCAGAAAGTTTGTGTAAGTCATGATTCTAACACCCTGTGTAGGTTGCCTCCTTGCACCAAACCACATCCTGACCATTAAAAACCTGTGGCTTTTTTTAGAAGGATTACTAAATTGAAGGATGTTTGATTTGGACGAATTGATGAGGCGATTGCTTGCATCGGCATAAGTCCCTAGGGCAGAGATAAGACACCCACATAGGCAATCCAAAATACTTTTAGCCCCACGCCCACTTTTGTCTCGGGAGCATAGCTCAGTGGCAATGTGCTCGCCTTGGAAGCAAGACAACATGGAGCAACACAGTTTCAATCCCCGGGTCCGCACTTAGAAACCTCTGGGTATTACGCGCGTTATAAATTACCTATCTTATAATATCATATCATACCCTGCGACTAGCAAAAGCCTGATCTATCAATGCCTCATTTAAATCCGCCAAGTAGAGGTTGAAGAGTCAAGGGGCAAGAATGCTTCCCTGCCTCACTCCTCTTTCAGTGAATATAGGGTTACTCAAATGTCCCTGACCATCCAGCCTGACATGAATTTTCAGGTTCTCATGCAAATGGACGATTATAGATAACAAGTGCGGGGCAACCCCCATTGTTTTAGCATGTTCCACAAGCATCCTCTGTTGATAGTATCAAAGGCTTTCGAAAGGTCTATGAAAGCCCCGTAGAGTGGTAAACTATCCTTTCACCAAGCCTTTGCTCAGAAGATGTTGATAATCAGGCCATTCAAGGAAGTCAACATCCCCTTCCGGAAGCCAATTTGGGCCTTATCCAGGATACCATGGCCACCGGATCAAAGTCGTTTCACTGAACCAACTTCTGTCTGGTGTATGCATATCATAACACACATATCCTTTTCCTTGTTTGTTGAAAATGAATGGCTTGACCCAACACTGCCAGTGAGTGCGGTAATGGTACTTAGAACCTCTATTGGCAAAAGTAAAAGAAGACACAATGGACTTGAAGGTGATCTTATCCAGAGTTAATAGATGTAAGCAAATAAACCAATCTGCCACCAAATGGGCCTCAGAGATGTTCAAGAGCTGGCTCAAGGCACCTGGGCACATCTTATTCTGAAGCCAGAAATCTATATCACCCTGCCAAATGCATCTTCTCAATGCACCAACAAAAGCAAGTGTTCTGCACTCTTCATAATGCCAGAAACCTAGTGATGCAAAGTACTTTAGCCTACCTTCCGTCCACCTCATCCTTCTATGAAACCTCAGCAAGTGCTTCCCTGAGCAACACTGGAGGAACCAGTACTTTTTTCCATAGCCAATTTATTAACAGCAACTTAAATCTTCATGGGAACATTCACTTTAAATTCTACTTATAATAAAGGTTATCCCTTTTATATTTATGCCTGTACCAACATGTTACTATTTCACAAATGAAAATATAGACTCCAACATAGCTGCCATATTTCCTCAGCTTCCTGCTCATGTTTCCCTTTTCTATGACTATTAACGCTGTTATGGTGTTACTAACATCTTTTTGTTATGGTGTTTTTCACATCTTTATAGAGCGACTGTGAGGCATGTAGCCAGTATTACAGTTCCTGTGGCCTTGTTAGTGCTCTTTGCTGTATTAGGCTTTCAACTTGGTCTTGCAGGTTTATAACACCCATTACAGTCCTGACGACAGCATTATAAACCATAATATAATGTTGCTGAAGTGGGAAAATGGAAAAACAGACTCCCCTATTTCCCCTCTCGCGCCTGGCCTAAAGGTTCACGGCCTAAGCACCCGCCACAAGAAGAGTTTGCCCATCTACCAGACGACCAGATACCCTGGTACAGGAACATACGGATGTGTCCATCTGCCTGCCCAGCAGCCCGCCCTGCCCATGCCGATGCCTGCGGCATGGATCAACTGGACTAAAACTATACGTCGTTAGAGATGCCATGACGACCTAGCCAACGGATAGCACACCTGTGCCAACATACACACTGGACACTCCCGCACCAATCTACATGAAGAATATACTCAGTGCTATGACGTAGGCGACAGACATACTCACGGACGTGCATCTTTATTATTTTCCATATAGGCTTTCAGAAATGCAGAAACGCAAGACGCATCATGAACTCATCTAAAGAGCTTGCTTACGCTTCTCCTACACTTAGGTGCCGTAATGAGAATTATAACAAAGACACGATACTGGTCATAAGACAATATGAGACTATAACCTAAAGCGCCTGTGCACCAGACAGTTCCACCTATATACTAGGCCTGAGTAGGCCGCAAGCAAGAGCTCTCGTGGACGATTAACAGAACAAGAATCAGGTTGCTGATCCTGCAGAATGAGCCTGGGGAAAGCAGACAGCCAAGGTCGTAATGTTGCAAACCCACAATCCAAAAGCAGACCATCAAGGGCATGATGTTGCAACCTCGCACGCCGCGCACCAACATCAAAGTCGCACCTGCAATCAAACCAGACACACAGTGGAAAAACAATAATAATTGTGCAGAATTCTGCCCCAAACACGGTCCCATCCCACGTGACCAAGCCGAACCTGACGAGATGCTAAACCCAGGAGGAAGGAGGCGTCTGGATCCCTCGTTACAAGACACAGGCAGATACACTTGAAAGGATCAATGGACATCTGCAACGGTGGGAGTAGTCGGCCGTCCAGCTCATGAATAAGTCTTCACATTGTCTGCATGTACCAATAGTGAAACATTGTTGCAAATTGCAGGTACACCGAGAGCTGGGAACAGCGATGGTCCCAGGCTGGGAAGCTCACGGGCGCACCAATCAGAACATGGGGCTCTTATCACTGACGCCATTAACATCAACCAACCATTAGGGGTCTCCATGTAGCAATTCTCATGTATCTAATTGTAGGGACAACCCAGATATATCACCTGACTAACCCTCGGCCACTCATATTATTCTCTATACGAATGCTATACTAACCCTACCACTGGAGCAACCAATTAAGAGTGGCGATAGGTTTTTTTGTTAATTTTCTAAAGTGACGCAGGTAGCGCGTCATACTACAGTAAAAAGGGCCTGCGAGCCCCACGATTGTGTGTGTGTCAGGTCAGACGCGTATGATCCTTGACCCATCCCTGCCGTTTGTGTTTAATAAACAGCAGAGTCACATTGCTTCTTGTGTGTGTCTCATACTCTATCTCCTTTGGGATATACGGGAGGAGTTGGGGCCTCCCTGCCCGGAGGTCTGCGGACGGCCCGGCCGACCCCGGCAGAATTTCCCCCGACAAGCTGGAGGCACTGCTGAGATCTGTTTAAGATCGGCATTTTTACTTTTACTTTTCCCAGGGACTCCAATTGCGAGAAGGCCCGGCGGCGCGGCCCCCTCTGCCGTCGCCCCCTTCTGAGGACTACAGGACCGTCGCGGAACTGCGAGAAGACCGGACAGCGCAATCCGAATATTGGCCCTCGGGAGCTGGTTGAGAAGTACCCCGCCCGCGGTTGGCGAGTGTCCAGACGTGGTCCAGACGAGGGGAGGTGGCGAGCCGCTTGGAGGGGTGCACGCAGTCGAGTGGGCCCGCATCAGGAGAACTTGGTGAGCATGCCACGCACAACAAACAATGTGAAATTGTGAGGGAGGGGGGAAGAATTAAATACGGGAGGCGGGAGGTGTTGCACAGGTGAACGGCGAAGGTTTGATAGTTTAGTGTTAGAAATAGAATGAATGATAGTTGAACAAGCGCGAGAGCAGTTGGCAACGTAACGCGAGAGAAGGGGGCGGAGTACGAAAACATCACGTACTGCCGCTCGTAGAAACTGATTGGCCTAGGTCGCGACTACGTGTAAGGGTGTGTGTGTGTGTGTGGTTTCCTACGATTTGGCATTTATTGATCAATGAGTAGATGAGGATCCCTATTGTTCGAGCAAGACACTCGATAGGTAGATGACGTTTCCCTGTAGGCGGTAGCTAGTTAAGTTGCCTAAATACGGAAGATAATTGGCTAGTTAAGCCCTCCTGTCGAGGGGCGTATCACACGCGAGGCGACGCAGTGTGCGCAGTCCGATTATACTGTTGATTTGATTACCTTGTTCCAGGAGTGACAGGAAGACAGCTGTGGGGTTAACGGGGGTAGATTGCAGGTGTATTCTGGATTTAAAGAGTATATGAAGAACTTACCAGTAGCTCTACGTGATCGGTGATGTCACCAATAGGGTTTTCATAGGATAGTGCAAACACGAGGCATCCTCGTTGTGAGAGTGTTGAGGAAGAGAACGGTGGTAAGGGAGTAGAAACGGAGATAAACGGTAAAACGAGTTGATCGAGAAAAGGCGAAGCGGGGAACGTGGCTGCGCACGGAGAACGCCGGCCACGGCAAGTGTAGAAGGGGGAGGAGCATGTGAAAACAGGACGACTGTATAAGCACGTAATAAGGGGTACGCAGCCGCAGGGGGCTACGTGCGCCTCGGCCACAGGGGGCCGTAAGGGTGTTGTATAAAGGAAGAAGGGCAGAGGAAAATGTACAAATGTAACATACTATATTTTTATAATTTCCCTTAAGCAGACTATCGTAAGTCCCCAAACTTACGGGGCCAGGTAACGATATAAGGCTGTATATTGTAAACTACTAAGTGGGATAAACTGACACCAGATTAAGGGAGGGTAGCGAGTGGAGCGCTACCATGTCATACGGAACAGGATCGGGAGGGTGGGGGAACACCCTCACCACGCCACTACAATACATATGCACAACACTGCCACCCCATAGGGAGAAACTGATTAAGTATAGCATAGAATGGACCCAGGGGACGGATAACAAAATGCTAACACCGTGGCCGCCTAACGGTAGCTTCGATCCATATGCCCAACATTCACTATTAAATCATCTCCACAATACATAAAAAGGGAAGAAGTTGGCAAGCCACATGGAGGTGTTTAACTTATGGAGGATGTTCCAGGGGTCCCGACCAGGACCAAATGGAATATTCACTATGGGGGAAATACCAGAAGAAACAGAGATTAAGGAGTAATAAGAGAATGGGAAACAGGGGTATGAGGACCCAAAGAACACGGGAAACAGAGGTGAGGGAGGAGAAAAGAATAATAAAGCAGATGAAATAAAAAAGGAACCGAGCAATGATATACCCATAGTAGCGGGAGTAAAAACAGAGGGAGGGGGGTTGTACCCTTTAAGAGAATTGGGAGAAATAGAAAGAGGACAGTTAAGGGCGGCTGAGGGATACTCGAACCCGGCATACAGCCCTCCACCATATGTAGCTCATAGGAAAATGCCAGCAGGGGAAGGGAGGACTGGAGAAGACCAGACTGTGGAGATAGGAAATGATGAATGGGTAGCTGCACAGATATTATTAAAATTACGAGGTTCATTAACGGGAGAAGAGAGGGAGGTAGTGAAGAAAACAGATGAGGATAATACCAGGGAGAGTGAATTGAGGGGGGAAGAGCTGTTAAGACAAAAGGAAGAGATTTTGGAGGAACGATTAGCAAAACTAAGGGATGAACAGAATGAATTGACCAAGCAGCTTGAGAGGGAAGAGAGAGAGAGAGCGAGGAAAAGGAAAGAAGGTAAGAACGAATTGGAAAAAATAAGGGAACGAACTGAGGAGCAAAGGAGAGAAGCTGACAGGGTAAGAGCAGCAGCAGAAAGGGTATCAAGAGTAGTACTGCGGGAAAAGAAAAGGGAAGAAGAAGAAAAAGAAAAAGAAATGGCAATATGGAGGAGGAGGTTACTATCAGAATCAACTAAGAAATACGAAGAAGAGAGGGTGATGGAGAGTATAGTAGAAAAAGAAAGGGCGAAATGGGAGAGGGAGAAAGAGGATGAGAGAATATTAGAACAGATGAGAAGTGACGTGATGGAGGAGTTGAAAAGGAAGAGGGAGGAAAATAATAAGGAGATGGAGGAAAGGTATGAAGGAGAAAGAGGAGATAGGGGAAGAGAGAGTGGAAGATGGGGGAATATATATTATGACACAGAAGTAGCAACAACATCAGCACAAAGGGGAGCGGTTGACAAAAGAGAAAGAGGAGAACTGGACCTAATAGATTTACAAACAGTAACGATCAGGGGGAAAAAGACCGAGTGGGGAGTGCCGTTTATAAATAGCTTTTGTAGTGAGGAAGAGAGAGTGGAAAGTGAAGGGAGGGAGAGTGAAAGGGAAAGCTTAGATAAACTATACATCACCCGGACCAATATGGACTCACCATGGATCAGTAGGAGAAAGGATGAGATGGAGAGAAGCGAGGGGGGAAAGACAGGAGTAGAGGAAAGATGGGCAAATGAGGACGCAACATCACCATCCCCATCATCCCCATCACGCCCCTCCCCTATCGCACCCTACAGGCTCAACCACCTCAGGTTCGTTACGCAAAATAAGACTAGCTCCCTTCACAGACGAACTGACACCCTATACATGGCGGCTTAGAGACCTCCCTAGTCGCAGGCAGGAAAGGGGTGTACACATGCCTACATTAAATACAGAGGAAGATGGAAGAAGGGGAAAAGATGGAGAAGAAAGAGGTATGAGCAGGGGAAATACAAACGAAAGTGTAAATGAGGGAAAAAGAGAAGAGGAGGAAGGGTGTGAGGACTCAATATTATGGAACACAAAGGGTGAAACGGAACATAATTTAATGCCACTGCTGGAGAGAGGTGGGGTTAGACCACAGTATGTTCCTTGGAAGCATACCCATTAAAGAAAATATCAAATGTAGGCTCCCATCATTAAGTGGAGGTGCGGGTAAATGGATATATGAAATGGAAAAACACACCGCAGGACAGAAGCTAGCAGTAGGAGATGTAAAGGGCCTTTTAATATCAATATCAGGGGATAGAGCGGATGACATATGGAAAAGAGCGGGATTTCATGGGGTAACAATAACAAATACATTGCACGATGGGGCACCGTTCGCAAACTGCAGACATGCACTATGGCAGGCATTGAGGGTACAGTACCCAGACACCTCAGATATAGGAGCAATTACATCTCGCAAAATGCATGAGAACGAAGATCCTGTTGATTATATTCAGGAAATCCAAGAGAAGTGGCGCATGGAAACTAGAGAACAATGGGATAAAACACCAGCAATATTTTACCATATACTGGTACAAGGGCTCCCGGAAGGAGTTCAGAAACAACTAAAGAAAGTAGTGGGAATGGAAGCAAAACCATGGCCCGAAATACAACTGACTATAGTGCATCATTGTAGGACATGGCAAGGAAAAATGAAACAAAAGGAAGCGGACAGGAAAACGGAAGAGGCTAAACTAGTACAGAAAAAGCTTACTAAGTACACAATGGGAGGGGCACTAATAACTACACCTCCAACAATGACCCAAAGCCCCACACAAGTAGTGGCTGCACAAGATTCCTCACAAATACCACCTTCACAGATTACGACACAACAGGTGCCGCCACTCCAACCATACACGCCCAACATGGGAGGAGGATACCCAATGCAAGGAGCTGGATATTACAATTATAACAGGGGGAGAGGAGGACTTATGAGGGGGAGAGGGTACGGGTATGGTACCCAACCGCAGGTGGGAGGATTTAGAAATCCCTATCCCACAGGGCAACCAGTATACCAGGACAACACAGGGAGCTTTCCATGGCAGAATAGGGAACCACCGGTGTGTTGGAGCTGTGGACTATTGGGGCACATGTCACGCACGTGTAGAGTTAGACCAGGAACACCATTATGGAGTAATCAGGGACAACCACGGCCCGCACAAGTACAGCAAGGCATACCACAACAGCAGATGTTGCCACAAGGAAATGAACAACAACAACAATTAACACAACAACAGCCCCAAACATTGCCACAACAACAGGTAGCGATCACACAACAACCACAAATACCACAAACGCAATTGGGTAGGGTGACGGTTTTGGGACACAACCCTTATACCGGGAATGGCCAGTCGTTGTACCCCCAATAGGACAGCCCACAGACGGCCTTGGTGTGTCCCATCCTGTCAGTAACTCCTAATAGTGCGGAGGAACCACGCATAGAGGTAACGATAGGTGACAAAAAATTATCATTCCTTGTTGACACCGGGGCGACCCGGTCTTGCATAAGGGAAGGTAAATTTAAGATGTCAGGTGAGACCATGAACACCCAAGGATTCTCTGGGGCTAGAGGGTTGGTTCCCTTTACTGATAACATTCCCTTATCTATTGGAGATTACGATCTGTCAGTTCCACTTTTATATTATAGTGCTTCACCAGTAAATATACTGGGGAGAGATATAATGAACAGGTTGAATATGACGATCTCCTTTACTGAGGACAGCATAATTTGCTCTACTCCAGGGATTAACATGCTCACGGCACGGCAAATTATGCAGGCATATTGTGGACAGACAGCGATTAGGGCGGAGCCAGTAGATGGTGAACTGATCCAGTATGGAACCGACATGGCAATTGCATGGATGCCAGGGATAGAAGGGAAAATATGGAGAAGGCCAGCAGCCTATCTGTTCAGACCAGAAACACCTGTTAATGAACCAGAAGGGAAGGTGGTTTCAATGGATATTGAGAGCATTATTGCAACAACTGATTATATTGCTGTACATGCCCAAGACAAAGAAGGAAGAGCATGGAGGGCAGTGATAGCATTAGCAGAAGGATGTAGGCTCACCCAGGTGTCAGATGAAGAGCTGTTTTCAGATGACAAGGAGGAAGGTGAAATGGTGTTTATGATGAGTGTGGAAATATGGCTAAGAGTGGCCTACAAACAAGTAGCACAGAAAATTGCAATGGCACTTGAGGCACCCACATGCACCCCGGTCCCTTTCTTTAAGGACGATATGTCAAAGGTACCCAAATCATTGTGGACTACTGGCCCCTATGACGTGGGCTGCATAAAAAGTATAGGGGGAGTAAAAATAAAATTGAAAAAAGGTGCAATACTCCCCAGAGTAAAACAGTACCCACTATCAAAAGAGGCAGATGAGGGCATATATGAAACCATAACGGCCCTTATAAATAATGGTATATTGGTCCCCTCAGAATCACCATGTAATACGGCTGTGTACCCAGTGCGCAAGGCTAAAGGAGGGTCTTGATGCTTTATACAGGACCTCAGGCCATTGAACAACATAGTAGAAGCGGAATATCCCGTAGCTGCAAACCCGGCCACAATATTGTGTGGCATTCCAGCAGAAGCATCACGGTTTACAGTGATCGATCTTAAAAATGCTTTTTTCTCAATACCATTACACCCAGACTCACAAGATCTGACGAGCTTCACTTACAGAAACGCTAAGTGGAAGCACACCAGATTACCACAAGGGTATTGTGAATCACCATCAATTTTCAACAGAGTGATACAGATGGATCTGGGTAACATTGAAGTAGAAAGCACGGTGTTGCAGTACGTGGATGACATAATAATTTGCAGTAAAAACGAAAAAACATGCAGAGAGGACTCATTAAAGATGTTGACAATATTGGCTGACAAAGGTTACAAGGTAGACATGGAAAAGATACAGTACTGTCAGGAACAGGTACTTTACATTGGTCAGCTTATATCCCAACATGGAAGAAAGATCGCACCACAAAGAGCACAAGCTATTTCGGCCACTCCAATGCCACAAACTGTAAGGGAACTGCAGCAGTTCCTGGGGCTCTGCAACTACTGTAGAGCTTGAGTATTTGATTACAGTTCATATATAGGGCCCCTGCTTGAGGCGTTACGGGAAGCTAATAAAGGGGAGAACAAATTGGGGTGGACGAGGGAAATGAAAGAAGCTTTTGATGAATTAAAAGATGCGATATCAACTGCTCCGGTGCTGGCATCCCCAGACTATGAGCGGCGATTTTTTATATTTTCACATTGCGACTCAGCAGTAATGAAAGCCGTGTTGGCTCAAAAAACAAGCATGGGCTACAAACCAGTAGCATTTTACAGTGGCCACTTAGATCCTGTAATGTTAGGCCACTTCCCCTGCGAACAAGGTCTCGCCGCAGCCGCTTTTGCGGTGGAGAAAGCATCAACAATAACCATGGGGTGCCCGACTACACTATTTGTGGAACATGCACTTTTTGCAATATTGAATAAACCTAAATCCACTCTAACCACGCAAAGGGCATCAGGTTATGAGATCATTCTATCCAGAGCTGAACTATCAATTGTTAGATGTAGCACGGTCAACCCTGCAAGGTTCCTAGCAGAAGTAATTGAGGAGGGAGACTATGCCCATGACTGTACTGAAACAACTGAAATGTACTCATGTACTAGAAAAGTTGAGGAAAACGCACTAGAGGGGGGTGAGCTGTTATTTATTCATGGGTCATAAACCATCGATCAGGGGGATGGTGTGAGGAGGACTGGGGCAGCAGTGGTGAAAATGATGGAGGTACCGGTGTGTGTGGCAGTGAAATGTGTACAATTACCACAGCATTACTCCACTCAAGCAGCTGAACTGGTCGCACTGATCTTGGCGTTGAAGGAAAGCTTTGACAAACGAGTGACTATATATTCTGACAGCGCATATGTCACATCAACTGTCCACTCAGGGTTGTCGAAATGGAGAAGAAGAGGGTTTAGGAGAGCTGATGGCACCCCAGTGCAACATGCTCTCTTATTGGCTGAACTGATTGAAGTAATAAATGACCCCCAGGAACTAGCTTTAGTAAAATGTACCGCACACACCAATGGTGAAGATCACGTCTCAAAAGGGAATGCAGCAGCAGACGCACATGCGAAGTATGCTGCATACTTTGGTGAGATATGGAACCCCCCAGAGTCACAGAGAGGGAGAGGGAGGGGAATAGCAAAAGAGATGTTGTTAAGAGAAGGGTACACCCATCTCCCAGCCACACAGATTATGGAGCTACAAGCGGCTGCACCAATGGCCGAAAAGGAAATATGGGTAAAAAGAGGATGTACAATGTCCCCAACTGACGCACTATGGCGCCAGGGTAGCACTGGAAAGGTTGTAATACCATTGGCACTTTTGAACACTGCCCTGAGCCAACTACATCATCCAGCCCACACAGGAAAGGAAGTAATTGCAGCACGAATTAGGGAAGACTGGTTCTGCCCCGAGTTAAATTTGCATGTGTCGAATTTTATCAGTAACTGTATCACATGTCAACAGTTTACGGCCGGCCACACTCTAAAGGTGATAAGAGGTACCATACCCCGGCCAGAGGGACCTTTCCGGCATCTCCACATTGACTATGTTGATATGATCAATATATGTCAAGGAAATAGGTATATGATTGTAGTAGTATGCCCATTCTCTAGGTGGATTGAGGCAGGGCCCTGTTCACACCCAGATGCATTTAGAGCAGCCAAGTTTTTAGTGAGGGAGGTCTTCCCCAGGTGGGGAGCGTGCGAGGTGTTAAGGTCAGACTACGGCCCACATTTTGCAAACGAGATGTTTCAGCACATCACATCGCTGCTGAACATTAAACATAAATTTGCATGTGCATACCACCCACAGGCCAACGGTGTATGTGAACGCCTGAATGGCCTATTAAAGGAGGCAATTGCAAAGATACAGCAAACAACAAAGAAGAGTTGGTTATATTGTCTTCCATTAGCATTATTTGAGCTGAGGAATAGGCCAGGGTCCGACCACCACCTCACTCCCCATGAGGTGGTTACCGGACGTCAAATGCGCCTTCCCCTAACGCCAACGTCAAGAGCATTTACCGACCATGAAAGTACTGCAAGTGTTCTGGGTGATGAAATGTACCAATATGTGTCTTCTTTGATTACTAGTGTAGTGTTTGTGTCTCAACAGCTCGAGCGCACACGGGGCGGGTCTAATAGAAGCCAACAAGAAGACGCGGATAAAGAACTGGAAAAGGAAGGACTGTGTAAGATTGCTAAAGGTGACCACGTACTACTTCGCAACTTCAATAGGAGATGGAATGACCCACGCTTTACGGGTCCCCATCTGGTAGAGGAGGTATCAACAAGAGCAGTAAAGTTAAAGGACAAGCGTGCCTGGAACCACCTACACGACGTAAAGATCTACGACAACAGACCCGCCCCAGCGCCACCGACAGGTCCATTGAGAGAACAGCAACAACATCGACAACAGAAGAAGGAAGTTCTACCACAGCCAGCGGCCCAAGTATTACCATACCCTGTCACTCCCCAGACTCCCCAGAGACAATAATTGAAGAAGAAAGGGGTGATCCTGTAAGGATATTTGGCGTGTTACAGTACAGAGTACAGCACTACTGCACAGGTAGCAAACAGCACAGAGTACAGCACTACTACACAGGTAGCAAACAGCACAGAGTACAGCACTACTGCACAGGTAGCAATTTTTTTCGCAGCACCACCACAAGGGTGCGGTGCATTGCTATATGGGTTACCAGATTAACAAGGAAAGACAGGCTATTCAGTCAAAAACGATTTTAACATATAAGATGCAAATCTATTTTTACAGTTAAAAGCACACGTGCTCATTTAAAAATGCACACTATTTTTCACCTGAAATGCCTATGGTGCGAGAGACACATTTGAAAATTAACAGCTAACCTATTAACCATTAACCTGACTAATAAAACCTTATTTAACATAACCCACTAATAAAATGTGTTTTCCACTGCAGAATTAGGCATACTCTGAAAGCCATTTAAATGTGTGTGCAGATTTTTTTCTTCTCTTCTCTGCCTGATTCTCCGTGTTTTTGTGCACAGTAACTGCAGGAAGAAGGAAGTCAGATTTGCAACAATTGCAAATGTATAAGCGAAGCTATTGTTGAGAGTAGGAGGATGAGAGATGATGGATTTCATTGGGACACGTCATACAGAGGGCTGAGATGAAAGTTTTAGTGGGCAGTATCGGGGAAAAAGACAGGCAGACATTTTTCTGCACTACTGGGGAGAAGACCTGGCTGTGGGACTCCTGACTGAATGCAGATTCCTGCGTCCTGCTGCAGTCGAGATTGGGGAGAGCTGAAAGAAGGACCTTTCCACTGGCTGAGGCATTCCTATCTGCAAAAGCTGAGAATTCCAGGCAATGACCCCGGTTTGAGAAGGCAAGCGTTCCTTTTTGCTGGAGTTAATCTTCAAGGGAGTCACATTCACAAAGAGAACAGCCAAAGAGAACAACTAAAAAGATAAGGTAATGAGAAGTGTGGGAGCTGAGTGTGTACGGTAATATGCAGTCAGTGTAGGATTCCTGTGCGTGTCTTAATCAAATACCAATGTTGCAATTTGAGTTCTGTTCTCCGCCACGCTCTTTGCAGTGTGTCATAGACAATGCTTTTACTGTACCATTTTATTTATTTCTGTAAAGAATGAGATCGTGTTTAAATGCAACTTTTATAATACAGAAAAATATTTGAAAACAGACGGGTGGTGTATTTACTATTTACCATTACAATGCCGATGATGTGGGGAGATTTTTAAACAGTGCAATGGTCATTTTAAGACAGATGTGTGCATGTCAGAATCAGTATGAATAATTGTGAGTGACTGTAGCATAGCTCGTTGGAGGTACATGAGCCAACGGGAAGAGAGACTCTCTGAACATAGCTCCCTACCGTATATAAGGTAGTGGAAATTACCACAAGACTACCATATATAGCTCTCTGTCGTAAATAAGTCAGTGAGTTCGCCCATGGTGGCACACCAACACTATCACTGAAAAATGTGGTATTCCTAAAATGTAGGTCTGAGGTCTCTCTAGTGATCACACGAAAAATCTAAGCAAAGATAAGGGATTCTGGACATTGGGGCCACAAATAAAACAAGGGAATTATGCTCACCAAAATACCACCAACCACGTATACCAAATATGCAGGTCTGGGTGCTGAAATAATGCATGTCCATTGTATTATTGTTGCACATGGCCCAATCAGAATACAAGGAGGTATTGTTGCTAAGTTATATTTCGGCGGTAAGAAAATACCGTCAGGCCCCAAATCTCCACAAAATACCCTACATATTTATGGTGCGTTGCAGGCCGGGAAAGTGATCATAGAGTACCTACTGGGCGTGGCAAGTGTGTCTCACACTGCCATTTGCACATTAAAGGGAACCCATTTTATAATAGCAGTGTGCCACTAAAAACGAATTTCAGAATGTCACAAAGGGAAACCACATTCTCAGATCTAGTGCAATATTTAGAGGCAAAGTTATTTGCACATGGGAATTGGTCTTCGAATAGCACGTTAGAATGGAGTAACCGCATTCAGGGTGAGGTGCAGAAAGAAAAACTAGACAATATTTTTGCAGAAGGCAGCATAATTCAGGTCTGCCTTACAAGATTATTGAATGCAGCCGATAAAAGTGCAGAGAAAGACTGTTTAATACGGCTATGCGGCAAAATATGGTTTATTTTAAACAAGTCCCTGCGAATGCAAGAGAATGATACTCAGCTAATTAACAGGTTAAAGACTGAATTAGAGGGGGCAAGTAAAAATCAGGAAATGTTGAGAGCAGAATTGGATGTATGCCAAAAATACATGCAATTAAAATGCAGAGACTTTGATACTCAGTTATCCAAAAGCAAGAAACAATTTGAAGATAGTGAGCAATAATTGGCACACTTAAAAGCCTTAGTGGATCACATTAGGCAGGATAAAGATGAGGTTGTTTCAGAAATGCAGATTTTACAAAAAGAACATTGCGAAAAAGAAGGTGATCTCCAGAGTGCAGAACAAGAAATGATTAAAATGATTCAAGAAAGAGACAAGAGAAATAAAGAGTTCAATGAATGCCAAATGCAAATGTGCGATATGCAGGAGGTGATTAATAAAATGAGTGATGAAAATAATTATTTGCATGATGAAGCCAACAGACTCCTTAAAAAGTGTAAGGACTAAGAACAGCAAATGTGCATTCCCAGGTCCCAGGAGAGGCGGCAGGGTACCACATTCAATGGAGTGGAGGTGAATTCTAGCTCTGCCCAAAGAGCTAGTGCCCCAGTGACTGGGCCGGTGACTGAACTTGGTTGCAGCGCCCTTGGGGGATTTGATACTCCCATTGGGGGCAGCCACCAATCTCATACACCTGAAAACAGGATTGAATCACAAAATAGTGCAATTCCATGCATTGCAACAAGTAGCCCCATAGAAATAATGAAATCCATTAAAGCCCTGATCAAACCATTTAAAAAGGGAGGAGAATGCTGCATTGAGGATCACTTAGAAGCGGTGCATGACATTTTTAAAGCACTCCAGATACCTAGGGAACAGTACAGACAATATTTTCATTTAACTTTAGATGCCCCGACGGCCAGCATCATAAGGGGATTAAATGAACAGCAGAATATGACATGGCTGGAGTTTGAAAAAGAAATTAGGCGTCATTTTTCTCCTTTTCAGTCATTGCAGGAGGCAAAGAAAGTCGCGTACACAATTACTGCTGGACCTAATACATCCCCTCGCCAATTTTTACAAGACTTAAAAAGAGCATTCTCTCGCTTTGATGTATCTTTTGACTCAAATTCCAATGAGTTTAAAACTGCATACTTCTATGGGCTACAGAAAGACATCATATCCCAATTGGTCCGTGAATTTGACCGTGACAAGTCCCTTGAATGGATTGTACATCAAAGCACAAAGCTATATGAGGTACTCTATTGTCAGGGTAGAGAAAGTGATAAAATGAAAGATACCAGGCCTAAATCTAAAGAACCCTCAGCCACAGTAATGGAAATCAGGTCAGCCAAAATGTCCCTTGAGTCTGCTCAAAGCCAAGGTAAAAATAATGTGACACCTGAACAAAGGGGTAATCAACAAAGATCGCCATTTCCTGTACCAATGTTCCAAACACATGATCCTAGTAATAGAGAGAGCTACATCAGCCCTAGGTATTTAGGGGATAGACCCCGGGTAGGATATCGGCCTGATATGGCAGGTATGAACAATAACCAGAGACAAAATCAAGATCAAAGAAATGATGGTCCCTACCAGTCATTGGGGACACAGAGTAGGTTTGATCCCAACACCATGATATATGGTAATCAGGATAGGCCCCGATATGTGGATCGATTTACTGATAATGGAAATCAACATAGGGGCCAGTACTCACAATCTGAGAGACAGGACATGAGGCAAAACGTGAACTACAGTCCACGCCAGTACAATGATTCCCCACCAGGGGACTATAATCAAAGGATGGGTGCAACCCGCTCCCCTCCACAAATGAATCAAGAGTTCAGAAACCATCCCAACCGACATCAATCACCTGAGAGGTATCAGAATAGATCCAATCAGGGGGAAAACAACCAATATCGACCTAGGCCACAGAAAGAGGATCCTAGAGAGATGGAAAGGTTCCAGTGCCTTGAGGCCCAAGTGAAAATGTTAGCTGAGCAAATAGGAAAGCTCTATACAGCGCAAAAACAACCTTCCAAAGAGGGGGCTGATGGCCATAGCAATGACCGGGGGGCTTCCGAAAAGTGACTAAGTACTCATGATAACTGCAGTGCCAAAATGACAGATTGCTCTGATATAATTTTGCATAACGACTCTGAGATGCCTAATGGATTAAAAATGAAAGTACCAGTAAATGAAATTGTAATAGAAAGTGCAAATACTTCTAAAAAAGAGGTACGGTTTAACTTAGAACTAAATAAAACAGTAAAGATTTGCACAAATGAAAAAGAAACATTAGGAATTCCAAAAGAACAAAGGAACAGATTTAAGAAAAATGACTCATGCAAGGGGAATACCAGTGAACAGGGAGTAAGTGGGGATGCCATAGCTCCTTCCCTGGGCAAGCAAAACAATGACCAAACACAGACAGAAAAAGGAAATACTCACAAGGAGGGTACAAGTCAATCACCTGAAGAATTCTTTGAGCCACATATTTTTGAAGAGGCTGAAAGGGCTGGTATTACACTAAATGATCACAAATGCACAGAATTAAAAAATGACAAATTGCTGAATGATGTTGTTACACATGTTCAGTTGGAAGGTTGTAATGTGGTCTCTGATGTTACCCAGATGGATGGGCGAACAGTGGCCACACTCCAAAAAACCTCTGAACATGGAGAAATGAATAAAATATCTCGCACAGAAATGGGTAAAAAGGAGGGAAAAATGTCTTTTCATTTACCAATGTGCTTAGCCAAAAGTGAAAAAGATCTGAGAAAGGTGAGCCCTGAAATCAGTAAGAATTCACATTTCTTATGTGTATTAGAGGAAGTTGAGGACAGATATTATGCACCCATCACTGTAGAAGAAAAATGCCACACCTTCGCTATGATTGACACTGGCGCACAGGCCACAATTATGTCCAAGGAGCTGGTAAAGAGTATCAATGAAGGGAGGCCTCCACAGAGTCAGATCACAGTGAAGGCAAATCAAGGCCCAGTGCATAACTTTAATGGGGAGGAGGTGCCCATCATAGGTGTAACTGAGGTTGACATAAAAATAGGAAAGCACAGAATGAAACAAGAGGTATTGATCACATCTATTTGTGAAATTCCATTTCTGATGGGGACAGATTGCCTGAAAAGATTGTCTCCTCTCATAGATGGGGTGAATGGAGTGCTGTGGTCCTTAACCAAAAAACCATTGAGGCCTAAGAAACTAAAATCACAAAACAGCAATATAAATGAATGTCACACCGTTGCCAAAACAAATGATGCTGTGGAGGTATATCTCCAGAATAGCTGCATACCTAGTGTCACTGTTATATTAATGTGTCAAGACAAAATGCAGAGCGACAATGAAAAACTACCTGTACAAATATACTTGGACCCAAGGAAAGATTGGCAGACTGCCATAGATGAGCACACATTACGTTTCCTTTTAAAAGAGAAAACATGCAAACAGAATATTATTCCTAAAACAGATTCAGAAAAACACATTACCACTCTGGCAGAAATGCACATGGAAGATGAGCAACCATGGGTTCATGTTGGTATAAATGATTAACTTAAAACAATAAAAGCCACTTTAGCACTTGAACATGAAAGGAGTTTCATTAATGAGAAATTGTTGCAAAAAATTATGGAGAGGGAAGAAATCCCGAAATTTAGGATTAAAAACCAATATGTTTCTGGGTTGGACAGTCCAGACTTTGAAAACCGAATTGCAGGCAGATGCATGCTTAAAATTAGCATTGGGCAGAAAACAATTTACCATAATGTATGGATAGTGAGTGGAGCACAAAATGAATTTTACATGGGCAATGACATCATGCACAGAATGTGTATGGTGTTAGATTTCCTTAATCAAAAAATATGGTCACGCCTAGGTGGTCCGGCACCTGAATTTGAAGACAAAAGAAGGGCTTATCATTGTGCACAACTGGTTCCTTATGCAGTCGAATTACAAATAAGGAAAGATACTATTATTCCTGCATTTACAAAACAGTTTGCAATAACACTGAAATGCAAAAATGGGCAGCAGATGAAAGGCTCTGATGCATTTGTATGCCTGAATGAATCCATAAAACAGCAAGGCCTGGATTATGAATACATTCCATTGGTAGACATTGGTGAGGGATCTGTAAAAATCATGGTAAATAATAAAGGTTATCAGGATATTCATTTAGAGGAAAACTCCCCATTAGGAATGGCCATACAAAAGTCACATTATACGGCAGATTTAAATAACATGGTGATTGGGAATATTCCTGAAAAATATGTAGATGCCAAGGGCGAGTTGCCAGAACACCTGGACTCTCAGCCCAAAGGAATATTTAAAATTCATTCTGTGTATCCTTATGATTCAAATAAGACAGTGTGCTGCCATCAAGAGGATTGCATAATATTTAATTTAAATGAAAATGAAACAGGAAATCAGCCCATTGAAGTGGAAGCTGATATGCCCAAATATTTAAAAGTGGCAGCTCTACAAAAAGACACAGCCACACAGTTAGAGGAAAGCGCTGAGATTCCTTTACCAGAAGAGTTTCCAGAATTTTCCAGAATGGTAGAAGAGCAGATCTCCTTAGCGGATGCGTGTGACAGCGATGAGGATAGAAACAATCTGAGGGAGATATTCATGGAGTTTAAGGATGTATTTGCAAAAGATGCTTATGATTGTGGTTTAACTGATTTACATGTGGCCACACTACCAGAAGGTTAGAGCAGAAATCCAGTGTTTGTATGCCAGTATAGACTACCGCTGGCATGTTTAGAATCATTGGCAGAGATTATTAAAAATTTGGAATCACGGGGAATAATCAGGCCCATTCATAGCACATCCAATACGCCTATTTTAGGTGTGTTAAAGCCAAATGGTCAATGGCGGCTGTGTGCAGACTTAAGAGAGTTAAATAAAAGAGTACCAGTATCTAGATGGCCACTACCATTCATTGATCAGGGCCTAGCTCAGATACATGGTTCAAATGTATTTACCACATTAGATCTCACCTCTGGATATTGGTGCGTGCCATTGGCAGAGGAGATACAACACTTATTTTCCTTTACATTTGACAGGACTCAATATGCCTGGCTTAGAGCTCCGTTCGGGTACATCAATAGTGGGAGTGAATTTGGCATATTTTTGAGAAAGGCCATGCCGGATGCAGCGGAAAGAGGAACAATAGTTTATGTGGATGATGTCCTGATAAAAAATGAAAGCCTGAAAAGCCATTTTGATGAAATAAGACATGTACTTGGCCAATTGCAGAAAGCAGGCGCCAAAGTATCTTTGCAAAAAGCACAATGGTGCAAGAAAAAAGTAAAGTGAACTTTCTAGGGCATGAAGTGACTGAACGTGGGCTAAATCCACAAAGGAAGAAAATAGAGGCCATACAAAGATTAAAAGATCCTAAAGATGTGAAAGGAGTAAAAAGTTTATTAGGGATGACAGGCTATAACAGAAAGTTCATTGAGAATTATGCAGAAATCACTCAACCATTGACTAAACTGCTTAAACTAAATACTCCCTGGAGATGGGAAAGAGAGCAGTCTGATGCAGTGGCTAGATTGAAGGAATGTCTTGTAAAGGCACCATGTTTAGCATACCCCATAAAGGACAGGGATTTCTTTATAGAAATAGGTTTTTCTGAACATTGTATGTCAGCAGTGTTATCACAAAAACACGATTTGAATCACAAAACCATTGCATATGCAAGTAAGGCATTTTCCCAAGTTGAAATGAAATTTAATGAATGTGAAAAGGCCCTATTAACCACTGTGTGGGCGCTACAACATTTCCGCCCCATTGTTCAGGGAGAAAAGGTGATTATTGAAACAAATCATCAACCTTTGCAATTTTTAGAGAGTAAAAGAATTAGATCAGGCAATCTAGCACAATCCAGAATCACTTCATGGACGCTGGCATTACAAGGTTTTCCCGTAGAAGTGAGATATGGACAAAATAAAAAGAGCCCAATTGCTCAAGGGTTAGCTGACTTACATGATTGTGCAGCTGAACAAATACCAAATGAAATGGAAGTGGAAACTAGTTTGCAGGAATTTGAACAATCATCACACAAAGCTTTTGATGAAAAAACATGCAAGGATTTGCCAACTGTACATGTGGATGGTTGTGCTTTTCACATTGAAAATGACAGTAATAAACAGTTAGTGGCAGGAATAGGAAATGTCTGGTTGAAATGTGAAGGCGTCCCCAGTATAGGGATGAGGATTGGGGATAGGAGCAGTCAGGTGGCGGAATTGGCAGCCATCTATAAAGCAATTGCTACTGCAGTTGATAAAAAGTTCAGTGAAATTGTCCTGGTGACTGATTCTGACTATGCACGGAATAGCTTTGTGGAGTATTTGCCTGGTTGGAAAGCAAGAGGCATGGTTACATACAACAAAAAGCCACTTAAACATGGAAAAATGATACAAGCCATAGACAAATTGGTGTCAGAAAATAATTTAACAATATACTGGAGAAAAATTTGTGGGCATTTAAAAACACCAGGAGAGGATAAGGAGGGAAATGATAAGGCAGACCATCTGGCTAAGATTGGGGCTGTGATGGGAGAATTGCTACATATTGATTATTTAATGGGTGAAATACAAATTGATGCAGTGACACGTTCTAAAGCACCAAAGGAGGTAGATCAACCGGTGGTGCAGTGGAGTCATGACACGCCAGACCAAGATTTGATTGAGGCACAAAAGAATGATCAAATTTTGGGAATCTATTATAATCATTTGATAGATCCTGAACAAAATCCTTTAACAGAAAAAGATTGTATGGGAAAAGAAGAGTTGAGGGTGTTATTAAAGAACAAAACACGAATTAGATTACAGGATGGACTCATGATTAGAGAGTCCATAACAGGGCAAATACAGTGGGTAGTACCCCTTTCATTCAGAGGACTAATGCTACACCATGCACATGATGCCATAACTGCAGGCCATAGAGGTTCACAAAAAACATTAGAAATACTAAAAGATTATGCTTACTGGCCACATATGTCCCAAGATGTGGAATTATATACTAGAGGATGTCTAGTATGCGCCCAATTTAAACCTGCTTCACCAATGCATAGAGCACCATTGATGAAAAGAGGCCTAACTCTCCCATGGTCAGATTTGCAAATAGACTATGTAGGTCCTTTAAAAAGGTCGAGCAGGGGACACCGTTATATTTTGAGTGTGGTATGTTTGATGTCAAAGTGGATTGAATGCATTCCTGCACCAGATTGTAGTGCGCAAACAGCAGCCACATTGCTGGTGAACCATGTGTTCTCAAGGTTTGGGTTGCCACAAAGAATTGAGTCAGACAGAGGATGTCATTTCACAAGTACTCTAATGAGTAAAGTATGGCAAATACTAGGTGTGAAAAGGAAACTACATATCGCATATCGGGCGGCGTCTTCAGGTACAGTTGAAAGAAGCAATAGGTCTGTTGTGGATATTTTAAAGAAATTTGTGGCAGAAGCAGGTTCCAGCTGGGATTTGCGTTTACCATTGGTTTTGATGGCAATCAGGTCGACTCCTGCCAAAGCAACAGGTGTTAGGCGGCATGAGGTCTTAACAGGTAGGAAAATGGTGTTACCACAACACCTACTATACAGAACACATGAGCAAACCCTTGTGAGTGCATCCACAGTTCATGAATATATTGATGAACTGAGGAGGCATTTGCAACATGCATTTGCTTTTGTGCAGAGAAATCTGGAAAGAGCTGCTGACAGTGCAAAGTCATATTATGATAAAAAGACATCAGCAAAGGAATACAGTGTAGGGGATCAGGTGTACAAGTTTCATTTTGGAAAAAGTAAACAGAAAAATTCTAAATTTCTAGCAGCCTGGCAGGGGCCATTTCGGATTATAGATAAGGTCTCTCCTGTAGTGTATAAAATTTTGAAAAATGAAGGTGAAACAGCAATAGAGCAGTTTGTCCATGTAAATCAAATCAAACCATGCCATCCCAGACATGAGATCAGGCGGCTTGAGCATGTAGAAACAAATAAAATCCCTTGAACACAAAAAGAGAAAATAAATGGGTACAATCAGGAGGCAGTGACAAAGAAGTTAAAAAGTTGATTGTTATGATGGCACATAAACACTGTAGTATATGTAAAATATAATATAAAATAAATATAAATAAATAAATAAATAAATGCACATATAATGGAAGCTCATGGTTGGTGTGCAGAGAGAAAGTGTGTTAAATATTGAATATCTGCTTGTTTTCTTTTAACTTGTGTTTAATTTCAGAAAAAAAAAAAATGAAATATTTTTACAAAGCATGTTTTATTTTTGGCAAAAGGATGAAGTTAGTATTGTGCTATGTACTTAATCTGTTTATTTTCTATTTTGATTTAGACAATTAACATTATTTGGTCGGAGGTTCCGGGATCAGAGGCCACGGGAGACGATGAAGTCCTGGAGTCCCCTGGATGAAGACCAAAAGATGCCTGCCTCCAGGTGGAGGTGAAGACAAAATAACCGGAATGCCAAAAGAGATGACTACTGTGGATTCAAGATTGCCAAGATGAAAGAGTACTCGAATGAACCGAATAACATCGCTGGTTGGGACATACCAAAAGAGACAAAACAAAAGTTCCGGCATATGAAGTTCCACGTATTTATTATTTTAATTATTTATTTTAATTTGTTATATTAATTATTTGTTTTAGTTAGTTGTTTTATTTCGTTGTTTTTAATTGACTTGGAAAATTTAAACTTAAAGTAATGCCACTTCAACTGAGAAGGCAAATGTGGAACATTTTATGAACTGATGGACTCAGATGAAATGTTGATTGCAAATTTTCATTGATGCACATGAATATTCATTTTGTTGGATTGCTATATTGTAAAAAAAAAAAAAGAACAAGTTGTTTTTAGGAATTGGCTTGGATTATAGCCAAGTTCTAAAAACAAAAGGAGGGTATATGTAAGGATATTTGGCGTGTTACAGTACAGAGTACAGCACTACTGCACAGGTAGCAAACAGCACAGAGTACAGCACTACTACACAGGTAGCAAACAGCACAGAGTACAGCACTACTGCACAGGTAGCAATTTTTTTCGCAGCACCACCACAAGGGTGCGGTGCATTGCTATATGGGTTACCAGATTAACAAGGAAAGACAGGCTATTCAGTCAAAAACGATTTTAACATATAAGATGCAAATCTATTTTTACAGTTAAAAGCACACGTGCTCATTTAAAAATGCACACTATTTTTCACCTGAAATGCCTATGGTGCGAGAGACACATTTGAAAATTAACAGCTAACCTATTAACCATTAACCTGACTAATAAAACCTTATTTAACATAACCCACTAATAAAATGTGTTCTCCACTGCAGAATTAGGCATACTCTGAAAGCCATTTAAATGTGTGTGCAGATTTTTTTCTTCTCTTCTCTGCCTGATTCTCCGTGTTTTTGTGCACAGTAACTGCAGGAAGAAGGAAGTCAGATTTGCAACAATTGCAAATGTATAAGCGAAGCTATTGTTGAGAGTAGGAGGATGAGAGATGATGGATTTCATTGGGACACGTCATACAGAGGGCTGAGATGAAAGTTTTAGTGGGCAGTATCTGGGAAAAAGACAGGCAGACATTTTTCTGCACTACTGGGGAGAAGACCTGGCTGTGGGACTCCTGACTGAATGCAGATTCCTGCGTCCTGCTGCAGTCGAGATTGGGGAGAGCTGAAAGAAGGACCTTTCCACTGGCTGAGGCATTCCTATCTGCAAAAGCTGAGAATTCCAGGCAATGACCCCGGTTTGAGAAGGCAAGCGTTCCTTTTTGCTGGAGTTAATCTTCAAGGGAGTCACATTCACAAAGAGAACAACTAAAAAGATAAGGTAATGAGAAGTGTGGGAGCTGAGTGTGTACGGTAATATGCAGTCAGTGTAGGATTCCTGTGCGTGTCTTAATCAAATACCAATGTTGCAATTTAAGTTCTGTTCTCCGCCACGCTCTTTGCAGTGTGTCATAGACAATGCTTTTACTGTACCATTTTATTTATTTCTGTAAAGAATGAGATCGTGTTTAAATGCAACTTTTATAATACAGAAAAATATTTGAAAACAGACGGGTGGTGTATTTACTATTTACCATTACAATGCCGATGATGTGGGGAGATTTTTAAACAGTGCAATGGTCATTTTAAGACATATGTGTGCATGTCAGAATCAGTATGAATAATTGTGAGTGACTGTAGCATAGCTCGTTGGAGGTACATGAGCCAACGGGAAGAGAGACTCTCTGAACATAGCTCCCTACCGTATATAAGGTAGTGGAAATTACCACAAGACTACCATATATAGCTCTCTGTCGTAAATAAGTCAGTGAGTTCGCCCATGGTGGCACACCAACACTATCACTGAAAAATGTGGTATTCCTAAAATGTAGGTCTGAGGTCTCTCTAGTGATCACACGAAAAATCTAAGCAAAGATAAGGGATACTGGACATTGGGGCCACAAATAAAACAAGGGAATTATGCTCACCAAAATACCACCAACCACGTATACCAAATATGCAGGTCTGGGTGCTGAAATAATGCATGTCCATTGTATTATTGTTGCACATGGCCCAATCTGAATACAAGGAGTGATTGTTGCTAAGTTATATTTCGGCGGTAAGAAAATACTGTCAGGCCCCAAATCTCCACAAAATACCCTACAATCCCCATCCAGCCCACCCCATGATCACACGCTCAAAGAGTAAAACAACGCCCACCTGTTGAACCCAAACACCCCCTGCCCACCATCCACTGACCCCCGTACCCATTACAGTAGTAACTGTACTAAAGGACATTGCCTCGCACAAATACACATGTAAACACATGAATGCTCTCTTTTCTTTTCTCTCGCACATGCAGGAACCGCGTATTATTGTATTGCTAAGAAGTAGATAACTAACAAATTCACTGCCCAGGAGTAGATGGTACCCTCAGACGATAACTACCCAGAAGAATTGTCACACCAATTTGTATATGAAATAAAAAGGCCAACGTACCTGAAAAGGAAAAGAGTACGAGTTTACTACAAAGCGTTCCTTTTGGCCATAGAATATTCGATGCCCCACCTCCACCCATACTTACCTGCCCTAAGAGATAGATCGCTCAGAATAGCGTGGGAACAGCTCTTCGCCTGGGCACTGAATGACTATTTGATAGGGAGAGCTTAACAACTAACATTAACCAGCATATTAAGAATTTTCAGGCGGGCAACTCTAACATCGCAAGAATTCGCTGCCGGACTGCAGCAAGGTAAGAGCAAAATGCCGGTGAAATTAGCATATGTAATAAAAGTAATAGGGATTTTGATAATCACCGGGTTCGTGGCTGCCTCTGTACAGCTATGCTACCAATATTATTGCTGTACCCAAACCTAACACACCCCCATCCCCAGCTGCAACAGGTGTTACGTCAGGTGATATTAGCAAAATTGCGCACAAGCAGAATAGAGTACAACGCAGCACATACTCAGATAATAAAGGTATTGACAATTATATACAAGATTCAGCACACGTCTCAAACAACATATGGTATCAACACATGACCCGCATTGGTAAGCAGACAACAGAAGACAGCTGCTACGTTTGCTCATTAATACCATACGCTATGAGCGCTTCTCGAACATTTGTTGCCACAGAAATAGACGAAAAAACGGCACGGTGCATAATATACTTGGCACTGTTCCAAACGAAAGGAAGATTTCAAGGAACAGTGGTGCATATGACGTGGAAAACACGAGACTCATACCCATACGAAAACAACTTCCTCAAGACTTATTTGAGTTACCACAAAAGCAGTTTACATGCTGAAGCATTTAGATACATAACAAGTGGTCCTGCAAAAGGAGAAACAAAGAAAGTAACACTGCAGTATTTATCATGTGATTGGTACGCCACTGAAGTCCCTGGTAAATTAGGATGCTGGGAGAGGCCACTGGTGACGATAACGGGGAAAGTATACTTGGACAACAAATGGGAGATAGGAGTGGTTGGCAGCAACATGATAACAAAAGAAACTATTTCAACTATCGATGCGCACAATCACAGATGTTGGACAACTTGGATCAAATACGTGCCCATGCTCACATGGATAGAAACGGATGAAGACCCGATAACAATACTGCCGTTGACTGCGCCTAAAGTATGCTACCAACATAAAGGAGAGGTGGACGTAGGATATAACACCAATTGTGGAAGCGTGATGGAGTTACCTGAGGGGGGAGCAGGAACAGCAGTGATAATGGACCATTACTGGGCCTGTGGAGAAAAGGCATATCACACGCTGCCCCCTCTGTGGAATGGTGTATGCACGATGGTGCACGTCAATGTACCATCGCTAGTGGTACCCCAGAAGCATGTGAATGTGGCAAACTTTCCCAAAATGGATGAAGGGGACAAGAGAAATAAGAGATCTGCACCGCCTCAGGGGGAGCCAGGGAACAGGACCAACGGCAATGAAACTGTCCTAAACAGACGGAAAAGACAAGGGGAACCTCTGACAGGAAATTACCTATGGGGAAGGTCGGAAACGGCACTCACTTCGATTACGCCAGAACACAGACTATTCAGCAGAGCAGCAATGTTCTTCTCCTCAATAATACATCCAGGATTGCAGGCTTACGCGAACGCAAAATGGCTCCAGATAACTAGATGGGAACTCATGATGACCATCAATTCTACAGTAAACGGATTCAACGCAATAAAAGAAGAGCTGCGAGCAATAAGGATGGTAGCACTGCAGAACAGATATGTATTGGACCTCCTCACTGCCATGGAAGGAGGAGTTTGCGCAAAGATAGGACAATCATGCTGCACATTCATTCCTGCCAATGATGCTGACAACGGTACACTGACAGAAGCAGTTTCACAACTGGCCCAGTTACACTCCAAAATGGTGGATGAAAGTAAGGGTGTGAAAAAGGATGAGAGCTGGTTTTCGCTATTATGGTCATGGATGCCATCTTGGCTGTCAGATGGACTGAAAATTATAGTTGGCTGTATTATTTTGGCTGGAGCTATCCTGATCATAATAAGATTTTGGAAAGCCCGGAAGGCACGCACCACTGATGAGTTGCTTGAAATGGTCGGTATGCACCCACTGATGCCAGCAGATGACGGCCAACACACAGGCATAATAATACAAGAGAGAGAGAAATTGCGCAACCAGATCATCACCAACCATCTGGACCCACCATCGGTGAAGGTCGAGAACCCAAGAAACCCCAGGAGTTACATAGGGAAATGGGTATACTGTACTCCTGGAGGAGCCTGTGAGTATATGTATTGGTCATTTGAAGATCATGTTAACCATTATGGACATTTAGGAGGAATAACTAAAGTGTGGAGAGTAAGAGGAGATAACGAAAAGGATATGTTTGTGGTCGACAAGTCGACCAGAGGGGGGACTGAAGTGGGAAAATGGAAAAACAGACTCCCCTATTTCCCCTCTCGCGCCTGGCCTAAAGGTTCACGGCCTAAGCACCCGCCACGAGAAGAGTTTGCCCATCTACCAGACGACCAGATACCCTGGTACAGGAACATACGGATGTGTCCATCTGCCTGCCCAGCAGCCCGCCCTGCCCATGCCGATGCCTGCGGCATGGATCAACTGGACTAAAACTATACGTCGTTAGAGATGCCATGACGACCTAGCCAACGGATAGCACACCTGTGCCAACATACACACTGGACACTCCCGCACCAATCTACATGAAGAATATACTCAGTGCTATGACGTAGGCGACAGACATACTCACGGACGTGCATCTTTATTATTTTCCATATAGGCTTTCAGAAATGCAGAAACGCAAGACGCATCATGAACTCATCTAAAGAGCTTGCTTACGCTTCTCCTACACTTAGGTGCCGTAATGAGAATTATAACAAAGACACGATACTGGTCATAAGACAATATGAGACTATAACCTAAAGCGCCTGTGCACCAGACGGTTCCACCTATATACTAGGCCTGAGTAGGCCGCAAGCAAGAGCTCTCGTGGACGATTAACAGAACAAGAATCAGGTTGCTGATCCTGCAGAATGAGCCTGGGGAAAGCAGACAGCCAAGGCCGTAATGTTGCAAACCCACAATCCAAAAGCAGACCATCAAGGGCACGATGTTGCAACCTCGCACGCCGCGCACCAACATCAAAGTCGCACCTGCAATCAAACCAGACACACAGTGGAAAAACAATATTAATTGAGCAGAATTCTGCCCCAAACACGGTCCCATCCCACGTGACCAAGCCGAACCTGACGAGATGCCAAACCCAGGAGGAAGGAGGCGTCTGGATCCCTCGTTACAAGACACAGGCAGATACACTTGAAAGGATCAATGGACATCTGCAACGGTGGGAGTAGTCGGCCGTCCAGCTCATGAATAAGTCTTCACATTGTCTGCATGTACCAATAGTGAAACATTGTTGCAAATTGCAGGTACACCGAGAGCTGGGAACAGCGATGGTCCCAGGCTGGGAAGCTCACGGGCGCACCAATCAGAACATGGGGCTCTTATCACTGACGCCATTAACATCAACCAACCATTAGGGGTCTCCATGTAACAATTCTCATGTATCTAATTGTAGGGACAACCCAGATATATCACCTGACTAACCCTCGGCCACTCATATTATTCTCTATACGTATGCTATACTAACCCTACCACTGGAGCAACCAATTAAGAGTGGCGATAGGTTTTTTTGTTAATTTTCTAAAGTGACGCAGGTAGCGCGTCATACTACAGTAAAAAGGGCCTGCGAGCCCCATGATTGTGTGTGTGTCAGGTCAGACGCGTATGATCCTTGACCCATCCCTGCCGTTTGTGTTTAATAAACAGCAGAGTCACATTGCTTCTTGTGTGTGTCTCATACTCTATCTCCTTTGGGATATACGGGAGGAGTTGGGGCCTCCCTGCCCGGAGGTCTGCGGACGGCCCGGCCGACCCCGGCAGAATTTCCCCCGACATTGCCATTAAAACATGGGGTGCAGAAAAAGGATGCCAACTATGGCCGACGTTCTGACACTGAAATAGAGGTGCCGATAGCAACGTACCAGCACCCTTTCCGAACCGCCAAACTGCAAGTTTGCCAGTAGCGGCACGGTGCTCCCAGCAGGCCTAACCTGCTGGGAATTCAGGCCCCTACCAGCACTGTTTTCACTGAAGCACTGGTACTGTTAACAACGGTGCCGGTGTTTCAATGTCCCCATTCCCGGGGAGTCCTAAGGGACTCCCCGGGAATGGGGAATTAGCATTCTGCTGCTGCCCATCATGGGATATCAGGCAGCGGGCACAGTATTACAGGGTTGCCGGTAGCCCACCACCTACCGGCGGGTTTTACTATCGACCTTGTAATGAGGCCCACTGTTGTGCCAAAAATGTTTTAATAATGTCTGTGTGTCCTGTTTACTGCATTTTCAGACTTAAAAGTTGCCTTTGACCAAGTAAAGAGGTAAGCTATGGACTCACTAACAGTGATCCTATTTAATGTATAAGAGCTAAAGTAGGCTTACCATGTTCAGTTGTAGTAGCCATAATTACATTCCTACTGACATATCAAATACATGTCAGGGAATACTTTACTGAAGGAGTAGTAGGACAACAAGTTTTTTTCGCTGAGAAGAAATAAGTGAGATGATATGTTGATATTCGTAGTTTTATTTTGGATTCCAACACATTTTACTATGAACAGCCTATTTCATGTATTTGGCAGAAAAAGAACATCAAGATCAAGTTGACAGAAACAAGAACTCAAGATAATGTACAATATTTGAAGTGCAAAGCAATGGCAGTCGAAGGGTAGTCACACATGTGGATTTAGAAACACATTTATATTCGATATTCTTTACCAGTCATCACAAAAAGTTATTCATATAATTTAGATTAAACACAATAGAGATGAGGGAAGAAAGAGCCTATATCTGAAAGTATCTGTAGAATATTAGATAAAGCAAGGTACTAGAATCACAGCACCATCTCATCATAGCATCTACTGGATTGAAGGTGGAAATACATTGGTGCATTGGTTTATTTGCTATGCCAGAATCTCCAATTGAATCTGAGAATGTTTGGAATAAATGCTTGAGAGGGGTGAAGATATGATCATGCCGAGTTTTATAGCAGTTTTGGAAGACTAAGGCCCTCATTCCAACCCAGGCGTTAAGGGTTTAACGGCGCCGTCGGCTCCGTTAACCCGAAAACGCCTGATTTCCACCTTAACGCCTGCTTTTAGCAGGCGTTAAGTACCAAGGCGCTAAGCGTCCTTGGTGCTAATTACGGCACAGTAATTTACGGTGCCGTAATTAGCGCCTTCTCCACTCCCATTATGCCCTATAGGGCAAAAATGGGAATGGGGAAGGGTAAATGGGGATTGGGGATTTACCGCCCCACTCACCTTGGAATGGGGCGGTAAATCCGCCATCCACCATGGTGTAAACAGAGTTTACACCATGGTGGTAAAGTAGGGAACTTACCACCTGGGTTGGAATGACAAATAAGGTATCCTTTAATGGTATACCATTGTTGGATAAATATAAATATTGTTTTGGCGTATTCCTCCAATTGTGAGTGATGTATCACCTAGAACCCACAAGCATGCTAATGAGACTGCCTGTATGCTTTTTGATATAAATCTGATGTAAATCTGTGAGCTTGTAATGGAAGAATTAAACCAGATCAACCGGCAGAGGCAACGTATGTTGGGCATGCGTGTAGTTCCAGGATATCCTCGTTAGTATTAATGATTGGGAAGCTGTGGCGCATTGTGAGGTTCTAATGTGCACAGAAAGTGTCCATTACTCAATGTACTGTACTATCTGTGAACTGGGTACACTCAGAGATAACAATGTGCACGCAGAGAGAGCTGCCGTCATTAATTCATCCATACAAGCAAGGAGCTGTATAAAATGGTCCAATATTAATCTATCTATTGTCAAGCTTAGCATAGCAAATATGCTCCTGTCGAATCCTTTTTGATCATCATTTACTGTGAGCAAACAGATGGCAACAAGGTACTAGCAGCTAACAATGAGTTGGTTAATTCCTTATTTTCCATATTTACCAAACCAACCAGGATGATAAAGCAAGAAACTATGATGCGCAAAGGTTGGTTCGATGCAGATTGTACAGCCGCCAAAAATATGTTAATATATTATCTCAAGAACTCACCAATTGTTGACAAACAAGAAGTTTGAGAAGTCAGTACGAAGTTTGAGAAGTCAGTACAAGGAAATCATCCAGGTAAAAAAGCTGAGAACCAATGGGCACATTTCATACTAGCCTTCAATTTTAGTGATTGTACAACTTTCTGGAAACTGGTTGCATGCAAAGCATCAAACACAACAGGAATTATACAATGCTCAATTACCCCTAACACATGGCTGTCTCACTTTGGTGAATTATATAGGGGTACATAGGACAATAAAGAACAGGGGTAGCTGAGGGAATTGATGTATTGATAATGGTAGGGGAGGTCCAAGTTGCAATTAAGGAACTGGGTGCTGGAAAAGCCTTAGGTCCAGAAAACATTCTTATCGACCTCTATAAGGATGAGATTTCAAGCTGCGTGCCTAGTCTTTGTCGTGTTTTTAACTCAATCCTTAAAACTGGTGAGATTCTGACAACATGGAGAGAGGCAGATATTGTTCCTATCCACAAAAAAGGCGACAGGATCCATTCCTGGATCTAAAGACCTATTCCCCTGTTAGAATCTTCAGGAAAAGTATTTGCAATGGTGCTGCTTACAGTTGCTAAAGGCTTGGCTTAATTCTTGCTAAATATGTTACTCTTAGCCGTGTCAAAGTCTATGTGATATGTGTTGACCGACGGACAGCTTTTGATTGTGTCCCACAAAGATTATTGTGGGATCTTCTTTCAGCAAAGGGTGCACTAGGGTATTTGTTAAAAAATATTAGATCTCTGTACACAAATAACAAGGCTGCAGTGAGGTGGGGCTTGAGGGTGGTGAGCTGACTGATCCTTTGGCTGTAGAAAGGTAGGTCTGGTGCCCCTCCTATTCTGTCTCGACATTAATGAGATTATCGAAGCATTTGTGGCCCAGAGTTCTGACCCCCAAGGTTGGGATTGGACAGGTTCCCTGTGTTGTTCTTCACGGACGATGAAGTCATCCTGTCCACCTCACCTATGGGCCTAAAACATAATTTAGCCTTGAGTTAACCATAGGCAAGACTAAACATATGGTGTTCAGACACAAACATGCAAAACACCCTAAACTAAATATTGACATTGATGGTCTTGTTTTGGAACAGGTGACGGCATACGATTATCTAGGGATAAGATTCATGGAGTGCCTGGGATGGACCAGTCACCATCCTAAAGCAACAGTAACTTTGGACAATTATTGTGGAGGCATCAGGAGGTTTTTTAACACCCATGGCAGAGGAGCAATTTCTACCACCTTGAATTTATACAGAGCACAAGCACAATCAGCGGTTCCATATGGCAGTGAATTGTGGGGACACATGAGGGCACAGTCCCAAGGTTGACTGGAAATAATTTCTTAAGAGCCCTCCTGATGCTTCCTTCAGGTGTGCCCATGGCTTCCATAAGATGGCAATGCAATATGCACCCCATCGCTGCCACCATGAGAATAAATAAAATCGTTGCTGTATTGGGTACGTATTGGGATGAACCCAAATCTCTCTAGCTATCGTCTTGCCCTGGAAAATGTGCTATCAATGGCGCACAAGCGCTCCCTTGGTTTAGATTTGTGCATACCGAGTGTATAAGATTACATTTAACACAGTTATGGAGCTGCCCAAAATCTATTAGCACTAGTACTAAAGATTTGGTCAAGCAAGTGAGTCACAAAAACAAATACTGGCAAATGCAACTGGAGTGCATGAAGCATAGTACGGGGTATCAATATCTAAGCGTAAAACCAGCTGCAGGTTATGAGGCTTACTTAGATGTGACCGAGCCAGGGTATGTGCGACCCCTTTCTATTCAATTGTGAACTAACTGCTTAAAGGTCAGCTCCTGTACTGCTAAATGGAATATTTTAAGTGACTCTAAGTGCCTGATGTGTGGAGAGTTGGACGGGACAGTTATCCATGTATTATTGTTTTGCTCTGGTTTTGTAGATATGAGAAAGATGTATCTCTTCCCCTTGCTCAGGCTAAGGCATATTAGGAGCATACATATCTCTTCCCCTTGCTCAGGCTGAGGCATATTAGGAGCATACATATCTCTTCCCCTTGCTCAGGCTGAGGCATACTAGGAGCATACATATCTCTTCCCCTTGCTCAGGCTGAGGCATATTAGGAGCATACATATCTCTTCCCCTTGCTCAGGCTGAGGCATATTAGGAGCATACATATCTCTTCCCCTTGCTCAGGCTAAGGCATATTAGGAGCATACATATCTCTTCCCCTTGCTCAGGCTAAGGCATATTAGGAGCATACATATCTCTTCCCCTTGCTCAGGCTGAGGCATATTAGGAGCATACATATCTCTTCCCCTTGCTCAGGCTAAGGCATATTAGGAGCATAAATGCAGCAATGGAATTTTGTAAGAACACTAGCGATTTGAACGCTGTTGTTTACATTGTGAAATGTTTACATGTGTCATGGCTAAGAAGGGCAAAACAGTTATAATCAAGGAGGCACTGTAAACTGTGATCCACTCAATCAGTGCAGTGTGTGTGAAGCTTAAATTTATTGGATGAACATGTTGCAAAATATCACATTCTTTTAGCTGTTGGAGTTTTAAACAGAATATTTGCTAGTATCGTATTTTGTATGATATTATTTGTATCCTTTTATTGTGATGTTTTGATCGTGTTATGAATGTAATGATGCTTTTATGGCAATCGCCAAATAAAGTTATGTCATGTCAATATTGTTTTGTAATGTGTGCTCTCCCCATACTGAGTATGGATCTGTTTTATATTAACTATGAACTTTTTTATGAAGTTTGATTTTTAATACGTCTAATAAGTAATTTCCTGTGCTATCTTTACAGAACTGAATCTATGATTTTGAACAAGAAGTGACATTTTATGTATGTGCTGATTATGTTTTTGATCTTGTTAACTCATTTCTAACTAAAATAAACTATGCTTAAATTGAATAATTAACTCATGTTCAGAGATATGTTATACAATTTACACAATTTAGAAATGTTGTACAGATGCTTGAAGTGCATTACGTTTGAGGTGATATTGTATCAATGTGAATTTTGGGGAATTACTTTTACATGACATAGAATGTATGGAAAGATGCATAATTGGCAACAACTGGCTTAATGCTCTAGCATCAATATTCCTGAAAGATGTCTAGGTAGCAGCACCTAGAACAAACTCAAACTCGGCCCATCTCCTCTTTGAAAACTAATATGATTTGAAAAAAAACAAAATTCCTGTGTAGACTGCCAAGAACGGATAAGGTACATTCTCGATCCAACCGCAATTGAAGATGCATGCACACATCACCCGCATTCGATTCTGCACCTTCTAATTCCAAAATATAATCAGTATCGAATTATCTGGATGTTCACAGGAACATGTTTACAAGGTTAACTTGATCTGAGAAGATACATTGTGGTGTTACATATTTTGTACTTACTATTGTATTAGTCTATTGCTTATAAGTACATTTATTTATTTATTGAATACACATTTAGCAACAAGCTTTGTTTATACAACATATAAAATATACAACCCAAACATTAATCTTGTTAAACTCCATACATTTCATAAAAACATGTTATACTTCATGATTTAAAAATGTTCAGGTATTGCCAAAATCTTTAAGACAATAAAAAGGAAATTAAAAGAACGTAGTCAGTATTGCACATTTTTAAGTCAATATCTTCATGATGTCTGTGCATTTCCAATAAAAGCTTACAATATAAAAATATCAAATTAAAATCACATCCTTTGAGAAATGCAGGCCATAACTCAGTAAGGTCATCTATGCAAATGCTATTATTATACTGGTTTAAGTATTTCTAAATGAGCTGGGTAAGGCTTTCTCAGTCTAAAATCAAGTGTTCAAGATTCTTAAGAGTATAGGTTCCACACAGCCTACAATACTGTCTGCTATGCGGTATCCCAAACTGGGAGCCCTGGGTCAATAAAGCAAGGCTCACTTTAAATGTAAGCCTTATATATTGCCTTGCTATAGCACTGTTTGTGCACGCTGTTAAGTATTGAGGCTTGATGTCTTTCTTCAAATTCCAAAATAAAAGCAATATCGAATTCTGTGGATGTTCACAAGAACATGTTTACAAGGTTAACTTGATCTGGGAAGAAACAATGTGGTTTTAAATATTTTGTACTTACTATTGTATTAGTCTATGGCTTATAAGTACATTAATCAAAGAAAGATCCTTACGTCAACAACATTACTTAAACAAATAATTGAACTATGCTTGTCCTCCAGTTGGCTGTATTGATCACAGGATTATTATAGCCAATACAATAGCCAACATATGTGTCACCCTAGAACGAATACAGTATTTATCAATACATATTAATTCAATGAAAAATGATCATTTGAAAACATTTAAATGACAAAACAAACATAAAAGCAAAAATAAGCAATAGCAAAACAAATGAAAATTAGTACAGTTTGTTTATTTCATAGTGTCGTGAATAATGATAGTAATCAATATATTGATTTAATGAAGTATTAAGAAGCACAAAGTAAATTTAATCTGTGAAAGCAGGAGATGACCTGCAGTGTGCGCTCCTGTCACTGCTGCCGCTTGCTGGCACCAGTCAGCTGCCTGGGCACTTGTGAGGACTCTGTCCCCCTGCCACCAGGCCATCACTGATGGTGACTGTGTTGGCCTCGTCTCCCGTGACGAGCTGAGTAGTCACATGTGGTCACGTAACAGCTACATCAGGAAGCTCTCCTGGACATTGGAGTTGGCGCTCTGTGAGAGCAGGAGAAGACCTGCAGTGTGCATTGCCCTGCACTCACCACTGCTGTACCTGCTGCCACCGGACTTCATCTGCGGTAGAACCTCTGAACATTATCAAACAGTAAATTCTCAAGATGGACCACACTCTAAGCTTCACAGAGGAGCAAATCAGCGACATTATCCATGGTCCCACCCTGTTTAACATGCAAGGGGCAAACCAACTGATCGCTGCCACCACATCAGGGGATGAGTTACTAAAACTAAAGAAAAAATGTTTTAGAACAGAGGTCCATGGGCACTTTCTATGTGAATACCTGAGAATTAACCTAGTACCCATTGGACTGCTAGTCAGGAATGAACGGGCCCTTTTCTTGGATGATGAAGAATATATGCTAGGGTTCAGTACAATTTCCAGTAAAATTTCCACCAAATGTAGCAGGGCCCTAATCATAACAATGGCAAGAAGAATCCACACTAGAATCCAGGAAGAACTTAAGAAGGAGGAAGAAAAGTTCCTTTCAAACACGAGGCTGGATAATGCCAGAGAAAAACTGAAAGAAATCAATGCTGTGATGGACCAATTCACAGCTGAAACCTTGGAAAAAAAGCATAAAAAGTTGGCAAAAGATATTAAGAACTTTAAATTAGAGATCGTATACCCATATCTAAACGCTGACCACAAAGAAAATAAAGAAAAAGAAAGAATGGAAAATACAGCTGCCACATCTAAACAGATAAGGAAATGGGTGTCCTTTTCTGTCACGTCAAGTTCCGGCTCAGGGTCTGGCCCTGATGACCCCAACAATATATTTGGACCACACATGTACAACAGAAACTTTCCCTAACCTCCATCAATACCTCCTCCACCTTTTTTAGGAAGAGGGGGGCCCAGAGGACAACCCTGGGGCTCCCCACCCATGCCCATGTTCCAATATCCCATGTGGAGACCATCCAGAAGGAGGAGATGCAACCGCTGGTAGGAAAAACCAGAAATCAACAAGAAATTCCCATCTGTAATATGTCTAAGACAAACCTCTCAGCAGCAGGACAAACAGTACTATCCAAAGGGCTCTCATATGTACCAACCAACGCAACAGATTGGTTCCAACTTGACAAAGAACTGCACAGCTCCTTCAGACATATGTCTCAAAATACATTTCAAAGACTCAGAATACGATCCCCAAGCAGAAGATACAGTACACTAAGTCAACCTACAGCCCCAATGACAGTGACATACCCACTTCTGTTATAACCTTTGAAAAATATACACAACAAGAGATGAACAAACTACAGAACGGCCCTAAAACACTATGCCATAACCTATCCAACATTGAACGCCAAGCCCTCAAAAATCAGGAAAATAACACCAATCTTGTCATCAAAAGTGCGGATAAAGGAGGCTGGATCATCATCCAGAATATTCACCAATACAGGCAGATGGCAGCAGCACTCCTTAATGATGCCACCAACTATAGTAAATTGAAGAAAGACCTTACTGCTGATATCAAAAACAGCATACAAGAAACACCTTGTATACCCTAGAGCAGGGTTGGATCTCTGAGAAAGAAGAGAGATATCTCAACACCTTGGAGGGCAGAATACCAGCTTTTTACGCCCTCCCGAAGATACACAAAGATGCTACTAATTCCCCAGGGACCCCGAACATATCTGGCTGTGGCTCAATACTAGAACTGATCTGCAAATGTATAGATTTTTTTCTAAAGCCACTGAAAAACGAACCTATTTAAGGGAAACCATGTCCACCATCACCACCTTCGAGAATATACCTTTTGACAAATCTAAGGAATTACTAGTCACCATGGACATTACAGCCCTTTACACCAACATCCCACAAGAAGCTGCCTTAGAATGCATCAGAAATCAACTCACCCACCACTTGACACAAAAGCGAGTCTCGGTGAACTTTATAACTGAAATTCTCGAACTTGCGCTCACCGTGAACTACTTTTCCTTTGATTACACATTCTACTTACAAACCTGTGGAACTGCGATGGGGGCTGCCTTTGCCCCCAGCCTTGCTGTGATATTTATGGCGGAATTTGAAGAAGCCTTCATTCTTTCTACCAAAGATCCATTCTCGAATTACATCATTCACTGGTACCGCTACATAGATGATATCATCTTCATATAGCATGGCGAAATCTCAATACGTAATGGCTTCCATGAATGGATAAACCAACAGACAGCTGAAATCAAATTTACCATGAACAACAGCTCAGATGGCATCAACTTTCTTGAAGATCCACCACAATTCCTTATGGTTTAAAGCATTGCTTATGTTCATGTTGCTTTCAACCTTGTCTATGACCCACCCGTTAAGGTCATCAGGCACGGTTTGGCTAACTGGTGTAACAACATCCAGTCACATATACACCCATTGGACAGCTACATAGATTGCTATATTCAAATGTAAACTGTTACGCTCACCTGACTCCCACGGAGGCGCAGGCCTGGTTTGGAGTGCTGTTGCCTCTTCTATGGTGAAGCGCAGGACTCAGAAGATGGACAGGACCGGACCCTCAAATCTGGCTTGTCTGACTCGCAGAAATATCCTTCTGTGTGTGAAAAGGGAGTATTAACAATCTGCGGGATAATGTGTAAGGCTCCCACTCCCTTCTCACCCTCCACGAAACCCTTCTGCGATTCCCCGTGAAGTCTCACCTTCGGGTCTGAAAGGACGAGCTCTCCATCCTGCTTCTGATGCAGGGGCGCGTTGTAATCCAGTTACTTCACTGGATCATGGATTGTAGAGAGTTCAAGTTTGCTTGACCTTCCGGGTAAAGCACTGTGAGAATTCTGTTAGTAAGTATGAGCCCGAAATAATAATTGTCCGTTGTCTCTATTTCAGGTGCAGAACAAAGATCCGAGATGAGCAATGGAACCGACGAAGGAAACTCAGGTGAGTTGTTTGATGAGAGGTTCCTTTAGTGTCCTTGCATTAATGCACTAATGCTTATGTCTTTTTTCCCCATAGGGGCCGGGGTTCGGGAAATGCCGGAGATATGGCACCGACCTGAAGTGAAAGGTGCAGTTCCAGTAAATACCAGGTAAGTCTTTAATGAGCGTTCAGGTAATGTCTTAGCATTCGCTCACTAACGCTGATGTCTCTTTTTCCCCTTAGGGGCCGGGGTCTGGAAATGCCAGGATGCGGCACCGACCCAAAATGAAGTGGGAATGACCCAACAGGTAAGTCTTATGATGGCAAACTAAGGTTTTCTTATTCTCTTCCCTAGCTCACCTTTGTTCTTGTCTTTTTCTCCCTAGGCGCTGAAATGTGGTTGCGGATCCAGATGGTCGCTGATGAACATGGATGCGCCTAGTAAAGGTGAGTGGAATGCGGCACTGCAGCGATCGATGCGATGTGCTTTTAAAATGAATGTCTTCCTTTTCAGGATCGTCGGCGAAATGTCTCCGGAATGCGGATTTAGCAGGTAAGAACTCTTCTTTCTCCTATTCTCTTCTCTTCTCCCTTTGCAGGTGTTCCAGGATGCTGGCAGGCGTGGCAGAAGTCAGGATGCAGGAGCAGACACGGTGAGCCTCCAGCTGCTAGATGCAGAACAACGCGAATCGTGAGTTGCTGCTTGGGCGTGGCTTAAATAGCCTTCAAAGTAGTTCCAGGTATGTATCCTTCCTCTCAGGTATGTATTCTTCCTCCGGCCACACCCGTGTGGTTAAGTAGTCCCCAAAGAGAAAGTAGTCCCAATCAGGCCTCTAGATGGCCCGGATGTTGCAGCATGGTCTGCATCAGGTAAGTTTACACCAAGCACCTTTAAACACAAAGTCATCTTTTATGAGCCTGGCGCCTATGGCGCCAGAACTGTTGTCCAATATGAGCCTGGCGCCAAAGGCGCCAGGACTGAGTCCAAAGGGCCCCTACTTGGGGCTGCTGAGACTTCCCTCGGGGACATGGTGTCTGCCTCTGGGGTAGCTGGGCCTGGTCTGGCTCCTTGGAGGTAGGCATCATGACATAAACATAACTAATGTGGTTTGCTTGTCTGTATAACACACATTGCGCCTCATTACGAGGTTGGAGGTAGCCTTGCCGGTTTTAGCTTGCATCCAGGTCCGGCACTCATGAATGGGCAATTACTGGGCTATTCCAGCCCAGCAAGACCCGGTAATTGCCCTTTCGCGGGTGCCAGGCCCGGTACATCCCCATTCCCATTTGAGCCCCATAGGGCTCATTGGGATTGGAGACGTCGGATGCACCAGCACCGTTTACAAAGGTGCCGGTGCATCGGACATGCTCTGCTCGCGGGTGCCACACTGCTCGTCAGGTCAGACCTGGTGGGCTGACAGGCACCCGCGAGCACAGCTCGTAGCATGGCGGTACAGTAGCAACGGTGCCAGTAGCACTACCTGCACTGTTGTTGCCTTACCACCATACTTATAATGAGGCCTATTGTGCTTGATAAATATCTGTAATTTCACACAAATGTTATGCGCTAACATCATTTTACAGGAACACCTGCAGACTAGCATCCAAAAATGTTTTAGCAAAGCCTGCATTATTGCCTCTAGCACCTACATGACGAATCCCCCAACACAGGGAGGCGCACCTGCCACCCAGTGCAAGCACGCCTTTCCACGCTGCTAGCTCAACTACATTTGTCTATTTCCACAACTGTCGCTCAACACAGAGGCTAGCATTTACAATCACCAAAACCATCTCTCAGGATGCCCCTGACAGCTATACTAGTTAAGTATATGAGCACACGCAGCCATACACAGGGAACAACATTTTTTTCTTTACTTCATGGATTTCGTCTGTGCTTTGTAACAACTCCTTTTACAGCAACGATAAACTAAATCGTTGCCTTAACTACCGAGGTTTACTTTGCTTATATGCAGAACACACATTGTGCTTGTTATGTGCTAACAACATTTCACAGGAACACCTCCAGGCTAGCCTTCATAAATTGTTTTAGCAAAGCCTGTACCCTTGCCTCCATGCATCTACATGAAATATTCATGAGCACACGCAGCCATTCATACAGCACCAATTTTCTTTTTTTCACCGATGTTCATCTGCGCTTTCATACAACCCCTTTCACAGCAACGAGGGACCAAGGCGTTGCCGTAACAACCAACGTACTCTTTGCTTAGACACATGCACTAGGCATGGTACACTACCGCCGAGCACAAGCGTATTAGCAATCTGAGTGAACAACTCCTTTGGAACACAAACGCTGACTCCTGCGGTGTTGCCGCACAAAGCTTCGTTCCTTCTTCGCGCAGGATTCCAACCTCCAATTCAAGGTAATCGCCTTTGTTATTGCTGCCATGGCCCCACTTACAAGTGGCCCACCACATGCTTTCATCGACCTGCCTTTGTCATCGAGAAGCCTTTCTTTTGCGCACACAGTTTGCCTTATGCTCCCGTGTGCACTATTTTTTAGCACCCGCATGGAGGAACCCGAATTAATGCAGCAAGAACTGCCCGCGCACCAGATTTTCTGGCTCATGCCTGAGGAACTCCACCCTACTTTTACAACTGAGAGCCCCACCAAGGAAACAACATTTTTTCTTCCATTTGTCATCCCTTTTCTGTCTCGCTACTTGGTGTTTATCATTCTCCAGACGTAGCTACTGATTATCTTGAACATCTTGATCTTCTCTTATCTTATCTTCTTCCTTCTTCCTCACCTCTTTTTCTTCTTGGGGACTTTTATTTCCCCTCCTCTAATTCATTTTATTACGTGTTGCTTTCACTCACTGATTCTTACCACCTGCATATCCTTCCTTCTCCCCTTTCACATCATGCAGCCTTGATCTAATCTTCTCTTCACTTCCTTCTTCTTTCCTGTGTCTTCCTGCGCCTTTTATGCTTACGATCATCTCCTTCTTTCTTTTTCTGTTTCTCCTCCTGCCCTGCTTACTTCTTCCACTTCCTCAACCATCTTTACTCATCATAATCTTTTTTCCTTTGGCTCAGGATCTTTTCTTTCTTCTCTGAATTCTTCTCGTCCATCAATCTCCATGTTCTCCTCTGTACTTTGCTCAGTCTTTCCTCTGCGTCCTTCTCCTCCAACTCATAAAGCTCCTCATCCCAGGCTTTCTCCTGTTCTTATTTCCCTCCGAACGGCAATGGAAACATTCTCGATCGACTTCTGATCTTACTCCGATCTCAACTCTACACTCTTCTTTTGATTCTGCTTTACATGCAGCAAGAAACCATACTTCTCTGAACTTACATTTTCCCTCTCCCATCACCCTCAATGGCTTTGTCAACTTCTTCATAATATCTTCTTCATAGTCCTCCAAGCCTTCTGATCCAACTTGTCGGGGGGAAATTCTGCCGGGGTCGGCCGGACCGTCCGCAGACCTCCGGGCAGGGAGGCCCCATCTCCTCCCGTATATCCCAAAAGAGATAGAGTATGAGACACACGCAAGAAGCAAGGTGACTCTGCTGTTTATTAGACAAAACGGCAGGGATGGGTCAAGGAGCGTACGCGTCCGTCCTGACACACACACAATAGTGGGGCTCGCAGGCCCTTTTTACCTTAGTATGACGCGCTACTTGCGTCACTTGGAAAGTTTAGCAAAAAACCTATCTCCACTCTGGATTGGTTACTCGAGTGGTAGGGTTAGTATAGCGCACATATAGAGAACGGTGTTAGTGGCTGAGGGTTAGTCAGGTGGTATACCTGGGCTGTCCCTTCAATTTGATACATGAAAATTGTTACATGAAGACCTCTGAGGATTGGCCAATGTAAATGGCGTCAGTGATAAGAACCCCATGTTCTAATTGGCCCGCTAGTGAGCCTCCCAGTCTGGGACTATCGCTGTTCCCAGCTCGCGGTGCACCTGTCATTTGCAACAATGTTTTAATATGGGTAGGTGTAAACAATGTGAGGATTTATTCATATGTTGGGAGGTCGACTACTCCCACTGCTGCAGATGTCCAACGAGTCTTTTAATTGTATCTGCCTGTGTCTTGAAACGTGGGATTCAGGCGTCTCCTTCCTCCTGGGCTTGGCATCTTGTCAGGTTTGGCTTTGTCACGTGAGGTGGGACCGTGTTTGAGGCAAAATTCAGCACAATTAATATTGTTTTTCCTACTGTGTGCCTGGTTTATCTTGCAGGTGCGACCTTGGCGTTGGCTTGCAGCGTGCGAGATTGCAACATCGTGCCCTTGGCGGTGTGCTTTCGCCGGGCTCATTTTGCAGGGTCAGCAACCCAGTTCTTGCTCATTCAATGTTCGTGGAAGCTTTTGCTTGCGGCCTACTTGGGCCTGGTGCATAGGTGGAACCGTTTGATGCAGGGCGCTTTAGGTTATGGTGTCATATTGCTTTATCCTCAGTATCGTGTCCCCGTTATATTCTTCATTATGGTGCATGGCTCTTAGAAGAAGCGTGAGCAAGCCTTTTTAGATAAGTTCATGATGCGTCTTGCATTTCTGCATTTTGAGAGCCTATGTGGAAAATAATAAAGATGCACGTCCGTGAGTATGTCTGTCGCCTACGTCATAGCACTGATTATATTCTTCGTGTGGATTGGTGTGGGAGTGTCCAGTGTGTATATTTGCACAGGTGTGCTGACCGTTGGCTAGGTCGTCATGGCATCTCTAACAACGTGTAGGTTTAGTCGAGTTGATCCGTGCCGCAGGTGTCTACATGGACAGGGCGGGCTGCTGGGCAGGTAGATGGGCACATCCGTATGTTCCTGTACCAGGGTATTTGGTCGTCTGGTAGATAGGCAAACTCCTCTCGTGGCGGGTGTCTAGGCCGTGATCCTCTAGGCCAGGCGCGAGAGGGGAAGGGCGGGAGCCTGGTCTTCCATTCTCCCACTTCAGTCCCCCCTCTGGTCGACTTGTCGACCACAAACATATACTTTTCTATATCTCCTCTTACTCTCCATATTTTAGTTATTCCTCCCAAATGTCCATAGTGGTTAACGTGGTCTTCAAATGACCAATACATATATTCACAGGTTCCTCCAGGGGTGCAGTATACCCATTTCCCTATGTAGCTCCTTGGGTTTCTTGGGTTTTCGAGCTTCACATATGGTGGGTCCAGGTGATTGGTGATGATCTGATTGCGCAACTTCTCTCTCTCTTTTATGATTGTGCCTGTGTGTTGGCCGTCATCTGTTGGCATCAAGAGGTGTATACCAACCATTTCGATCATCTCGTCTGTGGTGCGTGCCTTCCGGGCTTTCCAAAATCTTATTATGATCAGTGTAGCTCCAGCCAGAATAGTACATCCAACTATAATCTTCAGTCCATCTGACAGCCAAGATGGCATCCATGACCATAATATTGAAAACCAACTCTCATCCTTTTTCACACCTTTACTTTCATCCATCATTTTTGAGTGCATTTGGGCCAATTGTGATACAGCTTCCGTGAGTGTACCATTGTCAGCATCGTTAGCAGGAATGAATGTGCAGCATGATTGTCCTATCTTTGCGCAAACTCCTCCCTCCATTGCGGTGAGGAGGTCCAGTACATATCTGTTCTGTAGTGCAACCATTCTTACTGCTCGCAATTCCTCTTTTATTGCGTTGAATCCATTTACTGTAGAGTTAATTGTCATCATTAGTTCCCACCTAGTTATCTGGAGCCATTTTGCGTTTGCGTAAACCTGCAGTCCAGGATGTATTATTGAGGAGAAGAACATAGCAGCTCTGCTGAATAGTCTGTGTTCCGGCGGGATTGAGGTCAGTGCTGTTTCCGACCTTCCCCACAGGTAATTTCCTGTCAGAGGTTCTCCTTGTCTTTTCCTTCTGTTGAGGACAGTATTGTTGCCGTTGCGTCTGTTCTCTGGCCCTTTCCGAGGCTGTGCAGATCTCTTCTTCCTTTTGTTTCCTTCATCCATCCTGGGGAAATTCGCCATATTCACATGTTTCTGGGGTACCACTAGTGATGGTACATTAACGTGTACTATAGTGCATATACCATTCCACAAAGGGGGCAGTGTGTGATACGCCTTGTCTCCACAGGCCCAGTAATGGTCCATTACTACTGCTGTTCCTGCTCCCCCCTCAGGTAACTCCATCACGCTTTCACAGTTGGTATTGTATCCTACATCCACCTCTCCTTTATGTTGGTAGCATAACTTAGGCGCAGTTAGCGGCAATATTGTTATTGGGTCTTCATCCTTCTCCATCCATGTGAGCATGGGTACGTACTTGATCCAAGTCATCCAACATCTATGGTTATGTCCATCAATAGTTGAAATGTTTTCTCTTGTTACCATGTTGCTGCCAACCACTCCTATGTCCCATTTGTTGTCCATGTACACCTTCCCTGTTATTATTATCAGTGGTCTTTCCCAACATCCGCTTTTACCAGGGACTTCAGTGGCGTACCAATCACATGGTAGGTACTGCAGTGTTACCTTCTTGGTTTCTCCTTTTTCAGGACCACTTGTTATGTATTTGAATCCTTCAGCATGTAAACTGCTCTTGTGGTAACTCAAATAAGTCTTCAGGAAGTTGTTTTCATATGGATATGTATCTCGTGTTTTCCACACCAGGTGCACCACTGTCCCTTGAAATCTTCCTTTCGTCTGGAACAGTGCCAGGTATATTATACATCGTGCTATTTTCCCATCTATCTCCGTGGCAACGAATGTTCGAGAAGCGCTCATAGCGTATGGGATCAATGAGCAAACGTAGCAGCTGTCTTCCGTTGTCTGCTTACCTATGTGGGTCATGTGTTAATACCATATGTTTGAGATGTGTGCTGAATCTTGTACGTAGTTGTCAATGCCTTTATTATCTGAGTATGTGCTGCGTTTGACTCTATCTTCCTTGTGTGGGATTTTACTAGTACCACCTGACATAACACCTGTTGCAGCTGGGGGTGGGGGTGTATTAGGTTTGGGTACAGCAGTAATATTGATAGCATAGCTGTACTGCCATACAGAGGCAGCCAAGAACCCGGTGATCAATAAAATCCCTATCAATTTTATTACAAATGCTAATTTCACCGGCATTTTGCTCTTACCTTGCTGCAGTCCGGCAGCTTATTCTTGCGACGTTACAGTTGCCCGCCTGAAAATTCTTAATATGCTCGTTATTAAGGTTAGTTATTGTTATTAAGCTCTCCCTATCAAGTAGTCATTCAGTGCCCAGGCGAAGAGGTGTTCCCACGCCAATCTAAGCGATCTATCTCTCAGGGCAGGCAAGTATGGTTGGAGGTGGGGCATTGAATGTTCTATGGCCAAGAGGAATGCTGTGTAGTAGACACGTACCCTCCTTCTTTTCAGGTACGTTGGCCTTTTTACTTCATATACAAATTGGTGCGACAATTCTTCCAGGTAATTATCGTCTGAGGGTACCATCTACTCCTGGGCAGTGAATTGGTTAGTTATCTACTTTCTTAACAGTACAATAATACGCTGTACCTGCATGTGCGAGAGAAAAGAAAGAGAACATTCAGGTGTTTACATGTGTATATGTGCAAAACAATGTCCTTCAGTTCAATTGTTACTACAGTGGGCAGGGGGTCAATGGGCAGAGGGTTTGGGCTCAACTGGCGGAAGTCTCTTTACCCTTTGATCGTGTAACCATGGGGTGGGCGGTATGGGGATCACCCCTTTCTTTTCTAATAGTTGTCTCTGGGGAATCTGGGGGGTGGCAGGGTATGGGGACACTTAGGCTGTTAGTTGTGGTAGGAGTCTCTTCCTCCGTTGGTGACGCTGTTGTTGTTCTTCCAGTGGCCCTGTCGGTGCCGCTGGGGCGGGTCTGGAGTTTGTAGATCTTTACGTCGTGTAGGTGGTTCCAAGCACGTTTGTCCTGTAACTTTACTGCTCTCGTTGATACCTCCTCTACCAGATGGGGGCCAGTGAATCGTGGACTGTTCCACTTTCTGTTGAAATTGCGAAGTAGTATGTGGTCACCTTTAGCAACTTTGCACAGACTTTCCTTTTCTAATTCTTTATCCACGTCTTCTTGCTGATCGCTGTTGGACCCGCCCCGCGTGCGCTCGAGCTGTTGAGACACAAACACTACACTAGTAATCAAAGAAGACACATATTGGTACATTTCATCACCAAGAACACTCGCAGTACTCTCGTGGTCAGTAAATGCTCTTGATGTTGGCGTTAGGGGAAGGCGCATTTGACGTCCGGTAACCACCTCGTGAGGGGTGAGGTGGTGGTCGGACCCTGGTCTATTCCTTAGCTCAAATAGGGCTAATGGAAGGCAATATAACCAACTCTTCTTTGTTGTTTGCTGTATCTTTGCAATTGCCTCCTTTAATAGGCCATTCAGGCGTTCACATAGACCGTTGGCCTGTGGGTGGTATGCACATGCAAATTTATGCTTGATGTTCAGCAAGGATGTGATGTGCTGGAACATTTCGTTTGCGAAATGTGGGCCATTGTCTGACCTCAGTACCTCGCACACTCCCCACCTGGGGAAGACCTCACTCACTAGGAATTTAGCTGCTCTAAATGCATCTGGGTGTGAACAGGCCCCTGCTTCAATCCACCTCGAGAATGGGCATACTACTACAATCATATACCTATTTCCTTGACATACGTTGATCATATCAACATAGTCAATATGGAGATGCCGGAAAGGTCCCTCTGGCCGGGATATAGTACCTCTTATCACCTTCAGAGTATGACCGGCCGTAAACTGTTGACATGTGAGACAATTGCTGATAAAATTTGACACATGAGAATTTAACTCGGGGCAGAACCAGTCTTCCCTAATTCGTGCTGCAATTACTTCCTTGCCTGTGTGGGCTGGGTAGTGTAGTTGGCTCAGGGCGGTGTTCAATAGTGCCAGTGGTATTACAATATTTCCAGTGTCACCCTGGCGCCATAGTGCGTCGGTTGGTGACATTGTGCATCCTCTTTTTACCCATATTTCTTTTTCGGCCATTGGTGCAGCCGCTTGTAGCTCCATAATCTGTGTGGCTGGGAGATGGGTGTACCCTTCTCTTATCAACATCTCCTTAGCCATTCCCCTCCCTCTCCCTCTCTGTTACTCTGGGGGGTTCCATATCTCACCAAAGTATACAGCATACTTCGCATGTGCGTCTGCTGCTGCATTCCCTTTTGAGATGTGGTCTTCACCATTGGTGTGTGCGGTGCATTTGACCAAAGCTAATTCTTGGGGGTCATTTATTGCTTCAATTAGTTCAGCTAATAGGAGGGCATGTTGCACTGGAGTGCCATCAGCTCTCCTAAACCCTCTTCTTCTCCATTTCGACAGCCCTGAGTGGACAGTGGATGTAACATATGCGCTGTCGGAATATATGGTCACTCGTTTGTCAAAGCTTTCCTTCAACGCCAAGATCAGTGCAACTAATTCCGCTGCTTGAGCGGAGTAATGCGGTGGTAATTGTACACATTTCATTGCCACACACACCGGTACCTCCATCATTTTTACCACTGCTGCCCCAGTCCTCCTTACACCATCCCTTTGGTCGATAGTTGATGACCCATCAATGAACAAGAGCTCACCTCCCTCTAGTGCGTTTTCTTCAACCTTTCTAGTACATGAGTACATGTCAGTTATTTGCGTACAGTCGTGGGCATAATCTCCCTCCTCAATTACTTCTGCTAGGAACCTTGCAGGGTTGACCGTGCTACATCTAACAATTGATAGTTCAGCTCTGGATAAGATGATCTCATAACCTGATGCCCTTTGTGTGGTTAGGGTGGACTTAGGTTTATTCAATATGGCAAATAGTGCATGTTCCACAAACAGTGTAGTTGGGCACCCCATGGTGATTGCTGATGCTTTCTCTACCGCAAAAGCAGCTGCGGCGAGACCTTGTTCGCAAGGGAAATGACCTAGCATCACAGGATCTAAGTGGCCGCTGTAAAATGCTACTGGTTTGTAGCCCATGCTTGTTTTTTGGGCCAACACTGCTTTCATTACTGCTGAGTCGCAATGTGAAAATATAAAAAAGTGTCGCTCATAGTCTGGGGATGCTAGTACCGGAGCAGTTGTTATTGCATCTTTCAATTCATCAAAAGCCTCTTTCATTTCCATTGTCCACCCCAGCTTTTTCTCCCCTTTATTAGCTTCCTTTAACGACTCAAGCAGGGGTCCTATGTATGAACTGTAATCAAACACCCATGCTCTACAGTAGTTGCACAGCCCCAGGAACTGCTGCAGTTCCCTCACTGTTTGTGGCACTGGTGTGTTTGAAATGGCCTGTGCTCTTTGTGGTGCAATCTTTCTTCCATGTTGGGATATGAGCTGACCAATGTAAAGTACCTGTTCTTGACAGTATTGTAGCTTTTCCATGTCTACCTTGTAACCTTTCTCAGCCAATATTGTCAACATCTTTAATGAGTCCTCTCTGCATGTTCTTTCGTTTGTACTGCAAATTATTATGTCATCCACATATTGCAACACTGTGCTTTCCACTTCAATGTTACCCAAATCCATCTGTATTACTCTGTTGAAAATTGAGGGTGATTCGCAATACCCTTGTGGCAATCTGGTGTGTTTCCACTTTGTGTTTCTGTAAGTGAAGCTTGTCAGATCTTGTGAGTCTGGGTGCAATGGTATTGAGAAGAATGCATTTTTAAGGTCGATCACTGTAAATCGTGATGCTTCTGCTGGAATGCCACACAATATTGTGGCCGGGTTTGCTGCTATGGGGTATTCTGCTTCTACCATGTTGTTCAAGGGCCTGAGATCCTGTATGAAGCGCCAAGAACCCCCTTTAGCCTTGCGCACTGGATATACAGCCGTGTTACATGGTGATTCTGAGGGGACCAATATGCCATTATTTATAAGGGCCGTTATGGTTTCATATATGCCCTCATCTGCCTCTTTTGATAGTGGGTACTGTTTCACTCTGGGGAGTATTGCACCTTTTTTCAATTTTATCCTTACTCCCCCTATACTTTTTATGCACCCCACGTCATAGGGGCTAGTAGTCCACAATGATGTGGGTACCTTGGTCATATCCTCCTTAAAGAAGGGGACTGGGGTGCATGCGGGTGCCTCAAGTGCCATTGCAATTTTCTGTGCTACTTGTTTGTACGCCACTCTTAGCCATATTTCCACACTCATCATAAACACCATTTCACCTTCCTCCTTTTCTTCTGAGAACAGCTCCTCATCTGACACCTGGGTGAGTCTACATCCTTCTGCTAGTGCTATCACTGCCCTCCATGCTCTTCCTTCTCTGTCTTGGGCATGTACAGCAAAGTAATCAGCTGTTGCTATAATGCTCTCAATGTCCACTGGAACCACCTTTCCTTCTGGTTCATTGACTGGTGTTTCTGGTCTAAACAGATAGGCTGCTGGCCTCCTCCAGATTTTTCCCTCTATCCCTGGCATCCATGCAAATGCCATGTCTGTCCCGTACTGGAAGAGTTCGCCATCTACTGGCTCCACCCTAATCGCTGTCTGTCCGCAGTATGCTTGCATAATCTGTCGTGCTGTGAGCATGTTAATCCCTGGAGTAGAGCAAATTATGCCGTCCTCAGTAAAGGAGATCGTCATATTCAACCTGTTCATTAAGTCTCTCCCCAGTATATTTACTGGTGAGGCACTATAATATAGAAGTGGAACTGACAGGTCATAATCTCCTATAGATAAGGGAATGTTATCAGTAAAAGGAACCAACCCTCTAGCCCCAGAGAATCCTTGGGAGTTCATGGCTTCGCCTGACATCTTAAATTTACCTTCCCTTATGCAAGACCGGGTCGCCCCGGTGTCAACAAGGAATGATAACTTTTTGTCACCTATCGTTACCTCTATGCGTGGTTCCTCCGCACTATTAGGTGTTACTGACAGGATGGGACACACCAAGGCCGTCTGTGGGCTGTCCTATTGAGGGTACAACGATTGGCCATTTCCTGTGTAAGGGTTGTGTCCTAGGACCGTCACCCTACCCAGTTGTGTTTGTTGTACTTGGGGTTGTTGTGTTATCGCTACCTGTTGTTGTGGCAGTGAATGTGTCTGTGACTGTTGTTGTGTTATTAGTTGTTGCTGTTCATTTCCCTGTTGCAACGTCTGCTGTTGCTGTATGCCCTGCTGTTCCTGTGTGGGCCTTGGTTGTCCCTGTTCACTCCATGATGGTGTTCCTGGTCTAACTCTACACGTGCGTGACATGTGCCCTAATAATCCACAACTCCAACACACCGGTGGTTTCCTACTCTGCCATGTAAAGCTCCCTGCGTTTTCCTGGTATACTGGTTGCCCTGTGGGGTAGGAATTTCTAAGTCCTCCCACCTGCTGTTGGGTGTTATATCCGTATCCTCTCCCTCTCATAATTCCTCCTCTCCCCCTGTTATAATTATAATACCCAGCTCCTGGCATTGGGTATCCTCCTCCCATGTTGGTCGTGTATGGTTGGAGTGGTGGCACCTGTTGTGTTATAGCCTGTGAAGGTGGTATTTGGGAGGAATCTTGTGCAGCCACTACTTGTGTGGGGCTTTGGGTCATTGTTGTAGGCATAGTTATTAGTGCCCCTTCCATTGTGTATTTAGTAAGCTTTTTCTGCACTAGTTTAGCCTCTTCCGTTTTCCTGTCCTCTTCTTTTTGTTTCATTTTTCCTTGCCATGTCCTGCAATGATGCACTATAGTCAGTTGTATTTCTGGCCATGCTTTTGCTTCCATTCCCACTACTTTCTGTAGTTGTTTCTGAACTCCTTCTGGGAGCCCTTGTACTAGTATATGATAAAATATTGCTGGTGTTTTGTCCCATTGTTCTCTAGTTTCCATGCGCCACTTCTCTTGAATTTCCTGGATATAATCAACAGGATCTTCGTTCTCACGCATTTTGCATGAGGTAATTGCTCCTATGTCTGATGTGTCTGGGTACTGTACCCTCAGTGCCTGCCATAGTGCATGTCTGCAGTTTGCGAATGGTGCCCAATCATGCGATGTGTTTGTTATTGTTACCCCAGGGAATCCCGCTCTCTTCCAAATGTCATCCGCTGCATCCCCTAATACCGATATTAGAAGGCCCTTTACATCTCCTACTGCCAGTTTCTGTCCTGCGGTGTGTTTTTCCATTTCATATATCCACTTACCCGCACCTCCACTTAATGATGGGAGCCTGCATTTTATATTTTCTTTGTCTGTATGCTTCCAAGGGACATACTGTGGTCTAACCCCTCCCCTCTCCAGAAGTGGCATTAAGTTATGTCTCGTTTTACCCTTTGTGTTCCATAAAATCGAGTCCTCACACCCTTCCTCTTCTTCCCTTTCTTCTACGTCGTCAATTTCATCCGTATTTCCCCTGCTCGTAACTCTTTCTTCTCCATCTTTTCCCCTTCTTCCATCATTTCCTGTATTTAATGTGGGCATGTGTATTCGTCCTTCCTGCCTGCGTCTAGGGAGGTCCCTAAGCCGACATGCATAGGGTGTCAGTTCGTCTGTGAAGGGCGCAAGTTTTATTGTGCGTAACGAGCGTGAGGTGGTTGAGCATGTAGGGTGGGATGGGAGAGGGCGTGATGGGGACGGTGCGGCCTCATGTGTCTGTCTTTCCGCTATTCCTTGCTCTCCCTCCTCACTTCTCTCCAGTTCCTCCTTTCTCCTACGGATCCATGGTGAGTCTGTGTTGGTCCGGGTGATGTATAGTTTATCTAGGCTTTCCCTTTCACTGTTTCTTCCTTCCTTCTCCACTCCTTCTTCTTCCTCACAACAAAAGTCAGTCATAAACGGCACCCCCCACTCGGTCTTTTTCCCCTTGATTGTTACTGTTTTTAAGTCTATTAGGTCCAGTTCTCCTTTTTCTCCTTTATCAACCGCTCCCCTTTGCGCTGATGTTGTTGCTACTTCTGTGTCTCTATATACGTCCCCCCATACTTCACTCTCCCCTCTCCTATCTTCTCTTTCTCCTTCATTTCTCTCCTCCATCTCCCTACCATTTTCCTCCCTTTTCCTTTTTAATTCCTCCATTACTTCACTACTCATCTGTTCCAGTATTCTTTCATCCTCTTTCTTCCTTTCCCATCTCACCCTCTCCCTTTCTAATATACTCTCTATCACCCTCCCTTCTTCGTATTTCTTAGTCGTTTCTGATAGTAATCTCTTCTTCCACATTGCCATTTCTCTTTCTTTCTCTTCTTCTTCCCTTTTCTTTTCTCGCAGCACTGCTCTTGATACCCTTTCTGCTGCTGCTTTTACCCTTTCAGCTTCTCTCCTTTGCTCCTCAGTTCGTTCCCTTATTTTTTCCAATTCATTCTTACCTTCTTTCTTTTTCCTCGCTCTTTCTCTTTCCTCCCTCTCGAGCTGTTTAATCAGTTCATTCTGCTCATCCCTTAACTCTTCTAGTCGTTCCTCCAAAATCTCTTCCTTTTGTCGTAACAGCTCTTCCCCCCTCATTTCACTCTCCCTGGTATTATCCTCGTCTGTTTTCCTTACTACCTCCTTCTCTTCTCCTGTTAATGAACCTCGTAATTTTAATAGTATCTGTGCAGCTACCCACTCATCATTTCCTATTTCCACAGTTTGTTCTTCTCCAGTCCTCCCCTCCCCTGCTGGCATCTTCCTATGAGCCACATATGGTGGAGGGCTGTATGCCGGGTTCGAGTACCCCTCAGCCGCCCTTAACTGACCTCTTTCTATTTCTCCTAACTCTCTTAAAGGGTACAACCCTCCTCCCTCTGTTTTCACTCCCTTTGCTAGGGGTATATCGTTGCTCGGTTCCTTTTTTATTTCATTTGATGTATTATTCTTTTCTCCTCCCTCTTGTCCGTTCCCCGTGTTCTTTGGGTCTTCACTCCCCTTTGTCCCATTCTCTCCTTCCTCCTTAATCTCTTTTTCTTCCGGTATTTCCCCCACAGTGAACATTCCATTTGGTCCTGGTCGGGACCCTAGGAACATCCCCCATAAGTTAAACACCTCCACGTGGTTTGCCAACTTCTTCCCTTTGTATGTATTATGCAGATGGTTTAGTAGTGAATGTTGGGCATATGGATCGAAGCTACCATTAGGCGGCCACGGTGTTATCATTTTGTTGTCCGTCCCCTGGGTCCATTCTATGCTATACTTAATCATTTTCTCCCTATGGGGTGACAGTGTGGTACATATGTGTTGTAGTGGGGTAGTGAGGGTGTTCCCCCACCCTCCCGATCCTGTCCCGTATGACATAGTAGCGCTCCACTTGTTACCCTTCCCCTATTTGGTAGCGGTTATCTCACTAGCAGTTTAACATATACAGCCTTATATCGTTACCTGGCCCCGTAAGTTTGGGGACTTGCGATAGTCCGCTTAAGGAAAATTATTAAAATATAGTATTTACATTTGTATGTTTTCTTCTTTCTTTCTTCCTTTACACAACACCCTTACGGCCCCCTGCGGCCGAGGCGCACGTAGCCCCCTGCGGCTGCGCACCCCTTGTGACGTTCTTATACAGTCGCCCTATTTTCACTTGCTCCTCCTCCTTCTTCTACACTTGCTGTAGCCGGCGTACTCCGTGCACCGCCACGTCCCCCCTTTCGCCTTTCCTTGATCAATTCATGACCGTTTATCTCCGTTCCCACTCCCTTACCACAGTTCTCTTCCCCACCACTCTCAGAAGGAAGGATGCCTTGTGCTCGGGATATCCTATGAAAGCCCTATTGGTGACGTCACCGATCTCTTCGAGCTACTGGTAAGTTCTTCATATATTCTTTAAGTTCAAAATACACTTGCAATCTACCACCGTTAACCTTACAGCTGTCTTCCTGTCACTCCTGGAACAAGGTAATCAATAATATAATCGGACTGCGCACACTGCGTCGCCTCGCGTGTGATACGCCCCTCGACAGGAGGGCTTAACCAGCCTATTATCTTCCGTATTGGGCAACTGACTAGCTACCGCCTACAGGGAAACGTCATCTACCTATCGAGTTTCTTGCTCGAACAATAGGGATCCTCATCTACTCATTGATCAATAATTGCCAAATCGTAGGAAACCACACACACACACACCCTTACACGTAGTCGCGACCTAGGCCAATCAGTGTCTACGAGCGGCCGCACGTGATGTTTTCGTGCTCCGCCCCCCTCTCTCGCGTAACGTAGCTCACTGCTCTCGCACTCGTTCGGCTACCATTCATTTCATTGCCTACACTAAATTATCAAAACCTTCGCCGCGCACCTGTGCAACACCTCCCACCTCCCGTATTTAATTCCTCCCCCCTCCCTCACAATTTCACATTGCTTGTTGTGCGTGGCATGCTCACCAAGTTCTCTTGATGCGGGGCCGCTCGACTGCGTGCACCCCTCCAAGCGGCTCGCCACCTCCCCTCGTCTGGACCACGTCTGGACACTCGCCAACCGCGGGCGGGATACTTCTCAACCGGCTCCCGAAGGCCAATATCCGGATTGCGCTGTCCGGTCTTCTCGCAGTTCCGCGATGGTCCTGTAGTCCTCAGAAGGGGGCAACGGCAGAGAGGGCCGCGCCTCCGGGCCTCCTCGCAACAGTAGTAACTGGAAAAAGTAAAAATAAAAGCAGATCTTAAACAGATCTCAGCAGTGCCTCGAACTTGTCGGGGGGAAATTCTGCCGGGGTCGGCCGGACCGTCCGCAGACCTCCGGGCAGGGAGGCCCCAACTCCTCCCGTATATCCCAAAAGAGATAGAGTATGAGACACACGCAAGAAGCAAGGTGACTCTGCTGTTTATTAGACAAAACGGCAGGGATGGGTCAAGGAGCGTACGCGTCCGTCCTGACACACACACAATCGTGGAGCTCGCAGGCCCTTTTTACCTTAGTATGACGCGCTACTTGCGTCACTTGGAAAGTTTAGCAAAAAACCTATCTCCACTCTGGATTGGTTACTCGAGTGGTAGGGTTAGTATAGCGCACATATAGAGAACGGTGTTAGTGGCTGATGGTTAGTCAGGTGGTATACCTGGGCTGTCCCTTCAATTTGATACATGAAAATTGTTACATGAAGACCTCTGAGGATTGGTCAATGTAAATGGGGTCAGTGATAAGAAAACCATGTTCTAATTGGCCCGCTCGCGAGCCTCCCAGTCTGGGACTATCGCTGTTCCCAGCTCGCGGTGCACCTGTCATTTGCAACAATGTTTTAATATGGGTAGGTGTAAACAATGTGAGGATTTATTCATATGTTGGGAGGTCGACTACTCCCACTGCTGCAGATGTCCAACGAGTCTTTTAATTGTATCTCCCTGTGTCTTGAAACGTGGGATTCAGGCGTCTCCTTCCTCCTGGGCTTGGCATCTTGTCAGGTTTGGCTTTGTCACGTGAGGTGGGACCGTGTTTGAGGAAAAATTCAGCACAATTAATATTGTTTTTCCTACTGTGTGCCTGATTTATCTTGCAGGTGCGACCTTGGCGTTGGCTTGCAGCGTGCGAGATTGCAACATCGTGCCCTTGGCGGTGTGCTTTCGTCGGGCTCATTTTGCAGGGTCAGCAACCCAGTTCTTGCTCATTCAATGTTCGTGGAAGCTTTTGCTTGCGGCCTACTTGGGCCTGGTGCATAGGTGGAACCGTTTGATGCAGGGCGCTTTAGGTTATGGTGTCATATTGCTTTATCCTCAGTATCGTGTCCCCGTTATATTCTTCATTATGGTGCATGGCTCTTAGAAGAAGCGTGAGCAAGCCTTTTTAGATAAGTTCATGATGCGTCTTGCGTTTCTGCATTTTGAGAGCCTATGTGGAAAATAATAAAGATGCACGTCCGTGAGTATGTCTGTCGCCTACGTCATAGCACTGAGTATATTCTTCGTGTGGATTGGTGTGGGAGTGTCCAGTGTGTATATTTGCACAGGTGTGCTGACCGTTGGCTAGGTCGTCATGGCATCTCTAACGACGTGTAGGTTTAGTCGAGTTGATCCGTGCCGCAGGTGTCGGCATGGACAGGGCGGGCTGCTGGGCAGGTAGATGGGCACATCCGTATGTTCCTGTACCAGGGTATTTGGTCGTCTGGTAGATAGGCAAACTCCTCTCGTGGCGGGTGTCTAGGCCGTGATCCTCTAGGCCAAGCGCGAGAGGGGAAGGGCGGGAGCCTGGTCTTCCATTCTCCCACTTCAATCTGCTCTCTCATCTCTTTCTTCCTCTGATTTTACCTACTATTTTACATCTAAAGTGGCAAATCTTTACTCAGCCTTCATTCCCTTGCTTATTCTTCATTCTCATCTTTCTCCTAGTCTATTTCCACAATAACTTTCCTTGTTTTCTCCCCTTGCTGATACTGATACTTCTGCTCGTCTTGCCCATCTCCATCCTACTGCTTCTCATACTCTGATCCTCTTCCTTCTCCTCACTATCCCTCAGTTCTATCCCCATCTTCTTCATCATCTTACTTTTCTTATTAAGTCTTCCTTTGCAAATTCCTATTTTCCGGTTGCTTTCAAGCATGCACTTATTCTTCCTATTCTGAAAACATTTACTCTTGACCCATCTACTCCTGCCAACTTTCTGCCTATCTCTCTTCAGCCAGTCCTTTCTAAAATCCACAAGTGGGCCGCTATGCTTAGGTAACTCACCATATAAATATTCACTCTCTTTTCCCACCTCTTCAATCTGGCTTTGATCCTTCTGACTCTACAGATACTGCTCTCTGATCGTCACTCAAAGCTTTCTTCTATTTTATCCTTCTTGATCTTTCTGCAGCATTCAATACTGTTGATCACTCTCTTCTTATATCTTCTCTTTCTACCTTGCGTATTTCTGGGTCTGTTCTCGAATTGTTCTGTTCCTATCTTTCTCAATGGTCCTACTCTGTAACTTGGGCTGGACACTGCTCTTCCTCATTTCCTCTTCTATATGGCATCCCTTAAGGCTCTCTACTTGGTCCTGTACTTTTTTTCTTTTCATACCGACTCCCTCTCTGTTCTTATTTCTTCAACTCTCTGCTATTGGTTGCTCCTGCTGTTATGCACTATTCCACATATGTCGTGCCCTCCCCAATCTTCTCTTCTCTCTGGTCTTTTCTCGCATTGATTATTGTTCATCACTTCTGCTTGGTCTTCCTGCTTCACATCTTCACCCCCTTCATTTGGTGTGTAACTCTTAGATTAATCTTTATACTTCTCTTCCTTCTCATTCCTCTATTACATCTTCCTTACCTTCCATTTTGTTGCTTCCTTTTGAATCATGTCTCCTTTATCAATTGCCTTTAAATGTACCCATGGTCTGGCTCCTCCTTGTCTTATTCGTGTTGTTCAATTAAATCTGAAAACTAGTCTTCTATCTTCTCTTGCCACCTAATCTGTTTGCCGTTGCCCTCTTCTGTTTCAATTATGTTGCATTATCAAATGATTCAGCCGCTTTTTTGATCATTTGTATTCAGCGCCTTTGGTAAAAAAAGTGCTTTATGGATGTAATAAAATGAAAGGGAAAAGGAAAATGAAAAGTAAATGAAGTTGTCTCTTCAGTCTGTTTAATAATTTAGCTTTGATTGGTGCTAATATGTTGAGAAATCTGTAAGCCGACTTATACAAGGTGAGCTTCCCACAACATTGAGATTTCATACCCTCTAAAATACTTGTCTTCAATCATATGTTTAGACACAATTTATTAACAGTGGGACTCAGCAGAACAGAGATAAAGTTCCTAGCAATATTGAATATCAATTAAATTCTTACCATAAATACCTCAATAATGTTACTCTCATGAAGTTATCTTTTCAAAAGCACATTGTTCTACACTTATGTATGTAACACAATGATTTGAGGCTTTTAAGCCAGTCAAATGAATACAAACATCTCTATGGATACATACCTTTTTATTGAAAACACACGTAAAAGAAAAATCAAAAGTTTAGAAAAACCTAAAATCTGCATCCCCAATGTATTAGTCCTCCTAATACATTTAACCTGTTTATTATACTTACAATGTTTCTCTTTTATCAATGGTGCAGTATGGAATCAACGTTTAGTTCTTGATACTGCCATTTGGCCTTGCAATTACTGCCATTCATACGTCAATCATACGTCACATTACTGTCTACCATGATGTTTACAACATCATAATAAAGGGGCTCATGTCCCCCAAACAATGTGACCTATCTCCGCAAATTGTGTGAAAGCTTGTGCAAATTATGCATCAAACCTTCTTCATTTCTGTTCCTGGGTGTTAATGTGTTTAAACTAACATTCCTATATGTCGAAACACCATCTTATTCATAGTTAAAACACGTGAGGATTATTTAATTTTGAATTATCCAACAATGGTGCTGTCATCATTTTGTGTTCATTTACAGTAAACAACCACAGAAAACTGTTTCTAAACTAATTGTCATGATTGGGGCCTCAGTGAACATGCAAAGGGAAAATAACACCTCCAGTCACACGCATAAAACACACTCACCTTGGGCTGCTTCCGTGCGGAAATAGAAGGGGAGAACTGCTGGTAGCCTACGAGTCCTCCAAAACAGCACAGAAGAGCAATACGTCAATATCCTGTCAGAGTATAAGGGCGTGCAAAAACTTAAAACCACAGCAGCCATTCTACTACCTGCATCTACTTAAGCCCACCTTCCGGGACACGTTCTTAACATTGTTTCCTGTTGCACAATCACCAGCTGCAGCACTGAATTCCTTCTTACCTGCGCTTGACCACGGATCTCCTGCATACCTTAGCTGCTTTTGACCAATGGATATACAGAACACAGCCAGAAACAGCTTTGCCACAGCCAGAGAAGTAGCTACCACTTAGCTAATCACCCCGAGTACTTACACAGCTGCGTCTTAGTTGCACCTAAAAAAGAAGAGAGAGCTAAGGATTCAAACAAAGTTGCATCTCCTGCGCCGTCTGAAGGAGAAAAGAGAAACAGAGATTAAAACAAACCTGCATTAAAGATTTGCAAAATTAAAGATAAGAAAACAGAACTTGTTCAGGAATACAGAAGAGTTTAAGGTCAATGACAGTATAACCCTGAATCGCACCAGCAGAAGCCAGCGCAAATCGGACTATGCGTTTGGCCCGTGAGGTTACTAGCCAATGGAGCTTCAGCTGCTTCCAATCACAAGGAGCTTCATCTACACCTCTAATCCCACAACAGGTACGCACCAGGGAATTGGGCAAGGGTGGTATAGAAAGGGTCACTAACACAGTACTCACAGAACCACCATTGCTTTGTACATAGCCTACGTTCTTGTCAAAGTTATCAGCACACCAGGTAAGAACATATATGGACAAACAGTGCTCAGAATGATGATAAGGGGGCATAACACTGTTTAAGGCCTTAATCTGTTTGATCAGCTTCTTCAGAACCTGTAACTGTGGTTTCCTTTTTCTTTGTCTCCTTACTTGGGTCCTTACTTGGGTCCAACTTGATAAAGGCATTCTTTGTGTGTGTATAAGGGGTCCTCTTTTTTTTACTCTTTCCCATTAGTCTTCTGCGTTATGGGCCGCAAATCTTTTCTGAGGGGCTGGATAGTATGGCGTTGCTTCATATTGTCACTGAGAATCAGTGTTTCCTAATCTACCTAGGGGTTCTAGGATATCCTCATAATCCTTTGACTCATATAGGGGCCTTCAGCATACCCTTGTTAGGTTGCGTTATCTGTCTCTCAATGTGGCTGAATGGTCTATTTGTTGGATCATATGCTGTTACTCCTGTTCCCTTAACTCACTTTCATACATTTCTTGACTGGTTATATGTTTGGTAGTACTCTCATTCCCTATCCTGACCATCCCAACATATTATGTGTGTTTCTAGGCGAGTGTAAGAAGGTGAATTTGTGTATCTGGTCCACCCCATGATCTGACTATTGCTAGGTGTGAAGGGGTCACCACTATGTCTCAGAAAAGATGTGGGCATTGGAGAGAAGAATCTCCTTTCTTCCCTGAAAGGTATATATCTCTGAGCTTCAACTGGTGATTCTGAACTCAACTTACTTTCTTTAATTGTACTTGTTAATCTAGCATTTATTATCAATTTCACTCATAATATTTGCTTACTTTGTACCATTTTTTCTCTAGATGTATTGAAACTGGCAAGGCTAGTCTTGAACGCTCTTGTGTTGAAGACTAGTTTGTCTTGCGTGTTTTGTAGCTCAGTCTGCTGCAAGAAATCCTTTTCTTTCTGACAAACATGCATTTTTTACACTGACACTTGATTTATGGACTACCAGGTAGCTAATTCTTTCATCAAGTGTTCAATCTATGACAATTCTTCATTCAGGTCTGCATTAGGCTTTCTGACTTCTCTCTCAACGCCATATTATCTCCAATTATTTGTAGTAGCTCTTTTGAACTCACCTTACACTGATCATCCTGTGTTTGTGCCTGTGTCTTTAGCAAGGTGTGCCTATGTAATTACTGAATAGCAGTGTCTTTACCTGAGCTAGCTGTGCCCTTTTCTGTTTGATTATTTTTATATCATGATATAATTGATGGAATATAGCTTGCAAATTAACATGCAAATGAACAACCTTTACGATACATTTTGTGCCTATTTCCATACCCTCTTTGAGTTGGATTTTTATAGTTACAATATCATCTAACAAGACCATTGGAATGAGCAATGTGGTCATTTAACTAAGCCTTTAATTTGTTATGTGTCCTAAACCCTGGTTATTAATAGCATTATTGTTTAAAAGTTCTCCTATTGAGCATTGTTTGGGCTCCCTGCACACTTTGAATTCATATTGTCTGGCTTTAGAGACTCACTTAAGTGTCTAATTTCTTACTGCCACTGATCAGTAACTTGCTGCAGTACTGTTAATTAAGCTGATGTCTAAATCTTTTGAGCAGGTTGTATGATTTGGTGCAAATCATTTTCTTTTTCAGACAATCTTTCCTCCACCAACTTGAGGTGGAAGACAGGATGAGCATAACGATTCGCAGATGCATCTGCTTTTTCTCTCTTGAAGTGGAGGTCATATATCTTTGTTGGAATGCTTCATCTAGCCGGCTTTCTTCTTCACAAATATCTTCTCTTACACTGTCCACTTCCTTTATTTTTTCTTTCCATGAATCAATATGTGTTGTCACCCATTGCCCAAGTAGGAACTATCTACGTAAAACATTGTTAAAAGCCCCGTTTAAATTGGCCCTGGCATCCTATGATGTCATTGCTAGATTGTATATTTGATAGAAATATGGATCAATATACATGACTTGCCAATCTTAATCTTATAAACAGTCCATTTGAATTATTTGTGTTATTTCACAACTCTGCTATTCTTTCAAAGCACAATTCCACTAAAAATAGATCATTTTTTCAATGTTTTTTATTTTTATTACACAAACAACCTGCATACTCAAATGAGACTATGCAACAGGGACCATATAATTCAACACAATAACACAATAATGCAACTTCACCTGCATATTCAGTGATGTCAACTCCCTAGTATATATGGTACTATGGACATGCTTGAAAAACACAACTCATGTTAGGTTGCATTACAATTCTACAGGCTTGGGTTTTAAGGATGCAGTGTTTTCATTTTAGAACACACAGAATACTTGTTCATATAGACAACCTAGGAACATTGTTTTATAATGATCTGCACAGTCAATGCTAGGTCATCATTGCACATTAACAGCACCCTCACCCATGCAGAAAATGAACAGCATGTGGTTAACAGCAGATATATTCCCACCTGCTCAGTTTGCATTAAAACAACCAAAGAGAAAACTGTGGGCAGTTCATCTTGCAAACTCCAAAGACCCCTCCTGTGTCCTTCCCACTGATAAATGGATATCTGCAATTTGTCTGGGCAGCTGACAGACTGCCTTTGAATTTTAATCACTGCAAGTGATGATTTCAACATTTGTAGGTTGCCCGAGGCTTCGGGATAGCATTTATGTAAAGAAAATCCAATGAGTCCCGCTGCCTTTTGTCCTCCTCTCTGGAAATGTGGGGAGGAGACTCCACCTATTGTCTCTAGTTCCTACAAACCTACATTAATGTCATTTGAGAATGTGTGGGAAAGAAGATGAGCCTAAATTAACACCCGCGATGGGGGAACAACCCATCATGTTGCTTGGATTGTGGGCTGAATCCCACAATCCTAGCACATCTTCCAAGCAACCTGATGGCTGCTTCCCCTGCCCAGCTATCTCCCCCCACCCTCCCTTCCCTTCTCCTATGTTTGCATGTCCCTCCCACACCCAGCCCCACTTACCTGTTTCCTTCGCCGCTCCATGTTCCTGCCAGCCGCCATGGAAATGGAAGAAGGGCTCCACTTGGAGCCCCATCTTCCACCTCTGTTGCGGCCCTCTTGTGTAAATATTCTGTATGAATGAACGGGATGCCGTGAGGCATTCCGTTCATTCCTACAAAAAGATTGCTGTCAGTAGTCCCGGTTACCGGATTGGCAACCCGTGTTGCTAATAGAAATAATACCCAATCTGGCATTCAGGATCAGGTGGTAATGGCACCAGAACTATCATTTAGGCCCTAGCTGCCCTCAGGCGTGTATATTGGGGGCCCAGGCCATTACGACTCCAGATGGCCCTCTGGGTCAGGAATTATTGCTAAATAGAGGGACTTGTTACAGCCAAAGTATATGCTGTAATCAAATAAACTTCTCAATAGAAGGGTGCCATAAAGGTTGATCTGTTTACATCCAATGCTGAATGGATTCCTTGAAGTCAAGGTTGGGCAGTAATATTTATCGAATGTACAAAAAGATTTTTTGTAAACATAGACAGAACTAAAGATGCTTTTAATCTACAATTGCAAGGCCAGAACCATTGGCTTTGCCAATGCTTGTTCCTTAGGAATCACCAATGTGTGCCAGCGTGTTCCTTTCAGAGAGAGGGTTGGCTAATGTGTTTGTTAAAATGCACAAGATTGGTCCCCTTCTGTAATGGAACAGATTAGATAAATATTCATGGAATATGAAGCTGCCATGGTTCATTCCCTTTGGTTTTTGCTTATTAGGGTCAGCATATCCATCGGATTTGTGTTCTCTTCGGAGACAAAGACTGCAACACCCTTAACAGTTTTTCATTAACAAATCTGCATTGCCTTCTTTTTCATCGTGCACTAGAAACATTAACTCTCTTTAATTCACATGCCACTGTTTATTTTATTTAGCAGCAGATTTGAATATGCTATTTAATTGCACTTCTGAAAACAGGCCTGCATGCTTGGCCCACTAACAAAGAAGCAATATAAGAACATTTGGCTCCTTGTTCTATTGTTTTCCCTCACATCAAACACTGGGGGCGAATCATCAGAGTATGGCAGGAACACGTCTAATGCAAAACTGAAGAGTGATGGATGGAAGGATGAGAAAGAATCACAGAACCAGTGGCATCATCCTAGGCACCCATCCAAACCCTCGTTTTCAGCCTGCTGAGCCATTACAGAAGGGAAACACATACACAAATCAGGCGTGATCACTCCTGAAAAGGGGGTAGTTCAGGCTGAATTGCAAAAGACCATAAGAAACCACAGCCATGTTTCTACCTCAATGAGCTTCATCAGTTTTCTGTAGCTTTGACCTCTAGGCAGAGAACGTTCAGGAACCATATTGCAAGTATCATTCCTGAATCTGAGTTGTCTGGATTTATGCATGTAGAAATATATATGCAGACCGCAGGCCAATCTTGCCAGCTCTTCTGTGCAGATACTTGTACAGAGTTCTACCCATATGTGAGGAATCACGCCCTCCACAATGTATTTTCATATGTCAGTGTGGTGCTTGACAAACTATGATTAAGAATGACTGCTTAATGCACACAACTACCAACAGCAATCTATATCAAGGCTACTAAACGGCTAACGTATACTGAAAAAACAGCTGTCAGTTATTATTACTTTTCAGTTTGGGACATGCGCTCTGCAAATCTTTTTTGTTGTTGGTTTCACTGTTTTAAGTATTGTGATAATAGCTTTTATTGTGCAGACTATGACCGCACACTCTGATTGTATTTCCCTGTTTCATCCTGTGTGTTAGTTGTAGAAGCAGTGGAGGAAGAAGAGAATCAGTGTAACACATAAGCAAGCTGTGCATTCAGATAGTGTCATCCAGAAGTGCAGCATCAAACCAGGATCAATTTTGCAAAATGCACAGCAGAATTTTCCATAATTAAAGAAGTGCCGTGATCAAGAGAATGGACTAGTTAGGTGGCATGGCACTGGGTGGGCCGTGATCGGCAGGTCATAGTGTGGTATTAGTGAATAGGCATGTCCCAGGGTCAGGAAGCTACATCAAATATCAAACCAAGGTCTCACGAATATAGTACCAAATTGATCAGGTAAATGTTATGATAAGATAATGAATTTGACTACCACTAGACAATTTCCAATTAAAGACAATTTTGACAAACATTGCAACAGCTCTATTGTCACATTTATTTTTGGTGAAGTGCCTAGGATCAAAGGTTGGTTGGGTTTATGAGCCGAAATATGGATGCATGAATCTCAAATATGTAGAGCATTTTGAACTATAATGATTTCCGTGGATAGGGATATGTGCATTGCTCAGGAAGTCAGAGGATTTTCTATGGCTTATTATTTAAGAAGAAAAAGATGTTGAGTCACGATTTCACAGTATTAAGGCAATGTGATATTGTAATGTACTTTAACACTTTTACAAACATAAAAATACACATAATCCAAAGTCAATCACTTGATAAATTGAAAATACAACTTTATACGTAATGTAAAGATCCCAAATTCTCTTAGATTGGCAATTAATTCACTATAAAAGCTAATTCATTATAAATGACATATAGTAGCAGTTACAGCTAATATTCCACAAGAAAATATTAGCAACCAAAAGAGATTGTGTGGAATATTTCCTACATCATGTATTATATTTTCATATCCCTTCATATATTCTACTTTCAAGGCAGGGAAAGAGGTACAAATGTGGCGACAAGTTTCCTCTTCGGCTTTGCAGCATCTGCATCTTCATGTTTGTGAATTTTATTCCAAGCTAACAATCGATAATTTGTGGGCAACTGGTTAAAACGTGGTTTCATTGGAAAATGCCTTGGTTTAGTGTTGTGTATAACCACAATATATGTATATGGTCGATTTAGCGCACCCCCTTGTCTTACATAAAACTTCAAAGTCGATTTTTCAAAAAGCTTACTGAAGTTGTTATTGCCGTCCCATACTGCAGCTTTGCTTTTCAATTCTTTACATTCTATAACCACATTAATTGGTAAAATGAACTCATGTTCTACTGTAGCGAAGAACTCTTTAATATTATTTATCCAAACAGCATATATTGTTTGTCACATATAACTGTTAAAAACCCTATTCAAATTTGCCAAACATGACATGTATTCTTTGTCTTGTATTAAGCATTTTAAATACCATATAGCACTGGCTATCCTCCATTTGATAAGAAGAGGGATTGATCCTGATTCAAGGAAAATGGTTTCATGAGGAGTACACTTAGATATACCCAATACATTATGCCACAATTTACCCTCCAAGACATTTAACCAAAATACTTCTTTAGTTTGTAGAACTTCTAAGCCATAAAACACACTGGGGACAATACTAGTTCTGTAGATAGTCAATAGACCTTCAATTGAATAGCCCCCTCCTTTGGTAACAAACTATTGTATAGCTGTAAACCTTTTTTTAACACTAGTACAATTATCATTAGCTAAGGAATTTGCCTTCAGGGTGTTGTATATAGGGATGCCCAAATACATATTTGTGCACGATTTCAAGAGGGGTGTTCTCAATATTCCAGACATATCCGTTGCCCCTCTTTATTCTGCATCTTATGACCATAACTTGTATCTTATTTAACTTGATTTTTAATTGATTTCAGCAAATTGATGCAAAGCTGTAATGCTACACTTTAACCCAACTTGGGTGCATTCCAGCCAAAGCGTGCCATCAGCAAAGAAAAGCAAGCTCCCCAAGCGCTGGTCAATTCTAAGCGGGAGGAAGTATCCACATAGAGTTCATGAATAAGATCTGTCGCTGATCTATCTAATCCCCATCTTTCCATTTTCTGTCAGAGTATATTTCTGTCTACCGTATTGAATGCCCCAGTAAAATGAACAAAACTAATTTATAAAGGTTAAATGAGGTTACAAAGATTTGTCATTGTATTTACTCCTTTATAAACCCATTTTCTCATTAATAAGAAGGTTACATTGTGCAATCCAGTGGTTTAGTTTTTCAAGAAGCATATACGAGAAGATCTTTGAGAGAGAGTCAACCATCACCAATAAACAATTGTTCCCAGGAAGATTTCAGGAACCCTTTTTAAAGATTGGTATTAAGATGGAAGATTTCCAAGAAGGCGGGAACACAGCCCTAGAAACAATTTGTAAAAATAATCTATGGCAAATCTGTGCCCATGATTCTGGGACCTGTTTTATAATAACAGTAGCCAAACCATCATGCCAAGGAAAATTCCAGACTTCGGCAGTCACACTCCAAAACGTTTATTAGAAATGTCATGATGATCTTTACAAAAATAAAGGCTTAGGACATAATCAAACCAATCTCTTTCGGAGGTATAGGTCACGGGTGATATTATGTAACAGTAATTAAATATAATGCATACCAAGGATGATATAGACCCAGGGCTGGGGTACGGGAAACACTGAACTATTGCCATATTGGAAGTAAGGCCTTGGATTTTATTTTCCCTGTTGGAGGTGTAGCAGCGTGGCACAATGAAGAGTTCAAATCATTTTCCCTTTCCCAAACGCCAGTAGTGAAGCTGAGAATAATGGCCCTTAGCCGAACAGATAATGGTTTACTTGTATCATGCTATAGGCCTGCAAGACCATAATGGAATGTGAACGGCAGATCAAAAGGAGGGCTCTGCCCGTCCTGAAGGATAAACCCATTGGAGCCAGGTTAGAGGTCTTGAGCTGCCAAAAAGTTCAGTCCCCACAGAACAATGGCTGTCCTCTTTGGATTACCAGATGGCTTATTGACGGCCATGGAAGGGGGCCTGTGCAAGAAGATAGAGTTATCATGTTGCATATATAGCCTCCCAAAGGATGCAGGCAATGGGCCCTTATCCCACCTAATAGGGGCTCCACACAAGATGATATCCATTATGGAGACAGAAGCAGGAGTGGAAGCTGAAGGCTGGTTCAGTGCCATGTTCACCTGGGCCCCAACTTGGCTAGGAATAGTGGTGAAGATATTGGTCCCTATCATGGTGTTCCTGCTGCTAATATCCTGCCAATTGTTTTTCTGATATTGCACCAAGACTCTCCCAAACAGTACCATGATGATGGTCTCGATAAGGGCATCACAAAACACCGGTTTACACAAACAGATAGTCCAAATAGAGCACGCATGATAAGAGTCAAACATCCTATAGATCCCCCGGGAACATTAACTTTACCTCCAAAAGAACAAGAAAAATATGTAGAACACTGGGTCAACTTAGCTAGGGATATGGATTCCCTTTATCTTACCTGTGCTCCATAAAAACATGCCCAAGATGGGGGATGCTTACGTTATTCAGGTTTAGAAAAATCTATTAGCACACAATAAAGTGAATGTGTGCGGTTGCAGGGGGGTGGAGCGTGCAGATGGGAATAACAAATGTATTTGTTTTACAGTAGTCAAAGAAGCATAGGTAGGCCCGGGTATAGGGCACAGGTGATAGTATGTAACAGTGGTGAAACATAATGTGTACCAATGATGATATAGACCCTGGGCCGTGGTGCAGGGAACACTGAAGCAGTGCCATATTCCAAGTAAGGACTAGCATTTTGCATTCCATGTTGGAGTCATAGCAGCATGGCACAATGAAGAGTTCAAATCACTTTCCCTTTCCCAAACCCCAGTAGTAAAGCTGAGAATAATGGTCTTCTCTCCAAACAGATAATGGCTTAATTGTATCAAGCTGCGGCCCTGCAAAACCGGAATGGAATGTGAACAGCCGAGCAAGAGCAGGGATGTGCCCATCCTGAAGTATAAACCAATGGCAGCCAGGTTCGAGGTCTTGAGCTGCCAAAATGCTCAGTCTAGATTTAGGGCATTAGCGCCACCCCAGAACAATGGCCGTCCTCTTTGAACTACCAGACGGTTTGAAAACAGAGTACATAAATCCATCAGAATTAGACCTACAAATGTGGTCCTCAAGAGAGCTAGATGGTGGAGTGGGAGGAGCAAAGCATTCCGTGATTTGTGATACGAGGGGGAAGAGGTGATGCCAACAAATCTAATCCTGCACCAATGAGGCATTGCTAGGGCACCGACCTGTCTGTTATGAAGAGAAGAATACTATTATTTCAAAGGGCCAATTTGATCTCAGAGTTGTCCACTGAGCTCATGCGAACTACCAGGTGCATGCCACGGGACTAGTCCGATGAGTTGGGTAATCTTCCAGGTAACTCGCCAATCCAGTAGATGGGAGCCAAACTGATGGAATATGGGGACCATGTGTTAGAGGGTAGGGGTAGATTAGGATGGGGCCAATCGATCAAGGGACTATAGAGGACTGGTAGTATGTATATAGCGGGTAGCCAATGATGGTGGGTGATTAAAACTGCATATTGTTTACATCATGAGTGACAATTTCTTCCCTTAAAACCTTGCACTAAACTAACGGAGAGATCTGTGTCAGTTTGGTTCTATTGTACCTTCTGTCACCTTTTTCCTTTATGTATACAAAATAAATCTGGTTTTCCTTGAACAGAGATGCACCGATTCTTTTTCCTTAGAGGAGTGTGTTTTTTTTATTGTCTGGTTGTCTGGATGTCTTGCCTTACATCACATACCCCCAGCCAAGTGCAGTATTCAGTCTCCAGAGCCCACCAAATGGTCTGATTCTTCAAGATACCATTACAGGTTCTGGTATTGAGGTGCAGCATTCCAAGTAACAGGTCATAAGAGAATGTAAAATATGTGAAGTCAGGGTTCTTAAACTAAGGAGTAGATCAAGGGAGATGTGTGGAGTCAGGATTTAAACTCAGATACAAGTTAGCCATGATTTTGGTTTAAGACTTTTATTGAAAATAAAAGGGGTTGGGAAAATGTCTCCCTGACCCTGTTCTAAGAGGAATTTCCCGACCTAATCCCAAACTAAGGATCTATCTGTGTCAGAATGTCCAACCAAAACTGTCCTGCATCCAAAGTTCTATTCTGACCCTCACTTATAAGGTAAAGATGGAAATGTCATTAACCTTGGGTGGTTTACAAACGTTTTGTCAAGGATAAAGGTCTTTGCTCCATAGGGTGGTTCCCTTCACCTGGATTCCTCTTCATTCACAAGTGTTTGAGAAACAACAGTTCCTTGTGCCTTGGCCAACAACAACACTTGTACACAAAGCTGTCTGGCTTTGTAATGTTGTCTCTTTCAGGGTTCCTGATAAACGTTATTGCCAGGTTTTCGTTCCTCTTATCATGGTTAACTCTTTATTACTGATTAGCACAGTCATTTTCCAAGTCCTGATATTTCCTCTCAGGACTTCTATGGATGTTGTATATTTCTTGTTACTGCCAGGTGTACTCTACTGCCAGGGCTTCTTGTATTCACACACTTGCAATTGCCTGATATACTCTCTGGCCAGGGCCTCTTGTATTCACACACTTGTCATTGGCTGGTATACTTTCCTGTCCGGACATCTTGTTCTCACACACTTGTAAATTCCTGGTAAACCTGGTAAACTCGCCTGCCAGCAATTCGCGTTCTCACACACTTGTAATTGCCTAATATACTCTCTGCCGGGGCTTCTTGTACTCGCACACTCTAATTCAAAGAGTTGCACATATCCTTTGTTGAATAACGTTTACTCCTGATATATTATCCTGTCTGGGTTTCTAATGTACTTGCACTATATGCATTCCCATATTTGTAAGGGTTTTGTTTGCAGTTCAATTCCCCGTTTAACAATGTATTTTTGCTGTTTCTCCCTCAGTTATGCTGTTCACAATTATTTGCTTTTGGCATAATCACTAGTAAACACAGGTGTCACTGCTGTCTCACTGGCTCTTTTTGGCATTCCTGGAGTCCCACGCGGTCATCCAGTTAAGGGTTTCCATTTGCTTCCTTCTTGCAACCACTTTCTCTTCATTCTTCCATCTCTGACGGCTTCCACTTAACACATCTGCTTCATTCTTGTTTCCAGTAAGTACATTGCTGCCTTCTATCGCCTGCAAATGCCCAGGAGTCTCCTGGCGGTTCCTGGCATGTCTGCCTTGTAAAACGTATGAAACCACCTTCTCCAGTTCCATCTATCAACCATTCAGAACTGACTTGCCATTTAAAAGCTTTGAAAACATTTCCAAGTTCTTTGATTCAATTGTCAACAATGGACTTCCTTTCCCAGAATACTAAAAATACTAGGAAGAAGGATCGACAAATGCAGAGCGAAGGAGGCAACACGCGCAGGGAGGGCTCTAGTTGTTGCTCGCATACACCTGTGTCCAGGAAATTTAAAGAGCTGAAGCAGAGTGTCGAGGTCCACTGATGAGGCTGCTGGCGGGAGAGAGCTGTACACCTTGTGAGGTCAAGACACAGACAGGCTGGGACCAGCGTGGTAGAGCCAGAGTCTCACTGACAAAGAAGAAAGAAGCTGCTGCACAAGGTCACAGTGCGGTAATGCCAGGAGCCAGCAAGAAACTCCTGGGTGTTTGTAGGTGACAGAAGCACTGAACTATAAGAGCGCACAAAGAGCTTACCAGCACTCAGCAAAGGAAAGTATCCCAGGAATGCTGGATGTTCTAAAAGAGGGATTTTCTCGCCTGACAAAGGGTTAGTGTTTGGTGTCACCTGATTGTGCTGGAACACCACTCATTGTTGTGGACGGGCAGGGGTGGGAGAAGGGAGGGCCGATAGTGAGAGGAAGCAGGGCCTGGCAGGTCCAACGTGGGAGCGCTTGATGCAGAATTAGACCAGGGAGAGGGAAGAAAGTGGAGAAAAGTGCCAAAGTCCCAGAACATAAGAGCACGAAAAGAGTCTACTAGCGCTTGGCACAGCCAAGTATCCCAGAGCAGGATGGATGCTCTGAAAGCAAGCAAGGTACTAAACTCTCAATCCCATTGTTAAGATCAATTGCTAGAATCTGGCCGGGTGGACAGATTTTAGGAGGCCACTCTAGTTATAGCAAGAAGGGGAACTCAGAGAGGTTAGCCAAAACCCAATCAAGGTAGTAATGGAGAGCTGTCAAGGCTATTCACAGGAAAGTGTACGTGGGGTCAGGGGTCCACAATGAGTCCACACAGTGAAGCACACAATAATTCAATTAAGACAGGAATGTATAAACATACACATGTTTATTCTAGGCCTCCAATACACTAAATAATGAAACAAGCAGGTGATATTGCACAATACTCAATGATATATATACAGTCACCATAGGTTCTTAACATGCATTCAATAACTTAAATCAATAAAAGGAGGTAAGTGATGCAGTAAAATGGAACCAAGTCACCAGAAATATGCCCTAGCTTCAGACGTCCAATACCTAAGAGTGAGGTCCTGTGCCCAAAGATTCACAATGCTTCACCCCAGAATGTATCTGATCCAGGTAAAGTACTTGTTTTGGTGATTGTTCAAGAGATGAGATGCACCAGAGTTACTGGTAAGTAAAAATATGTTCTTATCTTTCAGGTTTTACTGCTCAAGTGAGCTGACCAAAAAGCAGTGGAATGGAAGGATACAGAGACTGGTTCTCAATGTTATCCTATTGATGACAGGGGAGACAAATGCTTTGCGTTTACTTATGCCTGACTCCGATTTTCACAGAGCACTAAATGGGTTTAATGGTGGGTGGGCGGAGAAGTTGGAGGTTGGATTTCCTGTTGTTGGTTCCAGTGAGAAGTGCCCAGAGGCTGCAGGTGCATGGATTCTTCTAGTCGGGTCCAAAATCGCCTAAATTCATCTTTAGGCCTATTCAGGAAGGAGACTAGATAAAAATCCTACAATCTATGAAACCATTCACATGTGTCGGAGAAACCCTCCCTGCGAAAGTTATCCTTGCAAATAAAGAGCTTTTCACCCCATTTTTAGTCCGTCTCACCGATGCATCCTTTAAAGATAGCAAGTGTTAAGGATTCTAATCAGGCGTCACACACCAGTCCAGGATTCTTGCCACCAGCCTAAGATGCAGCGCACAATTAGAATACGTTTGCTTAATTTCCTAGAATTCGGATTGAGCTGGCACCCAACCCGTCTCACACCCTCTTTTACAAATACCCCAGGTCACAATGGACCATGAACCAGGCCAGTGGGTGGTAATACAATAGTTATTTATTTTAAATTCAAAGAAAATCACACAAATTTAATATTGGGGAGCAATCACCAATGGGGTAATAATTACAAGGTAAAATGATGAAATACACTTAGTTTGACCTTCTATTACAACATATCCAAAGCACAAATGAATGGGAGCAATATTACTGTTCAGGTAGATAGCACCTGAGTTAAGATTTCCCCCTGCAATGCTTCCGCAAACCCCTATTAATCGAATTTTGAGTGGATAGAAATGAGCTGCAAGGAGTCAGGTATACTAGACAGTAAACAGAATTAAAATCCGACCTGGATTAAAAACCTTAGAAATTATATAAAATAGCACTCGGAATTACTAAATATTTAATTTGAATGTGCCTTTCAATGAATGAGGTAAATATGAGTTATAACAGTATCAGGGATTTAATGACACTAACAAACCACAAGGCAAGGTACTAACAACATCATACAGTTCAAATAATCTACTTGGACGTGCAGTCAAATGACACAGGTAGGAATTGCATTTGCTAATTTACACAGGTTTAAATGTCAAAACGGTTTGAAAAATGTGTGAAATAGACAGAATCGGAATGTAGTTTTTATGCTGAATGACAGATGCACATCACAGGGATACTATTAAAGTGAAAGAGTGACTGTAACTTAATGACAGGATGAGATTCTCAAGGAGAAAGGAAATTCGGTTTTACAAATAAAAGTAGTTAACAGAGAATCGGTTTGGAAAGGAATGGACAAGTTTTACTTAAACTAGATATAGTGGCTAGAAAAGAGAAAAACCACCTGTGAATAGAAAGGTTATGCTGCAGTTGTAACCCTTCATACAGTGTGCCTGTTTTTAGGGAGAATTAATCTATTTATTCAAAACATAGTACTAAAGACATACAAATGGCCGAAATTAGTGGAAGAATGGCACTAACACTAGGAAATAAAGGACAGGATGCACAGATAATTCTCACAGTTTTAAACAGGTTATCAAGGTATTGATGGGATTACTTAGAAGGTTGAACCACAACAAGGTATCAAGGTATCAAGATGGGGTATGCTATGTCTTGCTATGGGATGGGGTGATACTCACAATCAGCACTTGAGTTTGGGATTTGGGACAGCCAACCTGGTTTCTGGACTCAAAGAATCTGGTCACGGCACAACTGCGGGCTCTCCTAGGAGGGGATAGCTGGGCCTGGTCTGGTCACTGGATAGCGAGGGTATAGCTGGCATGCAGGTAGTGGGGCAAAAAGCCGGTCTGCTCACAGGATACTCTCAAAAAGGGTACCATAGATGTTCCCCCTTTCTCCCTGAGTTATAGGGATTTTTTTAATGGTTTTTCCTTCTGGATCAATGGTCCTGCCTGGATAGGGTAAGCTATGCTATGGCCTGGCAGTGGAATCTGGAATCTGGCAGGGTGAAGATGGAATATCAGGATATGCAGGAGCTGGAAAATTCAGAAGAGAGTGTGTGTCCTTTGTCTCTGTGAGCCTCTACTTTTTATAAGGCGGGTGACATCACAGGATTTACTGTGGAGCAGAACTAAGCTAGACCTACCCCATATAATCATATAGGTCAGCATATGTTATGTCACCTCCTCCCTAGAAGCATATTGGACTGAAGGAGGGGACTCAGTTTTATGGGGTTGTGTTTTAATGAGGTACAGAGCCAGCCCACAGTCATTTTTGCCAAAAATCAGTTATGACATAAATCGCACATTTTTACAATTGTGGCACTTTTGCAAATCACATAGGCAAATGACATATTCCACACAGAGCATAACATTCCAACTCCCAGGTCTGTACGACATTGTTTCATACTTCTAATAATATTTCGCAATTTTTGGTGGGAAATATTTCACCTACAATTCTACAACTTTATACATGTGTACATATTATCATAAAGCATGCTTGCATTGATTTCCAAAGTTGCAACATGGATACTTTTCCCATGATTTACCTTTTTCTGCAGTTTGCGTTCCCCACATGCTAGGGGAATCAACAATGTCTTGTTTTAATGCCAGCAAAATTACATTTAAACTGTTAAACGGTAGCATTTATGTGTCTTCCTGTTGCAGAGATAAACGTCGTAAAGTTTATTAATTCAGAACAGTCTTTTGACCCAGATGGGCTAGCTGGAGTATTGCCACAGAGTCTGAAGAGTGTGTTACGTCCACCACCCTTTCCTATTCAGATGCCTCAGGGGCTGTCCACTTGAAGGGAGGCAAAATGCTGTTCCCACGAAGCCAAGTCCTTTGAAGCCAGGGCCTGAAAAAAACCTGTCCTGCTGGTTTCACACTAGATTTACAATTTGTTTTTTCTTTCCTGAACCAGAAAGCAAGTCTGTTGGTATTACATATCCTACATATGTTTTGAAACAACCCCCCCTCACATCTTCATGAAAGGACAGGGCCTTAATTCAACAATTTACTTTTAGCAACCATTTTTATATGTGGTTAATTTCCCGTGGCTGTCACTTCACAATGGGGTTTTCTCTTCCATCTAGATCCTAAACATTATTTGCAGCACTAGTCAATTTCTCATACACAGATATCTGTTCAAGGCAAAGGTCCACTGACACTAACATAAGCACAGAGAAATAGGGCTTCTTAGGAAGAGTGCAGCTGGGATATTTTTTTGCAAAGTAAAGCATTTTTCTGTGTGGCTGGGAGTAAAGTTCTTCGTGATTTCACAGATCTTGCCTGACACAGCCTGTCATTCAGTGAGAAATGCCCCCTTTTTCTGGAGGACAACCTGAATATGGATAAACATAGCTGGGTCTCACTGGATCAGAACTGTGTACTGTTGAACAGATGAAAAAGAGCATCAGGGCACAGTCATTTTAAATGTAAAATAGTTCCTTTGTTTCAATGGGAAATGTTGAGCTAGCAGAAAAGCAGTGCTGCTTTTCAATTATTTTCTTTGGTGCACATAAGGAAAACACTGGCAGCCATTCTCGGGGTGTTCCATGTTCCCTCTTGCCCCATATGTGGTTGGCGAAGACAGCGCAGCCATCATTTTTGTAGCTGCAAAACGCGAGGCAATTGTGCTCAAAGGAGCCAGTGCAGCCCTTCTGCTGCTACTGCTGAATTGCAGCTTGGTGATGGAGGGGAAGTCTTCTGGATTGGTATATGTACCCCACACAAGGTCCCTGATTCCTTGAAGAAGGTAGCTGTGACTCGTCTGATAAAAAAAATGGGGTTGGACCCCAAAGACTATCCCAATCTGAGACCTATCTCCAATATACCATTCTTATTGAAGGTAATTGACTACTGCACAACTCCAGGTTGATTTTGAAGACTCTGAGTTATTGCACCCTAAGCAATCTGGCTTCAGGGTTCACCATGGCACAGAAAGTGCCTTGGTGGACCTGTAGACGGAAATGCTACTTCTCATGCAGAATAGTAAGGCGGGCTGCTGATGTTACTTGACCTCTCAGCAGCCTTCGACCTGGTGGACAATGTGATGCTTATAAACAGGCTGAAAAATATCGGCAGTTGTTTGGGGGAAGCACCTGCATGGATTGAATCATTTCTGGACAATAAGGTGTCCAGAGTCATCTGGGGTAATGGAAGCTCACCTGCCAAAATTCTGAGTGGCAGTGTGCCTCAGGGCGTATGTCTCTGGCCATCCTTGTTCAATATATTCTGTCAACCCCTATGTGTCCAATTGGATGAATTGTGCTAATGACACACAGCTGATGGTCGAGCTGTGTGGAATATATGAGCATGATGCTGAGAGGGTATCACTAATTTACAATTCAATTTAGAATTGGATGGCCAATAACGGAATGTGCCTGAATGCAGCCATGACAGAGCTGTTCCTCTTTGGCTCCTCTCAGGCCTGAGGGATACTCTGGGATCGCTACACCGGTTTCACCATTGACAATCATTCCATTCCCATCGTTGCCAAGGTAAAAACATTGGTAATTATCTTTGAAGCGTGATTACGCTCAGATGCCCACATTCAAAACATGGTTAATAAAACCCAATATCACCTCAGACTACTGTGATTAGTAAAACCCTATGTCACGGAAGCCAACTGCACTACCTTGGTGAGAGCACTGATCATGCCTAGGATAGATGATTGTAGTGCACAACATATTGGCGCTAGTAAGGGAGGCTTAGGACGCTTGCAGGTGTTACAAAATGATGCAGTCCGCATCGTGAAAAACGTGTGCAGAAATGGGCCTGTGTCGGTGCGCAGAAAAAGCCTGCACTTGCTCACAGTGGAAGCCAGGACCATCTTCAAGGCACTCACTATTTTCCATAGATGCCAATATGGACAGGCCCCAGCTTGTCTAAAAGCCCATATAAAAGTGCACACTCCTAGGAGAGCTACCAAATCCTGCGATGGTACATGCATGGTGGTTCCCAGAAGTAATGGGGCGATCTTTTCCTGTTCAGGCTACTCTAGCCTGGAACAATCTCCCTTAAGATCTACGTGCAGACCCTAATGTCTTGAGTTTTAGAAAGCGTTTGAAAATGATCCTACTTGAATAATTAGACTCTGACACTGTTTCTCCATCCCTAATCTTTTTTCTGCGTCCTGATGCCTGCAGGCTCCGGCGCATTATAAACAGACAAAAAAGAGAAGAAAATAAAAGTGGTTCTGGCATAAAATTCCTTACAGAGCTAAAACAGAGCTTCACTAGATCTGTAGTAAGTGCTGAAGAATGTAGGTAGCCAGAGCAAACAACAATCTCTAATTGTGAGGATGGAGGTGCAGGATTGGAGAAAGGAGGCGGGTGGAGTAAAATGAAATAGTGAAATGAGGAGGTGGCAAATTTGAGAAATGGTGCGAATACTTGGAGAAAGGAAGAGGGCAAGTAATAGAACAGTGGAGAACGTTGTATAGAGTGGAGTAAAGTGGATACATGAAATTGAAGTTCGAAAGTTAGGAAGAGAAAAGAAAGACCTGGAGAGGATATTTTAAGGGTGCTAAGGGAGTGGAAAAGCTGGAGTAGAGGGAAGTGGTAAGACTCTGGGAGAGGGACTACACCAGCATTGGAGGCAGTGTAGAGAGCTAGGAAGAGGAGTAGTAAACAAGGGAAGTAAGAACATGAGCAGTACAAAGAGAAAGAGTAAAGAAGGGTGAGTAATCTGAACCATCCCAAGCGTACCAGATGTGAAAGAAGTAGTGAAGATGAAGTAGGACATAGAATCAGCTAAAGTGAAGGATTTCCAGGCAGCTGATATATTGGATGATGGAGGGAGTGGCAGAGAGAGAAGTTAAAAGAGTAAATTAACTGAAAGGGAAGGCTGAAAGGGCTGAATCACTGTGGGATGATATGGAGGAAACTAGAGGAGGCAAAAGAGAGAGTGGTATGTGGAAGACGAACAATGGATTAAGAGACACACCAGGGTATTCTGGGAGTTGAGTTAGGCTCCTGAACACCCATGTCTGCTAACAACTGTGGCAGAGTCTTCAATGGCTAGTAAGACCCAGTGAGATTTGACAAAGGTCAACAAGGGTGTGGCACCGTTTGGGCTCATTGAGCTTGGCAGGTGGAAAGGACCATTTAGAAACTCAGCATTGTGAACAGGTAAACAACCAAGAAACACAAACACCCAGCATAGAAAATGCATTGCACACTTAAAATGCAAGTGACTGTTTGAGCCCCAGAAAGCGGATGCCAAGGGAACTGAGGGGGGAAAGGGAGTAGACTCACTGACTATGGTCCTAAAGCAAACTGAAATGGCTAAATGTGTATTTTTCTGCAAGACACACATTCATGTATCCAGTCCAGTCCCAGGCCAAGGCCACTTGTTGCTGGTTATTAAACTTAGCATTGCATTACCTCCAGGACAGTGAGTTGGCCTCTTGTTGATCCTACCTTCTTTAGACCTGGATTCTCACTATAAGGTACTTGTGTTTGCTGAGGTCTTACAACAGCCGCCAAGGTCTGGGCCAATGCAACATCATCTGACCTAAATCTTAGGTTCTGGTTCTTAATCCATTTTAGGGGATATTGTAGCCTGACTCACTTCACCTCCAATGTGGATGTAGCATCGTCACCTCCTTTGCTTCCCATTTCTAGACACTGTCAGTTGCTGGGCCCAGGTTCTCATCAGGCATCTTATACTAGCCCAAAGTCTCAACCTGGCCTCCCAAACACTGTGGCTTACTTGGTCCAATCACCTCTCTCTATCTCGATCTTTCTCTAATTGGCCCTCCAGACCTGATCAACACAGCTCTTTACTCAATGGCACCTGTTCTCTGACTTTCTCGCTGTCTAACCACTCTCCCTATGGAATACCTCCCTAACCCCCTCAAGGTCAGGAGGTGTGTGCCTTCTTTTATTCAGTGGATTATGGATTATTGGGACAGTAAGTGTTCTGATTAGTAGCTCTGTTGCCTCTTAGGCTTCCTAGGCTGTGATTGGTGTTGCTCCCAGCGTCCACCTTTTTATGTCCAGTTATGGAGCGTTTTCCAATGGTTTAGTTCAGTCCCTGTCTAGGCCCATCATGTTAGGTTCAGGCGGAAGGATCATGGGAGCTTTTCGAGTCAGCATACACCTACTTCATTCTTGAGGAATCGGCCCTCTCCTCTATCAGCATTTCGAAGGTAAAACTTCAGTTGACTGTGTCCGTCCCCTAAGTCCAACAGTTCATTCCCTGTGTTTCCTCTGTTCCGAAAATGAATTCGCTTTTAGCTCTGTTTGTCTAGATTTTGTTCATCCAACACGTTCTGGTTTGGAACCCACCTCTTTGCATGGAAATGCAATCTGAGCCGAAAAGATTTGCTGAGTATCTCATTTGCTCATCAACTCTCTGCATTCTTCTTAGTGCTTAGTCCTCTCACAGGCCTGATGTCCCCTGTACTGTATATCAGTCCTTCTCTGAAAGAATATAGGATGTACATTGCTCTCAATGGACAGATGGACAGAGAGAGTCCTTCCCTGGTGGAGATGGTTTTTGACTCTGACCTTTAGCTAAAGGAACATTGAGGAAGTTCTGTGGGATTCCCCACTTACGGCCTCCAAGGATAGCATCTTGGAGCAGTTATTTTGTGAACTACTAGTGTGCTCAAGCTCAAGTAAAGACACCAGCTGAGCACCTGGTGTTTTTTGTGGGGTTGCCTTTTTCCTCAGGTTATGGCCACTCTTCCTTGGTACCAGTCTGCCATGAGGTGTTGTTCACGGCTTTTGGCATTGTGGATTCTTAGAAAGACAGGCTTTTCCTCACTGCATATTCACACCGACTGCAAGAAATAGTAAAGCCTGTCACTGACATACCAAGGAACAACGGTTTAATTCCCCTCCTCCCCCAATCAGTTTTTGTGGTCTGGACTGATCTAATGGGCAATGATCCAAGACACTTGAATCTAATAAGGTTCTTCAGGGAAAAGGCATTCATGTACACTGTTTACGTCATTTTTTAATGTAGATTGATACAAGGAATAATCTTCGGAATAGTTAATGGAGCTAAAGAGGATAACCTGAAGTTTAAACTTTGGAAGCATCACAGATAATGTTTGAAAAAGTGGCTTACCCTGAGGAAACACCTGGACTGGGTTTATAGGTCTAGCCTCACATTTCTGAGACTCAGATCCAAACTCTAAGAGTTCCTTACTATTTTGGAAGGATATAATAAGATTCTACAATCCATCATGATTCTCAATAGAGCATGCAAAAAGCCAATCCCCAAGACCTCTCTAAATTGGGATCCATTCTATTCCCACCATATTGCCCTTTCACAGTCAGAACTTTAGAAGCAGCCCAATTCAGAAGCTGCCCCAATGGTGAGAATGAGCAGTGCTTATACCTGTATGATATGCCATTATCTGATGCCCACCCCATTGAGCGGTTTTACACACTGGCAAGCCACCACAAATCACAAATCATTGTAATCAAACAGAAAATGAAATACAGTGGCTCACTTTTCTTTAATAGGTTTCCTTATGAAAAATCCAAAATTGCATTTCTGACAATTCTGTGAATATACCTTACATTCTAATAGCACCTGAAATGTAAGCAATCTCATCACGTTTTTCGTTGTCACGATTTCCACCCATCTCCGATGGTATTGTCAGAAGAAATGTATTCTGAGAAACATTAAAATAAATGAAATTGTACAGTTCCTATTAATTTTCTTTTCATAGTGTCCATTCATGCCATGTTTGAAATGTCATGCAGACTTTGATGTTACAGAATCATTATTTGGACTGTCGTGTACAAATGATCGAATAAATTGCTTTGACAGCCAGTTATTAAAATTAATCTTGTACCGATAACACATGTCCAATTGTGTTTATTAAAATGTCGATTTAACGGCCTGATACCAGTGGGATAGTGTTCATGTATATATGTATTCCATGGAAGTGTGCAAATTGTAAACCCAGAGAGGGGCATGCAACTAATCTTGCTATTAATATTAACAATACGTTATATTTTCATAGCACTTGTAACCAAACTCTTGCGGGTTCGGATCACTGTAAACAACTATGTTATAATAAAAATGTAGCATTTATATAGCGCTACGAACCCTCACGCATCTGAGCGCTGCTTTTTATTACCCATGGTGTGTGGCGCTCATTTATTGACCTCGGAAGCGTGAAGGCTGAGTTTTGCCCCGCCGGGATTCGAACCTGCATCAGCCGGCTCTGCACGGATGTCAAAGCGAGCGCTCTACTCGCTGTGCTATCAGGCCGGCTAAAACATATGTCTTATTCAGTGTGCTGCTAGGGACTGCAATGCTTTACAGTATTTACCCAGTAACTGCACATATCTCAAAATGTGGAGCCTGAGAAAGAGGAGAGAGGATGAGGTTTAGTGGAGGGTCCTTCTGTGAGTGTTGGGCTACGCTTTTTGCAAAATAATAAGAGGATCTGGCTATGATGCGGAAACATGTAGTGGTAATTTTGTTACTTCACTTTTCTGGGCGGTAACGGAATTACTGCCCTTTTTCCTGCACTGTCTAATTATGTATACGGAAGTAAAGTGGTGGATTTTCCTCTACCAAAAAAGCTGGAGGGAAATCCACCATTTATCCTCCAAACAGCTGCAGATTTATTGTAAGGCAATTCCTTCAGCTGTAAATGAGCCCAAAATCCCCATGGAGTCCTATGTACTCCAGAAATGTGGAATTGCCACCACTTGTAATCCCGTGGTAAACCCACAGGACCACATGGCAGTAACAGTGATCAGGTTTGGCGGTAATTCAGCAGATTTACTGCCAAATTACCACCAAACCCGAAATGAAGCCCATGCCTCACAGAACATTTAGTTTTGCTCATTTGATGATGTCCTCTGCCTAACCTTGGGGATAGAAGGTGGGATGGTCAAAGGACCTGAGGCCACCTAAGCTAGGTGATTCTGGACCCAGAGAAAGTATATGGGGGATCACCAGGCCATGCCACCTGCATCCCTGCACTATGATAGGGAACAGTCATAGGAAGTGCCACCCTTTTCCACCCTTATATGGGAGCAGGAAAAAACAAGGAGGCAGACCCAGGAAAGCGCAATAACACATAGGTAATACAGCTGGGCTGGGACCCAAGGGAGGAACAGACACAGGAACATGCCCGCCCCAAACTACCTGTATATATATATATACGAAGGATCTTGGAAGGGGGTATTCCCATAATGGCCCTAGCCTTAATGCTGAGCAGAGCAGGGAAAGGGGATACCCCTCACCCTTAAAGAAACCTCTTTCAACAAGGTGAATAGTTGCATAGAATACTCCAAGCTCCCTAGCCAGACCCAGAACTCTAGCATTGGAAAGGAAGCCTCTCCTATGTAAGACATGTATTTCCGCTGCAACGTGGGTGGCCATGGAAACCAGACTGTGTTGTTACTCCTGCTCATCCTTGCCAAGGGAGTCCAGCAGTTACAAAGTTGCACCAGAGCAATGCAATACTGAGCCACAAGGAACCTGTGAAAAGGGGAATTAACACACAGGCTTCTCTCCATGCTGTGGAGGTTACAAACGTCCCAATTCCCCATGATAAAGGAGAATTAAATATAATGAACAGCCTCCCCTGCTTACTGAGAGGCTTTCTGACATCAGAATGACATGCTGAGGAGGCCACCATGGGGCGCAGGCAAGATGGCCGCCTGAGCCGATAGCTCCGCACCCAGCCCCGGGAAACTTGCGGAGTTGAGCAGGAAGAAGGAGCCCATCCCTCACAAGCCCCTTAAAAAAGGCTGTGTGAACCCTTGTCCCCCCAGTGTGTCCACACCAGGAGTCTCTATGACACCCACGGGCCGAGTTCGGCCGCCTGAAGTCCCCATGGCCCCTCTCCCCGCGGTCCCGAGCAACACACAGGCGGCGCACGCCAAGGCCGCAGCAGAAAGCAGGAGCGGGGAAACACTGCGGGCGCCTGCGATGGGTGTATCCACCTGGAGCAAGGAGAAGCCGGGGGCAGAGGACCAGGGAGCCATGCTGAGGAGTGCCAGGCGGCCCGGCCCCCCCCGTCGGATTTCACCGGAGCGGTCCTCCCGTGCCCCGAGGCCTCTGGCTCTCCGCTCCCAGGCCGATGAAACAGTGCGGGCCGACGTGAGGACACTGAACGGAGATGCCTGAGGAGCTGAACACGGACCCACTTCGCCCCAGCAAGAATCAAAGCACCCCGGCACACCACTCATCCACAGGCGGAGTTGAATGGGCCCGCCTACCCTCACACTAGAGCTCCCCAGTCCGGGCCGTCGTGGGAGCGCGCCCACACTATATCCGACTGTGGGGCATTGGAGACGGTACGTTCCAGGTGAGAGGCCCTTGGGCCAGGACTTTATGAACTAGCCCCCACGAGCGCCGCTTGACTAAAGGGTCCCCCCATACCCCACCACAGAGGAACCCACCAACCACGACCAGCCATCCAGTGGTTTCCCTAACCACGGGGGGGGGATAAACCCGCTCTCCCACTGGTGCTGAAGCGCTAGAGTTACTCGGCCGGCACATCCATAGACAGTCACTCCGAAGGCACCTCCCCACTGTGGATAGCTCTGGTTTCTCCTCCTACATGGGTCCTACCGCGGCCCTGGGCCCCACGGTGGACAGTTGTCACACTCTGCCGCAACCAGCACCCCATGAGTTGGAAGGAGGCCCTTTCCAAGTACCAGTTTGTGGCCGGAAGGGACAAAATGGCCACCGGGTGCCCATCAGTGCCTCCTCCCGACCTGGGAGCCATCCAAAATAATATCCAGATGATCTTGGAGGAATTAAGTGGGATTCGGACCGACATGGGAGTTAAGCTGGCCGACCTTACCACTAAAGTCATCACCCTGGAAGACCGCGTGGAGGGAGTCGAGAACAACCATCTCTCTACGGCGATCCTGAAGACGCAAATGGGGGCCAGGTTTCAAGAGGTACATCGTAGGAAGGAGGAATTACGGTTCAAGGTGGATGACATGGAAAACAGGGAAAGGAGGAACAATTTGCGTATTTTTGGCCTAGTGGAATCAGAAGGGGAGAGCCCATAGGGACTGGAAGGCACGGTTCACGATATCATAAGAATCGTCATGGGGGCGGAGGCCGACACCGAGATTAACCTCGACAGGGTGCACTGCGCTGGTGGAGGAGGCAGGAGCCCGAGGTCGGTGCTGGCCTGACTGCATTACTACAAGGACAAAGCCAAGATCCTGGAGAAAGCGAGGAACTTTGGTGATATCCAATATGTAGACTCTAAGGTGGCAATCTATCAGGACCTCTCAGCCCTCACCCTCACAATGAGAAAGAAATGCGGTGCCCTTACCAGATGGTTGCAGGGTAAGGGGGTCAGGTATCGCTGGGGGCACCCCTTCTACTTGTTATTCGAGTGGTCGGGGAAAGACACCACCTGGTGATGGAAGAGGACATTCTGCGGGCCACTGGTGACCTGGTGGGTGACCGTGCCGGCCCATCCGGAGGATCAGGGGGAGAGACCAGGAACCCCCCACGGGGCCCCGACAGACTGGGACAACCCAGTGGCAAGAGCAGGGTCAAGGGGGCGCACAAGTTCCAAAAAACCAGGCACCCATCATCGGCCTCTGAGGACCACCTGAAATGACAGCAAAATCACTTCATCACTTGAGCATGAGATTTCCCAGTGACTAAGGTCGCTGGGTGCTACGCCGATGGCTCTCTAGGGCCGGTGGTCACATGGAGGAGCGCCACGTTGGCGCCAAGTTGGGCCCGCGGGGTTTTGGGTCTGGTTACTGTTCTTTCACAATGTTTATTGACTTGTTCGACAGACCCGCACATGGGGGTCCGTGCCTGGGGACACAGGGGGAGGTGGGGGACCTCGAATGCAAGGTCACGCCCCACATATTTGTTTAAAGGTTCATACACGTACATTCTGAATTGAAGGGCATGGGTTATCCACACGTTTACACTACCCGGGGCTGGGGTAGAGTCCTTGGTGGTTCGTTGACCGTCCCCGAAGGATATCGGGAGACATGGACGAGCACCTCACGATGGAGGGGAGGGGAGAGGGGGAAAGGGACGCAGAAAAGGCCTTCGACAGGGTGAGTTGGGCTTTCATGGAGGAGGTTCTCTCGGCAATAGGGATGGGCCAGAGGTGGTTGGGATGGATGGCGGCACTATACTCTGCCCCCACAGCCATGGTGGCCGCCAATGGGATGGAATCAGAGGCCTTCCCCTTGGGGCGAGGAACGAGACAGGGTTGTCCACTATCTCCCCTGATATACGCCCTCGTCATGGAACCCTGGGCGATCGCGGTGCACAACAATGAGGCTATCACTGGAGTACAGATGGGCAGCTCCCACTGTAACATCAGTTTGTTCACCGATGACGTTCTCCTCTATGTCACTAAACCGTCACAGACGATCCCCCATGTGTTGCGGGCATTGGAGCGCTATGGGGTCCTCTCGGGGTACAAGGTTAACCTGGGCAAATTGGTGGCTTTCATGGGGGGTCGACTGCCGGAAACCGAGAAGGAGTATGTGGAGGGTCTCCCCTTCCAATTGCAGAGAGAGGGGTTCTGACACCTGGGAATCCAAATCACACCTAACCCAACAGACCTCTTCCCGAGCAACTTCACCCCTTTGTGGACAGAGGTCAAGAGAGATATAGAGAGGTGGACGGTCTCGGGGTTCTCATGGATGGCACCAATTTCTGTTCCTCTCTGGGGGTGCTCCCCTCTCAGGTGCCTACCACGTTCCTACATTCAATGAAACGCACCTTGCCCAGGTTCCTCTGGGCGGGAAAGAAGCAAAGGATCTCCTACGATGTCCTGACGAGGCCCAAGGAAGACGGAGGGGTGGGATTCCAGATTTTGACACATACTACAGGGCTTCCCAGTTGAGGATTCTGGTTGACCACTTCAACCCTGGGTCAGAAAAGCAATGGGTGGCACTGGATAATAGGCTACTCGCCCCGGTCACTCTCGACGAGTGGCTATGGGTCCATAGAGCACATATCCCCAGGCGGGTTCTGGACCACCCGGTACTGGGTGTTCTATGGTCCGTCTGGAAGGAAGGGAGCTACTACAGATGGCTCACAACCTGGCCCTCTCTGTTGAGTTGTATTTGGGTGCCACCATTCCTGGCCAAAGTAGCGGAGCCTGCCGCCTATCAGAGGTGGTACGAAGCAGACCTCATTAGGGCCTGCCACTTGTGGGTGGGTGGGTCCTTCATGCCCCTTCTGGATCTTGAGGAAGCCGTGGGGCTGGGTAAGTTATCACCTTTCCGCTACCTTCAACTGAAGGGAGTTCTCTCCGAACCCTCATGGGGGGACACCCTCAGGAGGGACCTCACGGACTTCGAGAAAATGATCATCTCCACTCGAGGCTCCAGGGGGGTCATATCCCGTTTGTACAAGCTCCTCTTGCTCTCGATACCTAGTGATCCCCCACCAGCACGGACACAATGGGAAAAAGACCTGGGCATGGCAATAGATGACAAAAGGTGGACTAAAATGTGCATCCGGGCCCACCGCTCAACGACCTCCCCCCAGTACAGACACCAAGCTCTAAAGGTTTTACACAGATGGCACTACCCTCCACAGCTGAGAGCCAGAATGAGCCCGGGTTACGACCCTCACTGTTGGAAATGTCGAAAGGAAAAATGGGACTACATGCACATGTGGTGGTCTTGCCCAAGGGTGCAGTCATATTGGGGAGAGGTCTTGTCCTGGATCAAGGGGGTGGGTGGAGTTACTAGACCCCTGTGCCCCTGGTTACTTCTCTTTGGCATTGAGGTGGGAGATGACCAGGAGGACACCCAGGGCCACATGCTACAGGTCATGCTTGTGGCGGCCAGGAGCTTCTTGGCCCAGAAGTGGAGGAACCCGCACATGCCCGAGGAGAAGGAATGAGTTGCAAAGGTTCGGGCGATATACAACATGGCGTTCCTAACCCATGTCGTGGATGAATCCAGATCTAACATTGAGGAACTCTGGCTCCCCTTCTTTGAAAAATACAAAAGGCCGACCTGAATGGTGAACCCTTGATCCGCTGACCTGTCCAGGTTCCAGGCCAGGATGAGTTTGGAGACTTTATAGGTACCTGTTGTATGAGGCACGCGCCCCCTCATGGGGTGCCACTAAATTGAGCCCTAGACTATGTGTGCACCAGACTATTCGACAGTCCGAACTTAAAAATGCACAATGCACCCTGCAAGACAAGTTTGAAATCGATACCTGTTCACTGGCGAGGGGTGTGGGGGGTGGGAAAGGGTTATTGAATGAACGTTTTTTCTGGGAATGGAATCGAATTGAAATGATATGTTTGTTGTAATAACCTAAAACATGCCAAGAAAAATTATATTTAAAAAAAAAGAATGACACGCTGAGAGTATCGAAGGGCTAAGACTCAGAAATGCAACAACAACTGGGCTCCTAAGAGAGGGGGGGAACATTCCCAGAGCTCTCCTGAAACCTCAGATGTCAGCAGACATTCTTGTAGACTCTGCCCATGCTCCTTACAAACAATGCTACCCTCAACCCAAGACCCATTTCCAACCAAGAACAGCCCTCAACACACATGTGTCTGCGTTACAGGTAAGCAACACCCCAGGGGAAGAGTGAACCTACTGAATAGAGCAGCCATCTGAATCTGGCAGCATCACGTATTTGAGTAGGATTAGTAGGAGAGGGGTAGGAGAGAGGACTACTGAGAAGAAAGCACAAGGAGAGAGTTGGAGGGTGGAGAGAGAGTATGGGGAGGTTGAAGCACGAGAGAGCTGTCATCATGAGGAAGCAAGGATGGCGGAGGTTGGAGCACAAGGGGGGCATCATAACAGAAAGCAGATCTGTTGTGTATTTGAAGAGATTGAGGGCCAAAATAGTTATCATCAGAGAGAAGTGATATTGGCAAGCACTCAAACAATCAGAGAAGAAGGGCAGAATTGGGAAGTGATTGGAGGAGTTATAGTTGGTCAGTTGGAGTCAGAAGGTTACCTCAAAGAGAAGGGGTGTTGCTCTCAGTTAGAAGAAGGTTATGAGGAGTTTGGAGGGTGGCTGTCCATTTCAAAAGGAAATGAGAGTGGGGAGGGTGAAGGTGAGATGAAGTCTCATGCGAGGCAAGGTCCAGAGAGGGGAAGTTGCGGGGGAGGTAGAGCTTCAAGATGGAAGAGGTGGGAGGAGAACAGTTACCGCTAACAGGAAAGATACTGCTAGAAGTTACTTAGGAGGTTCCATCCAGTCAAGCTATTCCAGGGCACAAATTCGAAGCAGTAGGAGGAGGTACAGGATGGTGAAATCTCACCCGGGTTCAAGGATCATATATTGTATGTATGGGTCAGCAGGAGATACAATGTGGGCCAGACCATCAGTGTATGTAGCTGAACCTCAGATGGGGACCTCGCTGAGTGAGTCTTCCTCTGAGATCCCAACCAAGAGAACACAAATGAAAGATGTGCCATTGCTTCCTCCTCCGGGAGGATTTCTTTCAGAGCTCTCCCAGTCCAAGACATGTTGACCACTGAGGCTGAGAGTAATTACTCTACTGACAAGTGTTCAGGAACCCTGCAAAACCCCTAATTTTTTCAAGAGGACTCGGGAACAGTTCCTAGCAGCGTCAAGCTAGTTTAAGTAATGCATTTATTTATTTTCTGTTCTGACACCAAACTTACACTTGATTTTTTCCTCACACTTTCCTTCCTTGCACTTCATTAGTGCACTATGCTTCTGGTTAATAACACATTCCAGGTAACTTTCCAGACTGGTTTTGTACAGGTAAACCTTGGCTGTTGATTTCTTTATTCTGCAATTTCTCTTTCCTGGTCCCTGGCCTCCAGAAAACGTTTCCCTGGCACTTATTTCCAGAGCACTTAGTGTATTCATAAACAAGTGCAAATACCACAACTTTGTCAGCTCCTTTTAAATGTACATGAGCCAAGTACACTTTGAGTTTGTGACTGAGTGCAATACATCTTGTACCAACAAATAGGTTAATTCCAAATTGTGTTATACCCAAGCAAATCCAATAAGCTAAAGGATTCACTGCAACCTTGTCTTCTATATAATTTAAGGCCGTTTCCCTGTGCAGCGGCTAGGGCAGGAAGCTCTGAGGAAGTCCCATTATCATGCCCAGAATTTGATATTGTTTAATCTGCAATGATACTGGTCTGCAGTAACCCCAAAGGAAAGAACCATTAGTCTCTACTGCTGCAGATTTAGCTTTATAAATAGGGATTGCATACGCTGCTGGAATACCACTTAAATTATTCCCAAATCTTAGAAGGGCTCCATTCCCTATACGACCTGTGATGAATCAGAGTTGATTTCCCCAGAAAACCTATCCTGGGACCCTTCCAATGTGGCCAGTGAAAGGCAGACACTTCCTGATTCTGACCTTCGGGGTGGTGTCCTGCGGGAGAATCACATTGGGGGATCAGGCCAGGGGGAAGTGGAGCCCACCATAGATATGTTTCCTGAGAACCTACAATTTTACTGGCATATTGTAAAGTTGAAATTGTAGAAGGAAAATGTAATTTGAGCATTGTGGACTTCAAGTCCCACACTACCCAAAATACTGGGACGAGGAACAGTGATGCAAAGGCACTGGACTTCAAGATGCAGCCTTACAGAGTTATTGACCCACACCTGAGTGGGACTAAAGAGTATAAAGGATGCCCTGAAGTGCAGGCCAGGAGAAGTAGAAGAAGATTAACTAATTATTGTGACCACGTTGCAGTGGCAGCAGAAGTTGAAAGGGAGCAGAGCAGCTGGAGCCGCAGCTAACTGTGAAGTGGATAGCAGTTTTGTGTCGGTCTCTAACCTTGGTCACCCTGTATGCAGAGGCTGCACAGCAGGAAGCATTGTTTCGCAAGCTTTCCCTATGATGGCCATGATTGCAGAGGTTGCGGGGTGGCCAGCATGAATTTGAAAAGCTTTCCCCAAAGTAATATGTGCCCCGGTGCAGGCGAGCACCGGAACACTTGTGGAGTGAGGAACGCTCCTTTCCCAACTGGCGATGGCTGCTGGAAGTAGAAGGAAAGTCTTACTTTACAGTGGGAAGCAGAGGAGGCCGAAGGCAGAGTGGCAACAGAGCGAATGGACACGTATGCAGCACCCGGTGAGTTCACTAGCAGTATGTGACCCCGGAACGCTCTGTAATCACCCTCTGGCCACTGTTACATATATTGAATACCGAAATGTCTTAAAGAAGCAAGACTAAGAATAATTATGCATACCTAACTGATACAAAACAATCAAAGCAGCAGACTAAGATCCTATCCTTGGGAACATCCAAGAAGGTTACACATATAATTATAAAAATCAAAGCCATTGCCAAAGCCAAGAGAGAGCAATATTAAGGAAGATTAATAATAACAAATATTGCCAAAGCCAAGGAAGGGCAAATGTGAAACAAACTAATTGTGCACCCTATTGCCAGACAGAGGAGGAGGCAATTGTTAATAAAGAACCAAACACACATTTTCTAAACTGAAGGAGAATACGTGTGGTAAAAGGGGTATGCAGTATGCAGTGATAAAATTGCGTCAAAAAATCTCCTGTACAAAAAATCACGGCAAAAATGCTGTGGTTTGACCCGTTAAAGATGCACCCCATTACACCATTTAAGGGGAGCGGAGGTTGCAGGGGTGTCCCCCGCTCCCCTTAAATGGTATAATGGGTCCAGGGGTTGCGGGGGTGTGCCCCGCATCCTTTAAATGGATTGCAGAGTCAAAACCACAGCATTTTTGCAGCAATGTTCTGTGTTCACAGCCATTTTTGCCACGATTTTAACACATGGAACCGTAAAAGGCCATAATCAGAGTTTGGTTGATGCAAGAGGGAGCAATCAAAAGTGGCAGAAGAGCTGCCCTCCTGACAGGAGATATTCAGGAGGAAAGGAGCATAATCTGCATTAGTGTTTCATATATTTTCTGTTGAAGTGAACTTTACCACTGCAGTACTTGTAGTAGCATCAGAAGCGTTTTAGTACTGGCAGGTGAGTATACCTGGGAAAGGGACTTTGTAGTAGTAGACCTGGCAGGTGAGTGGAACACGTACAAGTTGTTGAAGTACTGTGTTGTGGTTAAAGACTGTGAAGAAGAAGAGTGGCAAGACCACTGCATTATCTTGTGGAATCATCCTGACAAAAACACGTTGCTGTTGCTCTGGATGAACTGTGGAAGTGTTTTTGGTTTCATAAGAAGTTGTGTTGAACTCTTTGTTGCCAGTGGAAAGACAAGGAGTCATCATTTCTTTAGAACTGTTGGAAAGTCCAAGTGAATGACTTTTTGGAGTAAGAAGTACCTTATCCTCAGAACTTTGTGGTAACACAGAACTTTCCTATTTTGACTGTTAACTGAAATGCCTGTTTGAAACCTGGGGAAGGGACCATTACACAGGCCACAAGGAGAAACAATCATTAAGTTTATGTTGGACACAACTGTGATTTTGTTATATTTGAATTGCCATATATTTCCTTCACGTTTGTTGTATGTATAAGTGTGAGGGACAGATTCATTTTGTTATAGAGTGTTTCCTTTAGTTTATTTTGATAGGCAGGAAAGTGTTCTTTAGGGTAGGGATAGTGAGGCGTTTATCAAACCCTTCAATTTAATAAAATGCCATCTCATGAAAAACCTTCACAAAGTTATCCGCCTCACATTTCTGACCCCTCACAATACCATTGTGTCCTGATTTCTAATATGAGCAAGTTAATCTAATGGTTACACCTATGTAATAGAAAACAGTAGTCCATTTGAGTCTCCGTACCCTCTATTACCACCACTGGACACAATGCGCCTCTCAACTTTCCTACAAATATCACCTTTGAGTTTGCTGCATATATTTTTAGGTCCCGCCTATTGATGTAATCCTCATAACCTATAACAATCGTTTGTAAGATTCTGTGCATCTTTCTAACTAGGACCACATCAGCAGTGTAAGGGTGATTTCCCGGGGGCCGGCAGAGCCGTCCGCGGACCTCCGGGGCAGGGAAGGCCACAACTCCTCCCGCGTCCCAAAGGGAGTATGAGGCACACACAAGAGCAAGGTAGTTACTGCTGATTATTATAGTAACGGCAGGGATACTCTCAGCCCGTATGCATCCGGAGAGACTCTCAACACTAGTTAGGCTCGCAGGCCCTTTTTACCGTAGTATGACGTGCTACTTGCGTCACCTGGGAAAATTGTCCCAAAACCTAACGCCACTTCGGGTTGGCTCCCCGAGTGGTAGGGTCAGTATAGTTACCTATAGCAGAAAGGATTATTGGATAAGGACGGGTCAGGTGGTACACTTGGGTTGTCCCTAACAGTTGCTACACCGAATTTGTTACAAGGGACCATTTGGTGATTGGCTAGCTAGAAGGGTGTCAGTGGTGAGCCCCTCGTATTCTGATTGGTTTACCCGCGAGCCCCCAAGTCTGGGACCATTGCTGTTCCCAGCTCGCGGTGTACCTGGTGCTGGCAACAATGTGCAACCATGTGTTAGTGGTGGACAATGGACAGGTCTGGCTAGTGGCTGCTATGCATGTCTTTCCCATCTCTGTAGGTGTCCACCTTGTCGCTTCGTTGTTGCAGATCGTGTCCCTGACGTGGGACCCCCGCGACTTTCTGACTCGTAAGCTTAGCATCTTTTCAGTTCGGCTTGGTCACGTGTGGAGAGACCGTGGCTGGAGCATAATTATGACCATTTGATTTGTATTTCGGCTCTGGGGAGCGTTTGGCATTGGCAGGTGTAACCTTGGCGCGGAGAGCACGGCATGTGAATGGCAACATCGCAGCCTCGGCTGTGGGCTCTCGTTGCGGCTCGTCCTGCGTGGTCAGCACTTGCATTTTCATCTGAGAGGATGTTCGTCTGAGAGGCTCCTGCCTGGGGACACTTGCTTTGTGGCCTACCTTGGCCTAGTTTCTGGGTGGTGGTACATAATCCATAATATGGGGGTTGTGAGGAGCGACAGAGTGTCACAAGCAGCAGTAGATATATATAGGGTGGCACCTTCATAGGGATAGGTGGTGAAAAAGCATCTGAGAGCATATATACACAAGCTCTTCAGGCGTCTTGCATTTCTGTGGTGCTGTAGAAGGCCTATGTGAAAAATAACAACGATGCGTGTCTGTGGGTGTATCAGTACGCTGCATCATAGCACTGAGTATGTTTTTCATGCGGGTTGGTGTGTGAGTGACGAGTGTGCATTTTCGCACGTGTGTTCTCGTCTGTTGGCTATGTCGTCATGGCATCTCTAACGATGATGGTATTTGTGGCTATTGTCTAATTGAGTTGGTCCATGAGGCTGACGTCAGCGGTTCCTGGACGTGTTAGTGGGCAGGCTCCCTGGGCGTGTGGGCAGTGGACACAGGGGACCTGGGTGTCTGGTGAGGAAGTGAATGGGTCGAACTCCTCTCACGGGGGGTGCTTTAGTCTTGATGTCCTGGGCCATGGTCTAGATGAGACTGGGGGAGGCTATTTTCCCATTTTCCCATTTCAGTCCCCCCTCTGGTCGACTTGTCGACCACAAAATTATCCGCTCTCTTGTCTCTGCGTACTCTCCATACTTTCGTTATTCCCACCAGGTGTCCATACTCATTCACGTGATCTTCAAATGACCAGTATATGTATATGCATCCACCGCCAGGCTTGCAATAAACCCACTTTCCAACGTAACTCTTCGGGTTCCTTGGGTTTTCTACCTTCACTGATGGTGGATATAAGTCGGCTTCCATTATCTGCTGGCGTAACCGTTCTCGTTCCTTTATGATGATGTCTGTGTGTTTGTCGTCTTCAGCTGACATTAGGGTGTGCATGCCAATCATTTCTATCATTTCATCAGTAGTACGTGCTGACCTTGCTTTCCATAACCTCATTCCCAACGGGGCGGCCATTCCCAATATTATGCATCCTGCTATAATTTTGAGACCATCTGACAGCCACAATGGCATCCATGACCACAGTAGGAAAACCAGCTGCCATCTCTCTTCACTCCCTTTGCTTCTTCTTCCATCTTGGTGTGCTTCTTGGCGAGTTGTGATACTGCCTCAAAAAGCGTGCCATTGTCTGCGTCGTTGGCAGGGATAAATGTGCAACACAAGCTCCCAATTTTTGCACAAACTCCTCCTTGCATTGCGGTTAGGAGATCCAACACATATCTGTTCTGGAGTGCCACCATTCGTACTGCCATCAGTTCTTCTTTTATTGCGTTGAATCCATTGATGGTGGAGTTGTCATCATCAGTTCCCATCTTGTAATCTGGAGCCACTTCGCATTTGCATACGCCTGCATCCCTGGATGTATTATGGAGGAGAAAAATATTGCCGCTCTGCTGAACAGTCTGTGTTCTGGTGGGATGTCACTCAGAGCTGTTTCTGATCTTCCCCACAGGTAGTTCCACGTCAGTGTTTCTCCATGTCTTTTTACTCTTGACAGGCTTGCCCTGCTTTCTTGTCCCTTCCTCCTCCTATCTTTACTGACCTTTTCTTCCTTTTGTTCCCTTCATCCATCTTAGGGAAGTTCCCCAGGTTGACGTGTTTCTGCGGTACTACCAGGGATGATATGTTGATGTGTACCATAGTGCATATCCCATTCCATGATGGTGGCAAGCTGTGGTATGCTTTTTCTCCACAGGCCCAATAGTGGTCCATCAGAACTGCTGTACAAGCACCCCACTCAGCAATCATTATTGTTCTTTTGCAGTTGCTGTTTCTTCCAACATCGACATTCCCATCGTGCTGATAACATAGTGTAGGTGCAGTTAGTAGAAGTATGGTTATTGGTTCCTCATCCTTTTCTAGTCATGTTACTAGGGCTGCGCTCCTTGTCCATCCATTGTAACATTTATTGTTTTCTTCATTTACTGTTACTACTGTTGCCTTTGCCAATGTCACAATATTGCTGCCTACAACCCCGTCCACCCATCCTTCCTTTGTATACCTTTCCATATATTAATATCAGTGGTCTTTCCCAGCAGTCTGGTATCCCAGCACCTTCTCTGGCGTGCCATTCGCAGGGTAGGTAGTTCAATGTTACTTTCTTTGTCTCTCCTTTGTCTGGTTCATCCGCCACATATTGGAACCCTTGTGTATGCTGCCAGTAGTTGTCGCACATGGGTAGAGTTTTAATGAAGTTATTTCCATCTCAGAGTGGCTAGTTTCCCCTGAAATCACCCTCTTGTTTGGAACAAGGCCAGGTATAGAACGCACTCCACTGATGTTGCAGGTACCTCAGTTGACACAAATGTTCTGGATGTGCTCATGGCGTATGGGATCAATGAGCACACATAGCAGTTGTCCTTAGTTGTCCCCTTACCAATTTTGGACATGTGCTGGTACCACATGTTATTTGAGACGTGTGCGGACTCTGTAAGATATGTGTCTACCCTGTGGTTATCAATAGAAACACTACATTTATCCCTCTTCCCATTTCCTCTTGGGTTACTTGTACCACTCGACACCGTACCTGTTGCAGCCGTGGTGGGGGGGTTGTTAGTAGAAGTTGCAGCCATGACACAGGAAGCATAGTGTGCCTGCCAGACAGCGGCAGCAAGTAGACCAGTGATGAAGAATATTCCTATTGTCTTTATTACAATTGCTAATATCACTGGCATGGTTCTCTTACCTTTACTGCTGTCCTGCAGCTTGTTTACTTTTGATGATATAGATGCCCGCCTGAAAAGTTCTCAAAATATGTGTTATTTTGTTAGTGTTTTTATTTTTCAAGCTCTCCCTATCATATAATCGCTCAAAGCCCAGGCAAAAAGCTGTTCCCATGCTTTCTTTACCGTCCTATCTCTTAGGGCTGGTAAGTGCTCGTGGAGATGTGGGAAGGATTGTTCTATGATCAAAAGGAACGTGTTATAATACACACGTATTTTTCTTTTATTTAAGTGTTTTGGTCTTTTTATAACGTATTAGGGTTTGGGGCCTGGGCTGCGTTGCTGTTGTTATTGGTTGTTGCTGCTTCTGCGTTGGCTCTTTCGTTGACGCAAGGGCGGCTCTGTGCTTTGTAGGGCTTGATGTCATGCAGGTGGATCCAAACGTGTTTATCCCTAAGTTTCATGGCTCTAGGAGCTGTTTTCTCCACCTGGTAGGGCACAGTGAACCGGGGGCTGTTCCACCGGCGGTTAAAGTTCTGTAGAAGGACGTGGTCCCCCTCTTTTACTGTTCACTGTGCTTGTTCCTGTTATTCGTTGTTTTTTTCTTCTTGTTGGGTGTTCTTCGACCCGACCCGCGTCCGTTCGATCTGTTGAGAGATAAAGGCGACACTAGTAACCAAGGAAGAGACGTATTCATACATTTCTTAACCAAAGACATTTTGCAAGGCATGGCAATCTGTTATAGCTCTTGATGGTGTTGTGAGTGGAAGGTGCATTTGGCGTCCAGTCACCACCTCGTGGGGTGTGAGGTGGTGGTCCGACCCTGGCCTGTTTCTTAACTTGAATAGGGCCAAGGGGAGCCAGTAAAGCCAACTCTTTTTGGTTGTTTGCTGAATCTTGGCTATCTCTTCTTTCAGGAGGCCGTTGAGGCATTCACAGACGCCATTAGCCTGTGGGTGGTATGCGCATGCGAACTTATGCTTGATACCAAGGAGGGCAGTTATGTGTTGGAACATTTCATTGGCAAAGTGTGGGCCATTGTCAGACTGCAGCACTTTGCATATCCCCCACCTCTGGAACACCTCCCTTACTAGGAACTTCGCTGCTCTGAAGGCGTCTGCATGGGAGCATGGACCAGCCTCGATCCACCTTGAGAATGGGCATACTACTACAATCATGTATCTGTATCCTTGACATACATTGATCATGTCAACGTAGTCAATATGTAGGTGCAGAAAGGGTCCTTCTGGCCGGGGTATAGTACCTTTGATCACTTGGAGCGTGTGATCGGCCGTAAATTGTTGACAAGTGAGACAATTGCTAATAAAGTTTATTCGTGCTGCAATCACCTCTTTTCCTGTGTCTTTGGGGTTGTGTAGTTGTGCCAAAGCTGTTTTCAACAAGGCTAGGGGCATCACTATTTTGCCTGTGTTATTCTGTCACGATAATGCGTCTGTGGGAGACATGGTGCATCCTCTTTTGACCCATAGTTCTTTTTCTGCCATAGGTGCTGCTGCCTGTGTACCCATCCTTATCAACATCTGTATTGCCCCTGCCCCCCCTTATCTTTTGGTTTTTCTGGAAGGGTTCAAATCTTGCCAAAATACGCAGCATGTTTAGCATGTGTGTCTGCTGTTTCGTTACCTTTTGAAATTGGATCGTCCACGTTTGTATGGGCCTGACACTTCACCCGGGTTATTTCTCTAGGGTCTTCAATTACTTCAATTAGTTCAGCAAGTAGTAGAGCATGCTGCACCGGGGTGCCGTCTGCTCTTCTGAACCCTCTTCGTTGCCACTTAATTAAACCTGAGTGTACTGTTGATGTGACGTATGCACTGTCAGAATATATGGTCACTCTTTTGTCATTGCTCTCCTTTAGTGCTAAAATTAGGGCCACTAGTTCTGCTGCTTGAGCTGAATAGTTTTGTGGTAACTGAACACATTTTACTGGGACATAGGTCCAATCATCTCTCAGTCGTACCACTGCTGCTCCTGTCCTTTGTACCCCATCACTCTGGTCAATTGTTGAGGATCCATCAATGTACATTATTTCCCCCCTCCTCTATGGCATTTTCCTCAACTTTTCTTGCGCTGGAGTAAATTTCAATGACCTGTGTACAATCATGGGCGTAGTTGCCATCTTCTACTACCTCTGCTATAAACCTTGCTAGGTTCACGTTGCTGCATCTCACAATTTTTAATTCTGGTCTGGACAAAGTTATTTCGTACCCTGATGCCCTTTGGGTGGTCAATGTTGATTTTGGTTTATTCAGTATTGCAAAAAGGCATGTTCCACGTACAGTGTGGTGGGGCACCCCATTGTTATTGAGGATGATTTTTCTACCGCAAAAGCTGCGGCGGCTAGGCTCTGTTCGCACAAGAAGTGACCTAACATTACAGGGTCCAGGTGTCCACTGTAAAATGCTACTGGCTTGTGTCCCATGATAGTTTGTTGTGTCAGTACTGCCTTCATTACTGCTGAGTCACAATGTGAAAAGATGAAAAAATGTTCTTCATAATTTGGAGTGGCCAGTATTGGCACTGTTGATATGGCATGTTTTAATTCCTCAAATACCTCTGTCATTTCTCTTGTCCATCCCAACTTCTTCTCCCCCCTCTGTGCTTCTCTTTGGGACTCAAGCAGTGGAACCCATGCCCTGCAGTAGTTGCATAGGCCCAAAAACCGCTGCAGTTCTCTCACTGTCTGTTGCCGTGGTGTGTTTGTTATGGCCTGTGCCCTTTGCGGTGCAATGTTCCTTCATGTTGTGAAATGAGAGCACTTATTCTTGGCAGTACTGCAACTTCTCTTTGTCTACCTTGTACCCTTTTTCGGCTAGCAATGTGAGCATCTTTCCAGAGTCTTTCCTGCACCTCTCCTCTGCGGTGCTGCAGATGATGATGTCATCTACATATTGAAGCACCGTGCTTTCAATGTCAATGCTGCCCAAATCCATTTGTATCACTCTGTTGAAGATGGATGGTGATTCGCAGTACCCTTGGGGCAGCCTTGTGTGTTTCCATTTTGTGTTGCGGTATGCGAAACTTGTCAGATCTTGAGAATCAGGGTGCAGAGGTATTGAGAAAAATGCATTTTTGAGGTCAATCACAGTAAATCGTGATGCCTCTGCTGGTATTCCACATAGTATAGTGGCTGGATTAGCCGCTATAGGGTATTCTGCTTCTACAATGTGGTTGAGGGATCTTAAGTCCTGGATGAAATGTCAAGACCCTCCCTTTGCTTTGCGTACAGTGTCATAAATCTCCCCCCGTCTCACCTGTGATCGGAATCTCACTTGTTCGGCCGCAGGACTCTTCCTGTGGATGGTTCGGGTCTTGAATAGGCTCGCCCAAGCCTCGTCAGGTTGCAGGGCGCGTTCAGAGTTCCGGGATGTTCGTGGTTCCAGGGTATCCAGGATTAGCGATAAACGAGCAAGTAGGGGGGGAAATCCAGGAACAGGAAAATAGGCAAGGAAGGAAGTAAGAGGATCAAGGAAACCAATGTAGAGAGCAAACACACGTCGGGTCACTACCGAAGATAGCATTGAGACGCGTGGACCCGCAGGGGCGTGACCAATTTATAGTACGTGCCACGACGTGAAGGCTAGTGCGTAGCACAGAGCTTGGTATGGCCATGTTGGGAGGAACAAGGAGTACAAGCCCTTCGTGACAATAACCATGAGGTCCAGAAGGGGCAATTTCGCCGGGTCATGACAGCATGCCCCCTCCGAAGACTGGTTCCTCCAGGCTTGCCTGGGTGAATAAGATGGAATATTCTGAGCAAACGAGGGGTCTTTAAATTAGAAACTGGTTCCCATGTTCTCTCGCTAGGGGGGTAGCCTTTCCACTCAACCAGATATTGTAGTCGACGCCTCCTATACCTGGAATCACATTTACTGGACACCTCATATTCCAACTGGTCGTCCACAACAACAGGTGTGGGTTTGAAGGGTTTTCGAGTAGAACTAACGTAGGGTTTCAACAGGGAAGTATGGAAGACTGGATGTATCTTCTTCCAGGAATCCGGGAGCTTAAGTCGGAAGGAGACAGGATTGATGATCTCCTTTATAGAAAATGGACCATAATAGCGAGGAGCCAATTTGTTTGGTCGTAGATGTTGAGGTAACATTTTCGAGGCTAACCAGACTTGATCGCCAACTGAATAGGAAGGTGATGGTCTTCTCTTAGAGTCCGCATATCTTTTAGTTCGAGTCTGGGCCTGTTCTATTTGATCCTTGGCCTCTCTTTGTAAGTCGATCAGCGTCTGAATCCAAGATTCAAGGGTAGGTACCGGAGTAGATTCTGGAAGAACTGATGGTAAAACAGATGGATGATAACCTTGACTGCAATAGAAAGGGCTGATCTTGAGAGCTGAATGATCTGAGTTATTGTAGGAGAATTCGGCTAAAGGTATAAGGAGAGACCAATCGTCTTGAACCTTGGTAGCAAAACAACGAAGATATTGTTGCAGGGTTTGATTTACTCGTTCCGTTGCCCCATTGGTTTGTGGATGATAGCCTGAAGAAAGGGCACGTTGGATTCCTAGAACACGACAGAGATGTTTCCAGAATTGTGAAATATACTGAGGTCCCCGATCCGAAATAATCTTGGAAGGAAGGCCATGAAGACGAAAAATATGTTCCAGGAAAATTCCAGCAAGTTCAGAGGAAGATGGTAGTTTATACAATGATATAAAATGAGCTAGATGAGTGAACAAGTCAATGGTTACCATGATGGTTGTATATCCTCGGGAAGGTGGTAATTCAACAATGAAGTCAGTGGCAATAACTTCCCAGGGTCTGGTTGGCAACGTAGGTTGTAGAAGCAGACCCGTCGGCCTCTGATTATTGTATTTGTTGTGACTACATATAGCACAGGTCTTGATGTATTGAACTACATCCCTGGCCACCAGAACTGTCTTTGTATAAGACAGAAGGTGTTGGTTACTCCTCGATTGGCCGGAGTGAAGAGTATCATGGCATAGATTCATTACCTTCTGTTGAAGTTCTTTTGTCGGAATGACCACTGAATTGTTCTTGAATAAATATCCTTCCTTGATTGTCAGATGCCAGGGATTTTTCTCGGATATGTTATTCCAGAGTTCAGATGATTGAGTCTGTACTCTGATTTCTTCCAGGAGATTGATCGCTTGAGCTACAAAGATTGTAGGTGGAAACATTTTAGGATAGATCTTATCCTCCAAGGGAACGTAGTCAGGACGCCGAGAAAGAGCATCGGCAATCATGTTTTGAGATCCAGGAATATGTGAAATTTGAAATTGATATTGAGCAAAGAAGTAGGCCCATCGAGCTTGTCTACTGTTCCTGCACTCCATGGATTGTAGGACCTGAAGATTTCGATGATCAGTACGGACTTGAACTGGATATTTAGCACCCAGGAGTAGATGTCTCCATTCAGTGAATGCATGACGAATGGCCAATAACTCCTTCTCCAGAACTGAGTAGTGAGTCTCGCTGGTGGTCAGGGTCCATGAGAGGTAAGCAATGGGATGTTCCAACTTATCATCGGATTCTTGTTTTAAAACTGCTCCTATGGTGTAATTGGAGGCATCAGTTTCCACTAGAAAAGGACGATTTATGTCAGGTTGGGTCAGGATGGGAGCCTGAGTGAATTCTTCTTTCAAGCGTTGGAATGCCTTGTCTTGTGGTATAGACCAGTTGAATGGAACGTCGTTCTTCAGGAGATTAACAGTGGGTTGAACAATCTCGGAAAAGGTGGGAATGAATTTCCGGTAGAAGTTGGCAAGCCTCAGGAAGGATTGTATTTGCTTTACAGATGTTGGGGCGGGCCAAGCCAGTATGGCCTTCACCTTTGAAGGGTCCATACTAATTCCTTCTGAAATAAGGACAAATCCCAGATAGTGAACTGATGTAACATGAAACAAATATTTTTCTGGTTTGGCTAAGAGTTGATTTTCACGGAGACGTTGAAGTACTGCCTTTACATGTTCTTCATGTTTCAAGGAATCCTTGGAGAAGATCAATATGTCATCCAAGTAGACGATAACATTGAGAAATAACATGTCAGAGAACACCCTATCCATAAAACGCCGGAAGACTGCGGGAGCATTAGTCAGACCAAAGGGCATGACTAGGTATTCAAAGTGACCAAAGGGTGTTCTAAAGGCTGTTTTCCATTCGTCTCCTTCCCGGATACGGATCAAATGTTAAGCACCTCGGAGATCCAGTTTCGTGAATATCACTGCAACTCTCACAGCTTCGAGGATATCCGAAATCAGGGGTAGTGGGTATCTGTCTTTCAGGGTGTGTTGATTTAGGCCCCGATAGTCCAGGCAAGGTCTGAGCTCTTTGGTATCCTTTTTTGGAACGAAGAACAATGAAGCACCAGCTAGTGATTTTGAAGGTCTTATGGTGCCGTTCTCAAGATTAGTGTCTAGGTATTCCCAGAGGGCTCTCTTTTCGGGTTCTGAAAGGATAAACATCCTGCCAAAGGGAATCACTGCTGGGGGTTCAGTATCTATGGCACAGTCTTCGGGTCTATGTGGAGGTAAGGCTTGAACGATGGCAGTAGAGAATACATCAGCATACCCTTGATAGATCTCTGGAACTTGTACAATATTGGAAACCATGAGTGGTGTCTCTGGACACCTTGGTAGACTTATAGGGGCTGTGACTGAGGTATCCAGGTTTAAACAATGGTTCATACAGAACTCCGAGCCCAGGAATAAGGATCCGGCTGTCCAGTTGATATATGGATTGTGCCTTTGTAACCAGGGCATGCCCAGAACCAAGGGGTAATGGTCTGATTTTATAATGTCAAACACAATTCTTTCTTGATGATGATTTATGGAAAGATGGATCTCCCTTGTTTGCAGACTTATGGGTCCTGAGGAAAGAGGTCTTCCGTCAATTGCTTCCACTGGCTGTGAAAAACTTCTTGCTTCATATGGAATGTTATGACTTCTGACCCAATCTTGATCAATGAAGACTCCCATTGCTCCGCAATCCACCAAGGCCAGTATGGGGTAGACCTTGTCCTTGGATGGCGATAAAAAGGCCTGTAGTATCACCAATTTGTTTTGTCCAGGAGAGTTCAAGGATGGAATTGATGTGGAGCAAACATCACTCTCCCGAAACCTTGCTCCATTTAGGATCGGGAGCTGGCGTTTCTCGAGCGTCGGGGAGGAGCCAGAGGACAATCTTTAACTACATGTTTATCTGAGGCACAATACATGCATAAGCCTGTGTGTATCCTTCTTAACCTTTCCTGCGGGGAAATTGGTCCAAGAAAGGCTCCAAGTTGCATGGGTTCAGAATCATGCTCGGACTCTTGGCAGATTCTGTCCTTGTAGTATGCTCTAGGGAGTTTCTTTGAATTGATACTTTATTCTTTTTCTTTTCGGCCTTTCTTTCTTGGATTCTGAAGTCTATTTGCATAGACAAGTCCAGGAGGGGCTGGAATGAACTAGGACGTGCCACCCTGGCTAACTCGTCCTTAATCTCTTCATTTAGACCTCTGCGAAACAAGGTAAAACTGGCTTCCAGGGGCCAGTCCGCCTCTTTGGCTAGCTGTTTGAATCTGGTAACATAGGTCAAGATGTCTTGGGATCCTTGTTGGAAGTCAAGTAACTTTTCTTGAGCACTGTGAACCAGCTCTGGTCGTTCGAACATGGTCTTGAGTTCCGCGATGAACCCTTCATAATCATCCAGGAGAGCATCCCCTGAATTGAGTAAAGGAGTGGCCCATGTAAGGGCATTACCGGAAAGATGCGATATTATGAAGCCCACCTTAGCCCTAGGAGTTGTGAAATAGTAGGGCTTGAAGGTAAAATGTACCAAACAAGAATCCAGGAATCCACGTAAGGTCTTTGTTGAACCGTCGTATTTATCAACCACTCCTCCCAATAATACGCTGTCCTTGTTCGCGGAGTCACGTGACAAGACGAGCTGTCTTAGCGCCGCATTCTCAGCTTTTAAATTCTGCATCTCTGTGGAAAGTTCTTGCATTCCGCGCATCAGGTCCTGAATAGCATTCTCCATGGTAGAATCCGTATTGATCGTTTGGCGTCTCAAACTGTCGTAAATCCCCCCCCGTCTCACCTGTGATCAGGATCTCACTTGTTCGGCCGCAGGACTCTTCCTGTGGATGGTTCGGGTCTTGAATAGGCTCGCCCAAGCCTCGTCAGGTTGCAGGGCGCGTTCAGAGTTCTGGGATGTTCGTGGTTCCAGGGTATCCAGGATTAGCGATAAACGAGCAAGTAGGGGGGGAAATCCAGGAACAGGAAAATAGGCAAGAAAGGAAGTAAGAGGATCAAGGAAACCAATGTAGAGAGCAAACACACGTCAGGTCACTACCGAAGATAGCATTGAGACGCGCGGACCCGCAGGGGCGTGACCAATTTATAGTACGTGCCACGACATGAAGGCTAGTGCTTAGCACAGAGCTTGGAACGGCCATGTTGGGAGGAACAAGGAGTACAAGCCCTTCGTGACAATGACCATGAGGTCCAGAAGGGGCAATTTCGCCGGGTCATGACATACAGGGTACAGAGCAGTGTTGCATGGGGACTCTGATGGTACTAGTATACCTCTATTTATTAGAGCTGTTATTGTTTCATATATCCCCTCATCTGCTTCCTTCGATAGTGGGTATTGCTTTACTCTTGGCAGCATAGCTCCTTTTTTCAATTTTATTTTTACTCCTCCAATGCTTTTTATGCAGCCCACATCATATGGACTGGTGGTCCATGGAGATGTGGGTACTGCTGCCAGATCCTCCTCGTAGAATGGCACTGCTGTAGTGGCAGGTGCCTCTAGTGCCATCGAATCTTCTGTGCTACTTCTTTGTATGTCACTCTCAACCAAATGTTAAGGCTCATCTCAAACACCATTTCCCCCTCTCCATTATCGTCTGAGAAGAGCTCCTCATCTGATACCTGTGTTAGTCGGCACTCCTCCGCTAGTGCTATTACTGCTCTCCATGCTCTCCCTTCCCTGTCCTGGGCATGTACTGCAATGTAGTCTGGTGTTGCCACAAAGCTTTCAATGCTCACTGATATCATTGTCCCTTCCTTTTCACTAGCTGGTGTTTCTGGTCTGAAAGGTAAGCTGCTGGTCTCTTCCAAATGCTGCCCTCAATTCCTGGTAGCCATGCTATTGCCATGTCTGTTCCATATTGGAAGATGTCTCCATCTACTGCTTCTGCCCTGGCCATTGTTTTGCCACAATAAGCCTGCAGTATTTGTTGTGCTGTGAGCATGGTAATGCCTGGTGTGGAACAAACTATGCCCTTTTAAGTGAAGGAGATGGTCATTTTCAATCTGCTCATGATGTCTCTCCCTAGTATATTTACTGGTGATTGCTTTGAATACAACAGCGGAAGAGACATGTTGTGATCTCCTATAGATAAGGCGATGTTAGCAGTGATGGGAACCAACCCTCTAGCCCCAGAAAATCCTTGAGTGTTCATAGCTTCACCTGACAAGTTAAACTTTCTCTCCCTTATGCATGACCTAGTGGCTCCTGTGTCAACTAGGGAGAAAAATGTGTTGTCACCTATTGCCACCTGTATGCGTGGTTCCTCCTCAGGGTTAGGTGTTACTGATAGGATGGGACACATCAAAGACATCTGTGGGCTGTCCTATTGTGGGTATAGTGACTGTCCACTCCTTGTGTAAGGTTTGTGACCCAATATTGTCATCCTCCCCAGCTGTGTCTGTTTTACAGGTGTGTCAGTCGATGATATTGCATTGTCCTGTATTTGTGTGAGCTGCTGCACTGTTTGGACCTGTTGTTGTTGTGTTGCAATCGCCTGCTGTTGTGGTTGTGTGTATGTCTGCATTTGTAGTTGTGGTTGCTGTTGTGTTTGCTGTGCCTTTTGTTGTGGTTGTTGTGGCATTTGTGGTTGTTGTGTGTACGCTTGTATTTGTAGCTGGGGCTGTTGCATTGGTGCTTGTTGTAGTGGTAGTGGTTGCTGCGTTTCTTGCTGTTGTTGGTAAACTTGTTGTTCCCCAATAGGCCCGTGCTGCCCTTGCTCTCCCCAAGCTGCTTGTGCTGGTCTCATTCTGCAAGTGCGTGACATGTGTCCCAGCATTCCACATATCCAGCATGTCGGTGGTTCCCGTGCTTGCCATGGAAAGCCCCCCGTGTTGTCTTGGTACCCCTACTGTCCATTTTAATTGTAACCCCGGAACCCTCCCCCTTGCTGTTGTGCGGGTGGGCCATAGCCCCTCCCTCTCATTTGGCCACCCTTCCTCTGTAGTTAGTTGAGTACTCATTTCCCATTTGCATATAACCTCCTCCTGCGTGTGCTGCGTATGGTGGGGGTGGAGGCATCTGTTGTGTAATTATCTGTGCTTGCTGTAACGGTGCTACCTTTTGTTGGGTTGTGTCTTGTGTCACTGTGGCCTGCGTGGGCATGGGTGCTGTTATCAGTGCTCCTTCCATGGCATATTTAGTTTCTTTTGGACCAATTTCGCTTCCTCTGTCTTTCTATCTTACTCCTTTTGTTTCATCTTTTCTTGCCACATCCTGCAGTGGTGCAATATTGTCAGTTGTATTTCTGGCCATGCCTTTGCTTCCATTCACACTAATTTCTTCAACTGCCTCTATACTTGTTCCAGGAGCCCTTGAATTAGTATGTGGTAAAAAATTGCTAGTGTTTTGTCCCAAGGTTTCCCACGTTTCCAGGCGCCACTTCTCCTGAATCTCCTGGATGTAATCAACAGGATCTTCATTCTCACGCATCTTGCATGAGGTTATTGCTCCTATGTCTGATGTGTCTGGGTATTGGACCCGCAATGCCTGCCAGAGCGCATGCCTACAGTTGGCGAACGGTGCTCCATCATGTGACGTGTCGCTTATTGTTATTCCTGGGAATCCCGCCCTCTTCCAAATGTCATCTGCAGCATCCCCCAGTATTGAAATTAGCAGCCCCTTCACATCCTCTACTGCTAACTTTTGCCCCGCAGTGTGATTTTCAATCTCATATATCCACTTCCAAGCTCCTCCACTTAGGGATGGAAGTCTGCATTTGATATTTTCTTTATCGGCATGTTTCCAGGCGACATATTGTGGTCTAGATCCATCCCCTCTCTAGTAGTGGCATTCAATTGTACTCTCTCACCTCCCCGGTGTCCGCCTGTGTGGGGTTATGTTAGTATATTCATCATCTTCCTCCATATATGGTAACTCTTCAATACTATCAATGTTACAGCAGTTTATTCTATCACCTCCTATGTTCTTCCTTCCCCTCCTGCTACTCTCTTGCCCCACCATGGGTGTGTTTGCTCACTCTTCCTGCCTGCGTCCTGGGAGGTCCCTAAGTCTGCCGACATATGTAGTGTGTACAGGTGTTGGTGTTAGTGGTCGTGGTGTTTTTCTGTTTACTTCTCTGCTTTTCATTTCCTCTGTGTTTTGTTTTCCTTGTGTGCCGCATGCCCATGGTGACTCGCAGTTAGTGCGCGTTATGTATAATTTATCTAAACTCTCCCTATTCCGTCTCTTCCACCTTCGCACGACCCTTCCTCTTCCTCGCTGCAAAATCCATCAGGAAATGTCAATCCCCACTCTGTGCATTTTCCTCCCACTGTTACTGTCCTTAAATCTATTAGGTCCACGTCTGTGTACTCACCTCCCTTATCCGCGGCTCCCTGCGTTGATGTCGTCGCCACTTCCTTATCCTGGCACGTATACTTTTTTTGCTCCATGTTCCACTCTCCTGTCTCCCCTTTCTTCATTCTTCTTTTTCACTACCTCGCCACCTATTTCCGCTCATTTCCTATAAAGCTCTTCCATTACTTCTTCGCTCACCTTTTCTAATATCCTCTCCTCTTCTTATTTTCTCCCCCATATTCCCCCTTCCCTTTTTAGTATGTTTTCTATAACCTTTCCTTCTTCATATTTCTGCGCACTTTCTGATATAATCTTCTTTTTCCACAGTCCCATTTCCGTCATTTTCTTCCCGCTCCTCCTCCTTTCTCCTCATCTCCCTTTGCTCCGCGCGCGCCTCTCTTTCTGCTATTGCCCGTATGCACGCTTCTTCCTTCTTCCTTTCTTCTGTTTGCTCCTTCATCCTCACCTTCTCTTCCTTATTTGCTTTCTTTTCTTCCTTTCTTTCCTGTGTTTCCTGCTCGAACTGTCTGATCAGTGCGCTTCGTACGTCCCTCAATTCTCCCAACCTTTCCTCCAGCATCTCTTGCTCTTCTTGTGAAAGTCACCCTTCTTTCCCTTTACTTACCTCATGTCCTGTCTGTATGTGATCCATCTATTCCTTGCTGACCTTCCTCACTGCGCCCTCCTCCTCCCCTATTAGTGTCCCCTGGAAATTCAGAGTATCCATTCACCTGGCCCTATGTTTGCGAAGTTTCCCAGGACCCTCATCCTGTCCCCCGTTCCTGCCGGCTTTGTGGTTGAATCTACCATGCCCGTTGCCACCATCCCCTTTTGGCAGCTATCTATTGGTGCGTATGGTGGAGGGCTGTATGCGGGGTTTGAATACCCCTCAGCAGCCGTCAGTTGCTGTCGGGCGGCTTCTCTTAGTTCTGTTAGTGGATACAACCCCCCTCCTCCTTCTTCACTACCTTTGCCATTGGCATGTCCTCTGCCCCTTCCTTTTTCACCTTTGCCTCTGATACCGCCTCCTCCTCGCTCTCTTCAGTATTGGGTGGGTTTTTGGGCGCCGTACCCCCACCCCCTCCTTTCACCTTCTCCTCTTTTACCTCCTTCTCTTCCCTTATCCCCTTCTCCTCCTTTACTCCCTGTACTGCGAACATTCCCAGGGCTCCTGGTGTACCTCCCTGGAACATCTTCCAGAGATCAAAAAACCTCTAAAAGGCTTGCTAACTTTTTCCCTTTGTATGCATTATGTAGATATGTCAGCATGTAGTGTTGGGTAAACGTGTCGAAGCTGCCATTGGTCGACCACAGTACCCTTATTTTGTTGTCTATTCCTTGTGTCCATTCAATGCTGTATTTTATAATGTTCTCTTTGTGTGCTGACAATGCCGTGCAGATGTGCTGGAGTGGTGTAGTTAAAGCACTTTTCCTGAATCCCAACCCTGCGCCTGCCCCCGACCCATAGTATGTGGCCATGTTCCAATTTTACTTTTCTCAACGTCAACCTTTTACCTGGCCCCGTAAGCTGGTGACTTCCGACCGTCTGCTGAAAAGGAAGGCAATTTCAATTTTACAGTGCTTTGCTTTTGCTGTTCTTTCTTCCTGATGTTACAACTATGGCCCCCTTTGGCTGTGGCGCACAAAGCCCCCTGCGGCTATGTGCCCTGTGCGGCGTGCCTTTGAGCTGCCCCATCTTCCTGTGCTGCCCGTACTTGGCACACCTTCAAGTTACTTCCTCCTCCTCCACGTCCCACTGTCTACTCAGCCCCTCCCTCTTCTGGTGCAACCCCCTTGTCGAGCACGGCCGGTGTTCTCCGTGCGTGGCCACCTCTCCTCCTTTGCCCCTCCCTGTTCAAGCGTGGCCGGCGTTCTCTGTGCGTGGCCACCTCTTCCCCTTCGCCCCTGCCCTTCCATACCTCCTGCCCTCGATCACCCCTGGATGAACACGGTATGGTCGTTGTGTCCTATACAAGCCCTATGGGTGACGTCACCAACCTCTACAAGATTTTACAAGTACGTACAATTTCAGAACCAATGAACACGTGCTATCTTTGACACTTTTATTCCCCGTTAACCCCACTGCTGTCTTCCCACTATATCTGGAGTGGAGTATGCAACAATCAATTACCTAGTACAATCGGACTGCGCTCGCTGCATCGCCTCGTGTGTGATACACCACCTCCCCAGGGGAGCTTGACCAGCCAATTATCTTTCGCACTCTGGAAATGATCTATCTACTTCCTGCGGGAAAACATCATCTACCTAACGAGCTTCAACACTCAATTAGTAGGGATCCTCATCTAATCATTGATCTACAACGTCAATTCATAGGAAAGCCACACCTCCCTTACACAGGTGTCTGTGATCTTCACCAATCAGCGCAATCTGCCAGTCATACGTGGGTGCTTGAAGCCCCACCCAGTCCACTTCGTGACGCTGCAGCGGACGGCCCTTGTGTATGTACCACTACACCTCACACATATGTTGCCGCTTATTAATCGAAATCAGTTTCCACACACTGTAACAACCACCCACCACCCTCGTTACAATCCCTCCCCCAGCCCGCACAACATTACATTGCTGGTTGGGTGTGCCATACTCACATCAAGTCCTCGTGAGCCGGGGCTGCTCGACAGCGGGCACCCCTCCAAAGCGGCTCGCCACCTCCCCTCATCTGGACCACGTCTGGACACTCGCCAACCACGGGCGGGATACTTCTCAAGTCGGCTCCCGATGGCCAATGTCCAGATTGCACTGTCCGGTCTTCTCGCAGTTCCGCAATGGTCCTGTAGTCCTCAAAAGGGGGCAACGGCAGAGGGGGCCGCGCTGCTGGGCTATCTCATAGCAAGAGGCCTTGTGGTTGTGCCCTTAGGTTAGGTGGACCTCAAACAGATCTCAGTAGTGCCTCCAACTTGTCGGGGTGATTTCCCGGGGCCGGCAGAGCCGTCCGCAGACCTCCGGGGCTGGGGAGGCCCCAACTCCTCCCGTGTCCCAAAAGGAGTATGAAGCACAGACAAGAGCAAGGTAGTTACTACTGTTTATTAAAGTAATGGCAGGGATACTCTCAGCCCGTATGCATCTGGAGAGACTCTCAGCACTAGTTAGGCTCGTAGGCCCTTGTTACCGTAGTATGACACGCTACTTGCGTCACCTGGCAAAATTGTCCCATAACCTAACGCCACTTCAGGTTGGCTCCCCGAGTGGTAGGGTCAGTATAGTTAACTCTAGCAGAAAGGATTATTGGATAAGGACGGGTCAGGTGGTACACTTGGGTTGTACCTAACAGTTGATACACCAAATTTGTTACAAGGGGACATTTGGTGATTGGCTAGCTAGAATGGCGTCAGTGGTGAGCCCCTCGTATTCTGATTGGTTCATCCGCGAGCCCCCAAGCTTGGGACCATCGCTGTCCCCAGCTCGCGGTGTACCTGGTGCTGGCAACAATGTTCATCTATGTGTTAGTGGCGTACGATGGACAGGTCTGGCTAGTGGCTGATGTGCATGTCTTTCCCATTGCTGTAGGTGTCCAACTTGTCGCTTCGTTGTTGCAGACCGTGCCCCAGACACGGGACCCCCGCGACTTTCTGTCTCGTAAGCTTGGCATCTTTTCAGTTCGGCGTGGTCACGTGTGGAGAGACCGTGGCTGGAGCAAAAGTATGAGCATTTGATTTGTATTTCAGCTCTGGGGAGCGTTTGGCATTGGCAGGTGTAACCTTGGTGCAGAGAGCGCGGCATTTGAATGGCAACATCGCGGCCTTGGCTGTGGGCTCTCGTTGGGGCTGCGTGGTCAGCACTTGCATTTTCGTCTGAGAGGATTTTCGTCTGAGAGGCTCCTGCCTGGGGACTCTTGCTTTGCAGCCTACCTTGGCCTAGTTTCTGGGTGGCGGTGCATAATCCATAAAATGGGGGTCGTGAGGGGCGACAGAGTGTCACAAGCAGTAGTAGATATATATAGGGTGGCACCTTCATAGGGATAGGTGGCAAAAAAGCATCTGCAAGCATATATACACAAGCTCTTCAGGCGTCTTGCTTTTCTGCGGTGCTGTAGGAGGCCTATGTGAAAAATAACAACAATGCATGTCTGTGGGTGTATCAGTCTGCTGCGTCATAGCACTGAGTATGTTCTTCGTGTGGGTTGGTGTGTGAGTGACCAGTCTGAATTTTTGCACATGTGTTCTCGTCTGTTGGCTATGTCATCATGGCATCTCTAACGATGATGGTGTTTGTAGCTATTGTCTAATGGAGTTGGTCCATGAGGCTGATGTCGGCGGTTCCCGGACGTGGTAGTGGGCAGGCTCCCCGGGCGTGTGGGCCGTGGACACATGGGACCTGGGCGTCTGGTGAGAAAGTGAATGGGTCGAACTCCTCTCGTGGGGGGTGCTTGGGTCTTGATGTCCTGGGCCATGGTCTGGATGAGACAGGGGGGAGGGTATTTTCCCATTTTCCCACTTCAGCAGCATATGCTAAGGCACAATTATTTTGGCCCCCAATTTTCTTAATTCTTCAAAGTGTGAAATAACATATACATTACAAAGCAAAGTTGCCAAAACACATGTCTTTCCCCTTTTCTAGATGTAAATCTAGAAGTAAGGTCACCCATATGCCTTTACCAAACTCTAGCTGGGAGGCCAACCCATTTTATTTCCCGCAGGAGAATTCATGTTTCCTATGGCCATGTGGCACGGTATAAGCAATGAATAATAATAACAATATCACACTTCCTCTGATTTCCTGTGTGTTTGTTTCTTTGTATTGTTTTTTGTTCGTCCTGAGGCCTATGGGCATGTGGCACGATATAAGCAATAAATAATATTAATAATAATAATAAAAACAGTAATACAAATCCTTTGATTCTTCAATTTGAACTTATAAACCTGAAGGATTTAAAGTGCGGGCCCTGCAAGAAATGGAATGAGAAAGTGCATCATCTCTGAAATAGGTACGCTTAAAAACATGCTACAGACAGTAGTCTGTATATGCATGGGGCGGTCATCAGTCAATCAACAGCGACCTCACATTCTGAGGCTCAACTTTTCATGTAGTCTACTTGGGGATCATAGATCCCAAGGGTGGCCTAAATCCTATGAGCTAAATCTGTCAGGCATTAGGCTTGGATCACAGACATAGAAAAAAAGCTACACTGTGCTCTTATCAATTAGGAAAACATTCCTAATATTATTGTCAGCTCAGTAGTAATTACTCCTCAATTACAATTGATCAACAAATATTGAATTCACTGCCCAACTAATGGATCTGCATTTGTCAAGTTGGAATTGTATCTTTTTTATCTTATTTTATCACAATCTCTTGAGCAGAAGTTTAGAAAAGAGAGAAAAGAAATTTCACAATACCACAACCTAATGCACTATCTGTATTCATGCATTTATCAAATGTATTAATTTGGTGGGATCCATCCTGTTGTGGGGTTCATTTACCACCCCTAACAGCAATTCCCTTCAGCACAACCGAACATTTCAACATTTCACCGAAAAAAAGCTGTGTTGTGTTCTGCTTGGCACATGTTTAATGAGCTTTGAACACTGTCACTCCAGAGAGAGAATGGCTGTATTTGCTTTAAATCAAGCACAAGAAAAATGACCTGCATTTAAGACGGCATTGCAAATTGTCCTCCTTTCATTTTAAACACCACAAAGTTGTGTTCCATTAAATACAGCCCTGCTGTGTATTTCATCTGATTGCCATGAAGTAAGGCAACACCTTCCAGAACAGCATTATTTTCACTGAGAAAGTACATGCAGAGCAAGAATTCTGTTTCAGTCAACACGGCTATGATTTCCTTTTGAAATAGACCAGTACACTCAAATTACTGCAAAGGAAAGCAGTAGCGGCTCTCTCTCTTGTCCAATGTCAATTTCAAAGAAATGTTTTGCAGTATATCTCTCTGTGTCCAGAAACTGACCGTATCTGTAAAATCCCTCCAGAACATTAATTAACCAGAAACTGTGTGTGGCAGAAACCGCATTCGTAAACTTGACATAAAAGAAAAATGAACCCATGTGTAAAATTGTACTTTTACAAATCAAGAGAATGCCTTTTAAAAGTGAAATACAATTACAGCCTGTGATCACACAGAAATGGGATTGAATATGTGGGGATGGGGGTTTTGCTTTAAAATGTACATTATTTGTATTCCCAAAAAGACTTGGTTTCTGTTGAAAGAAAATAAAAAACTTTGAAACCAGCAGAACAGGTTTGGCCCAGCACTTACTTCAAATGTGTCCTGCCTCCAATGGGAAAATAATTACCTCCACAAGTGAACCAGCCCCCATGGGCATATGAAAAGTGCAAAGTGTGGACGTTCGTGGCCTCATCAGACTGGCCGGCGTCACTATGGAAAGGAACAAAAGACCCAAGGGGAACCAGCATTTTCACCAAGAGGTGTGATTTTCTTTTACACCCCTCCACAACCCCAACTGCATGGCTTCAAAGGGCGTCATGGAAAGCCTTTGTTCAGAGTGACCCAGGGGAAGACAATTTGGCTGTGGGTGTTTTCTACACATGCGACTATCCAGCCCATTGACTTTAAAATAACTTTTTATATTAAGACATTTGTCCCAATGCTCTGAATAAGCAATAATGTTATATTATGCCAGCATTTTATGTGAGTTATGGACAATCCCAAAGCACATGTTTTTTGCACCTGGGGAACTGGAATGGCAGGAACAATGCATTTCGGGGTGAAGTATAAATGATACAGACATAAAACCTGGTGAAAATATGTGAAATAGTAGTGGGCATATGTGGAGCCATTTGCAGAATTTTAAATATTATGTTTCTCACACAGAGTTTGTGATCGGACTGTCCGATTCCCTGTGAAATATGGAATCTGCATATCTGTTTTTTATGATCGGGACTAGTATAGATTTGAAGTTTTGCTCCATAACTTATTTTTTGTAAAAAGTAACTTTGGGTAAACAAAGGAAGTCCTACATGCACACACATAAAATGATGTCATTTCCCCTGAACCAATCAGCCTGGAGGGAGGAGGGAACACCAGAAGCCTGGCCTATCCCAGTAGAGGGGTAAGTCCAGAGTACTTCTCCCCAGATTGTAAAATTCTATGATGTCACTCTGTCTATATAAGCCGGAGACAGAGAAACACAGGGATATTCAAGATATTCAAAAACTCAAAAACCTGATCCAGAGGCCGCTGATTTCATCCAGGCAGAACCACCCCTCCAGATCCAGCCATACCCAATTATCCAGGGAGAAAGGCAGCTGATCCCTTCTAGGAGGGCCCATTGACCAGACCTTGCCCAGCTGATCCCATCCAGGAGAGGCCAGCTGTCCCAGTGACCAGATCTCTTGACCCCACTGTCCTAGTGACCAGATCCTTGGCCCCACTGTCCAGAGGCCTTGCTGGCTGTCAAATTACCAAACTCAAGCTTGTAAGTATCACATCACCCAGTACCCACAAACTGCATATCCGGCTTTTTTACCCTTGCATCATATTCATATCCTATCAAAATCCCATACAAAATCCCAAATTGCCAGTACCATCTATTCATGTTTCCATAGAAGAATCTGTGTTAGTCCATATCTGTTAGCGTATTCCTTTTATAATTATTTCAGTTATCTCTGTAAGTCCTTAGTACCATTTTGAAATTAATTGATTAATTCCCCTATAAGGAGGTACGTAGTGCAAGCTGGTTAAAATTCGAAATTAACCCCCTTGCACACAGTGGGCCTCATTACGACCCTCGGGGTAGGGGTTAACGGCGCCGGTAGAACTGCCGGCGCCGTTAACCCCCTACCGCCTCATTACGAGGTCCGCTCCCGGGGCCCTCTACAGATGCTTGGTTTTACCAGACGTCCTTAGAGGGTCCTGAGAGCGGTCCAGCATGCTAACAACGGGCCCGTCATTAACGGGCCCATTGTTCACATGCTCCCCATTCCCATTGAGCCCTATGGGGGCTCAAATGGGAATGGGGATGTACCGGGTCCGGGTTCCCTGAATGGGGAAATACCGGGCCCTCCAAGGTCGGAATGGCCCGGTATTTCCCCATTCAGGGAACCCGGACCCGGTACCCAGTATGGAGGTAGCCATGCCGCTAAGATTGGCATGGCTACCTCCATACTTGTAATGAGGCCCAGTGTTTTTCTTTTATAATATAGCCATTAAAATATAGCCTCAGTAAAACATGTCATTGTACAACCAAAACCAAATTTGCCCATGTATCATGCTTTTCTCTAATTTCCAATTTGCCTTTTTCCCATTACAAAAACCAAACATAATCCCATTAAGAATATTCCCTTTCCCTCAGAATCATGTCTGTTATGTGCCTTTGTTTCTCATCCAAAAAACGATTTTTCCGATTTTGACAGCTACGCCCCTTTTCTTAGCTGCTTGTCATTTTAAAGCCTGCGTAAAATAAGAGTTGCAATTCTGCCGCGTGTGTTTTCTTCTGCATTGTTTGCCCTTCAAAATCGATTTTCTTACCTGTGTCATGTTGCTTTGGTACCCTGCTCAGTAGTCTGTAAGCTCCTTGTCTCTTAAGTGCAGCCACACGAATTTCTGTCATAGCTACCCTACCGCAACTATAAACTGAGATACAAGTAACAAGTAACATTTGAGAATGCCATTTTCCTCGTTTTGAAGGTTTTCATTTTAATTTCTGGCTTCCCATCCTGGGGTGATGGGCAGAAGTTTAAATCTGATTGTTTCCTCTTCTTTCTAACCCCTTGCCACTGCTTTACATCCACAAAGAATTTAGTCAGCAGGTGTTTGGGGGAAGTGTTGCAGGGGGAGTGCTTAACCTGTGTGCTATCTGAATTTTGGGCACAGAAAAGTAATTTTGTTTCCATTTCTATTAAATGTTATGTATTTTATGTTAGGAGTGTGAAGTTACTGTATTGTGGGATTATTGCATGTATACAGCCACACAGTGGTGGCTGCTATCCTAATTTTGATTTGCTTGATTTGCTTTGAAGTCTAAAAATTAATAAATATTTCGTTTTTACACACCGGCCTGGTTCATAGTCCATTGCGACACAGGGTATTTGTTAGGGTGGTTGAGAGATGGTTTGGGTGCCTACTCAAACCAAGGACCCAGGATTAAAATAAAAATATAAAAAAATGTATTGTTCGCACACATTCATTGTCAGTGCAAGAAGTCCCTGGCGGGAGTGTGCTGTGTCATAAAATCGGTTACACTGTAGAGACAATATGGAAAATTGAAGTATAAAAAACAGTGAGAGTTGTGAGAAAATTACAAATGACAAATTAATTGAATGGAAACACATGTCTATGTTTGTTTGAGAAATAGACTCAGATAAGGCCTCACTCAGATTTTTTGGGGCTTCCAAATAATACGTGTTCTGTCTTGTACAAGCTTCGGTAACACCAAAAATATTCATCAAATTACTAATACTAATTGTTCAGTTGTGTGGGTTTATAAACAAGGCAAGAGATTAACTTGTAGTCCTGCCTCCAAGTGCACCACACGTTGGTTATTGAGATGAATGCTGAGGCGTATTCTCACGTATATCACATTCTCTGTAGCATGAGATTGTGACAGTGGCAGAACCTGAGAGGGCAGACCTTTGCAAACGTCAATTTTTTATGTCAAAAGAGCCTGACGTCTTACCGAAAATCCATGAAAGGATTGAAACCATTTCTATTTTTATTTCTAAAGCCGTTAATATGAAGGTGCAGGCTTATTCATGGGTTGAGTGCTTATCGCACCTCATGGCCTGCATTGCCATGAGTGGGGCTCTAACGCTTTTAGCAACTGCCGTGCTGCTGGACGGCAGCCCCCTAGAAATGGAGCAGAGGGACAGAAAAAGTCGAAATGCAGCAGCAGGGGCAGAACTATGCACCGAGGCAATGTGACAGGTTTGCATACGCACCAGGGATGTCATTTAGGGGTCCCCAGAGGTTGCAACTGCTACCTCTGAGGTCTCCCTTGCAACCTCTGTGGTCTCCCTTGCGACCTCTAAAGAAAAAAAAAAAGAAAAAAAGAAACACTTTTTTTTTGTTGTTGTAATGCAAGCTCCTGGACTGTGGCCAGCACCATGTGGCTCTTTACTTCTGGGGTGGCTGGCTTTCTTGTTCAGGCCACTTAAAAAAAGAAGAAAAATAAGAACAAAGAACAGGAGGGCCAAAAGTCTAACACTTTTAGCACTGACCATAAATAAGAACGAATAGGAATACCAAATAATGTGTCTTTCTGGAATTCTATACAATAATTGCTAGACTCATTAAAGGTTTATTTCAGGCACACTTCAGGGGGTGAGTCACTAGTCTGTTCTTAAATGCCTCAACTCAGCCTTTCATCCTTCTGAGGTCGATAAATGAGTAGCAACACAGGTTGGGTATTATTGGGTGTATATTCTTTCTATATAAAGCGCTAAAGCGTAAGTGCTATATAATAACACATCATTATCATTTGGTCATGGACGTCTGCTTGCATTCACAGTAATTTGGTAATATGGCCCTATACATACTGATCTGAACGATACATATGGCGATCCATTCTTGCATGAGATGGACATCACATTATAGTGATATCGTAACCATATTTTTCGTAGTTTACAATGCTATGTGATGCCACTTCCTGTTTTGTCAACGGGTGAAAGGTCGTTTTCCATCACTACCCGCGATATCACTACGGGGTGGGGGTCAAATGACATCACTTCCTGTGATGTCATCAGAGGGTCAAGGGTCATGTGATGTCACTTCCTCTACCCCTGGCATTTTGGTGAAATGACGCCCCTGACACGCACCACCCCAAAACCTATCAGGTGTGACCTGGGTGGTTCACAGAGGCAGAGGGGAGACACACAAGTCTTAAGAAGTTATACAGGGGCAAACAGTACACTTAACGCACGATTTAAAATCGATTTGACTCCCCAGGTACGAAAACTCAACTCCCTATGTTAGGCTGCTCCATAGGGTGCATAGGACAGACACCTTTTCAGTGTTCCTGAGCTTCTTGCATTTCATAGGCCACACCAGATGCTTCTAAGGCCGCCCTGCCCAATCACTGTTTTGCAGCTCGTTAGCGCCGCCCCCTCAGTTTTCTAACCCACTATAACCTCGTGCAGTAGCTCAAACGAGGCCTTAGTTGCTGTGCATCTAATAGACATTTTAAAATACTCTACTTTTTTTTCCATAGATGGAATATTTGCACTATTTAATTTTTTATATATTAAATATTAACACTCTTAAGCTCAAGCACCAGGAACAAACACATGCTCGATATCTTTCTTTCAGAACCTCTTGACTAACTCTAAAAGAAAGTCGACTTGAATGTCTCTTTCACCGGACTTTTCTCTGCATCACTGACTCTCAGAAGGAAGCGGCCTCAGCCGCTCACTAGGTGAATTATGTCGCGTGAAAAGGTTTCCAGACTAAATATAAACAGACCGGTTCTTCTTTGGCTCGTGGGCCGTGGCAATCTGAAAGTAGCGGGCTTTGCATGTTTACATTCTGTGCTATGGAATTATGGGGAGGCCGCAGCCATGCGGTAATGCTTCACTGAGGGGAAGGAAGCACATGGAAGCACTGCACAGGTTTCTAGTAGAAATGTGAGATTCACAGACGTATAATACACTTTGCGATCAGCAGCTTCTGTAACATGGATGGACTAAAAGATGATAAGACAATCCCTGCCTTCCAGGGATTGCAATAGTATTCCAGGGAGAATATGAAGGGTATTTTTTGTTTTACTCAAGAGTTGGAATGGGTCTAGTCTGCAGTGGCCTCCAGAGAAGTGTCAGAGGTTTAGATTCATTCAAAAGCTTCCAGTCATCATTCTTCTGTGGGCCAAGGCCAGCCTGAGATGCTATGCACAGATGTGTATCCAAGGCTTTCTGTTTCAAGAGACCAATCAGACACCTAACTGATGCACACAGTGAGGCTGAAACATGTCTGTGGTTGCTGGTGGTATGCTAAAGAAGGGATGTGACCTAGCACTTCGGCTGGGCTGACCCCTTTTTGGGTTCAACCAAGCGTGATCTTCATGGTCTTCACCTGATGTAATGGCATAGCAGGGCTGCGAACAATGGTATGGATTAGTATTGGGAACAATTTAAGAGCAATAACAGAGGTTTAGAATTATTTGAAAACATTCAGCCATCACATCTCAAACTATACCACCATCATGGCTCAAGTCTATAATTATACCAATCTTCAAGAAAAGAGATCACCAGCAACCAAGCAATTATCGGCCAATTGCACTTCTGGACACTCCTAGCAAACTATTTGCCAGGCTGATCTTAAGAGATTTCACCACTTGGATCACCACTAAGAACTTGCAGGGTCCCTATCAGAGTGGGTTTATTACTGGACTAGAAACACCAATCAACCTTATGGCCATCAGTGCAATAAAGATGCATGGTCTCCAGGTGAAGCAGGCAATTTATATGGCCTTCATTGATTTTAAGTCTACTTACGACTCACTAACCAGAGAATTGCTTATTGCCAAATTGTCCAAAGCAGACTGCCCAAGCCCGATTCTAACTCTAATTAGCCAATTGCACACTAATACATCGATACAAATTCAGCTGGCATGAGTTGGTCAACTAGGCCCCCCTATTCCAACCTTTCGAGGATTGAAACAAGGCTGCATTTTAGCATCTGCTTTGTTTAATTGTTTTCATCTGAGACATGAAATACAAGCTTAGATCAGTGATTTCGGACTCCATGAAATTGGGACTGAAAACTATTCCCTGGCTTCTCTATCTAGACGACCCGGTTCTCTTCTGCCAAAAGTTCTACAGAATCTATTGTCTGCATTAGAGAACGATGCCACTAATAACTACCTATAAATAAATACAGAAGTTATGCAATGTGGCTATAGGCACAATACCACAAACACTCCTACAAATGTTCTCTGCATGGAACTAAACTGGAAGTAATCAATGAATATCAGTATTTAGGTGTAAACATAAACAACTATACCTCAGATCTCCCTTACTATGTAGAAATCAAGAGAAAAATGATGGCTGCAACTTCACAAACATAAGCATAATTCACAATAAATAAGGAACATTTTCGTTCTCCCCCTAATTACCTTTTACAACCAGAACGTTGTTCCGACAGTTCTGTACGGTGTAGAGACCAAACCCTACAGATCAAAACACTTTTGGCTTCAATTAGAAGGCTTATTTTGGAAGCGTGTTCTCATGTTGCCACTGTCACAACCAATTTGCATAATTAGACACAAGTTAGGCCTAATTTAGTTGTACGGTCTATATGCGTGGAAACTTTGTTCCCCTTATAGGATGTGCCTGACAGACTCCAAGGCAGGATCGATAATGCAAATAATATCTATGTATTTACAGACCTCGGATAACTGCTTTGCCACAAAATGTATATGACAAGTCACTAAGATCATGGTCAGAGCGGACATTTCATCTGACCTTCTACTAAAGAACAGATCACATGCTAAGAAATATTTTGGGAAAATGATTGGATAAGTACTTGAGAGTCATGTCTAATGTACAAAACATTTAAAACTAATCCGCAACAATTGAAGAAAATGTGAGTACCTGAATCGTACTTGATAAAATTTCCCTCACCAGTTTACACAAATGCTTTTTTGCAGTTTCGGCTAAACCTATGCCAAACAAGAGACCTACTGGCACCACGAAAGATTATATCCAGAGATGAAAATGTCTGTAGATTTTGCGGGGTGACAACTGAACCTGAAACTGTTAAACACTTATTAACACTGTGTACCAAGCTAGCAACTAAAAAAGCAATCTTTTTTAAATCGTACTTCAAAGAATTAAGGATTGCAAATGCTGTTGTATTGTGGAACGAGATAATTCATAATAAATGCCTCACACTAAGAATCACAATTGTCAAATTTCTTAATTTTTTAAATCTTATCATGCCCAACTATATAGGATAAATGCTAAATTGTCATGAACAAGATTTGTATTTCTGCTAACATAACTTGATTCTGATCCCACACACCGATTCAATTGACATGTCATATAATCATGCATGCAAGCTTTTGATGCAAATCTGACTGATGTTGAAACCTCTTATCTTGTTTTATTATCATTATCAAGTTGCACTCACTTTTAAAGCTTTATTATATATTGCTCATGTTATTGAAATTGAAAGGTTGATATTTTGTCTTCTTCAACCAAATCAATAAAAGAAATAAAAGAAATATACCAAATCAGTTCCACGTGATTTGTATGTTTTATGACAGTGTGTAAGTAAGATTGCCATGAGGATTTTAGACCAAATCCACCTCTCAATATACGCCTTCACTCTTCCTGTTTTACCATCCCACAATTATGCTGCTCCAGTTTTGTGATGTACAAAAATTAGGTTCTCCAGTACACTGAGCAGCTTTTCCAAAGTTATTTGCGCTACTGCTACCTCTTCATATAACTAGGCAACTCAAGTTCAGGGAAGTGTTTGGAAAGGGGTAGCAGTGGGAATTTGAAGAAGTGGTTGTGCATGGTGAGGGGAGGTGGTAGCAGAAATGCTACAGAGAACGTGGCTGAAAACATTGAAGGTTTTTTCATGGGGTGAAAAGGGGTAGCGACGGAGGCACAATAGTAGGCAGGTGCAATAGTCAATATGACTGAGTGCAAGTCAGGAGATGAGAGTGTTTACTAGATTAAGTCATGATGAAGTAGCAGTTGATGTTATGAATTGTTAGAGCCTCTGGTCATTCTCGAAGAAGACCCCAAGGTTTCAAAGTTTTGGAAGTTAAGCCTTATAGAGTAACGATGCATGCAAGGTAGTGTTTGAATTGTGGACTGGGGGGCACGATAAAGTCCTTATGCTTTGCCAATGGAGAAAGCCTTAGTGGGAACAAGGAGACAGGACTGGATTTTTGACAAGTATGTTATCATAAAGCCTGGCTTGAATTTACATTTGGTGGTTAAGGAGGAAGGAGTAAGTGACAGAATAAAATGAATTGAAAGTGAATGAGATGGTTAGGTGGGAATGTAGGATTTTTTAATCGGGAGACTTCTAATTTGGGGGAATTTTCCATTCACCCCAATTCAGACATGCATAATTTTCACTTATTTCAAAAGTAATTTTTTAATGAAACGTTCTTTATTGAAAGTAGATACATCAACCCTTACTCAATTGACAAGTCAGAATTTCAAACAACGTCCTAGATAACTCAATTGAAATACTGGCTACTTGACATTCCCGCATGTAAACCGCTTGTAAAGAGTAACATGTCTGCTTTACATACCTGTTCGCAAGACTCCCTTTAATGGTGCTTCTATTGCATTACTGTGTAAAAGTGTACCTTCCTTATTTTCAGAGGACATCTTACAAATGGGAAAAGGGGCACCACCCTTTCCTTTCTGTCTTGAGCTGCTCAGCACTAATAACAGGATTCGGCTTTATGATGTCATTGAAATTACTTCAGTTACATTATGTTTCTAGTTATGCACACAGTGAGATATCCTTCTGACTTCCAGAATACGTCTTCTGTTTTTGATTATGATACATGTAAGGATGCAGGGGATCTCCCAGTATACACACCATAGGGCACATACGGCACATACACTTCTGAAACATGTATTACTTTCTCAGGATGTATAGTCAATTTATCCACACCACCTCCTCAGCACTTTCACTAATAAAAAGGACTGGGATTTAATCTAGTCCCTTTTAGAGTATTTCTTCCCTTAGGAATATGTCCCCTTAAATTATAGTTGCATATGAATTTCTTTTGGCTTTCTCATACACTCATGGGTACACTGATGGGCACCCTCTTCCTGGCGCAACTCTCCCCTTCTATGAACGGGTGGGCTTCATTCAGAAAGATGGGACCAACTTCCCTTCATAGTCTAGTTTCCCTCTTTCTCTTTTAGGCATGGCTGCTGCCCTTTACATTGACAAAGGCATAGATCTTTAATTCCAGCTAGGGCTCTCTTTCAGTGTGCTACTTGCAATCCTCAAATGGGTCCAAAAGAAAAGCAATCTATTCCCTTCCACCCTGCTGTTGTTATACATTCTCCTTTATCTTCTTCTTCCCCGCCATTAGCCAGCAAGTTAGTGAGTGAGTGCCTGAGTGAATATCCCCCACCAGAAACTAAGGGTTTGCACTTTAAAATATTAAAAACAATTCCCTTCAGATGTGTGTATAATTGATATAATTAATGTGTGATTGGGCAGTGTTCCAAAAGTGACATCACACAGTCTTGTTGAAGTGACTTCAATACACAGTTCCCCTCCCTTTGGATGAGATTTCATCTTGGAGATGTCTACATTAAATAATTGCAATATTCTGAAACACCACATTCCTCACATTCGATCATGTTACTAATCAGTTCAGATTACTCTCACTCAGGTGAATCAGATAATGCTGGTATGATCTTGGCATGAGGAGTGAAGTATTTCTTATGAATTTTGACTTTTTACACACTGATACTTTCACCAGATTTGATTTTTTTCATCTCAGAATACAAGATCAGATGGACGCACTGTAGGATATATGGGATATATGATTCAATTTCGCATGCCGTTTCTGCATGAAAAAATACACTATCACCTAATTTACATGATTAACATAATGGGAAAAACATATTGCTTTACATTTAGCTTATAGTACTTTTTCACCCTGAACAATTAAAAGAAAAGTCACTAGGACATTTCCTTCAAAACGTACAATGCACATTTCCAAATGTAAGAGCCTGGCCATTTATGACTCCTGAGGAGGCTGGTCATCATGTTGGAAGTTCTTTAAAGTTAGGCTGCTGACAAGGAGCATTTATGACCTCTAAGCACCCCTTTGAATGATTCCAGCATCTTCTTGTCCTCTTGTCTGACATCAAGAGGGTAATTCATAGAATTCAGCGCACAAGTGGCGCACGCGGCTGGCGCACAGTGTGCGCGTGCGAATCCCTGCGCCAGCCGCGTGCGCTAAAATCCATTTCCACGCACAGCGTATTCATGGATTCCAGCCACCAAAACCAGCCGTGGCGCACAGTGGCGCAGCGACCCTGCAGCAGCGCCAGTTACGCCCCCAAGATCGCCTCTCGCGCAGGGAAAAGCCATCAATATACCCAATCCAGCGCAAAGGGCTGCGCTAACCCTGTACCAGCACAGCAAGCGGGCTACGTGTATCACTGGGTTGCGCGGGAAGTACCTCACGCGATTTCATCATGGTACGTGTATTTCAGGGGTGCGTGGGAATTACCACACGCGAATGGGCCCGTGCGAGCAGGGTACGCGTATCTCAGGGGTGCGCGGGAAGTTCCACACGCGATTCCATCAGGGTACGTGTATGTCGGCTGTGCGCGTGAAGTTCCACACGCGATATCAGCAGGGTACGTGTATTTCAGGGTGCAGGGGAAGTTACACACGCGATTTCCGCAGGGTACGTGTATATCAGGGGTGCGCGTGAAGTTCCACACGCGATATCAACAGGGCACGTGTATTTCAGGGTGCAGTGGAAGTTACACACGCGATTTCTGCAGGGTACGTGTATTTCAGGGGTGCGCGGGAATTTCCACACGCGATTGGGCCCGTGCGAGCAGGGTACGCGTATCTCAGGGGTGCGCAGGAAGTTCCACACGCGATTCCATCAGGGTACGTGTATTTCAGGGTGCGGGGGAAGTTCCACACGTGAAATCAGCAGGGTACGTGTATTCCAGGGGTGCGCGGGAAGTCCCACACGCGATTCCATCAGGGTGCGTGTATTACAGGGGTGCGCGGGAATTTCCACATGCGACTGGGCCCGTGCGAGCAGGGTACGCATATCTCAGGGGTGCGCGGGAAGTTCCACACACGATTCCATCAGGGTACGTGTATTTCGGGGTGCGCGTGAAGTTCCACACGCGATATCAGCAGGGTACATGTATCTCAGGGTGCAGGGGAAGTTACACACGCGATTTCCGCAGGGTACGTGTATTTCAGGGGTGCGCGTGAAGTTCCACACGCGATATCAGCAGGGTACGTGTATTTCAGAGTGCAGGGGAAGTTACACAAGCGATTACAGCAGGGTACGTGTATTTCAGGGGTGCACGGGAATTTCCACACACGATTGGGCCCGTGCGAGCAGGCTACGCGTATCTCAGGGGTGCGCGGGAAGTTCCACACGCGATTCCATCAGGGTACGTGTATTTTGGGGTGCGGGGGAAGTTTCACACGCGAAATCAGCAGGGTACGTGTATTCCAGGGGTGCGCGGGAAGTCCCACATGCGATTCCATCAGGGTACGTGTATTCCAGGGGTGCGCGGGAAGTGCCACACGCGATTTCAGCAGGGTACGTGTATTCCAGGGGTGCGCGGGAAGTTCCACAAACGATTCCATCAGGGTACGTGTATTACAGGGGTGCGCGGGGAGCACCACACGTGTATTGCACGTGTGGGTCCTCCCAGGTGTTCCCTCTACACCCTCCACGGCCCCTGCAGGTGGCTCACACCACAGGGGCCTACCCTGCACATGTCCTGCAGGCACACCATCCACCATGGCCATGACCCCCAGCCAACCCACATGTCAACTTGCACTACTGCCCACCAACGCATGTCCCCCTGCACCCCCAGTCACCAGGGGCACCCTCCACCAGGCCCCAACCATGTCTCCCACCACCCCCACCCCCCAGCAGAGCAGGGGCACCCAACACCAGGCCCCCACCCATGTCTCCCACCACCCCCACCCCCCAGCCACCAGCGGCACCCACCACCAGGCCCCCACCCATGTCTCCCAGAACCCCCACCCCCCAGCACTGTGGGGCACCTGCCAGCAGGCCCCCACCCATGTCCAACTCATGTTCCCCACCACCCCCATCCCCCAGCACTGTGGGGCACCTGCCAGCAGGCCCCACCCATGTCTCCCACCACCCCCACCCCCAGCAGTGCAGGGGCACCCACCACCAGGCCCCCACCCATGTCTCCCACCACCCCCGCCCCCCAGCAGTGCAGGGGCACCCACCACCAGGCCCCCACCCATGTCTCCCACCACCCCCACCCCCCAGCCACCAGGGGCACCCACCACCAGGCCCCCACCCATGTCTCCCACCACCCCCACCCCCCAGCAATGCAGGGGCAGCCTCCACCAGGCCCCCACCCATGTCACACACCACCCCCACCCCCCAGCCACCAGGGGCAGCCTCCACCAGGCCCCCACCCATGTCTCCCAGCACCCCCACCCCCCAGCACTGTGGGGCACCTGCCAGCAGGCCCCCACCCATGTCCAACTCATGTTCCCCAGCACCCCCACCCCCCAGCACTGTGGGGCACCTGCCAGCAGGCCCCCACCCATGTCTCCCACCACCCCCACCCCCCAGCAGTGCAGGGGCACTAACCACCAGGCCCCCACCCATGTCTCACACCACCCCCACCCCCCAGCCACCAGGGGCACCCACCACCAGGCCCCCACCCATGTCTCCCACCACCCCCACCCCCCAGCAATGCAGGGGCAGCCTCCACCAGGCCCCCACCCATGTCACACACCACCCCCACTCCCCAGCCACCAGGGGCAGCCTCCACCAGGCCCCCACCCATGTCTCCCAGCACCCCCACCCCCCAGCACTGTGGGGCACCTGCCAGCAGGCCCCCACCCATGTCCAACTCATGTTCCCCACCACCCCCACCCCCCAGCACTGTGGGGCACCTGCCAGCAGGCCCCACCCATGTCTCCCACCACCCCCACCCCCCAGCAGTGCAGGGGCACCCACCAACAGGCCCCCACCCATGTCTCACACCACCCCCACCCCCCAGCAGTGCAGGGGCAGCCTCCACCAGGCCCCCACCCATGTCTCACACCACCCCCACCCCCCAGCACTGTGGGGCACCTGCCAGCAGGCCCCCACCCATGTCCAACTCATGTTCCCCACCACCCCCACCCCCCAGCACTGTGGGGCACCTGCCAGCAGGCCCCACCCATGTCTCCCACCACCCCCACCCCCCAGCCACCAGGGGCAGCCTCCACCAGGCCCCCACCCATGTCTCCCACCACCCCCATGCCCCAGCAGTGCAGGGGCAGCCTCCACCAGGCCCCCACCCATGTCTCACACCACCCCCACCCCCCAGCCACCAGGGGCAGCCTCCACCAGGCCCCCACCCATGTCTCCCACCACCCCACCCCCCAGCAGTGCAGGGGCAGCCTCCACCAGGCCCCCACCCATGTCATACACCACCCCCACCCCCCAGCCACCAGGGGCAGCCTCCACCAGGCCTCCACCCATGTCTCCCACCACCCCCAGCCCCCAGCACTGTGGGTCACCTGCCAGCAGGCCCCCACCCATGTCCAACCATGTTCCCCACCACCCCCACCCCCCAGCACTGTGGGGCACCTGCCAGCAGGCCCCCACCCATGTCCAACTCATGTTCCCCACCACCCCCACCCCCCAGCACTGTGGGGCACCTGCCAGCAGGCCCCCACCCATGTCCAACTCATGTTCCCCACCACCCCCACCCCCCAGCACTGTGGGGCACCTGCCAGCAGGCCCCACCCATGTCTCCCACCACCCCCACCCCCCAGCAGTGCAGGGGCACCCACCACCAGGCCCCCACCCATGTCTCACACCACCCCCACCCCCCAGCAGTGCAGGGGCAGCCTCCACCAGGCCACCACCCATGTCTCACACCACCCCCACCCCCCAGCACTGTGGGGCACCTGCCAGCAGGCCCCCACCCATGTCCAACTCATGTTCCCCACCACACCCACCCCCCAGCACTGTGGGGCACCTGCCAGCAGGCCCCACCCATGTCTCCCACCACCCCCACCCCCCAGCAGTGCAGGGGCAGCCTCCACCAGGCCCCCACCCATGTCTCACACACCCCCCACCCCCCAGCAGTGCAGGGGCAGCCTCCACCAGGCCCCCACCCATGTCTCACACCACCCCCACCCCCCAGCACTGTGGGGCACCTGCCAGCAGGCCCCCACCCATGTCCAACTCATGTTCCCCACCACCCCCACCCCCCAGCACTGTGGGGCACCTGCCAGAAGGCCCCACCCATGTCTCCCACCACCCCCACCCCCCAGCCACCAGGGCCAGCCTCCACCAGGCCCCCACCCATGTCTCCCACCACCCCCACCCCCCAGCAGTGCAGGGGCAGCCTCCACCAGGCCCCCACCCATGTCTCACACCACCCCCACCACCCCAGTCACCAGGGGCAGCCTCCACCAGGCCCCCACCCATGTCTCCCACCACCCCCACCCCCCAGCAGTGCAGGGGCACCCTCCACCAGGCCCCCACCCATGTCTCCCAGCACCCCCACCCCCCAGCACTGTGGGGCACCTGCCAGCAGGACCCCACCCATGTCCAATTCATGTTCCCCACCACCCAAACCCCCAAGCACTGTGGGGCACCGGCCAGCAGGCCCCACCCATATCTCCCACCACCCCCACCCCCCAGCCACCAGGGGCAGCCTCCGCCAGGCCCCCACCCATGTCTCCCACCACCCCCACCCCCCAGCAGTGCAGGGGCAGCCTCCACCAGGACCCCACCCATGTGCAACTCATGTTCCCCAGCTAACATGTCATCACAATCTAGATCCCTGGTCCCTATGGTCAGCCTCCAAATGCAAAACACCCACCCGAGTATTGCATCCACCCACTCATAATTTGCAATTACATCACAGAACACCAATTGCAAGTTCCGAAACAAACACATTTCCCTCACATACACCCAATGGGTGTCAGTGAATCTCAAAACACATATCATGAAATGCATGAAACCAATGAGATACCACACATTGAAGTTCACCAAATAAAATATGTATTAAAGGAAACATAAATAGAATAAAAAATGAAGAAACAGAAACGTGAATGTACAAAAATGAAAAGAAGCATGTCCGTCAAAAAAAGCAAAACCAAAAATAAAACTCCAAAGTAATGTTGTCCAAAGTCAATGTCCACAAAACAAAATCGAATGGGAAATAAAAAAGAAAGCCATTGCTCCATGGTTAAAAAGTGAAAAAAAAATACAATCCAACTGCTAACTATTTACATGGGAACAAGCCAGGGTCCATTATCCCAACAAAATAAAGGAAACCTATCTAACTACACTAACTAATAAAATAAACTATATACAAAAATGTGGCCAATGTCCGAAAGGTCCAAATAAAATAAAAACAAAAATGAAACCTAACACTACCTACATAACTATGTACAAGGGCAGCGGGCTAGTTTCACGGCTCACTTGTGGATGTCCCGGGCCAGGGCATCATCGAACTCCTCCTCAATGTAACGGAGGCGGTCCTCCTCCATGGCCCCGAGGGTCCGCAGGGCCGCCGACGTCTCCACCTCGAAACCCCTGCGGATTGCCTCGAGGCACTCTGCCCGCCTCAGGGCCCTCCGCATGGAGTTCTCCGCCCTGACCATTGTGAGCCGTGCCTCTTCCGCCCGCTGCCGCTCCACATCTAAGGCGTGGCCCAACCGCTGCCACACGGAAGACACTCTCTGTCCTGGGTCCTCCTGCCCTCCGGCCGATGCCTGCCCCTCCGATGTCGAAGGCCCCGAGCCTTCATGGCTCCCACCACGTTGCTGCTGCTGCTGTGCCTCTGCCCGTGCACTGCCTCCTGCTGCCTGCACATCCTCCGCCGGCTGGGGTGCAGTTGTTGATGTGGCCACCCCTGCTGGACGTCCGACTCCCGACTGTGGCAGGGATGCCTCCTCCACCAGCCTGGCCGCACCGTCAGAGGCAGCTCCACAGGGCACCCAGGTGACTGATGGGTGGGAAGATGGCACAGAGGACGACTGGCGCGTAGGGGGTCCAGTTGAGGAGGGGGTCGGAGCAAGCCCCATCAGACGGAGGAATCCGGCCTGGGTGACCTGTCCCAGCAGGCTGACGTGGTCAACGAGCCATTTGAGATGACTTGCAGTCTCTTCATGAAAAGACTGCAGGTCACCTTGCATGGCCCGTTGACGCAACGCCACACCAGCCAGGACAGGCTCAACCCGGACCTGGACCTGGATAGCCACATCCGCAGGCAGAGGAAGGCCAGTTAACGTGAGCTCATCCCCTGCCTGAAAACGGGTCTGCATGTAGGCATCCCTGCTGGTGCAAGATGATGCAGGGACAGGATCGGGGACAGGATTGCACACAGGCACCTCAGCGGCGGCCTGTGCTGCCTCCTGTCCCTGGTCTTGCACTGCACCACTAGCACCGACCACCAGGCCCCCAGCTGCCCCTTCTGCTGCCGAGGAGTCCAACTCCAACCTCCGCCTCTTGGACCTCCCCCCGGCAGCTGCGGCCTGGGACGCGGCACCGGACTCCTCACTCCCCGACGAGATGACAACCTGGGAGGGGAGCCGGGCCTTGCGTCTCCGGCTGGCGGTGGGATCCCCGCCGCTGTGCTCCACAGCACCTTCTCCGCCCTCTTCATCAGTTGACGCTGCAGACAGGGAGAAACAAAACACAGGCGTCAGGGCACTGTACAATGGACACATACACACATGACAGTTGTACATGAGTGGCATTGGCAAACCTCAGACCTGTCATCACAATCCCCAACACACATGTCATTACAACTCGCACACATGAGCCATACCACAGCCATATCGCAACTGCCACCACCATCCATACACATACAACAGCATGAGCAGACAAAGGTGAGCCAGACATCACATGCAACACAGGAAGTGCACCACACATGTACACACACCACCACACTTGCATGCATGTGTACACCTCTGCCAAGTGTCGCACTGTTTCGACGGGCATCCATGTCACATCTGCCAATCAGGCTTCCACATACCGCTGTCACATGCATCCATGTTGCATCACTGTTGCACCCTTGTCAAATACACACACATGCACATGTACACAGTGCTGATACATGCAGCCGAAAACAACTTACATGCGTGACATCACGGACATGTCTACTTACATACACATTCATCCAAACATGTGTGCCCACACAACTGCATTTGGCATGCAAGCCTACACACACAAGCACCATCCATGTCTCACATATTACAGCCCTCGCATGTGTCAGCCCCACGGCCCTGTACACCCCCACCCATACTCGACCCCATACAAACAGATGTGCAACCTGCACACTACTGAATAATCACCACACGCACTGCTCACAATCAGGATGTATGTACACTCACCGCTCGACTCCAGACGGGTCTGCTTCTCTAGGACCTGGACGTGGAGCGCTGGGGATATGCGTTCCAGGACCCTCATCTGTTCTTCCGACAAGTGGCCCCGGCGCCCCTTGGCATCCGCTGCCTTCAAGAGGCACCAGGCCTTGTTCAGGGTCCTGGACCTGAAGTCCTCCCAGCGCTTCTTGACATGTTGTAAGTCGCGGACTGCCACCCCCTCCGCATTGATGGCAGTCACGATGTCAGTCCAGATCCGAGTCCGTCCTTCCTTGTCGGCGCGGGAACTTCCAAAGAGGGCATCATACTGCCCCAGGACTTGCTCCACCAGGACACCAACTTCGGTGGCACTGAAGCTGGTGCCCCTCTGCCTCTCTGGCCGGGGGTTGTCAGTGGTCACAGATGGTGTTTGCCCCGACATGACAACCCCAGAGGCAGGAGTGGGTGGGCAACTGGGTCCTGGGGCTGGGCTGTGGAGCGATGGAATCCCAGTCGGGAGTCTTCGGTTCCAGCAGGGGTGGTCACAGCAACAGCACCCCTGGCTGATGTGCAGGCAGCAAATGGCAGGGCACGTGGGCAGCAGGCAGTCAGGCAGCAGCAGATGGCAGGTGGGAGCGTGCTTGGGGCTCTGGGGGGCAGTAGTTCGGCCTTCTGGGCAGGAGAGTGGTCTTCCGTGTGCTTACGCGTGGCCAGCTTGATACGGAGTGATTTGGCACGTGAAAAATCTGCACCTCAGCGTGTAATTCGAGGAAAGGCCCTTAGCGCGTAAGCGCATCTGCCCGCATACGCATTTTCATTGGACAGAAGGCCCCTCAAGCGCAAGCGCCCCTGTGACGTGACACGTACAGACGTGCATGGGCATTTCAGCGCGCGTGAAAAACTGCACGTCCGCGTGTAATACGAGGAAAGGGCCATGCGCGTAAGCGCGCGTGGAAACTGCACGTCCGCGTGTAATACGAGGAAAGGGCCCATGCGCGTAAGCGCGCGTGAAAAACTGCACGTCCGCATGTAATACGAGGAAAGGGCCCATGCGCGTAAGTGACGTGACGCGCGCGTGTGTTTCCCTCAGCACGGGTTAAAGGTGAGCGGGCCCAGCAGTTCGCTGTACGTGCCTTTCGTGGAGACCGACGTGTGTTGCTGCTTCCTGTTGTTTCGCGCGCCATCACAACTTCACAGCTATCAAGGACGTATCTCTTCTTTTGGCAGGGTATTGGCTACGCGTGTTTTTCTGCATCGCGCTAGTCAGACGGTGAGTCGCACACGCTCTTTTTCCCACTGCGGGTGCCCCTGTGTATCGCACCCATTTTCGATGTCATAGTAGCCTGTGTGTCCCACGCATACGCGTTATTCGTGTTACTGGGTGCCACCGCGTACTGCGGGAGGTTGAATCCACGCACGTAGGCTGCAGGGTTGCGTGCACGGTTTTACTGCAGTTTTGGGGTGCCTGAGCGTTGCGTGACCCGTCACCACATTACCGGGGTCACATACAGCCTTGCAGGTGCAGGGGGGCTGTTAACATCTTGCTTCCCACCCCCTTCACCCCAATTGCCCAGGTCAATTGTGGTGTACACCTCCCATTGGCTCCACTCCATCTGTGCCAGCACTGCTACATCTGTGCCATGGTTGGGAGGCCACCAAAGGTGAGGGGCGCCTCAGCTGGGCGTACTCCTCGTGGCGGGCGTGGTCGGGGACGTGGCCGTGGTGACCAGGGAGTAGGGGGACTCCAGGGTGTCCAGGGCAGCCACAGAGGGGGAAGAGGCAGGGGTGCGCCACTTGAGCACAATGTTGTGCCATGTGTCGGTGCAGCCATGCCACCACCACTGTGGTTCCGGGGGATGCAGCTCCTGCATCGGGCACTGGCACCCATATGACCCGGCAGTCCGTTCCATCGACTGCCACGGGCCCAAGGGTAGTGGTAGCTGCAGGTGCAGCTGTGGACACCGCCAGCCAGGCTCAGGGTCTGCCAGCGCAGGCTGCGTTGGCACTTGAAGAGCCCTTGGTAGATCTCCAACAGGCCAGGGGGGAAACCATAGGGGCAGGCCGGGCTGCTCAGACCAAGACACGTGTCCCTGGGGCAGTCATGTCATCTGCTGCCCCGAACAGCCGGGTGTTGGCAAGTGCAGGGGCAGATGCACCCAACAGCACCCCGGTTGTGAGTCTGCCAACCAGGACCGTTGTGGCCAACGACCCTGCCACAGCTGATGTTGCTGCGCAGGGTCCATTAGTGGGCACCCAGCTGCCACTGACACAAGTCAGGCCTTTGGTCATCCCTCCACCTGCCACTCCCTTGGCTCAATCCACCGAACCCACTGGCCATACTGGTCAGGGCGGCATTAGCCTTTCTGTAAGCAGGAACTGGACTTCCTCGTGGACTACGTGTGGGGCCACAGCCGTGACATGCTAGTGGGTGCCAATAGTCAGACCACGGCTGCCCAACGTGACACCCACTGGAAGCATGTTGCGGAACATGTCAGTTCATTCGGCCATGAGGTGCGCACGAGTGCAAAAAGTGTTGGAATGACATCAAGCGCAGCACTAAGGCCAAACGTGCCTCAAATTACAACTTGACTCTGGTGACTGGCGGTGGGCCTGCACCAGAGGAGGAAGAACTCACTCCGCATGAGGCTCTCGTTGCGGAGTTCATACCACCTGAATTGATCGAAGGAGTGGGAGAGAAGCTGGACTTTGATGCCCAGTCCAGTGAGTGTTGATGCGTGTTTGTTGAGGACGTGTGTGTTTCACTTGTGGGATGTGTTGTGCATGAAAGCTGTTACATGTGACGTGTACATGGTTCTGATGTGTAAGTAATGCAATGCTACCGTCATGCATGTCTCCTCTGCCTGCATGCGGGACTCCATGTAGGCATGCTCCCTCGCCCCTCCTCCGCCACTCTGCACCCCAGTTCCACCTTTGCACTGGTCTGCTTCAATCTTGCCAATGTGTACTTTCTTGTTCATGTGTCCTGTGTAGATGCAAACTTCCAGCGTAGAATCTGCCAGACATATGCCGTGTGGTACAGCCTTAGTACTCGATGCAGGGTATCTCAATTGTACTGTGCATGGGTCAGATGTCCCGCAGGGACATGAGTGCCCATTCATGCTCCATGTGCATTGCACGCATGCCCCTATGTGACTTTGACTGGATGATCACTGTAATATAAGTCCTTGGTTACATACATTGCCTGCCATCTCATCAGCCTTCCCATGTCAACTGTGGCTCAGTCCTGCGTTGCACACATGTTTAGGCTCTGACAATCTGTGTGGCTCACAGGCCTCAGCCTGTTCAATGGCCAATGACTTTGTCCAACTCTTGTTGTGTCTTCTTCACACGTGGGCGGCCTCCGGAGTTTCCATCATGTGTCCTGCCCACTGTCCCAGCATCATTTGCAGTGTTGTAATTTGAATCACATTAAGCTGTTGATGCCAGTCAACACTGCCTGTCAATACACAGGTGTATGGTCAGCCTTTTGATACCATGCTAGGCATCCCTGCTTTGGTACTGGGGTGGAGGGGTGCTTGGCTTCTAGACATGGTACACATTGAATGCACAATGCACGTGATGTCGGAATTTGACATTGCACTGCCTTCACATTTCCTGGCACACACCATGTAGTGCCAGGTCTGATCACAGAAGCTATTCAAAGTATACCCAGCATGCATGCCAGGTCATATGTTGTGTGTCACATGTCTGCCGGATGCCTTTGCTGTCGGTGTGTGTGTGTGTCGTGTGCTTCTGACATGTGTATTGACCTTGTTCTCTCTATTTTTCAGGTGATGACGCAATGGAGGCAAAGGATGGTGTTGTCATGCCAGACACAGGGTTGGTAACGCCACATCAACCCAGCACTAGTGGGGGTCGTGGGGTGGTAGGCCACGAAAACCCCCAAGTGCTGCAGTCCATCTTGTCTATGGCTGCCTATGAGTCCAGCCTTGATGACGACTCTGACGTCCATGTTGAGTTGGATGAGCATCAAGTCCATGTGTCAGGGGTGAGTGATTCTGATGTGGACAATCCTCTGTCTGCGACACCTGCACTGAGGGATCAGACAGTCTTGGTTCCTCTGCCCGTGGTGGATCGGGACGCAGGGTCACCCTCCACACCAGTCACTGATGTGCCTGGGACATCACGTCGACGGGGGCATGTAGTCGTGCAGCCACAGGCGGTGCCAACACAGCGAGGACCGCCGGTCCTTGGGTCCCGCAGGAGACAAGCCCGGCAACGTGGTCGCCGCGCGCAACCGCTGTATACTGAGTGGGAGCAAGACATGACTGCCAATTCCGAACGGCAGGGGGCAGCAATGGAGAACATCGCTGAGAGCATGGAGCGTGTGGCCCGATCTGTGCTCCCCACTGCTAGGCAGGTGCTTCTCCAGCAGCAGGCGGCACGGTCCACGGCCCGCCCGCTCAGGCTGGGCATGGGGGCCTCAGACAGGGCACGCCAGGCTGAAATGTCGTCTCTGCGTCAAGCAATTGCTGCTCACGCAGAGGCGCACATGGATGCCCTGAGGGAGGAGTATGCTTCCCTCAGATCCACTCTGGGTGTCCTTATGATGTCCCAGAGGCAGCAGGCAGAGGAGAGGTTTGCACAGCTTGAGCGTCCCATCTCGGCTGAGCTACAGGTTTGCCGGGAAGTGCAGCGGTTGTCCAGCCAGGCCTTGCAGGAGGAACTCCGTGTTACACGTGCTACCTTGCAGGAGGAAGCACGTGTATCATGGGAGGTTCTGCATGCAGACCTACGTCACATCGCCACACAGAACCAGGCTCACCCGTCCGGCAGACTTGCTGCCGACGAGGGGCAAGCTGCGGCTAGGCGTGGCCAGGCTACTGTGCCACGTCCTCCTTTCCAGGATGAGCCAGACTCGGACGACCATCTATCTCCCACATAGGTCGTGCTGTGCAGGCGTTGAGCCCATGGAGGATTTTTTTTTGGCTCAGCATCATCGCATGTGGATGTTGAGCAGCACCCTGTACCTCCCCCCTCCTGGGTGCCTCCCCTCCCCCCCGGGTCGTATGTGGCCATTTTTGATTTTTCTTTTAGTTTAGTTAGTTAAGTTTCTGTTTGATAGTTAGTTTAAATAGGTAATGTAGGTTTTCCATAGTTAGTGTAATTAGTTAATAGTTGTTTTAGTTTCAAATTGCTAGTCTATTGTGCTTTCATGTGACGGTGAGGTGCTTTGTGGCTTTTGAAGGCATCCACTGTCTGTTCCAGCTGGGCCCTTCATGGTTGTCTTGTGTATGTGTTTGCTGCTTGGGTTCCTTGACTCACATATGCCACTCCTGCCTCCCTTATCCATGGGCTCGCAACGATGGTTCGGTGTTACAGCATTTTACACAAGGGCTTTGGACTGTCATATCTGTGGCATGTCTGGTGCTGTGCGACTTGTGTTGACACCCCTAGTGGGGATGATTTAGGTGTCATTGTCCACTGTTCAGCTTTTGCTAGATGGGGTGTGTCATGATTAATGTGGACATTGATTGCTATGCATTGTGTAGTATGTTTCATATCTTTCCTGTACATGTGCTTGTTGCAATTCATGCTGTAGATAGTGTTCCACACTTTGGAGGTGAAAGACGGACTGATGGTGTGATTTGTGATGTGACTCTCTGACATGGTCAAGTAATGAGATGCCTGATGAGACACACAGAGATGACTTTGAAGCATTAATCATGTGTTTCATGCCCTTTCTGCAGGGGGATGAGCCTCCAGAGCACCTTTGCCAGCAGACATGGCCCATTGGACGACGGAATTCTGGACCCGTTTGTTGGTGCCCACATGCACATGTGTGCAGAAGCAGAGGCACAATGATTGCAGAGCCACATCCTAGAACTGCTGACATTTTCCAAGGAACTCCAGGCAAGGTGAGCATCACAGGGGGGCCACAACACAGCAAAGCTTGCACCAGGCGAGTTGCACATGCAGGCTTAGTCACAGCACTGAGGGTGAGCTTAGACAAATGTTGGTGTTGAAGCACACAATGCAGCTCAGATGTGTTTGTGGACTGATGGCTGCTGATAGTAGGGTTGTCTGGGACACATGCAGGGGCAGTGGCACATACCCTCCGGTACACCAAGGTCCATTGAGCCACTTGTATCAACCATGTAGCCTTCCGAGACATGGAAAGGGGCAGCTCACAGGGACATACAGCAAGGGACATGCTCGGGTGCAGTGCATGTCTTTTCCACGTACTTCATGATAAATGCACTGCCAACTTTGTTTCGGTCATGGTGGTACGCAACTTGCTCTGTAGTCATGGCTTGCTATATGGGTCTGTCTGCTTACCCAGCGAACATTGCATGCTGTGTGAATTGTGACACATTGGTGTTCCATTTGCCACGCCCCCAGCAGCGGCTGCCTTACTGCATTGACTGTGTATGACCCGTCACAGGGGTGATGTTATATATGGGTATGAAGCATCAACCACAGATTGTCTGTTTGTAGAGTAGTCTGTTGCTATGGGGCATGTTTGGTGTTGTGTTTTTGTGCAATTGGCACGTACAGGTTGTTGACTGTGTCTCTCTTTGCAGCATTGCAGTGCTCCTGTAACCGGACCTGAGAGTGCGCAGGCAGGAGGCCAGCACTCAAAACCAGAGCTAAGTGTCTTGTTGTTTTTCTTACGAACTGCTCTGCATAGGCATGCTGGGGAGTGTACTGATGCATGGATGTATGTGTGGTTCAATTTGGTATGTTTTTTTCTCCCTAATCACCCGTGATCCAATGCAATTTTGAAACCTGTACCCTCTTCCCGGTGTTCCTGCTTCCCGTGCCTATCCAAGCAACATTCCCTGACCCTCTTTCCCCACTGGGGTTGCGGATGCCTGTGTAAGCCCCGAACTTGCAGGCGCCAAAACCCTCGAGGGGGTGGTTGGTTCGTACCACTCCTGAGCCTGGACTACAGAAGGCCATGACAATGATGTCCAAGTTTGTTTGGATTGTGTATGTGTTCATGCAGGTTGTACATTTTCGTGCATTCCCTAGTTTCATGTGTCATTCCTCCTCCCCTCTCCTGCCGCTCATTCCAGTCATCCAGTGTGTCAACACCTGTCCTGACTGCATATCCCTGAACCTCATTCCCCACCAGGGTCGCAGGGGCCTGTGTGAGTTTGACCTTGCAGGCACCCGGGACATGGTGGGGGTGGTTGTTTCGTGACACTCCCGCGCCTGTACAGGGGACCTGTGACAGTACACATCCATTCATGGTGCATCATCCTATGTCATGTACCACACATGTCTCACATCCTGTCGTGACATTGTTTTGCTGTGCTACCTTGGTTGTTGCATCATTGTGGTAGTACTTGGCCTTTCTGAGGTACTGCTATGTCAAGTCATCTACTGGAGGGTGTTCGGGTTCGTTTTTATGCCTTCAATTTTGTGATTTTGGAAATGAGTGTGGATTCTGAGGGTTCAGGCATCTTTTCACACAAGGTGGGAGATGGTGACGAAGGGTAAAGGTGATCCTGTGGCCAGATGGAATTGAGGTTTGGAGGCTCCATGACCCAGGTGCAGTTGTTCAGTGGGTCATGGTCATTTGTGAGGGTGGGGGGGTTGTTGTTGATAGTTGCCTTGCCCTGCAGTGTGATGGGAACTCTGACATAGTAATGGTGGTATCATATGTACATGTTGTGTTCTGCCGATCGATGCCTGTTCATGTGTTATGTTTTCCTTTCAGGTGCGAGGGGATAGTTGTGGTTTGACATGCTGGGGTGTACACATGGTGGATGTTCACATGTGATGTGTAGGGAACACTGATGGTCACTTGAGTGCACATGCATATGTGGAGTGCATGTCCTTGCAGAACCACACACTTGCACTCTGATGCACTACATGTACTCCCACCCTTGCATATCCACGTGTACACTGTTTGCCTTCTGGTGCCCACTGTGTCCCGGCAGCACATGTTCTGTGACCGATCATGGATCCAGTACATGCCTAATTTGATGTTTGACGTGGTCTGTCACTTAGATGTGATGCTCAGGGTGTGCATCACACACAATGGCTGTTCACTGTGCTGTGCGCTGAGCAGTGTGATGCAGGAGTAGGACACTGCACACATGAGCTGCAGTGTTGATTTTGCAATGCATAATATGCATGTAGACAGGTATTCATTGTGATGTTACGTCTACGACTGTTGTAATGCATTTGGAAATGACTTATTTTGGGTGGGAGGTTGTTGGTCTGTCATTTCATCTGATTCCGGGTCAGGCAGCAGTGTCCGATGCCACTGTGCATTTAGGACATGGCAATGTGTATCTTATCGTTACTGCATTGGTGTATGGGTATTGCGTGCCATGTCATGTTGATGTTTGGGAGGGTTTGAGTGACATGACAGTGATGGCCATGGCCTGGTTTGCAGGTGTGTGTGATGCACACCTTGCATGTCCGGGTCATCCGCTTCTCAGAGCAACTAGCTGGGGGTAGATTTCTCTCCGCAGCAGGGCCCTCCCCCTGGAACAGACTTCCGGCCTGACTTGAACTTGAGGGGAATCATCTCCAGTTCTGGAAGCACCTCAAGACCTTCCTCTTTGCTTCTGCTTACTGTCTGCCTCTCCCTTGCAGAATTCTCCACTGGAACTGCACAGGAGCTGCAACTGGGCCACTCTCACCGACCTCGGTCCCTGGCCCAGCCACTCTCTACTTGCACTGCCTCCCTGGCAACCCCTGCACTGCACTACTGTCTCTCTATCCCTACAGCCCTCCCTTCCCAGCACTTGTCTGCACTTACCTTTGTAGTTGCCACCAGGCGACCTATGTATTATTTTTTTGGGCTACTTCCCCTGTACTGGACTCCCCCCACCCTTCCCCTTGCACTTTTCCCATTCCCCCTACCCCTGCACTTGCACGATCCCAATGACACCTGGCCTAGTAGTACCGTTCTCTGTGTTCCCTTGTTCCCCCCTCCCTGCCTCATTGCGCCTTGGAATACTTGTGTATGGCCCATATCATGTCATATGTCATATGTGTGCCTTTTGGTCACACAGGATAGCTTGTGTTTGAGTAGCTAGGGATGCAGACGATGTGGCACTTCCATGGCAACTTTCTCAGGGTGGTAGGGTTGTGACAGTTAACTGTCTCTTTGTCATCATCGATTGTCACCTGGTATGTGCCAGGCCTGTGTGCACTCCGCAGGGGTGGGAGTTTAGGTGAAAAATGTGGCCACAAGCTGGGTCCGGGCTTCCTCGCCACGTGCCCTGTCCCCTCCCATGGGCAGCGCCTGTGCCTGTGGTTGGGGATGTGGGGGCACCACCATGTCCACCGGGACGCCCTGCCGTGTTGCAACATTGTGCAGGACACATACTGCCACAATGATCCTGCACACTACTGGTGGTGTATAGAGTAGTTGCCCACCAGAGCGGTCAAGGGAGCGGAAACGTGACTTGAGCACTCCGAATGTGCGCTCCACTATGCCCCTGGTTGCAATATGGGCGGCGTTGTATCTTACCTGGGGTGGTGTGGTGGGGTTCCGGATTGGTGTCATCATGTGGTTGCTCAGAAGTAGGCACTGTCCCCTGGGGAGGTGATAATAGTTGAGATTATTAGGGTTTGGATATTTGTCTGTGTGTGACTTGCATGCATGTGCAAAGGCATTTGTACTGACCTAGGAGCCATGTGTCGCCATGCTGCCCAGCTTCCAGGGCCCGGCTCAGGGCGGACATTCTGTATATGAAACTGTCATGGGTGGAGCCAGGGTAGTTTGCATAGACAGAGGTGATGATTCCCTTTGCATCACATACCACCTGTACATTGATGGAATGCCAGTGCTTGCGGTTTCGGTAGATGTGCTCAATGGCCCTAGGTGGACGTAGGGCCACATGGGTGCAATCTATGGCACCGAGCACTTTGGGGAAGTGTGCCACCCTGAAAAAATCCAAGACAACGGCATGCCTTTCTGCGGGTGTTCTGGGCATGTATATGTGCCTGCGGACTGAGGGGCGCGCTGTCATGATTGCCAGTACCTGGTGTAGGAAGCGTGACTGTGTGGCCTGTGAGACCCCCCCCACTATGGCAGTGGTCCGCTGAAATGACCCAGTGGCCAAAAAATGCAGGACATTGAGCAGCTTCTCCAAGGGGCTCAATGCTTGGGAGCAAAGGGTGGGGGATTTGAGGTCATCTTCCCACTCCCTGACCAGGTCTAGGATGATATGGGGTGGAAACCTATGCCTGCCATAGACCTGGTCGTCAGGCATCCCAAAAAGGCTTGTCCGTGGTGCGAAAATGCTTGTCCTGGCTATTCTCCTCCTCCTGCGGTGTCCCACGATCAATGCAGCGACAAATGGGGCATTCATCGTAGCTGTATATACGCGTTTGTTGTTTGCGTGCACTTTTATGCTGTGCGCGGGGACGCTTCCGCCTGCCTTCGTGTGGCAGACGCATTGACGCCTGTGCACGTCTTTTGCCGTGCGCGGGTTTCCCGTATTCGGATACGGTCCGAGTGTCATCGCGTGTGATCGGAGGGGAGTGAGCGTACACGCAACTGGCCTGGGTACGTGTGTTACGGGATGCGCGGGAAGTTCCACACGCGATTAGCCTGGGTACGGGTGTTCCGGGGTGCCGGGAACTTTCACACGCGATTGGTGGAAATCCACGTGTGTTCTGTCATCACGTGCAATGAGGGAAACACCTGCGAGCGTCATGTCACAGACGCGCTCACGCGCTAAGGGCCTTTGGTCCAATGAAATCGCATATGCGTGCTGCCGTGCATACGCCCTAAGGGCCTTTCCTCGTATTACACGCGGACGTGTAGTTTTCCACGCGCGCTTACGCGCATGGGCCCTTTCCTCGTATTACACGCGGACGTGCAGTTTTTCACGCGCGCTGAAATGCCCATGCACGTCGTATGCGTCACGTCACAGGGGCACTTGCGCTTGAGGGGCCTTCTGTCCAATGAAAATGTGTATGCGTGCAGACGCGCTTACGCGCTAAGGGCCTTTCCTCGAATTACACACTGACGTGCAGATTTTTCACGTGCCAAATCACTCCGTATCAAGCTGGCCACGCGTAAGCACACGGAAGACCACGCTCCTGCTCAGAAGGCCGAACTACTGCCCCCCAGAGCCCCGAGCACGCTCCCACCTGCCATCTGCTGCTGCCTGACTGCCTGCTGCCCAGGTGCACTGCCATTTGCTGCCTGCACATCAGCCAGGGGTGCTGTTGCTGTGACCACCCCTGCTGGAACCGAAGACTCCGGACTGGGATTCCATTCTCCACAGCCTAGCCCCAGGACCCAGTTGCCCACCCACTCCTGCCTCTGGGGTTGTCATGTCGGGGCAAACACCATCTGTGACCACTGACAACCCCCGGCCAGAGAGGCAGAGGGGCACCAGCTTCAGTGCCACCGAAGTTGGTGTCCTGGTGGAGCAAGTCCTGGGGCAGTATGATGCACTCTTCGGAAGTTCACGCGCCGACAAGGAAGGACGGACTCGGATCTGGACTGACATCGTGACTGCCATCAACGTGGAGGGGTTGGGAGTCCGCGGCTTACAACATGTCAGGAAGCGCTGGGAGGACTTCAGGTCCAGGACCCTGAACAAGGCCCGGCGCCTCTTGAAGGCAGCGGATGCCAAGGGGCGCCGGGGCCACTTGTCGGAAGAACAGATGAGGGTCCTGGAATGCATATCCCCAGCGCTCCACGTCCAGGTCCTTGAGAAGCAGACCCGTCTGGAGTCGAGCGGTGAGTGTACATGCATCCTGATTGTGAGCAGTGCGTGTGGTGATTATTCAGTAGTGTGCAGGTTGCACATCTGTTTGTATGGGGTCGAGTATGGGTGGGGGTGTACAGGGCCGTGGGGCTGACACATGCGAGGGCTGTAATGTGTGAGACATGGATGGTGCTTGTGTGTGTAGGCTTGCATGCCAAATGCAGTTGTGTGGGCACACATGTTTGGATGAATGTGTATGTAAGTAGACATGTCCGTGATGTTACGCATGTATGTTGTTTTTGGCTGCATGTATCAGCACTGTGTACATGTGCATGTGTGTGTATTTGACAAGGGTGCAACAGTGATGCAACATGGATGCATGTGACAGCGGTATGTGGAAGCCTGATTGGCATATGTGACATGGATGCCCGTCTGAACAGTGCGACACTTGGCAGAGGTGTACACATGCATTCAAGTGTGGTGGTGTGTGTACATGTGTGGTGCACTTCCTGTGTTGCATGTGATGTCTGGCTCACCTTTGGCTGCTCATGCTGTTGTATGTGTATGGATGGTGGTGGCAGTTGCGATATGGCTGTGGTATGGCTCATGTGTGCGAGTTGTAATGACATGTGTGTTGGGGATTGTGATGACATGTCTGAGGTTTGCCAATGCCACTCATGTACAATTGTCATGTGTGTATGTGTCCATTGTACAGTGCCCTGATGCCTGTGTTTTGTTTCTCCTTGTCTGCAGCGTCAACTGATGAAGAGGGCGGAGAAGGTGCTGTGGAGCACAGCGGCGGGGATCCGACTGCCAGCCGGAGATGCAAGGCCCGGCTCCCCTCCCATGTTGTGATCTCGTCGGGGAGTGAGGAGTCTGGTGCCGCGTCCCAGGCCGCAGCTGCCGGGGGGAGGTCCAAGAAGCGGAGGTTAGATTTGGACTCCTCGGCAGCAGAAGGGGCAGCTGGGACCCCACAGGGCCCAACAGGGGAAGATGGCACAGAGTCATCCAGGTTGGTGGGGGATTTGGTGGAGGAGGAGGCCTTGCAAGCACCAGAGACGGGGTCTGGAGGTGGGGATCCCACTGGTGCTAGTGGTGCAGTGCAGGACCAGGGACAGGAGGTAGCACAGGCCGCCGCGGAGGTGCCTGTGTGCAATCCTGTCCCCGATCCTGTCCCTGCATCATCTTGCACCAGCAGGGATGCCTACGTCCAGACCTGTTTTCAGGCAGGGGATGAGCTCACGTCAGCTGGCCTTCCTCTGCCTGCAGACGTGGCTATCCAGGTCCGGGTTGAGCCTGTCCTGGCTGGTGTGGCGTTGCGTCAACGGGCCATGCGAGGTGACCTGCAGTCTTTTCATGGAGAGACTGCACGTCATCTCGAATGGCTCGTTGACCACGTCAGCCTGCTGGGACAGGTCACCCAGGCCAGATTACTCCGTCTGATGGGGCTTGCTTCGACCCCCTCCTCAACTGGACCCCCTACGCGCCAGTCGTCCTCTGTGCCATCTTCCCACCCATCAGTCACCTGGGTGCCCTGTGGAGCTGCCTCTGACGGTGCGGCCAGGCTGGTGGAGGAGGCATCCCTGCCACAGTCGGGAGTCGGACGTCCAGCAGGGGTGGCCACATCTACGACTGCACCCCAGCCGGCGGAGGATGTGCAGGCAGCAGGAGGCAGTGCACGGGCAGAGGCACAGCAGCAGCAGCGTGGTGGGAGCCATGAAGGCTCGGGGCCTTCGACATCGGAGGGGCAGGCATTGGCCGGAGGGCAGGAGGACCCAGGACAGAGAGTGTCTTCCGTGTGGCAGCGGTTGGGCCACACCATAGATGCAGAGCGGCAGCGGGCGGAAGAGGCACGGCTCACAATGGTCAGGGCGGAGAACTCCATGCGGAGGGCCGTGAGGCGGGCCGAGTGCCTCGAGGCAATCCGCAGGGGTTTGGAGGTGGAGACGTCGACGGCCCTGCGGACCCTCGGGGCCATGGAGGAGGACCGCCTCCGGGACATTGAGAAGGAGTTCGATGATGCCCTGGCCCGGAACAACCACAAGTGAGCCGTGAAACTAGCCCGCTGCCCTTGTACATAGTTTCTAGGTAGTGTTAGGTTTCATTTTTGTTTTTATTTTATTTGGACCTTTCGGACATTGGCCACATTTTTGTATATAGTTTATTTTATTAGTTAGTGTAGTTAGATAGGTTTCCTTTATTTTGTTGGGATAATGGACCCTGGATTGTTCCCATGTACATAGTTGACAGTTGGATTGTATTTTTTTTTCTATTTTTAACCATGGAGCAATGGCTTTCTTTTTTATTTCCCATTGGATTTTGTTTTGTGGACATTGACTTTGGACATTACTTTGGATTTTTATTTTTGGTTTTGCTTTTTTTGACGGACATGCTTCTTTTCATTTTTGTACATTCACGTTTCTGTTTCTTCATTTTTTTTTCTATTGATGTTTCCTTTCCTTTAATACATATTATTTTTGGTGAACTTCAATGTGTGGTATCTCATTGGTTTCATGCATTTCATGATATGTGTTTTGAGATTCACTGACACCCATTGGGTGTATGTGAGGGAAATGTGTTTGTTTCGGAACATGCAATTGGTGTTCTGTGATGTAATTGCAAATTATGAGTGGGTGGATGCAATACTCGGGTGGGTGTTTTGCATTTGGAGGCTGACCATAGGGACCAGGGATCTAGATTGTGATGACATGTTGGCTGGGGAACATGAGTTGCACATGGGTGGGGGCCTGCTGGCAGGTGCCCCACAGTGCTGGGGGGTGGGGGTGGTGGGAGACATGGGTGGGGGCCTGGTGGAGGCTGCCCCTGCACTGCTGGGGGGTGGGGGTGGTGGGGAACATGAGTTGGACATGGGTGGGGGCCTGCTGGCAGGTGCCCCACAGTGCTGGGGGGTGGGGGTGGTGGGAGACATGAGTTGGACATGGGTGGGGGCCTGCAGGCAGGTGCCCCACAGTGCTGGGGGGTGGGGGTGGTGTGAGACATGGGTGGGGGCCTGGTGGAGGCTGCCCCTGCACTGCTGGGGGGTTGGGGGGGTGGGAGACATGGGTGGGGGCCTGGTGGAGGCTGCCCCTGGTGGCTGGGGGATGGGGGTGGTGGGGAACATGAGTTGGACATGGGTGGGGGCCTGCTGGCAGTTGCCCCACAGTGCTGGGGGGTGGGGGTGGTGGGGAACATGAGTTGGACATGGGTGGGGGCCTGCTGGCAGGTGCCCCTGGTGACTGGGGGGGTGGGGGTGGTGGGAGACATGGGTGGGGGCCTGGTGGAGGCTGCCCCTGCACTGCTGGGGGGTGGGGGTGGTGGGAGACATGGGTGGGGGCCCGGTGGTGGGTGCTCCTGCACTGCTGGGGGGTGGGGGTGGTGGGAGACATGGGTGGGGGCCTGGTGGAGGCTGCCCCTGGTGACTGGGGGGGTGGTGGGGGTGGGAGACATGGGTGGGGGCCTGGTGGAGGCTGCCCCTGGTGACTGGGGGGTTGGGGGTGGTGGGAGACATGGGTGTGGGCCTGGTTGAGGCTGCCCCTGGTGACTGGGGGCGTGGGGGTGGTGGGAGACATGGGTGGGGGCCTGGTGGAGGCTGCCCCTGGTGGCTAGGGGGTGGGGTGGTGTGAGACATGGGTGGGGGCCTGGTGGAGGCTGCCCCTGAACTGCTGGGGGGTGGGGGTGGTGTGAGACATGGGTGGGGGCCTGGTGGAGGCTGCCCCTGCACTGCTGGGGGGGTGGGGTGGTGGGAGACATGGGTGGGGGCCTGGTGGCGGCTGCCCCTGGTGGCTGGGGGGTGGGGGTGGTGGGGAACATGAGTTGGACATGGGTGGGGGCCTGCTGGCAGGTGCCCCACAGTGCTGGGGGGTGGGGGTTGTGGGGAACATGAGTTGGACATGGGTGGGGGCCTGGTGGAGGCTGTCCCTGGTGACTGGGGGGGTGGGGGTGGTGGGAGACATGGGTGGGTGTCTGGTGGATGCTGCCCCTGGTGATTGGGGGGGTGGGGGTGGTGGGAGACATGGGTGGGGGCCTGGTGGAGGCTGCTCCTGCACTGCTGGGGGGTGGGGGTGGTGGGAGACATGGGTGGGGGCCTGGTGGAGGCTGCCCCTGGTGACTGGAGGGGTGGGGGTGGTGGGAGACATGGGTGGGAGCCTGGTGGAGGCTGCCCCTGGTGGCTGGGGGGTGGGGGTGGTGGGAGACATGGGTGGGGGCCTGGTGGAGGCTGCCCCTGCACTGCTGGGGGGTGGGGTGGTGTGAGACATGGGTGGGGGCCTGGTGGAGGCTGCCCCTGCACTGCTGGGGGGTGGGGGTGGTCGGAGACATGGGTGGGGGCCTGGTGGAGGCTGCCCCTGGTGACTGGGGGGGTGGGGGTGGTGGGAGACATGGGTGGGGGCCTGGTGGAGGCTGCCCCTGGTGGCTGGGCGGTGGGGGTGGTGGGGACATGAGTTGGACATGGGTGGGGGCCTGCTGGCAGGTGCCCCACAGTGCTGGGGGGTGGGGGTGGTGGGGAACATGAGTTGGACATGGGTGGGGGCCTGCTGGCAGGTGCCCCTGGTGACTGGGGGGTGGGGGTGGTGGGAGACATGGGTGGGGGCCTGGCGGAGGCTGCCCCTGCACTGCTGGGGGGTGGGGGTGGAGGGAGACATGGGTGGGGGCCTGGTGGTGGGTGTCCCTGCACTGCTGGGGGGTGGGGGTGGTGGGAGACATGGGTGGGGGCCTGGTGGAGGCTGCCCCTGGTGACTGGGGGGTGGGGGTGGTGGGAGACATGGGTGGGGGCCTGGTGGAGGCTGCCCCTGGTGGCTGGGGGGTGGGGGTGGTGGGAGACATGGGTGGGGGCCTGGTGGAGGCTGCCCCTGCACTGCTGGGGGGTGGGGGTGGTGGGAGACATGGGTGGGGGACTGGTGGTTGGTGCCCCTGCACTGCTGGGGGGTGGGGGTGGTGGGAGACATGGGTGGGGGCCTGGTGGAGGCTGCCCCTGGTGACTGGGGGGGTGGGGGTGGTGGGAGACATGGGTGGGGGCCTGGTGGAGGCTGCCCCTGGTGGCTGTGGGGTGGGGGTGGTGGGAGACATGGGTGGGGGCCTGGTGGAGGCTGCCCCTGCACTGCTGGGGGGTGGGGGTGGTGGGAGACATGGGTGGGGGCCTGGTGGTGGGTGCCCCTGCACTGCTGGGGGGTGGGGTGGTGGGAGACATGGGTGGGGGCCTGGTGGAGGCTGCCCCTGGTGACAGGGGGGGTGGGGGTGGTGGGAGACATGGGTGGGGGCCTGGTGGAGGCTGCCCCTGGTGGCTGGGGGGTGGGGGTGGTGGGAGACATGGGTGGGGCCTGCTGGCAGGCGCCCCACAGTGCTGGGGGGTGGGGTGGTGTGAGACATGGGTGGGGGCCTGGTGGAGGCTGCCCCTGGTGACTGGGGGGGTGGGGGTGGTGGGAGACATGGGTGGGGGCCTGGTGGAGGCTGCCCCTGGTGGCTGGGGGTGGTGTGAGACATGGGTGGGGGCCTGGTGGAGGCTGCCCCTGGTGGCAGGGGGGTGGGGGTGCTGGGAGACATGGGTGGGGGCCTGGTGGAGGCTGCCCCTGCACTGCTGGGGGGTGGGGGGTGGGAGACATGGGTGGGGGCCTGGTAGAGGCTGCCCCTGGTGGCTGGGGGGTGGGGGTGGTGGGAGACATGGGTGGGGGCCTGGTGGAGGCTGCCCCTGCACTGCTGGGGGGTGGGGGTGGTGTGAGTAATGGGTGGGGGCCTGGTGGAGGCTGCCCCTGCACTGCTGGGGGGTGGGGGTGGTGGGAGACATGGGTGGGGGCCTGGTGGAGGCTGCCCCTGGTGACTGAGGGGGTGGGGGTGGTGGGAGACATGGGTGGGGGCCTGGTGGAGGCTGCCCCTGGTGGCTGGGGGGTGGGGGTGGTGGGGAACATGAGTTGGACATGGGTGGGGGCCTGCTGGCAGGTGCCCCACAGTGCTGGGGGGTGGGGGTGGTGGGGAACATGAGTTGGACATGGGTGGGGCCTGCTGGCAGGTGCCTCTGGTGACTGGGGGGTGGGGGTGGTGGGAGACATGGGTGACGGCCTGGTGGAGGCTGCCCCTGCACTGCTGGGCGGTGGGGGTGGTTGGAGACATGGGTGGGGGCCTGGTGGTGGGTGCCACTGCACTGCTGGGGGGTGGGGGTGGTGGGAGACATGGGTGGGGGCCTGGTGGAGGCTGCCCCTGGTGACTGGGGGGGTGGGAGTGGTGGGAGACATGGGTGGGGGCCTGGTGGAGGCTGCCCATGGTGACTGGGGGGGTGGGGGTGGTGGGAGACATGGGTGGGGGCCTGGTGGAGGCTGCCCCTGGTGGCTGGGGGGTGGGGGTGGTGGGAGACATGGGTGGGGGCCTGGTGGAGGCTGCCCCTGCACTGCTGGGGGGTGGGGGTGGTGGGAGACATGGGTGGGGGCCTGGTGGTGGGTGCCCCTGCACTGCTGGGGGGTGGGGGTGGTGGGAGACATGGGTGGGGGCCTGGTGGAGGTTGCCCCTGGTGACAGGGGGGGTGGGGGTGGTGGGAGACATGGGTGGGGGCCTGGTGGAGGCTGCCCCTGGTGGCTGGGGGGTGGGGGTGGTGGGAGACATGGGTGGGGCCTGCTGGCAGGTGCCCCACAGTGCTGGGGGGTGGGGGTGGTGTGAGACATGGGTGGGGGCCTGGTGGAGGCTGCCCCTGGTGACTGGGGGGTGGGGGTGGTGGGAGACATGGGTGGGGGCCTGGTGGAGGCTGTCCCTGGTGGCTGGGGGGTGGGGGTGGTGTGAGACATGGGTGGGGGCCTGGTGGAGGCTGCCCCTGGTGGCTGGGGGGTGGGGGTGCTGGGAGACATGGATGGGGGCCTGGTGGAGGCTGCCCCTGCACTGCTGGGGGGTGGGGGGGTGGGAGACATGGGTGGGGGCCTGGTAGAGGCTGCCCCTGGTGGCTGGGGGGTGGGGGTGGTGGGAGACATGGGTGGGGGCCTGGTGGAGGCTGCCCCTGCACTGCTGGGGGGTGGGGGTGGTGTGCGACATGGGTGGGGGCCTGGTGGAGGCTGCCCCTGCACTGCTGGGGGGTGGGGGTGGTGGGAGACATGGGTGGGGGCCTGGTGGAGGCTGCCCCTGGTGACTGTGGGGTGGGGGTGGTGGGAGACATGGGTGGGGGCCTGGTGGAGGCTGCCCCTGGTGGCTGGGGGGTGGGGGTGGTGGGGAACATGAGTTGGACATGGGTGGGAGCCTGCTGGCAGGTGCCCCACAGTGCTGGGGGGTGGGGGTGGTGGGGAACATGAGTTGGACATGGGTGGGGGCCTGCTGGCAGGTGCCCCTGGTGACTGGGGGGTGGGGGTGGTGGGAGACATGGGTGGGGGCCTGGTGGAGGCTGCCCCTGCACTGCTGGGGGGTGGGGGTGGTGGGAGACATGGGTGGGGGCCTGGTGGTGGGTGCCCCTGCACTGCTGGGGGGTGGGGGTGGTGGGAGACATGGGTGGGGGCCTGTTGGAGGCAGCCCCTGGTGACTGGGGGTGTGGGGGTGGTGGGAGACATGGGTGGGGGCCTGGTGGGGGCTGCCCCTGGTGACTGGGGGGGTGGGGGTGGTGGGAGACATGGGTGGGGGCCTGGTGGAGGCTGCCCCTGGTGGCTGGGGGGTGGGGGTGGTGTGAGACATGGGTGGGGGCCTGGTGGAGGCTGCCCCTGCACTGCTGGGGGGTGGGGGTGGTGTGAGACATGGGTGGGGGCCTGGTGGAGGCTGCCCCTGCACTGCTGGGGGGTGGGGGTGGTGTGAGACATGGGTGGGGGCCTGGTGGTGGCTGCCCCTGCACTGCTGGGGGGATGGGGGTGGTGGGAGACATGGGTGGGGCCTGGTGGAGGCTGCTCCTGGTGGCTGGGGGGTGGGGGTGGTGGGGAACATGAGTCGGACATGGGTGGGGGCCTGCTGGCAGGTGCCCCACAGTGCTGGGGGGTGGGGGTGGTGGGGAACATGAGTTGGACATGGGTGGGGGCCTGCTGGCAGGTGCCCCTGGTGACTGGGGGGTGGGGGTGGTGGGAGACATGGGTGGGGGCCTAGTGGAGGCTGCCCCTGGTGACTGGGGGGGTGGGGGTGGTGGGAGACATGGGTGGGGGCCTGGTGTAGGCTGCCCCTGGTGACTGGGGGTGTGGGGGTGGTGGGAGACATGGGTGGGGGCCTGGTGGAGGCTGCCCCTGGTGGCTGGGGGGTGGGGTGGTGGGAGACATGGGTGGGGGCCTGGTGGTGGCTGCCCCTGCACTGCTGGGGGGTGGGGGTGGTGGGAGACATGGGTGGGGGTCCTGGTGGAGGCTGCCCCTGGTGGCTGGGGGGTGGGGGTGGTGGGGAACATGAGTTGGGCATGGGTGGGGGCCTGCTGGCAGGTGCCCCACAGTGCTGGAGGGTGGGGGTGGTGGGGAACATGAGTTGGACATGGGTGGGGGCCTGCTGGCAGGTGCCCCTGGTGACTGGGGGGTGGGGGTGGTGGGAGACATGAGTGGGGGCCTGGTGGAGGCTGCCCCTGGTGGCTGGGGGATGGGGGTGGTGGTAGACATGGGTGGGGGCCTGGTGGAGGCTGCCCCTGCACTGCTGGGGGGTGGGGGTGGTGGGAGACATGGGTGGGGGCCTGATGGAGGCTGCCCCTGGTGGCTGGGGGGTGGGGGTGGTGGGAGACATGGGTGGGGGCCTGGTGGAGGCTGCCCCTGCACTGCTGGGGGTGGGGGTGGTGGGAGACATGGGTGGGGGCCTGGTGGTGGGTGCCCCTGCACTGCTGGGGGGTGGGGGTGGTGGGAGACATGGGTGGGGGCCTGGTGGAGGCTGCCCCTGCACTGCTGGGGGGTGGGGGTGGTGGGAGACATGGGTGGGGGCCTGGTGGAGGCTGCCCCTGCACTGCTCGGGGGTGGGGGTGGTGTGAGACATGGGTGGGGGCCTGGTGGAGGCTGCCCCTGCACTGCTGGGGGGTGGGGGTGGTGGGAGACATGGGTGGGGGCCTGGTGGAGGCTGCCCCTGCACTGCTCGGGGGTGGGGGTGGTGTGAGACATGGGTGGGGGCCTGGTGGAGGCTGCCCCTGCACTGCTGGGGGGTGGGGGTGGTGGGAGACATGGGTGGGGGCCTGGTGGTGGGTGCCCCTGCACTGCTCGGGGGTGGGGGTGGTGTGAGACATGGGTAGGGGCCTGGTGGAGGCTGCCCCTGCACTGCTGGGGGGGTGGGGGTGGTGGGAGACATGGGTGGGGGCCTGGTGGAGGCTGCCCCTGCACTGCTGGGGAGTGGGGGTGGTGGGAGGCATGGGTGGGGGCCTGGTGGAGGCTGCCCCTGGTGACTGGGGGGTGGGGGTGGTGGGAGACATGGGTGGGGGCCTGGTGGAGAGTGCCCCTGGTGGCTGGGGGTGCAGGGGGACATGCGTTGGTGGGCAGTAGTGCAAGTTGACATGTGGGTTGGCTGGTGGGCATGGCCATGGTGGATGGGGTGCCTGCATGACATGTGCTGGGTAGGCCCCTGTGGTGTGAGCCACCTGCAGGGGCCGTGGAGGGCGTAGAGGGAACACCTGGGAGGACCCACACGTGCAATTCACGTGTGCTGCTCCCCGCGCACCCCTGTAATACACGTACCCTGATGATATTGCGTGTGGAACTTCCCGCGCACCCCTGTAATACACGTACCCTGATGAGATCGCATGTGTGACTTCCCGCGCACCCCAGAAATACACGTACCCCGCTCAATCGCGTGTGTAACTTCCTGCGCACCCCCGAAATACACGTACCCCGCTCAATCGCGTGTGTAACTACCCACTCACCCCCGAAATACACGTACCCCGCTCAATCGCGTGTGTAACTTCCCGCGCACCCCCGAAATACACGTACCCCGCTCAATCGCATGTGTAACTTCCCGCGCACCCCCGAAATACACGTACCTCGCTCAATCGCGTGTGTAACTTCCCGCGCACCTCCGAAATACACGTACCCCGCTCAATCGCGTATTTAACTTCCTGCACACCCCCGATATACACGTACCCCGCTCGATCGCGTGTGTTGCTTCCCGCGCACCCCCGCAATACACGTGCCCCGCTCGCACAGGCCCAATTGCTGTATGTTGCCACTTTTGTGATGTGCTGGGACTCTACCGCCTGCCTTCGTGTGGCGGACGTGTTTCAGCTTGTGCGTGTCTTTGGCTATGCGTGGCTTTGCCCTATTCGATTCCATGAATACGTGTGGTTCGAGTGCGTGTGGGCGTTCCGTCTGCTTCCCTGCAGTACATCCCCAGTTACGCCCTTATTTTCACGCGTTGTTCCCCATTCTGCACGTTACGCCCCGTGTCCCGGCCACTTTCTGGTGTATGCGCCGAAGTTGTGCGCTTTCACTGTGCGCGTTGCGCACGCCTTTCGGGATGTTGCAGTGACTTGTGCGCCATGCACGGGTTTGGCGCACATCCCGAGGTGAACACGCGCAGGGACTTTTTATGAATCGCAGGCGTGCGCGTGCGCCTGTTTCTTTGCGCTTGCGCCTGCTTGTGCAACGATTTTCGGCGCACGTTTGTTCCATGAATCGGCCCCCAAGTCTCTAAAGGTATGAAGTATTTCCTTTTGGAAAGGCCTGGCTGATTAAAGATCAGATTTTTTGAAAGGAGAGCGCTGCAGACCATGTCCCAAAGCAAGTTAATTAATTAATTAGCCCAGGCTCAGAGACAGAGAGAAGTTGTAAATGTGGAGCATTTGTTTTGTGATCCAATTCCATGCGTAGCCACAAGGCTTTATGGCAAGCTTCAGAGGCATTGTTCACAAATTTCTCATGGGAAAGCAGGCTATCCCCCTTTTTCTTTCTGTGTTACTGTGATGGAGGATTGTGGGGGGCCATTTGGCTGTACAGGAAATGTTGCTAGCTTTGTTCACAAATATAGCTTTGACAGTCATTTAATTTTCCACACATTTCCTTTACAGTTCCACAAAACAGGCAAGCATTCTAACATTACTTTGCGATCAAACATCTATCAACATTTATATCTTTAATGTCTCTGTATGTTTCTTTAGAAATGCTGATTGGCCGGCCTGTAAAGGAAGACAGGCACAATGCAGGACCCAATTTTTTTTAATGTTTTTATTTTCTTATAAGCTTTGTTTCTATATATTCCTATAAGATAATTCCTATATAGCTCATCAGAATACAAGACTATACATAGTTCATTAGAATACAACAGGGAGCGCGCTGTGGTAAAACCAAAATATCTGTCAGACGTAGGCCTCTCTCCCACAATACAGAACCCTCAAATCTCGCTGTGCTTTAGGATTGCACTAAATTATTCAATTGTTTCTGAAACCCAGCTGTGTATCGTAGTATACTCAACCTTCCTGTTAGGCGTAGGCCTTTTTTCCTACTGTACAGGACTCTCAGATATAGCTGTTTTCGCACCATGCAGGATGCCCGAACTCTAGGTATTTTGCCATAGTGTGAAAATTAGCTGCAAAACATATAACCCACTAACCAAAAAGCTCAAACTTCTGCATAATTAACTCACTCAAAAAACTCACACAACCACCTCTCGCACCGTAAACTGAATGCACTTCACCACACCGCAACAACACATAAACCGCTCCAACAGCACACGAAGCCTGACATTGCTCGGATACTTGCACCAAAGCTCAGCGCACAGTGTATACCGAGATGAAGCTGCCAACAGAACACCACTTCTCTCACTATCCTACTCCCTCTTCGCCCTACTAACCCACCCCGCCTTCTCCTTTGCAGATCCGCCAGAGCGCCTGGAGACCAACTCCGTTGATGACGGTGCGCAGTACAAATACCTTTAACGTTTAACATAACATAAGATGGTGTGCTTTTTATTCCAGATTGAACTGTTTTCCCATTTTAATAAAAGTTTGCTGATTACTTTCTGGTAACTGAAAACATAGATGCATTTGGGCTTGTCAGTTCATTGGACAATTACTCTTGTTGTAGATAGGCTGCTAACATTGCACATTTCCTCACACATGGTTTTTTTCAGATGTTGTTCGCAGACTACAGCTCACATGCTTCTATTTAAACAGGTGCTTTTCTGTCTTTGCATACTTTTATTTGATATAGATTTGCCTACCATTTCTTAACCTTATGTGCTGCACTGAAACCCTATATATCAAAGGATATGGGGGTGTTGGGTCTTCTGTAGAGTTCACATGCAGTGATCAATTTTGGTCAGATCTGATGGGTGCAGAATCAGTAGTATATAACGCTGCGGCCTATCAGATATGGCAGATGGTGACTGAATAGAGGATTGATTGATATTATTCATCATAGGTTATGGTAAAAGGCATAGCAAGTACAAAACTAGAAAATGAATTATGAATGTCGATATATTTGTATTTGAAAATTCTATGTTTTGCTTGATTTTAAGTAGTATGGAAAAACTACCTTTTAAAATGTTGTTTTTAAATGTATGTTTTGTTTTCTTTTATATGCAAATGTTTGTTCGTCACTGAATATAAACTAAATGCATGAATTAAAAAAAATGGATTTCCCTCCAGGAAGTAAGGCAGGATGATAAAAACAAACTCTAGATAGTTACCTTGAGTGCGAGCAGGGACAACATGGTAGAAGAAGAGAGAGTGGTCAGAGAGTGTCAAGCCCAGTCGAAGATAGTGTGCATTAGAGATTTTAGAAGAGTTATAGTTTCCCATTAGACTGACAGCATCCATTGGGAGTGAGTCAAGTAAGAAATTAAGGTTGGTGAGAAATGAGTCAAGATTTCCTGGGCATGACAGAGTAGAAGAATTTTGAGGCATGAGGTTGAGTAGTTGTGTGCTAGAGTGGTCAAAGATGTGAAATTCAAATGGGGAAGTTGAGCAGAATGGGTGGCACTGCTGATCATTAGCCCATTCCAACATCTCTTTTATTGGTCTGAGAAGTGTGTAAGAAGGAAGCAATGTCAATGTGGATGGCAGCAAGTGTAGCAGTGGCATCAGGGGCAATCCAGGATTCATTTATTACCATGACTGCAGTGTTGGGGAAATCGGACTTAAAGAGGATAGTCAGAGAAAACAGAGGTTTTCTTGCATACTGACTGCTTTCCTGCCAATATTCACTCCAGTGTCATTGAAAAATATAAAGCCTGTCCAACATAAGAGTACTAACCCAACACAATAATACTGAAGTGCCATGAAAGTTTGCAATACCCGACTACCCTGAAGGAGATACTTCACACAGACAAATCATAGTAGGGTTCTGCAGAAGCGTATGAAGTCTGACCAGCCTGGAGGGGAAGATCCACACAGGCAAGCCACAAAATTATGTTGCACAGATGTTACACGTGGTTTCAACACCAACCACAATGAAGGAATAATCCTGCCTGACAAATCGCCCTAGAGTTTTGGGAAAGATATGAGAATACAATATTGGACAAATCATATTAAACACTAAGCAAGACATTGATGCCGAAAGGCATGAAAATGCTTAGGGTTTTGCTGCACAAATTGCACTTAGCATACCATAAATAACATTATAGGTCCACGGGATTTGCATTTCAGCAGATCCTGTGGATCGATAATATTATTTATATAATGTTAAAGCTGACACGCTGGATTCACAGATTTCTTCGGGTTTCAATAATTAGGTGGAGTGGAGCGGGTCCGGAAGTGGTTTGTCCTCCTCTGTTGTCTGTGGTCGAAGCCCATGATTGCAAAAAATACAGTTCCCAGTGCTCATGCAGAGGGGGCCGGAAGCGGGACCGGAAGCGGACTGTTCCCGCTGTGTGTGCTGTGTGGAGGCATATTCTCCCCTGTTGCCTGGAGACCAAGGCCACAATTGCACAACATCCAGCTCCCAGTGCTGAAGCGGAGCAGAGTGGGGCCAGAAATGGTCTGTTAGAGCTGGGCAAAGAGCACCCTGTGTTCTGGCAGACTTGCAGCGACAAGCCCAGGTTACACTGAGTCGTACAGAGCATGCTGCAGCTGCAGACAGCTGAGAGATTGCAGAGAGACTGACATGGAGACGGCCTGGAGATGACCTGGAAAGGGACTATACCTTACCTATGCCTACCTGATACACCTAATACACTCATGTTTGCTGTCTTTGAGCCATTGGAGGGCCCATGGATGCCCACCAGGAGAAGCAGGTGAGGCTGTGCGAAGCTGTCTCATGTACGATATTTCCTCACTCCTTTACCTACCCCTATTTGCGTACATTTGTCCACAACCTACCTGCAACCTGTATGTCATTCCATGGCATTTTATGGAGGACATGAAAAAGTGAGTGAGGCTGTATTTGTCACTTGTTCTTGTTACTTGTTCCTTTCTCCTTGTTACTGGTCTCAACCAACCATTGTGCACATAGGTCATCCATTTTTACCTTCATTTCCATTTCTGGTCTCGCGTTCGTTTTTGCTCTGGTCAAATGGCGAGAAGGACGGTGCATTGTTGTCCCGTCTTGCAATAGTGTGTAGCAGTGTGATTTACACCCGGGCAATTTGGTCGACCAGTAGCTGACCACCCTGATTTACCAGAATACGGCCAAGCCAACTAAAGCCTGCCTGGTGCTATCTTGATTGGAGTTGACTGCAGGCTGGTGCCTTTGAGCCTCCTCTCATCAGGGATCCAAGCACTAGGATTTGGTAGGCTCACTCCTCTGCCCATACACCAAGTCTATTTAACAGAGTCTATTTACCCACAGCAAGAATGGTAAAAATAAAAACAACTCACACTCACTAGACACTGCCAGGAAAAAAAGCAAAGAAAAGGGGATCATTTCAATAATATGACAGGTAAAAAGGTCACCTTACATACCTACCTATGCCAAGTTGCGGGCAAGTTGGATTAACAGATCATGGTGGTAGAGCATGCCCCCTGTGCCACAAAACATGTGATGGCATCGATTGAGCTTCTTGATCCTGTGCCAATCCCTCAGGTGACTCAGGCAGTGCAGGTCTGTCTGAAACCTAACCCACCTATCATCCAACCCAATCACAAGCTTAATCATGCTTAATACCAGCCCTACCCACACACATCAGCTCTAAGTGAACTGATGATACCCATTGGTCTAATATTGCCTTGCCCCAAGTGGACATGTCATCTGCTCTCCAAGTGGGGCCGATGCTAGCCATTACATTAAAAGAGATGGCTGGATCCACCAGAGGGCGCAGAGATGCACTGACGCATCTGCACTGGTCTCCTCCACAGGGCGCTGTTAGAGGGACTTGAGCCCCCCCTGCTCCCCAGGAGTGAGGCGTAGACCCCCCCCGCAGCCTGCGGACACCCCAAGGCCCCCGAGCGTCCCAACTCCGGTCATCCGACACAGAGATTTCGCCGAATTCTGGCACTTGGAGAGTGGAGGGAGAGGGAGCCCCACCTTCTCCCGCGCCGCGGCTCCGCGAGAAGTAACGGAGAGCCGCGGCTGAGCTGGGGCCCAGGGGAGCGACATCCCGCCGCATTGGCCGCCACCGCGGCTGATCCTGCATTTCCTGGGAATCCACGCCAGGACACTCAATACCACGGGCGGTCTGCGGCTCTGCATCGGGAAGGAGAGCAAGCCCTGCCTCCCCTGACGGCGGCTGCACACCAGGCAGAGGGGAGTTGTGGCCTGCGTGAGGCCCACGGCGGTGCCGGTCCATGCGGAGGGGTGCCCCCCCCCCAGTCCATGGACGCCCGGGTGAGGACACATAGTCTTTTGGGCTGACTTTTCTCTTCTGGGACCGTAGCCTGGGAACGCGAGCTGGGCCCTACGACTTGGACTCCCCCACGGAACATGGGAGGCCCGGGGAGCTGGCGTAAGAGCATACGCAGTGGGCGTGGATTGCGCCATTATAACTATTGACCTCCTCTCGGCCTGCAGGGCCATTTTTCATCAGAGGACCCTGGGAGCACAGGCCCCCACGGGGGGAGCGGGAGAACGGGAGCCCCCCCAGAGAGGGGGGGCCAGCGGCGGTCTCTCTGTCCCCTCCCCATCGGGCTTCCCCTGATTCCAGCGCTGACCAAGAGAGGTGAACCGGACTCCGGGGACCCCATACGGTACAAGGGTGCCCCAAATCATACATCAACATCCAGGGCAGAGGGGATCATCCCGAGGCTACCTACCGCGCCTGCTGCTGGGCCCCACTACAGTGTCCACCCTCAGGAGAATATTTCAAGCAGTGGTATCCCGACAGAAAGCAGGGACAGAGAGCGATAGACCCTTGCAAGCCGCGGCCTGGAGATTTGATTCGAGCAACCTCCCGCCTCAACAGTGAGCACAAAGTTTAGGCCTTATACAGTGAAGACCCCTGGTTGCCCCCCCTCTGGAGTTGCATGGTGGCCCAGTGACGCAGCCCACTTGGTCTGAGACGTTCAGGAGGAGACCTAGTGGAGATGGTGGGGATGAGCCTATGAACTGGAAGGAATCCCTGCAGAGATTTCGACATCGGATCCCAAGCCCGCAAACCAGCCCTGAGATGGCGGCCCCGACTCACCAGGAATTGTCAGATACTAGTACAGTCACTAAAGGTATGGCAGCCCTTTTGGAGGAAATAAGAGGCTTCAGAGCGGACATAGCGGTACGGCTGGACACCCTGGATAAAAAAGTGGACAATATAGATGACAGGGTCCAAATGCTCGAAAACAACACAGCCTCGAACGACATTTTTGAGACTCAATTTGACATGCGCTTATCAGAGCTCGAGAGGAGAGAAGAGAAATGCTCCCTAAAGCTTGATGACTTGGAGAATAGGGAACGCCGCTGTAATCTGCGCTTTTTGGGCTTTCCTGAGCGGGAGGGTGAAACGCAAATGGACATTATCAAAGCTGTAAATGTGGTGGTGGGAACTCTTTTTGAAGGTGCAAATACGAATGAACCTACTATTGATAGAGCCCAGAGAGCGAGTGCGGCTAACAGAGGCCCCAGATCCATTCTCGTACGATTCCATTATTTCACGGAGAAAAGCAAAATCCTGGAACTGGCACGTAAGAAGGGTCCGGTGGACTGGGAAGGGGCCCGGATTTCGGTGTATCAGAATTTGTCCGCCTTCACCCTGGCAAGACGTTGACTGTGCTCCCCGCTAACGAAAATGCTCCAGGCCAAGGGGGTTCGATACAGATGGGGATACCCTTTTTCACTTTCTTTCGAACTGGAGGGATACAAATATGCCCTGGTCACGGAGGATGATATTCGTAGGGTGTCGGGAGAGCTCCTAGATGAACCAAACATGGAGGTCGGAGAGCAAGAGAGTTTAAGAGAACCGGTTGGCCCGGGGGGGACAAAGGCTCCACAGGAGAGACGTAAAGTCCGAGGCCACAGGAAGTTTAGAAGAGTGGCTCCGACATCCCCTGGTCAACCTGACACTTGAGGAACCACAGGACGCTTCACGGTCAAGTTTGTACTTTATTCCGAACGGGGGAGCGCTGTAAATGTTTACAATCTAAATGCAGGGGTGGGGGGGCTCAAGTTGTTGGTATTTGAAGAGTTCAAGAGCCCGGAGGGGGGAGACATTGGTGGCCTGGCTCAGCGACAGGATGAAGCCGCTGGATACCAGGCGTTCAGGGGGGAAGGGGGAGGGGGAGGAAAAAGTTGGGGTTTGTTCAATGGGGCTTAAGCTGGGGCAAGCCAAGTCTTCTGTTTTGTTACGTAACTACAGTTCTGTCTTTTGAATATAGCATGGGGTGGAAATATTGCGGGAGCACTGAAATTAGTTTTTTTGTGGAGGGAGAAATGAGCTTAAACCATCGCTATAATGGATGACTCATTACAATTTTTGACAGTGGGCTCGTTAAATGTACGGGGGCTTAATTCTCCCACCAAAAGGTTGCTGCTGGTGAGGGAATTTTCAAGGCTCCGGCTCCACTTCCTATTTGTGCAAGAAACACACTGGGTTAGGGGCAAGGAACCGAAGCTGAGGGCTAAAACTATTGAACAGACGTATGTAGCGTCCTTTTTGGCTAAGAAACGTGGAGTTGCACTGCTGGTCTCTCCTGCGGCCCATTTTGTACTCAAAACTCAGAGGGCAGACCCGGAAGGGCGATATATCATGGTCAAGGGGGAGGTGAGGGGTCGGCTGTTTACCTTGGTTTGTGTATATGCTCCAAACGAGGGGCAAGATAGCTTCTGGGTGGGGATGAGAGAGAAGATTATAGCTTTTTCTGAGGGTACTTTATTGGTTGGTGGGGATTTTAACATGGTTCTCAGCCCTGAACGGGACAGGAGGGCGCCCATCCCGTGTCCTAATCAGCGACTCCATAAAAAACTGGCTGAGGCTTTCCAAACAGTTAACGAAGAGCTGGGTTTGAGCGATACACACCACAGTAAGCAAGGCCATGTCCCCGACTTTACATTTTTCTCAAAAACTCACGCTACATTTTACCGTATTGATTATATTCTAGTGGATTCCACGCTTCGGGGAGAGGTCACAGACTCGGGGGTAGAGGTTGTCCCTTGGACGGACCATGACTTGGTTAGAATAAAAATGGGTATCCCCCCGACCCCGTCACCTGGCTCCCTATGGAGGTGTAACGATCTCCTACTGCATGACAAAGAAGTACGCCAATCCCTCCTAAAAGATATTACAGAATACTTCTCTATAAATGATAATGGGGAGGTCGGGGTCAAGGGAGTCTGGGAGGCATTCAAGGCAACCATTAGGGGCATTCTCATTGAAACAGGTTCAAGGAAAAAGAGGGAGAGGGGCCATGAGGAGAAACTATTGAAGGAAAAGATAGAGGCCATCCAACCGGCAGGGAAATTAAAAACGCAAATGTTCCCCGGAAAGTGGGAGGAGCTTCAAAGGTTGCGCTCAAAGTTGGCAGATCTCCAGGTGGGTCAAACAGAAAGAAAACTGTCCTTTCTGAAACAGAAGTATATGGAAAAAGGGGAAAAAGCGGATAAGATATTAGCTTGGAGGCTTCGCGAACTCAGAAACAGTAGAAGGGTGAATTCCATCCGCTCTCCGGGAGGGGAATCGATGGTTAGAGATAGTAAAATAGCTGAACAGTTTTGGCTGTATTATGAGCACCTGTACTGCTCGGAGTACGCAGGAGATGGAACCGAGATTGACAACTTCCTGGTTTCGCTCCCGATTCCCGGTCTCTCTCCCGAAAAAGCAAGTACATTAGAACTCCACGTAACCTCAGAGGAGATAATAGACACCATATCCTCTTTGAAAACTGGTACAGCCCCAGGGGATGATGGGTTTACTGTCAAGTTTTACAAGACCTACCGGTCAACGTTGGCCCCGTTTATGGCTAAGATGTTTAATTTGGCTCTAGATCAGGGCACCCTTCCACCCTCGATGATGTCTGCACTGATAGTAGTGCTCCCCAAAGAAGGGAAGGATCCATCCCAGTGTCAATCATATCGACCTATATCCCTTCTTAACGTGGATGTTAAAATCCTGGCTAAACTTCTGGCGAACAGATTGGTGAAGCTCGCCCCCTCCTTAATACATGGAGATCAGGTAGGCTTCATTCCGGGACGCCAGGGTTCGGATAATATACGGAAGACCCTAGACCTCATGCACGAGGCTTCTAGGCAGGGGGTGGAGGGCTACTTGCTGGCATTGACTCTGAAAAGGCCTTTGACAGTGTCGAATTTCCTTATATGGGTAGAGTTCTTCAGAAAATGGGCCTGGGGGAAAATTTTTGTGGGTGGGTCTCAGCACTATATAATGGTCCTATAGCAAGAGTTTTGGTCAGTGGTGGCACATCAGAACCCCTGGCATTGTCCAGAGGAACCCGGCAGGGCTGCCCCCTTTCACCTCTTCTATATGCTCTGGCAATGGAGCCCCTGGCCATAGCGATTAGAGCGGACCAGGAAATCTCAGGGATACGCTGTGAGGATTGCGACTTTAAACTCTCCCTATTTGCTGACGATATCTTGGGCTACCTGACCAACCTCCAGGTTTCACTACCCAGACTGTTTGAGCTTATAAACTATTATGGTGCATTTTCGTGACTTAAGATAAACGCGTCCAAGTTTAGCATTATGCCTATGGGTCTGGGGGACCACGATATTGGGAATAGCTCCGAAATATTGGGGGTAAGAATAGAACGAGTGTCCACTAGGTATCTGGGTACCTGCATTCCTAGGGACCTTTCACTACTATACCAGAGTAACTTCCCTGAAATTTTGGCCAAGATTAGCAATGATCTCAAATGATGGGCACCACTTACACTCTCCTGGTTTGGGCGTATGGTCACAGTTAAAATGAACGTCTTGCCTCGCCTACTGTATCTCTTCGCGGCCCTCCCCGTGGTGATCCCTGATGCCTTTTTTGAGGTTTTACAATCCTGAGTCCTTCAGTTTATATGGGACGGGAGGAGAGCAAGAGTCAAGTTCTCCACCTTGACCCTTCCGAAATCTCATGGTGGATTCGGCCTCCCTGACTTTAGGCTATACTATAAAGCAGCTCAGCTCCGGGTGATGATGGAACACATACGGGAAGATATGAGGACATATTGGACATATATCGAAGATACCCACACCCACCCAAAGAGAGACCTGCTATGGGCCTCCCCTAAAGCCCTCCCCTCCCACCTCAGAACACACCCTACATTAGCGGCCCTATGGGCAGCCTGGAAACCGAATAAGCCTGGAAACCGAATAAAGATAACAAAGTACTGTCATCTTGGCCGTCCCCCTTAACGTCACTGTGGGGCCCCCCTGTCAATCTAGACACCAGAGGCTTCCGAGATACCCAGGCATGGTCAGACATGGGTTTGGGTTTGGAGAGGAGTTCCCAACTATCCCGCGAAGAGGGCTTCATAGACTATGACCAACTGTGTGAGGCATTGGCCGACAAACCACCCTCGATCTTTGAGTATCCACGCTTAAAGGGAATTCTGACTCACCCTCGATGGGCTGACAACCTTGAACGCCCCCTCACCCCCTTTGAAGATGTAATAGCTAAAAGTGTCTCTCGGAAGGGCTCTCTATCTAAGTTTTACAGTGCACTGATAACGGCTAATCTGGAGGGCAGACAACCCTTCAAACAAATTTGGGAGGAAAGGCTGGGTATGACATTGGATGACCACACATGGAGGGCAATATTCAAGTCTATATTCACGGGTTCTCTGTATTCCACTGCCATGGAGCACAGCTTCAAGATTTTCCATTCCTGGCATCGCCCCCCGGCTACCCTGTCCAGAATGTTTGTAGAGGTATCCCCCTTCTGTCTGAGGTTATGTCTCCAAAGGGGCACGTGGTTCTATATGTGGTGGGGATGTCCGGTTATTCAGGTATACTGGTCGGAACTGGTCAGCTGGATAAAGGACATAGAGGGGTTCTGCCCATCCCTAAGCCCCCTGGAAATTCTCCTGGGTACCCCCATGCCGGAGACGGAACAGAACGCATTCCCGAGGGTCATTGGGGCCATGTTGAGGGCGGGGAGGTTAGCGCTGGCCCAAAAGTGGGAAAGTGCTCTAGCACCATCGAAGGAGGAATGGCTTTGTAAATTAAGGTCGATTTTCACCTATGAAAAGCTTACAGCAGTGAAAAATGACTCAGTATCGGAATTTACGCAGGAATGGACTGCGGTGCTCCTTCATGATGATTGTGGTTCGATGCGTCTGTAAAAAAATGCTTTACTACGTATTTCATGTAACCATCTCAGCACTAGCCCCAGAGTTAGAGTTTGGCCCTCAGTCTGCCTTGAATCAAGCAGATCCCACAATGTCAAAGTTTATAACAATGTACATAGCGATGTTCGAATGTGCTCTCGGCAACTTCTATAACCTGCAAAACCTCAAGACTTGGTATGGAGCAAAGTTGGAGGGGGTGGGGAGGAAGGGGGGTTGAGGGGATGGGATTAAAAGATAAAAAAGTTGACACTTTTGTTTGTTTGCTATATGGCAGGCGGGGATTGCCGACGCACCCTACCTTGTATTTATACTGTCAATAAAAAACAAATTTTTTTAAAAAAAGAGATGGCTGCTTCCCCAAATTTGGCAGGTGGCAAAGAGGAGATTATTCCGCCCTCCATGGTTGGACCCTCTCTGCAAGATGCAACAACATCAACATTGAACTGTAGGTTGGCAGAACACATAACAATATTTCTCAGGATCAGCCAACACATGACATATTGCTTCCACTTATTAAATAGTTGGGTGCTTCATTTTTAAAGTCATAGAAAGTCCAACTGATTATAGATTTTATAGTGAATTTTAAATGTAATGTTTTTAATACCCTTATGATTATGTATCATCTCATTTCTGACCTATTTCTCTTCTCCCTGCTCTGATGAAACTCTTGGAATCACTGGTGTCTCCTCTCTTGTCTTCTTTCCTTGAAACATCTGACTGTCTTGACTCAGCCCAGTCTGGTTTTCGGCCTGGCAGAGGTACCGAGAGTGCCCTGGTCTCTTTCCAGGATGATATGGCCAGGATGGTTGATGCAAGGGGTGTCGGAGCCTTGATACTCTTAGACCTCCCAGCAGCCTTCGGCACCGTTTACCATACAGATACCCTGTTATCCTGCCGGGCCCAAGTCGGTATCTCTGGTCAAGTTGTAGCCTGATTTTCCTCTTTTCTTAAGGACAGACCTAAACCTCTTCTGCTCTCTCCTTTTCTTTCGAAACCTTCCTATCTCACATGTGGTGTCCCCCAGGGTTACGCCTTGTCACCTATTCTCTTTAATATATAAATCTGGGCCTTAACTGACTAAAGCTGAATGGTGACAAAACGGAGGTGCTGGTGGTGGGTTCCCCTCCTGATCCTTCACTATGGATTTTGACTTTTTGGCCTTCCTCTCTTGGATCTCTCCCTGTTCCTGCAATGAAAGTAAAAAATGTGGGAGTTATCATGACAGCCACTCTATCAATCGACGCCCAGTCTGGGTTTTTCCATTTGAAAATATTGAGACAAGTCCTCAATTTTATACCACCTGTTCTACGGCCACTAGTTGTAGCCGCTATGATATCCAGCTGCCTGGACTATTGCAATTCACTCTACCAAGGGGCTGATCCTCCGCTTGCAGCGCCTCCAGAATTTTGCAGCCCGGGTGGCAAATGGATTACCTTATGGTGCCCATATCTCCCGGTTCTCCGTTTTCTACATTGGCTACCGGTGGCCCAGCGCATTGATTTCAAGGCACTCTGTATTATGCATCCTGCTCTGCATGGACAAGGGGCAGAATATCTATGTACTAAATTCTCTCGCTATCTTCCCAGGTGTTCCCTGAGATCCGAGTCGGCCGGCCTGCTGTGTGTCCCATCTTTTTGCTGCATCAGACTTGGTGGACGTGTCTTTTCCATTGCAGCAGCACAATTGTGGAACAAGTTGCCTGTTGAATTGAAAAATATCCATATTCATCTGGTTTTTAGGAAGGCTCTTAAAACTCATATTTTCTAATCTTAGTGGCTATTGATATAATGGTGTGTGCTTGGGGCCTCTTTCTACTCTCCAGCGCCATGATGCCTTTGGGCGACCGTGCGCTAAACAAGAAACCCTAACATAACATAACATAACGTAACATCTAATTAGATGCATCAAGATTTAGCTGTTGAATGTTTTGCCTTCAAAGGTGGCAGTCATATCACAACATCCCTCGATGCCCCTTTGGGAAGCAAGGCAGGACTTGGGCCAATTGACCCTATATTGACTTCTTCCTCCTCCTCTATGCTACGTATTGATCAAAGGTCATCAAAGCAAGTAACACAAACCAATCTGGAAATTGCTGAATTGGCCAGGGCTAGTGAGTGCTCGGCCAGAAGGAAGACTATCATGACTTCACAAGCATCCCTGGAATCAAACTCATTACCCTTGTCCCTTCCACCATAGGCTTTACCTCTGGTTGTTGTTATTGTGGGTTCAAGTCCTTTAAAACATGACCAGATTGAGACAGTGGTTTCCTTCCTGAATAAAAAGAGTCACTGGATCAATTCTAACCTCAGGGCACCTACAATTAACCTACATAATATACTGATGTGCAGAAGGACACACTGGTTGAAACACCACAAAATACATACAAGGTGACTGTGTTGTTGTGACGTTCGCCAATCCTTCTATCACAGCTCATGGACTAAACACTAATCTGGGGTGGATTGTTTTAACATCTGGGCCAAGAATTATCCTGTTATTTCACTTTTATCCACCCGATTATCACCCAGTACAATCCCAAAACAAATTGATGCAGCTAGGGTCACACATAATTGCACCACACATGATGAATCCTGAAACAAGGCCAGCTCACACAGCAGAGCCTAGGAATGCACCCACCCTTTATATGCCAGTGAAAGGCACAAAAGACTTAGGACAGAGATCACTCCTTCATAACCATCAACACCTGTCAGAAACCGTTTTGATCTGTTTTCTTCACTGGATGATATAGACTGACTATCAGTCGTATCCAATCTGGGACATAAGTCTATGGAAGATAACATCCCCACACAAGCAATTATGCCCATCAAGGATAATGTTAATACTGAAATTTCAAGCAGTAACTTATTATGCAATGTACCGTTGACTAGGACAATCTCAGTCTCCTCATGGAATGTAGCAAGCAACAAACTGTTCATTACGGAAACCTTTGATTTTTTTCAATGATTTCGACATTGTACTATTGGGGAAACATGGCTAACTGACACATTTATCTGTGATGGTTACTTTGTTTTTCAGGCCCCAGCTCCATCAAACATCTGAGGTAGACATTGGCAGGGTCTGGGAAAACTGACAAAACAACCTTTGAATGTCTTCCTGTAATTCCTTTCAACACTTATCCTTATTTACAATGTTTAAAAATTAAGACAGACACCAGAAATGAAATGTTCGTAGTAAACTTCCACAATAGTCAACATAAAGCCCATCAAGGATGAACGGTATTCAAATCTTTCATTGAGGAGATACTTCTTGATATACAAGGTTGTAATGCCATATTGTTAATTGGTGAGGCTTTGAATGTTAATATAGGAAATGGCCCTCCATCTCACTTGTTTGATGACAGGGAAAACGGGTTACACAGCATTGCGGACCCCAGCATATATGATCCGTGACATTTCACGAAGGAATTGTTTATACTGGCTTTATCAGTGGGGGCCTTAGTTCAATTAATGGTTGAGTCCATGGTGACTGTTTTGGTAAATACACTTTCTGTGGCTCACAGGGAATCTCCTCCATCGATTATCTGAGATTTCCTGCAATTTATTCGAATTTTTATTCAGGATTTGCACATTATGCACCATAATGAGTGACCATCACACATTGACTTTAAAATGTAAGTGAAATGGTAAAAACAAATGGGGCCTCATTACACGGTAGGTGCTAAAAAATGGGATTTACCGGCATGGCGTTATTAGCGTGTCCGCCCTCACAGGAGACCGCCAATAGCGCACCATTACGAGTAAGCGGACACGCGCATAGGGCCATGCCGGTAAATGACCCTACCGCCATGCCGCAAAAGCACCTTACCGGGCCCGCCCAAAGTGCTGATAGCACCTCCGCCCTCACTAGCGTCATCGCACCGGAACGGGAAAGAGCACGGCGGCCATCTTTAAAAACACAATCCATTGCCATCCTCTGCCCCCTGGACCATATTGGAGTTGGGAGCTGAGTGAAATCAACCGTGACACCTGCATCATGCCCAAGGCCCTGAAGAAAACCTGTGACAGGCAGCGGAAGGAAACGTATACCAACGAGGAACTGGTCATGTTGACACAGACCCTTGCAGAGCATGCAGAAGTAGTCTTTGCCAATGACATGCGCCGTGCCACCTTGCTCAAGGAGAAAGCCATCTGGGAGGAGGTGGCAGTCAAAGTCAGTGCCGTGGGCACCAGCACACGCACTGTGCGCGAATGCAGGAAGAGGTGGGACGACCTCAGGCTGCGGGTGAGGGGCATCCTGGCGGAGAACCACCGCATTGCCAGTGCCGGTGGAGATGGCTCCCCAATACGCCTGAAGGAATGGGAGGAGACATGCGCCAACATGATTGCCACCGAAAGCATCGAGGGAGTGGGCAGCATGGAGGTCGGCGTGGCTACCACTTCCGATGCAGGTGAGTGTACACATGACAGGTTGCGGTGTGAATGTACATTCACCCCCATATGTGAGCACAGACCCCACTCATGCATGGACACACATCTACACATGCACCCATCCATCACCATGTCAGTGTCAGACCCAAACACACACACATGCACACATCACCAGAGACAAGTCCCAAACTCAACCATGCATGGATGAGGCACTGAACTGGCACATCACCTGCATCCACAACTGCTAAGTCCCAATGGCCACAACTGCATCATTCCTGTAATTTACATTGAGTATATTGAAACGCAACCAATGCCATCCCCCTTCTCGTCCCTGGCAGGCTCACATACAGATGGTGAGGATGCTGCTGATGCATCAAAGGCACCACCTACATCAAAGAGGCGAAGGGCACAGGAGCCGGAGGAAACCCCTGCAACATCCAGGGGCAAGGGTGGAAGGCCACACCTGAAGAGTGGCAGCCAACGTCACAGTGCCACTGCCAGGGCAGCAGTAGCTGCACCACCAACTGTGGCCCCACCACCGGAGGCAAACCCACTGTCAACAATGCCAGGCACCCAGGGCCCACCATCAGCTGCGGCAAGCTCTGCTGGTGAGGCAGCCGCCACTGGCCCCCAGTCCGATCCAGAGGACACCCTACTCCAGCACATGGAGATGCACACCCCAAGCCCCCCAGGAAGCCCAGAGCCAGTGGCATCCCAGACCCCTGGTTCTGATGGGACTTTCGAGGACACCAACCCTGCAATAATGTCACCCATGCTACCATCACCTGTTGCATTGGAGCCATCTGAGGGCACGGCATCCAATGCACGGTCACCCGGCACTGACCTCCAAATTTCCGCCATCCTGCAGCGCCAACAGGAGCTGACCGTGCTGGTTGGCCAGCATGTCGCTGAGGCTGCCAATCTCACTGAGAACATAGTCCAGACGGTGAGGCACTCCACTGAGCGCATGGACGCCAACACGGACAGGATATGCAATGAAATTGCAAGTCTTAGGGAGGTGCCTGTCCGCATGGCAGACACAATGGACCGCCACTTTCACCAACAAGGCCAGTCTGCCCCATCCTCGACTTCCGGGTCGACACAAACAAGCCCCCTCAGGCGCTCGATGCGAACCACCAGGCGCACGTCTGGCAACCCTCAAGACCCTTCCAAGGACAATTGCAATTAGGGGGTTAATGGGGATACCCCGGTGTGCATTGGCCATTGCAGAAATGGCAGAGACATGAGGGACTGTTGTGGGGGGTGGTGGGAAGGGTGTTATGGGTCTGTTGTGGGGGGTGGTGGGAAGGCTGTTATGGTTCTGTTGTGGGGGGTGATGGGAAGGGTGTTATGGGTCTGTTGTGGGGGGTGGTGGGAAGGTTGTTATGGGTCTGTTGGGGGGGTGGGAAGGATGGTGGGTTGTTGTGGGGCTTGCACTTCTTCACCTTTATGTTAGTCAATACACTGGTTTCTGATGAAAACACTGCCTTGGACATCTTCATTGTGTGTGTGTGTACTTCATTGGCGACAGGGTCCATTGCGTGCTCTGAGACATACACCAGTGCATTCCTCCCCAATTCCATGTGACAGTACGAAAACATTTTCCGCAGATTGATTGGCTGATCAGATGCTGTCTCACAGCACGTGCCTCCTGGCCATCCCCTCTTGCAACGCCTGCATCCCCTTCACCTGTCCACTGCCTCCGTCCACATCAACATCATCATCCTCATCATGTGCTTCTATCCCAACGTCAGGGGGCAGTGGGCTATTACGTCTGTCACACATATTGTGCAGCATGACACATGCCATGGTGATCTTGGCCACCTTCTCATGTCCATACAGGAGAGCAGCACCAGACCCGGTAATGCACATTGAACGTGACTTCAAAAGTCCAAAGGCCTGCTCAGTCACGATGCGGGTACGGGTATGTGCATGATTGATTACCTCCTCGTGCCTGTTCTGTGGTCTCCGTACAGGTGTGAGGAGCCAGGTTTTCAGGGGATAGGCTGCATCACCTGTATGGGGTGATGAATGGGATCCTGTTACTGTTCACCTCAAGGGCGGCCTATTCACATCACACAAATTGACATAGCATTGTGATGCAAGTGCTAAAATGAGCGCATACATGCAGATGGTCTGTGTGACAGCAACGTGCAAGTGTGTGGCCGACCCTGCAAGTAGAAATGGCACATTAATGCCTACAACAGTAGTTTTCACATGTCCTGGGTGTGGCCAGGTTTTAGGTGTCCCTGGGCGAGGCAAATTTTGTAGCAAACTGCTTGTGTACTGACATTCTGACACCAATGTTGCCATGCTGTGAAGCATCACTTCCGTGGTGCTATAGGTGTGTGGTTCAGTGCCATGTCTAGGGGTGTTCCCTTTGCATGCATTCAAGGGTACATTGCTGGATTGATGCTGTGATGCGCTGATTCTGTATTACCATCTTGACGCCATGTTGATGATTTGTGTAATATGTGGCGTGGCATGATGTGCAATGGGGATGGATGTGTAATATTTTGCAGCCTGCATTGTTCTCATAGTCGTGCACCTTCAAATTGCATGTGGATTCTTCTCAGGTACATCGTGGCCTTCCCTGAAGGACATTGGCGTACATCTGTATGTCCATTTTCCCTACGGACGCCAGTCAACACCCAGTTGGAGTATGTATCTTCCCCCCCCCATTCACACCCAGTTGGAGTATGTATCTCTCCCCCCCAAAATCACGCTGCCATGTGCTTGCCCTGCTACTCACAAAGTAGCCACGTACGTTGTCCGGTGTGTCGCTCCATGTAGCGTGGCATACTTGAGTCCCACAGAACCATGGAATCATGTGTTGATCCTGGGAATCTGGCACAGCAATGTGTGATTATCTTGCTGGCGTCACATACCATTTGGGCATTGATAGAGTGGAATTGCTTCCTGTTTCGGTACACTGCTTCATTGTGATGTGGGACCACCAATTCCGCATGGGTACAGTCGATGGCCCCGATGCAACTTGGAATGCCTGCCAGTGAATAGAAGCCAACTTTTGTGTTTGCAATCTCCTGGATATGTGTTCAGGTGCATGCTTCAGGAGTGCATCGAGTACCTGGTTCAGCGTGCGTGAGGATACTGGTTGTGAGATGCCATGCATCTGTCCCACTGTATGCTGATGGGTGCCTGTGGGCAGGAAGTGGAGCACACTCACCACCTTCAGTAGCGGGGGGATGGCAGTTCTGATGTCTATGAGGCTCGCAATGTCGTTGTGGATCATGTCCACGATGCTGGTGATGGGAGCCCTGTCCAGATGGTACAGGGTATGTATCTGCTCAGGGGTCAGGTTGAATGGACTGGCTCTGGTCCTGGGTACTGGTGGGTGCCTCTGTGGTATGATTAGGTGCCGTTGTGGTGCCTGCTGTGCCTGTCTTGCCCTCATCCTCCTCCTCCTCCTCCTGCGTCTCCTTTGTGCTGCCTGTTGTTGTAGCAGCTGCGCTGCAATGAGGTCCTCCAAGCCATGTAATGCTGCCAGTATCGGAACCATCTTGGTGTGGGGAGGGGTGTGGGAAGGAGTATGGTGTGCTCCTTTTGAGCTGCCACAGTCTCCATTGCCTTCACCTGTGCTGGTTTGGTCCACCTGTGGCAGGTGGGTACACTGCCCATTTCCCTTAACGGGTGGTCCGCGATGCCGGTATTTGCACCACGGCGGTAAGGGGTTTGGGGGGATTTACCATGCCGCTATTTGCATGTGCACTGGCCTTGTGATGCTGTGCTAATAGCGGCATGGCGTAATTAACGGAATGGAAGGTTGCGCGCACGCGGCCTGCACGCTATTAGTGGCACCGTAATTAGCGGTGCCGCTAATAGCGGTGTGCCGGGTCGTGATCCACATAGGGATTTAACATTACCGGTAATACATTACCGGTAACGTTAAATCAATACCGCCTTCCGTGTAATGAGGCCCATGGTGTTATTAACCCTCAATAAAACATGATTGAAGTCTGATCCACGAAGTGCAGCTTGAGTCAGGTATCGAACACATGGTTTTGCAAAAGACGCCTATTACTAATAACCCTATTTTCATCATACCAATATTAGAACCTACGAGTAACACTGAGAATATAATGCACAATTTTAATTTCCTGATCTTTGGTTTTTCAAGTACATTTTTCATCTCCAGCACGAAACAGGCTGAGGTACATCAGACCGGCGTGTTCAATAAGGTGGATAGAATAACTCAGAAATTCTGGGAGCTATTTACTTATGGTCCTGCCATAAAAGAAAGGGTCTATCCAGAGAAACACTAACACAATATAAGGAATGGATTAATTATTTGTCCACCCTCTATATGGCAAATAGTAGTAAGGATCTGTCAGGCTCATCATACCCGTTTCAGCCACAGTCCTGCATGACTGTGTTGCGCCAATTTATAGTAACCTGCTTTCCTCACTTAAAGTAATAATAGAAGCCATAGGTAAACAATAATTAAAACGCAGTCCGGGCCCAGACTGTTTCCCGCCAGACCTTTTTCGCGCAGAGGTAAAGCTTTTGGCACCCTTACTATCCATTGTTTTCAATGCAATTATTAAATCGGAAAGGATTCCTGAGTTGTGGAAATCACCCATAATCCATCTGATTTACAAAATAGGTGATAGACAAGACCCTAAATCATATAGGTCGATATCTTTACTGGATTCCCTCTTCAGAGTCTTTGGCCATGCTTTATTAGAAAAACTAGAAGAGGGGGTTAAGAAGGATTGTATCCTCTCTAGTGTCCCACTTTTCCGTCCTGGCATAGGCACAAGTGAGCAGGCCCTAAACTTGTATCTTTAAATTACAAATTCACTGGCCCTTATTACGAGTTTGCCAGTATCCCACTGGTAATTCTGGCGGTATACCGGCAACCTGCCTCTACTGTTAACTGTGCCTGATATTCTGGTATTACATGGATATTCCACTTGCCAGCAGCGTGTGAAATCCCCATTCCATGGCGGGGATTGCTGCAATTACCAGCACCAGTAATTGTGGATTTCTTCTGCCAGTGGGGGACTGATTTACCGGCAGGCCTGGAGGTAGATCTGTGCCCGCCACTGGCAAACTTGTGTTTCCCTGGTATGGTAAAATGACTGCCAATTTTGCCGTAATTTTTTACCAAACCGGGAAAACTGTAATGAGTTCCTCTGTACCTAAGAAAGGAACTGATTTACTTGGCCTTCATGAACCTGCATTTGACAAGGTGAACCGCCTGAAGCCGTGGGCCATGCTCAGGTAGCTAAAATGTCAGATAGAAATCATAAATGTTCTGTGCACTATACATCCCGATACAATATCTTGCGTAAGTAGTGGGAAGGAAGGACGACATAAAGACTATTTTGGGGCTAGAGGCGGGTGTCCGTGAGGGATGAGTTTTGGCACCCATGCTGTTTTGCCTATATATTAATGGCCTAAAGGACACCCTTACCATAACAGGGGCAGACATGCCCAAATAAGGTGTCACTGTGATCCCTGTGCTGGCCTATGCAGACGACAGGGTGCTACTGGCTCACACACCCTGTACCCTCTAGAAACTAATAACAGCTTATACCTCATTCATGACTAATTTAGATCTTAAAGTAAATGCAGACGAATCAGCGGTCATGGTTTCCCAGACGGGCAATCGCTGAGTGATACTCCCCCCCAATGCAGACTAACAATTCTATAATCTCTGTGGCCAAGGAATTTGATTATCTAGGAATCCATATTTTCTGGTAAGTACCATATTATAAAAGAGACACACAAGTTTAAACAAGCATTACGTAAAGTATCTAGGTTTATGCATATGTCCAAATCAAAACCCATTGATTTGATCAAGAAAGTTTACAGTGTCAAAGCTGGAGCAAAATATGGGTCCTCACTATGGGGCTTTGTGAAGACTTCTGATCTCCAAGTAGCTGAAAATTATTTTTAAAACATTTTTTAGGACTGCCCTGTTCAGTGACAAATTATGGCATTCACCTACAGTTGGGATTTACTTTCATAGAAGATGAGTTAATACTCCAACCAACCTTACATTGGCTACATCTCTAGGCTACATCTTACACAGATGATTATAAAAGCGCTACTACGAAAATAAAATGTACCTGAAATCCCCTGGCTTAACCATGTTCACACCAATTAACTGCCATCAATGCATGTATCTATTTTAATGAAACCTCCAGGATGGAAGGCAGTATTGGCATTGCATTAATAAACAATCTCAGGGCCCAACAGGAGTTAAACAGAGAGTCCTACAAATTAGCTAAAACGTCTAATCGGAATCAGATACTAAATTCTTCTGGGGCTACACAAAACTACCTGATGTGTGGCAAATGAGCCAAACCAAAGGATGCCAATTATGAGGGCGCGATTCAATTGCCTTCCATTAAGAGTGAAGACCTCGCTCTGGTCCGCTCAGGCAGATGATACACGTTGCCAATTATGTACCGGCACTGTCGCAGATTAAACTCATTTCTTATTACTATGCCTGAGCCAGATTTTACTCAATGTAGAGCGGCCTCAATGTACTTATTGTGGGCAGACTCTCCTAAGGTGGGATGGACTCTTTTAATGTACTTGAAGCAAGCATGGCGTAGGCGGAATCAACTCCTTGCACCTTAGCATTTTTGGACCTGTTCTTTTATGCAAGATCTAGGTGGAGCTAATTATTAGTACTGTATTCGATTTCTTTCATGCTCTTTAAGCAGTTTACTCCAAGATGTGTTATTCTGCTTTAATGATTTTTGGTATCTTATTTTGTAAAAAAAGATTGTATTCTTTTAGACTAATGGAGTTTGATGATATATATGTAAGTGCTAAATTATTTTTTTCATTCTCTGTGAAATGCTTTATGGAAGATGTATTTCCGAATAAACATGAAATCAAATTAAATTAATCTTAGTGAGAGGAGATTTGTAAATTAGCAGAACTAAAGACTCCTAGAGGAAGCTACAATTTCCACAATGGCCCTGTACTCTATATACTCAAGATGTGTACTATACATCGCTCTAAGTTTAACTAGCAAATTGCCATTTTTCAGAATCTCTTTCACACACCATGACTTATTTCTTATTTAGTATTTAGTCTACGTAAACTGGTGCTACGACCCATGGGTTTCTCAGTGCTCAACCAAAAGATCCTCAAGAAATAATAATAATTTCATGTTTATATAGTGCTACAAACCCTAGGTATCTGAGCCCTGCTTATTATTACCCACGGTGTGTGGTGCTCATTTATCGACATCAGAAGGATGAAAGGCTGAGTTTGGCCCTGCTGGGATTTGAACCTGCGTGAGCAAGCTCTGCACGGATGTCAAAGCGAGCGCTCTACTCGCTGTGCCACTTGACTGGCTAAGAAAGAGTGTCCAGACAAAGAGCAGCAGTCAATCAAAGTCAGAAAATAATGGTTTTCTGTCTCTTTCTCAGTTCATAGAGAGACGGTATTTCCCTAGTATTCATTGGGAGATTACTCCATAGACTAATACCCATGATGGGGTAGATTGTCCATATCCCCTCGATCTTCTGAACCCTGATGCAAGAGAGAGGTGGAGTGATGATCTTAAAGGCCTGTTTGAATGATGCCAACCAAATCTCCTTCTCATATAATCAGAACTGCCATAGACTGTCTTATGAATTAGTGTCAAACGTTTAAACCTGGTCCAGGTTTCAACTGGAAGACTGGGGTAATGTAGGCCTGTTTATTGGGGGTTCACAACTAGACGGCAGCCACAGTATTTTGTAGGGTTTGGAGCTGTGGAATGGACTGCTTATCCTGACAATATAGTTTACATTGTACTGGGATACAATTCCTGTATGGAACCTCCAGCAGGTGGAGGACCCAAATGTGGGGAGCTCCCTGCTTCTCCCCACCTCTCTTTTCATCTTCCACCTTTCACTTTCTTCGTGCATGCACAGGAGACGTGCACAACCTCTGATATCCGCCCGGCCCCTTCCTCCTCACCTTGATGTGTGGGGCTTGGACCTGCAGTCACCCTGCCACCGCAAACACACCAACTCACCCTCCCGTTGTTTCACTTCCTTCCGTCATATGTATCTTGCCTCCACAGAATAGAGGCCAGAGGCAATACAATGTTAAAGGTATGAGTAATATCAGCGACAGGGGTTACACAGAGACCAATCTGGGTCCCTCTCTTATCTGGAATTGAAACAGAGTATTCACTTGTACTGCCAAGTCAGACGTCGAGATCAGGTAGTGGGGAAGAGGGGGAAGGTTCAGTCTGGCCTGAATTAATCAGCATTAGCAACAAACATGTAGAAACCAGCTAGAGTCTATGCTGGTATTCCCACCACAAATGCTCACAGTGAGATTTACAGCACATCAAAACCTTCTCCGTGTCATGAAGCACAACATCTCTTGATACATCTTTGCATCATAAGAAACTTATTCGGCAAGGCAAAGATTGACACCAACAAAGCCTGACTCCGAGAGTTCCTTCTGTGTGCTTGAAATGTAATTGACTAGGAAAGAAAATGAGGTCTAGACCTTTTTACCTTAAAGATCTTACTGTTGCACTTACTGTGGTAAAATAATATTAACACTAAATACCACACAACTAAAATGACACCAAGTACAGGTGTTGTACCTGTGGAATTAAGGCACTACATTCTGACATCAATTACCGTTAAATAAAGTTCAATTGCTTTTATTTACCTTGCTCATAAGTCTTAAGAATATCTTAAAATAACAAAATAATTAGATGTTTAAATATAATTATTTAACACAAATCTCACCTACATGCTTGCTAACCAAGTTTCTTATTGCCAAATGTTATAACCGCTTATAAAAAGATATCCACCCACTTCCTTTAAAATTGGTCACAACCACCCCTTTCCATTATTCGTTTGAAAACTACTGCCTTTATTTTATCTATTTGCCTTTTAAGTTTGCATGAGGAACTTCCTAGTAACAAAAGGTTTCCCTCTGTTAAACAGCCCAATTTTGCTGAATGTGCCCAACTGTTCTTAAGTCTCTTGTGGGTCCTCGCAGTAGCTGACAGCTGCAGTCCATATTGGAGTGCTAATTGTGCCTACACTGTGCTCTCAATGTATGCACTGAACGTGGACTGCAGTGGATATTCTGACCAAACTCCAATTCTTTATGTACAGCCGTTAAAGAATGAGCAAGATGCCCTGATCAAATGTTGATGACTCTCGTGTTCCAAGGTTTACAATAAGACCCTTCGGCGTCTCTTCCTATGTGTTGCCATGTCGCTCAGGTTGTGCAGTATTAAATATAGGACTGCACAGGCAGAATAACAAAAGTAATGGTGTTGAAAAGAAAAAAGGCCCAGGTTGGCACTACAGTCAGGCAAATCTTCTAGACGTTCTCCTACTTGCCCAGTGCCAGTGAGGATGTTTCTCCTGTGATACCTACTCAATTAGACAACCAAAAAGCGTTCTCTTTCGTAAAGAAAGAAAGAAGACAGAAGATAGAATCATTATCTTTATAGTAGTGAACTGATCGTTATGTTAAATAACGCTGACAATACCCATCTGAAAAGAGTGGCACCTGGTGAATGTTAGGGCGGTACCTTATCTCCTCACATCAGTTCTTTCATTGACATACATCCAATGGAACACAGACTTATATTCACTATAATCACACTCACTGAAACATTAATAACAAAATGAAAAACCTGAAATTAACTGTACTAAAATCACCTACTGACTCGCAAAAAGAAAAACAGACAATGGGCCTCATTACGACCCCGGCGCTAAACAATGGTGCTATTAGCACCATGGTCCATGCCGGGGTCCACCATGGTGAATGGCGGAATTACCGCCCCATTCCAAGGTTGGCGGGGCGGTAATTCCCCATTCACCATGGGCCCTTCCCCATTCCCATTTTTGCCCCATAGGGCTCAATGGGAATGGGGAAGGCGCTTAGTACGGTACCGCAAATTGCGGCACCGTACTTAGCACCAAGGTCCCTTTGCGGGTTGGATTTTAACGCCTGCAAAAAGCAGGCGTTAAAATCGCCAACCCGCAAAGGGATCTCGTAATCAGGCGTTAAGGGGTTAACGGCGCTGCCACCTTTTGCGGCGCTGTTAACCCCTTAATGCCAGGGTTGTAATGAGGCCCAATGAAACAATAAATAGCCTGCGGTAAAAGGGAATAAAAAAGGGAAAAGGGAAAACAACTAAAAATAAAATCAAAACATTAACGGAGGCTAAGGCAAAGGAAGGGGCAGGCGTTGGTAGAGGGCAATGTGAGGGCAATGTGAAAGCCTCTCATCCATCCTGTTAATCATTGGCACAGCGACAAAAAGGTCAAAAAGGTCAAAAAAAATTCATTGAACATCACTATAAGTTTGCCGGTGCCGTAAAGACGGTGCAAACACCACTTTTCCGGGCCGTCCAGTTATGAGTTACTGGTCCTCATCACAAGTTTGGCGGTCCGGAACCACGGGTATCGGTAGCAACGTACCGGCACCCTTTCCAGACCACCAAACTAAGAGTCTGCCGGTAAGGGCATGAACACCCAGCAGTCCAGATCTGCTGGGAATTCAGGCACCTACCAGCAGTGTTTTCACTGAAGCACCGACACCGTTAGCAACAGTGCTTCACTGACCCCATTCCCGTAGAGTCCTATAGGACTCTACGAGAATGAGGATTTTCTGTTCTGCCACCTGCCATAATATCCCTGTGGCACTGGGATGTCAGCCGGTGGAAACAGTGTTACGGGGTTGCCAGTGACCCGCCTCTTACCGCGGGTTTTACCAGCAACCCCTTAATGAGAGCCAATGTGGAGAAGATACCAACAGAGTCCTATGGATAACAACCAAACTCATCATGAGGCCCACTGAGCCTCATAATGGGTTTGGCAACGTGGTAAACGGTGACAGTAAAGCAGCAAAAATGCCATTATTGCCTCCTAATCACCACTTTTCCGCACAACCAGATTATGAACTCTGAGTTAAAGTGGAAGCAGTAACTCTAGACATTTGAGGAATTTCTGCAGGCAGAAACTAGATTATGAACTCTGAGTTAAAGTGGAAGCAGTAACTCTAGACATTTGAGGAATTTCTGCAGGCAGAAATACCACCCAAGTTAAAAATGGGAGTTACTCTGGCATTATCCTGCTTGTAATCTAGTGGTGAATCCTCCAGACTGAGTGGCAGTAACGGTAAATGAGATTGGGGGGTATTAGCCCAAACCCGTAACAGGGCTCATTCACACAGTTTAACATAAACAAAAAAATTCATTTAGATGAAATGCAAATAAATGTACATAAAAAGGTACAAAATAAATATTTACAATTTTAACCACTTTTATTGTACTATTATAGTCGTTATGTACAGTGCTTTGGATAATGTGCTATAAAAATATATTTATGAATAATAAAATACTTTGGGCCTCATTACACGGATGGCGCTAAGGGATTACCGGCACTGGTAAGGGCACCGGTGCTGGTAATCCCTTAGCGCCATACTACAAGGTCCCTCAGCAGGTCCCATCCTTAACGTGTGGCCAGACCAAACGTTAAGGAAGGGACCCGCTGAGGGACTTCAGGGCAAATAACGATACCGCTAATAGCAGTACCATTATTTGCTCCTTCCCCATCACCATTGAGCTCTATGGGGGCTCAAATGGGAATGGGGAAGGGCCTTGGTGAATGGGGAATTACCGCCCCGCCAACCTTGGAATGGGGCGATAATTCCCTCATTCACCAATGCGAAATCGGTGAAATACCGGCGGCATCCATGGCGCTAATAGCACCATGGTTAGCGCCGTCCGTGTAATGAGGCCCATTGTATTAGAAAAAAACTGCAGGAAAATGGACTGAATTGTATTTCAGCGAGTTTCAATGAGGCGGAGTGGCATAGAACCATGGGTTTCTTACCAGGCAAAATAATTTCTCTCTGCCCTGATTTAACCAACAACAGCCCTGTGACAGCATTGCTTTAAAGCTCAATGAGCCTTAATTATCAGTTCTCTTCCGCATCAGATTCCAAAATAACAGAAAGTCATGTTTTGATCGGCTTTAGAATTCCTGCAGAATATGAAAGGAGCTGACATGGACCTTGGAGTGTCTGATTCCTGATGTGCAGAAAGGCCAGGTTAGGTAAGTGGTCTAATATAGCGCCCTTCTGCCAATAATGCTGGCCTCGCTGCGCATAGCTCTGTAAAAAGGCGGCAGAATGCGTATTTGCAGTAAAAGGCTCCCTTACGACCCCAGAATTCTTTACGCTAAGCCTTTTAAGATGACTACAGTTCCTTTATCATATGGAAGTTATTGTGTTTTACTCAGATTAAAATTGCCTCGGGGTTCACTATCCTGTGTGATAGTTTTGTGTTGCAATGCATTCGTTTAGCCGAACTTGCAGTTCGCTGATTACACATAATACCCGTAAACCCGCCTACTCCACTGAGTCACCGTGAAATCGCATGACATTCCAACACTACGCCAAAACCATACATTTACTGGACCTTTAAACGGCTTTCTTTCCTACCCACAGTCATATTTCCAGGACAACAAAACAATCTGATCCTGTACTCCTGTCTAAGTACAAAGAACATCTCGTGCATTTCAAGAATAATAAAAGGAGATTCGATCTGAATGGCCACAGCTGATAGTTCTGCTCTTTGGTTTGTTTCTGTAAAAGCAAAGACAATCATCCACAGCGAGAAAAGCGTGCACTATAACACGATAAGCATATACTATATCTCTAGCCATGAAGCCACAGCGGCTCCACTGTGGATTAATGTGCCACGTCTCTGGTAGGCCATTGTGTGGTTCTGGATAACCTGATATGTCTAGGATCAGTCTAGGCGAGTCTGATTTAATAAAACAGTTGTGAAATCAAGGGAGTAGAATAGGTGAGCTAGCTCCGTGATTTAAGCAATCGCATTGCGGGTACCCTGCAGACACTTGTTCGAATCTTAGGCTCGGCCCATATCCTTTCCATGTTGATAACTAAAGAACTGTAAATGATAATGATGTGTTATTTATATAGTGCCTTAATCCAATGCGCTTTACAGAGCACATATATTTTACATACAATATCACCCAACCGAAATTGGTACTCATTTATCGACCTCGGAAGGATGAAAAGCTGAGTTGGCCTTGCAGGGATTTGAACCTGCGACCTGCAGATCACGCTCAGATCGCAGCAGTGAGCGCTCAACATCTATTATTAGCACCCAGCGAGGGTCAACCAGAATAAAACAAACATTCTGATTGGCCCTTGCAGGGGCTTTACCCGGCCGGGAATCCCTCGGCTGGGATTCCACTCCTTTGTCTCCAGTGGGGGGCCTGGCAGCCCCTCAGGCAATGAGGAGGCTCAAAGCTGCGCCATCCCTGCTTCGAACCTTCACACGGCTGGAGGCTACCATCATCCTCTGCTGGGGATTAAGGTAAGTTTATTTGTTTTTTTGTTTTCCTCCATCCTCCCCTGCACACAATCCCCTCCCCACCCTCCCAATCCAACTTACCTTTGTATTTCTCCTTTTCGTGGAGCGGATGGTCACCATGGAAAGGGAAAACAGAACAGAAAAGAATGCTATTAGTACCCTGGTGTTGCGGACCAGGGAACTAATAGCAATATGTCCCTCGCCGCAGGGGCATTAGTGAGTCAGTTAATGCCATGGCGCCTTCGTTAAGGTCCTCGCGATATGGGCCGCGGGGCATTACCTGACTCAGTAATGCCCCTGCTGCTTGGGGCATATTGTTTAAATGTAGAATCGTGCATAAGGCTCTATTTAAAACGTGGCATATGATTGTTACTACATGATTCCAGACTGTCTACAGCAGTGGTCAGTGCCTTTGACTCTCCAGACATTTTGAACTTCAAACCTCATCATGCCTAATCAGCATTGTCAATGGTCAGATATCATGGGAACTGTAGTCCAAAACATCTGGAGAGCCAAAGGTTGTGGACCCCTTGTCTACAGTAAAGGCTTTTGTGAGCGAACCTACCAACTTCACATCCCTCAAGGGAATCACATGATCACTAAACCAAAGGCACACAGATATGAAGTCATCTATTTGATGCATCAAGGTGTCTGCCCTATGCATTTAAAACTCCAGTCGCAATTTCTTTTGAAGGATAATAATCTAATCATATGTAATCTTATTCCTTCCAGGCCAAGATGTGAGTATTCAAGGCAAAGGATGTGCATGTCTCCTCTTATTTTACTATATAGACATGTTCCCCTGTGCAGTATCCGAAACTAGCAATTCTCTGCAATTGCAATCAAGCACAAAATGAAAGTTTTCATCATCTCTATAGGCGTGCACACATGTGAGGTTCTTCATGACAATGATCACGGCCGATTCTTGGTCAGCATCTGGACCCAGAAAGGAGGGAGGGGTGAACACTGATAGAAGTTGCCATGAAATTAAGCACAGCACAGACGATCCTGGAATTCTTTGCCTTGATGAATATATAAATAAGTCAAATCCAGAAACTAGCGAGCATTTTTTATTTATAATGATGGTTCTGAAAGATCTGGTGGCCCCCCAATGCCAATTATTGTTTTAGAGATGTTTTTAAAGCCTCTTAGCTCCTCTATAGCAAAATAAAGAACACTTCGAGATACGCAGGTATTTTAAACCCACACATTTTCTTAATGCAGATAAATCACAGGTTTTAGTGTTTTGAAAATAAAAATCTGAATAGATTGTTGTATTTCCATGATAAGGTTTTCCGGCAATAAAGAGCAGAATCTCAAGAAGCCTGGTGGTTTAAAATGATATACACAGGCAAACAATATAGCCGTATAGACCGTGGGAGGGGTTGTTATTGCAGGATAATGACCCACCAACACGTTATGAACCCAAGGACCATCTGTTGTGGAAGGTTTATTACCCCTCCCAAGTTCTAAAAGGCTATTAGTACATGTGGTGGTAGCAATACATGCTTTGGAGTTTTGGTGGTGAGTAGCACACTGAGTTAATAAATTAAAGGTGGTTTTATTTTGTAGTATTTAAATAATACGGTTTTCTTAATAAATTAAGCATTTTAATTGCAACTTGTTTGAACTGGAACAGGTTTAACATGTGCATGCACTAGGTGTAATGTAAAAGTAAACCTTTTCTCTATCAGAATGTGAAAGCATTTTCCAATGTTTCAGCTTCTCGTTTGTGTGTTAAATAGCCTATTTCGGCCCAAAAAAAGGCCATCCTAGAGAGGAAGTGTCTTGTTGAAAGAAATCTTGCCTGGAAATTGCATTGTTGGTTTATTGTCTGCTTCTGAAGACAGAATGCTCAGAATGTAGTTAATACCAGTAATTTACACTCTAAACATCCTGATTGGCTAAGAGGAGATCAATACTGATTCCCATGGGCTAATACCCATTATCATAGTATCATAATATCATTGACAGAAAAGAAATCACTGATTGGTAATTTACTTCATGAAAGTTACTTTGTGGCATTTTAACTTTTTTTCGGATGGTCCACCACAAAGCTGCAACCACCACCACCCTTCCTGCTGCCTCTTCTCCCCTTGCCCAACCTTCTTCATCCCCTACCCCTCAACATACGTGTTCTGGTTGGTGGCTTTCTCGCAAATATCCTTCTGCAGTGCTATGGTGTGCCACAGAGATCGGCACTTTCCCCACTTCTTTTTAATATTTACCCTCGTGCCCTTATGAATATTTTAGAGAAATATCCTCTTAGATTTCATTTGTATGCTGACGATACCCAGCTATACATTAGGCTCAATGATGTGGAGGAAGCTCTTGCCTTGGTTAGTAGGTATTTAGAAGAAATTGGCACCTGGATGGAAAAAAAAAATTGGCTACAGCTTAATCCAAAAGAAACAGGGGTGCTCTTGCTTGGTCCGAAGCATCTCCTTGAAGGAAATAAATGCTCTCCTCCACCCCTGTTTTTGGGTACCTGCCTTAAGTATACCATGAAAGCAAAAAATATTTGCTATATTTGGCAGAGTGACCTGGGATGTAATGTCCAGGTCTCAGCCATAGTCCAATCAGTCTTTTATAACATCCGCCTTTTGTGTCAAGCACTACCCTATGTTCCTATTACTGATCGTGCTGTGGTGGGCAGGGCTCTAGTCAATTCCAATTCAGCCTATTGCAATGGACTTTTGGCTGGAGCACCGGGCAATCAGATCCACCACCTAAAAAAAGCACAAAATGTGGGGGTAAGATTGGTCTTTGATGTAGCTAAAACACCCATATTTCTGGTCTCTGTCGATCACTACATTGGTTAGCAGTAGAAGATTAAATTTAAAATTGGATGTTTGGTCTACAAATGTCTGACTGGGCTGGCAGCAGCTTACTTGACAAATAAATTGAAGCGTTACTGACCAACTTGAGCCCTCAGGTCTGAAGACCAATTTCTTCTTGTTATCCCCAGGACAAACTGTAGATCGAGAGGAGACTGTTACTTTTCAGTTGTCGGACCTAGACTATGGAATAGTCTTCTGCTGAGCTTAAGACAGCCAACCTCTTTCTTGAGATTTAGAGCAGGTTTAAAGAGCTACCTATTTAAGTTAAGTAAGTCTGGTGACTGTGGCATTGGTTGAATTTCTGTGTCATCTGTTTCTCTCAGGATTATGTTCTTCTTCTCATTATACGGTATCACCTGCGCCAGGACACGATTAAGTATGTTGTGTGCGTGTTATAAATTCTTCAAATTCTAATTCATATACCTAACTATTTGACCACCAAGGAAATACCATAAAGTGATTATCCACTCAGAAATTTCTGTCTATGAAAACAACAATACACGTTTTGGACAGTAACCTAGTCAACAGGGAACACATATACCCCAGCGACTCTTTCTTTCCTTCTTTTCAGAAAGGAAGTGTAAAAGGATTCCTAGGGGGAAGGAAACCACAGAGCAATGCAGTGATAAGTTGAAAATTATCCCAGGACCTGTTGACAAGTAAGAAACTCTTGTTGTTTGTTTTACAGAAGATAGAGTCACGAAAAAGATGTATTTCTGCTTAAACAGAACCCATGTGGGTGTTTTGTATCACAAAGAACCTAAAATTCCTTTGCTCTTTTAAACAAATTAATGTGCCCAAATCTCTGTGTAAGACTTCAGACCCATGCTAATGTATTTCTGATCCAATCTGAGTCCCAAGATCCATGGGGCAAATGAGGATTTTGGAAATAATGGTGTGTTGGAACTGGAAAACCAATAACTATATAATCCAATAAGGAACCTCAGACAGCAAAGGAAGTGACGCATGTTTTTCATGCAGACGTGCAGAAAGGAACTGACAAACTGGCAGAGCATCCCCATCCCCAAAATGTGGTCCTCTGGGTTTTAGAAAATGAGCCTCATACAGAAAGTCAGTAAGATACATTTAGTCGGTAACATTGATGATGAATGTCCTAACAGAGCCCCAGCATGGACCCTCCCAACTTGGAGGGCATATCTTTAATAAACCACGAGATCTGCATAATTCTGCTCAGCTTAACCATGTCACGTCAGCCACTGCCTTAAACAGAACTTTCCACTATACATAATAAGACTTTTAAAGCATCACTGGTCGTATCTACACACCAGGAATACTTTTCACATCTTGCTTGCACAGCATTATGGGCTTCTGCCTGTGTGGCAGTCAATTAGATTTTTTTATTGTGCCACCTCCCCAAACATGGGCACAGTTACCATATTATTCTTCTAACCATGGCTGCGGTTTTGCTCTGGCTGTGGCTGATGTACCATCAGGGCCTTTAAGAAATAAAATACTGTCAGCATGGACAAGTGTTAGGCATGACCTCAACACTACCTGCAGCCAGCAGGAAAGACCAGAAATAGAGATAGAGAAATAAGAAAATTGGTGTAGACGGTGGCCCCAGGGGGGCAGGTTCATATGGGCGACACGCTAGTCCCTAAAGAGACCCTTAAAATGAAGATGCAGATATCAGGGTAAAAAAAGTACATTATTAAATGTAGTGTATGTGTTATCTTTTTCTGTGTCTGGGCTTTGGGTTAAACTATACAACCCAGCATGGGGCTGGATGGAAAGTTAAGAAAAAGAAAACAAAGGAGCAGGACTACCCTGCCCAAGAATGGGCTGAGTATGGGAGGAAACAACCCAAAGGGGATTTTAAAGAAAAGTGACAAAGTAATTTAGAAAAGTAGCAGTGAAAAAAAGCAGGGACCAGAGGGGGAAAACAAAAGAAAAAAGTAAACCTGGGACGGCCACTGCCTTGAGCGGGCCCCGAGGGCACAGAGACAGCAGTGAATCACCAGGTGGCACATGGGGGAGTCCCATCAGGGGCAGCTCGCCTTGCTATGAGGCATGGCTGGTGTCAGGGACCAGACTGGAGGGGCCCAGGCATCACAAAGGGCCCAGGCAGCTTGCATGGGGTCACCCAGGCCAAAGAAGAACAGCCCAGCCCGAGCCACATGAGGGGTGTGGCTCCGCACTAGTCAGAACAACTTGTGGTCAGCGAGGTGGGCCCTTTCTAAAAGTCACCCCCCGCCGTATATGTCAGGTGAGACCCGGGAGGTGAAGAGCGGTGACGTTCGCTCCGCCCAAGATGGTGGAGCCGTGAAGGAAAGTCCTGGGCTGGCTTTCTGGCCACACAAGGTAAAGAACGGCTAAAGACCATCAAAGATCACCACTGCGTGCCCACGACTCTTCTTGGCCCACTCCCTCTGCAATGCATTGTGAGAGGTAAGGGGCAGGCTGCTGGACTACACCCAGGCTGCTATGTGATGCTGCCCTTGTGAAGAAAAGCACTGGTCTGCACCACAGAACAGCCTGGGTATAGCCTAACGGCCTGCCCCCTGCGTCTAATGAATCATTGCAGAGTGAGCAGGCCGAGAAGAGCTGTGGGTGCATGGTGGCAATTTTTGATGGTGTGTTGTTGCCAAGGGGATGCTTCCTAAGATGGCACCCAGGAGCATGGCAGTGATTGAAGCCGCTCCACGGCTCAGCGGATGCCACCTAAAGGTAAGATGGCGGCTGTGACAGTGACACAGGCACCCAACATGCCAATGGTGCCACCCCAAATATTATAAACAAGCTGTGGGCATGCAAGTGACAGCAGTGGCCCCCCAGTCTATGGGGCCCATTGAGAGTATTGAGAAAGGCCATTGGGAGTAGCGATAGGTGTGTGTGGTTCCCCACATACACAGGTGACCACCCAGAAGACAACACTGAGCGCAGTCTATGCAGCACTCATGGGTGGCCCCACGTGGTGGATGGGGCCACCCAGAAGAAAGAACAGGAGTGGGGCAGGGCCCCATTCAGCACCAAGGGACAAGTCCCATTGCTAGAGCCACCAGGAAAGATATATGGAAGGTACTGTGAAGGGGGTGACTGACTGCAGTAGTCACCCTATTGTGACAAAATGTTTATAGAGTAATATTTATGTTTATATGTAGTATGGCTTTGTTTAATGTATATAGTTAATTAATATACGTTTCTGTGTCCAGTTAGTCATCTAAGAACTCAGGGTGTAGCCCATCTCCTGTTACCAGCAATTTTATTTTGAGGTGCCGCGCCCCTCCCTACCCAGCGGGCCTGAGGGGTAGGGGTGGTGGTTTCCATGCAGACTGTCCCTGGTCTGGGGTTGAAGGAGTGAACACCTTTACCGAGACCAGGGTCGGAAAACAGGGACTGCACAGTTCCGAATAAAGTACATTTTATCAAATAAGAATAGGAATATACTGAGTTACTGGGAAATTATGAGATTTTTGGATCAGCTTGCGTCTCTAGAATAGAGGTAGGACACAGCAATGGGCAGTCAGACATAGGCCAAACATTGCTGACATGTGCCTGACTCTGCATGCCTGATGGGTGACTGAGTCAGAATCAACAGCATTTTTAACTTTCTGGGGATGCAGGCATGTTGGACAATCCCCTATTTTCCTCTCAGATCTTTCCATAGAATCTCTATCATGCCTTAATCATAATTAAGAGAACTCAGCTGAATGACGTTACTGCTGTTCAGATACATGGGCCTGATTCATATAGAGGTTACAAGAAGTACATTTTACTTACCTTTGATTTACACCTGGGGTTGGCTATTCAAGTCACAAATGATGTTACTCTAAGTAACTCTGATTTAACCTGACTCAACTCCTGCATTGTCAGCAGCAAGGTTTAACAAAACATATTGTTTCTCTCACCCAAAATGTTGTTCCCACATGCCACTACTTACTTTAGACATTTCACACATTTACACACACTTTCATTCAGTTTTACACTGCATATTCAACACTTACATGTAGAAGTCCAGGTGTAATTTAAGACCATCCACACAGGTGCATATGACAACCTTCCAGTTTTGGGATTGCATTTAAAGTTGCACTTGTGTCCACACGTACCTCTTCCACATTCAGGTTCCCTGTTGTCACACCAACCCTGTTCCAACATGTCCCTGAAACTGTGCACTGTACTTAAACCAATACATAAGCCAATAGAAAAGCAATAGATCCTTTTGTGAATAACTTGAAAGCCCATTCTGAATTTAGATAACATGCTCATGAGTAAGTTAGTATTTTTTCCAGGAGTACGTCAAGCTTATATCTGCAAAAACCTTTGTTATTCGGCCCCATAATTAATAGCTAAATGATCATTAGTATGTGGGGGACTTTAATAGATTCGTTTCCCCCATAATCAGCTAATCGTTTGCAGCCGCATTTGCTCTGAAGTCATTGCCCATCTGGCATCAGCTTTCTGACTTACTCATGTAACCAGAGACCAAATCCTTTTCCTGCTCTGTTCATCAAATAACATGAACATTACAGTGAATAAAAAAGGAACTTTGGTATGTAGCATTTTCATTCATCTTCTACTCCAATGCACACAGTACAAAATATAAAGTACAACTGTGTAAAGATATAAATCATGGTGTTTACGCCTGAGGGAAGGCAGTCTATGAGCCTCATTACACGGAAGGTGGTAACCATGGCGCTATTAGCGCCATGGTTGCCGCCGGTAATTTACCGATCCCGCCATGGTGGATGGCGGAATGACCACCGCATTCCAAGGTTGGCGGGGCAGCAATTCCCTATTCACCATTGTCCCTTCCCCATTCCCATTTGAGCCCCCATAGGGCTCCATGGGAATGGGGAAGGCAGTAATTACGGTACTGCAAATTGCGGTACCGTAATTACCTCCAAGGTCCCTTTGTGGGTCCCGTCCTTAACGGCTGGTAAGGACGGGACCCGCAAAGGGTCCCCGTAGTAAGGCGGTAAGGGATTACCGGTACTGGTACCCTTACCGGTAGCGGTATTCCTTACCGCCATCCGTGTAATGAGGCCCTATGTGTCTGCAGTGCACACAGAACTTCAGCAACCGGTGCAACCAGTTCCACAAGCAGAATCACCCAAGTTCTTGGCAACCCCAACATCTAAGCATTTCACTTTGCAAGAACGAAGACATGTTCAGAAGATTCAGGAATCCCACAGGAGAAGTCTGCTTGCCTTGGTATGAGGTTTAATAAGGCTCTGATCTCTCTGGACCTTCCAGGTGGTACTTTTTGCATTTCAATTTTGATGATTTGTATATGGTACATCCAACCTAAATAAAATAATAATAATAATAGAACAAAACCAAGTGCATGATTACAAAGTGAAGTGTACGTTCAGCAATGAATATAGAGCAGATTTAGAGAACAGCAGTACAAAGGGCTTGGCTTGGTAGGATGATTTGGTTCCAAATTAAAAAAAAAATCTGATTGACAGAAAGCAAGGAGGTTCAAAATCCTTAAAATTTTCTGACCTAGTAAATATAATTATTATAATCTGATGGATGAAGAGGGCACATCAACTTCTATTGGCATCTAACATTCCTGGAGCAGAGGGCAACAAGCTAACACGAAAGGGATGATATATAAATCCCTCATTGTAATTGTGTGCAGATTATTTTGCACATTTCAGACGTGTGCCTTCTGCACACAACACAAAGTTCCCCTTTCCAAAAACTGGTCCTTGCGGTTGATTCTGCCACGGTCACAAAAAGCACTGGGAGGTTGAGTTAATCTTCCTTGGATACCCCTCTCTCCCTCCTGGACTGCTCTACTCACTTCTGGGTTTCCACTTTCCTATCACCATAAGGACTGGGCCCGAAACATTTATCCTCGTAGCTCTCTTTCTTTCTGCACTGCTGTCACTGTCTCCTTGAGGCATCTGATAACTTGACTGTTCCAATCTTGTTCTCCTTCAGTGGTTCTGCTCATTCACCCTTCTGTCCCCTTACCCTGTCCTGCTCTCCTTGCTCCACTCCTGTCCTCACATGCTTCCCTCTTTTTCCTCCTCCTGCTTTCTAATACTGCTCAACTCTTCACCTTTTTTGCTCTTGGCTCCCCTATTGAGTTTCTTTTTTTGCAGTTATTTAACTCCTCCATTTCCTACACCCCTCTCCAAGTCGCTCCACTTTTCTCCATTTTCTTCACTATTTACTTCCCACTCTAAGGGGGTCATTACGAGTTTGGAGGTAGCCATGGTGCTATTAGCGCCATGGCTGCCTCCAAACTCGTATCCGGGTGCGGGTTCCTTGAATGGGACTTCCCGGGTCATTCCAACCTTGGAGGACCCGGTAAGTCCCCATTCAAAATCCCCATCCCCATTACCATTCGAGCCACCAAAGGGCTCAATGGGAATGGGGAAGGAGCTAATAAAGGGCCCGTTAATAACGGGCCCTTTATTAGCTCCCTGGTCCCTTAGCGGCTCCCGCTAAGGGCTGCGGTAAGTGGTTAACGGCACCGGCATCCTTAACGGCGCCGTTAATCCCTTACGCCAAACTCGGAATGACCCTCTTTATTTCCGATGTGGTCCTGTAAAGGAAATCATTTTTTTGGAAGGCAGAAGGACTTTCCAAAAAAACAATTTCTTTTTGATTTCATAACCCCCCTCCCTCGCCCCATAACATGGAGCCTTCCAGGTTGGAGGCCTCCATGTCACGGGGGGGGGGGGTTGGGTCCCTATGATGTCAACAAGAAATAGTTTCTTTGGAAAGTCCTTCTGCCTTCATAAAGAAATTATTTCCGTGTATAGTAAATGGTCCTGTAATGGAAATAATGTCTTTATGAAGGCAGATTTATTACAAAAAGATACTATTTCCCTGTCCTGGATCAACGGATTCAAAAGTAGGAAAATGCATTGTAAATGTGTGTGCATGCATCTAAGTGTGTATATGTTTTTTTATTTTTTTTTAATGAAAAATTCTTTTTTATTGTGGTGCAGGTCTGTACAGCATTGGAAATGAAACCGAATGCGGAACACAAGGAGCAGGGCAACAAACGAACAATGCAATGAAACAGGTTCTCGTTAACAAATAAACATCTTACAACCAAATTTACAGACATGTTAGTTTTATGCAACTTCCTCTTCTGCCTCCTCCTCAAACTCTCCTTCCTCCTCAGCAGTAGCATCCTGATATTGTTGATACTACGACACAAGATCATTCATGTTGCTCTCGGCTTCTGTGAACTCCATTTCATCCATACCCTCCCCTGTATACCAATGCAAAAAGGCCTTTCGTCGGAACATAGCAGTGAACTGCTCAGAAATGCGTTTGAATAGCTCTTGGATGGCCGTGCTGTTACCAATGACAGTAGCAGACATTTTCAACCCACGTGGAGGAATGTCACACACAGCAGTTTTGACATTGTTTGGTCTGATTATCTGGCGAAGATAATACACACGAAACAAGAATATGAGGGAAATTGTCCACCTGCAGGCCGGCCAGTGCGGCAACCAGATTGGAGCTAAGTTCTGGGAAGTGATAAGCGATGAACATGGCATTGATCCCACCGGTACATACCATGGCGACAGTGATCTTCAACTGGAAATAATGAATGTCTACTACAACGAGGCTACAGGTGGAAAATATGTACCCTGTGCGGTTTTGGTGGATCTTGAACCAGGAACTATGGACTCTGTGCGATCGGGGCCTTTTGGTCAGATCTTCAGGCCAGATAACTTTGTCTTCGGTCAGAGTGGTGTTGGTAACAACTGGGCAAAGGGACACTATACAGAAGGTGCTGAACTTGTGGACTCAGTATTGGATGTAGTAAGGAAAGAAGCAGAGAGCTGCGATTGCCTTCAAGGATTTCAGCTCACCCACTCGTTGGGAGGTGGTACTGGCTCTGGAATGGGTACTCTTCTAATCAGAAAAATCCGTGAGGAGTACTAAGTGTGTATATGTGAATGAGCGAGTGAGTGCATGATGTATGGGTGGCTGCCTGGCTGTCCGTGTGTGAGTGTATGGTGAAAGGATGCACATGTAAATGTATGAGTGCCTGGGTGTATGTATTTGAGTGTTTGGTGAATGCTCTGATAACTTAAAGTAATCTTCATTACTCCTTGTCCTACTCTTCCTCGTCACAGTACGTGTGAATGAGGCACATTGGCTCATACACAAGTACTGGGATGAGGCAGAGGGATGTGGATGTAATGCCTGGCTTACCTTCCTGTAGTCTTTATTACTCCTAATCACTCATCTTCATCCCAGTAGTTACCTATGAGGTAAGGTGCCTCATAGGTAAGTACTGGGACAAAGAAGAGGCATGTGGAGGTAATGGTGTGCTTGTGTTTAATGCCTGATTTACTTATTGGTGATCTTCATTACTCCTAGCCCTACTCTTCCTCGTCCCCATACTGTGTATGAGGCACATTGTCTCATACACAAGTACTGCGATGAGGTAGAGGGCCGTGGATGTAATTGCTGCTTATGTGATTGCTGGCTGTGTTACCTTTTAATCTTCATTATTCCTAATCCCACTCTTCCTCATCCCAGTAATGGGATGAGAAAGAGGGATGTGGAGGTAATTCTGGGCTGAGGAGCTGATTTTGCCGGTTGGGGGGCATTGTAGGCCAGACAAACCTTGATTTGATGCTGGGCATGGGGGGCCCTCAGCAAGACTTGTATGAGTAGCACCAAACTTTGAGCGATGCGACTGCCTATACAACTTGGAGGTCACCCCTTAGACGTCCAACAGCCGGACAGAAAAGAATGACACATTTGCAAAGACATCAGTGGACCAGTAGCTCTGAAAACTCACTACAAGCTGAAGATGACATAGCTGTCTCAAGGTCAGAGGGTTTACATATATGGAAGATCCCACTCCAAAAGCCACATTCATAAACATGTTAGTATAAAGTGCAACATTTCTGGGTATAAATGTTTGTTCTGAATTAGTCATTATGAAAAGATATGTTATTAAGATGTGTATAGTGTGAAAACATATAGCAGCTTCACCACTAAGAACTGACCTGGGTCATATGAACGAGCTTGAAGCCAGTATGGTGTAGATTAAAAATGTTTTCAAAGTCAGCCCTTCATATTAGGGGTGGTCTCACAGACATACCAAATAGTAAAAGTGGCAATTCCAATACAAGTTGGCAAATGTTTTGATAAATAAATGCTATTCTCTTCGATTTTTATTTGTGTATATTTAAACTCGGCTATAACACAGCATTGCCAGTTTACATTCTCCTTAATTAGGACAATTTTGTCTGTGGTATCTACATCCATTTAGCATTTAATTTTCAGTTTACATTCTCCGCAACTGGCACATCATGGATGGATTCCAGTGTATCCCTGTAGCACATTATTACAAGTTTCCATTGCAATCACTTCACGCATAATTCACAGTCGACCTGATTTACAAAAGGGCTTTTTAATGGGAAACTCGCATTGAAAAACACTTTGAAATTCAGGCCCAGTGTCTGTTAACCTGTTAGCATGTTTTTGGCTAGTTTCCTTTGCATTCAGTTAAGCATCATTGCCAGCTTTGACTGCCCTCTCCCAGAAGATTTTACCTTTTGCTGACAGAAAGAAGGAAAGGCAATCCTCCCCATGGGCAGGGGTGGACTGGGAACCAAGAGAGGCCCTGGAAATAATGTTCAAAGTGGCCGCATATTATACATTTTCAGCAAGCCCAACCATGGTAACATTTGGTAATACCACACAAAAGAGGCCCCGGGTTCAGTGTCCTAATGGGAAATCTCCAGAGTTCACTATAGGCCAGATCGACCCCTGCCCATGAGGAAAAAGGGCCTGAAATTGCAGTAAAGCTACAGTATGCCATTGACACTGCAGTAAAGACTCTGCGCCTAGGTACTGTTTGCTGTTGGCTGGATCTCGAGATTAATGCCTTTTCCAACACGGCACATTTCAGTGCTTTTTTGTGGAATGAATATGTTATGTGGGGAAAGCCCTCCTTACACGCCTTCACCCGCACCCAAAGTCTCCATCCATCAAGCATTGTTCCCTACTCCCTGACCCTGCACTACCACTAAAAACGCCACAATACATTTCGTGAAATGTCCCTTCACTAACTGTGGAGAAAAGGCTGCAGGGACATAGTGGGATACTGGATCTCATGGGCTGGATTCCCAAGCCCAGCTTGTCCCCGACAGTCTCGTCTCCAAGAACAGACAGGTCAGAGTTGGATAGTCACAAATCTTTTCTCTTGAAACTTAAGAGATACAATTTGTCATGGGCTTTGAACTGTAGCAGCATCATTCTAGCCAGGGCCTTGATCTTATCAAGACTTGATTATAGCAACATTCTATTACTAGGTACCTCGACCATCAACCTCAATAAATTGCAGATGATACAAAACAAAGCCCTAAGAGCTGCCCTTGGAATAAGAAAATCTGATCACATATCTATAACCAGAAGAGAGAACCACTGGCTTCCCATCAAAGCCAGAGTTTTATTCAAAACATTGTGCATCACCTTTAAATGCTTCCTTGTAAATGCTCCCATCTATATAAACCATGTTATAACTAAAAAAACAAGTACTAAGTCCCTAAGATCTAATAACCACTTACTATTGGCAATACCTCACTACAAAAAGACTGGAGCAGGGGGTGCCAGCTTCCAACATTTAGCCCCCAAACACTGGAACTCTCTTCCGCTCTCCATCAAAAATGAGGAAACCCTCAAGGGGTTCAAAAAACTGCTGAAAACTTGGATATTTAACCAATATTGATAACACAGCCATCACAACATTCTGTAAATATGTCTTCCCCTATATTTATACTTGTGTGTTATGAAAATCTGTCCTCTACTTTATTTTTTGTATTGTTTGCCAATATAACTGTTGCCATTCCAGCCGATGTAATGTATGTATCTTCAAGCTGTCTGTAACCTCGCCGTGATACCTAAGGGTCTGGGCGAGTAACAAATGTAATAAATAAATAAAAATAATTAGCAGTACGCAGATTTGCGCTTGTAATAGTGTCAGTGAGATAACTACACTTGGCTGATTTTCACATTAGTGCAATGTCAGGGTTTACACTGGTGGAAGCACTGGCTTAATGATGTCCGCTGGTGTTACCATCAGACGTAGGTGCAGCACAAAAAGATGGCTACTGAAAATGGTCATTTCCACCACTGAGTATACCTGATGTTAGCCCTGGTGCAATGACAACATTTGACCAAGTGTTGGCCCTGGAACTAACACAAGCACAGATATGATCACTGAACCAGCTCTAACACTGGTGCAAATCCTATTTGTTTTACTTGCCCGAAGATCAAAGCAAATCTAGTCAATGTCCTGATGCAACAACCAGCAATGCGTGCCAGAGAAGAAGTCCCAGATACAAACATCCTTCAATACTAGTATATGCCTGGTTTGCACATTCCCATCATATCTCAAACTAACAGTCCTAGAAAAGATTCCAGTTAGAAAGCACAGCTTTGTCTAACGTGAACCACAGTATAATTGTAGTATGCTCAGATGTGTCCAGTCAGCAAAACACAGTGTATGCCCAGTTTGAAAATCAGAATGTTGTCGCAGTTTATTACATGGTTGCACTAAACTCAGGGAGTTCCTTTCTCCCCAATGAATGTGGCGCACAATACATCACTATGATTTTGATTTGGTTCGGTTTGGTAAGGCCTCCAACCCGTCTCGTACCCATGCCAACAAGTACCCAGTGCCACAATGGACTAAGAACCAGGTCGGTGTGTATGAAGAATATAGATTTATGAATTTATTTGAACCAACTTTTTGGAAGAGACTAACATCAGCCACCAGTGCTGTGGCAACACAAGATCAAAAATGACGCACGTAAAGGCAGCAACACAGAGATAACAATGAGATATGCAGTCACAATTATTTCCTTTTAAATCCCCCATCAATACAGGAAAAGAACAATTCAAGAGACACAATGATTTCTGATTTGGTTATGATACTTTTCTCCCAGCAACCCACACCCTCCAAACAGAAATTAGATCTGACCCCTCTGAATTGAAGGCCAGTGGCAGAGAGTGGGAACACAATGGGAAATCGTTTTGGGGATTGTAATCACAGATGCAATATGAGAGAAAGAAAAACAATGGGAAATTCATTTTGCCACACCTAAAAAGAACATGCAGTGCTTTGTGGTACTGGTCAGAGCACAGTGGGATCAAAGGGGCAATTTTGTTGTGCACCCTGCACATGCAAAGGCCCTACCATGTTTCACACTTCTGATTTAAACTGAAGTGGATCAATGGGGAATTTCATTTTGCACCCTGCACACTCACGTGAAAACAGGGCTTTGGGATTAACTCTTTTGGCAAATCTTTATGTCTATACTGGCTCAAAATACACTGGGAAGAACTTTTTGGTTTCAAATGCCAACAAGACCCATCCTGTGATTTCGATTGGGGAATTCAATGATTTACTTTAATTAAATATGCTAAGGATCTACACAATCAGCCAGGATATTTTGCTATGGAGAAATAACGAATAAAATGCTTGAACATTGTAGGGCCTACACAATCTATGGCTTTCGGGATAGTTTTACTTACAGGAGAGGTCTTGGAATGGGCATCAGGGAACAGCAGGGCACCGCTGGGACAGCAAGGGTGTCAGCCATGGATTGTCTCCTCTGAATCCTTAAAGGGGTGCCAGTCAGCTTCTATGTCTCCTGGTTCCTGTCTCCAATGCAAGGTTTAGGGCTCTCTGCTGGGATGTTTCTCACAAGAGTACAACAGCAGGTAGTCTTCCAGAATAAGTGGAAAAAACAGTTCTAATGCAAACTGATCTACGTATAGGGCAAATTTAATCACAAACTTGTCATGATTCCCAGGAAAAGGGATTGGTTGATTTTCTCTACCCACCTCTCACCTGTGTGCTAATAGGACACGGAGAATGAGGGAGGGAGACAGGACAGCTGTGGGAGAAAACTTCATCATCCCACTTTGACATGTATGCTCGTCACATTAAATAATCTAAAAATCTATCAACATGTCAAGTACCCTAATTTTTCACATCTTTACATGTATGCATGTATTTTTAAGGACTATATTTTAAGGCAAATCAGATGATGCTAATCTGAAGTCGGCACGCCCTTCCACTGCAGAGCTAAGTTTTTTTTTCCATTTACTCAAGAGCCGTATCGGTGAAAAATATGCCACTTCATAGTTAACATGTTAATTATTTCCTTCACCCTCACGCCAACTTTCAAATCTCTCGGAATCAAGGAAAAGCCCAAATTAAATTTTCATCAATACCTTTAATTATGTTTATCACACAAAAATTCGTTTTAGCATGGTTCAAAGGGGGTGACTGTCACATTTAATAAAAGTCTGGAATGACTGCAGTGGTGTATACGCTGCCCCTTTTATGCAATAATATGTAGTTTCCTATTAATTCAACTGCAGTCTTTTCCTTTGTTCTCTTTAAGTTGCATTTACCCTCAGGCATATTACTAGACAGAGGCTGGCTCATGTTTGTGTCTGCCTCCTCCTTCAAGGCCTGTGAGGCCCTGATAGTAACTCTAATGGACATTTTATGGGAATTGTGACCTCAAGGTAACTTCTGCTGAAAGAACAGGCATGGCCTTATCTGTTTTTACCGTGGTTTACATCTAAGAAGTGTATTTATTTCTATATTTTTGAGCAATGGCCCTGATTGATAGTTGACAACCTGGCCCCTTGCTTCAGGGCAGCAGAGGAAAGGTCTTAGAGGTTAGGTTTCATCTTTGGCGAAATGACCTGCTTGTGTACCCTGCAAGCAATGGCCTTTTAAACTCACACACAAATGCATTATACATGACATTTTATAAGGCACCTGGGCCTTGTCCATATGTACTATGTTTCTTTAATTTGACAGTTTCAAAATACATGTGTCTCACTTCTGGATTGTCCATAAGAAAAGGGCAGTTATATCATAAAATCATGTACAACTCTGAAAGTCTAGTGAGCACTTTTCTCTGCATACTGTCATTTGAATGAGGAAAAAATGAAAATGAAATTCTTTTATTTCTTGTACATGCAAGGAGCTTGAGTTAAATGTCAATGACTGGAGAACCATCTGGTATTCCATTGAAGATAATGTACGCACTGCTGTCTCTTTAAGTAAGAGTGCACCTCTCCATGGATTGAGTAAAATGACATTATCAGCCGCATGTCTTTCTTTTCCTTTATATTTTAGGTATGTTTTCGGTTCAATGGGCCTCATGTCTGACATCACCATTTCTGTGCTGGCCTTATATTCTAATCAGCATTTACAAATCAATCTGGCTTCTTTATTTCTGGCAACCAGGGGCCATATTTCACCCCATAATGTACACCAGCTTCATATTCCCAGTTTGCTGAGGTGTAGTATATTCCTATATTGACCAATTTACTACATTTTACTTGTTTATCCAAACACAGTATATGCCCAGTTTGACAATTCCAGTATACTCCAAGTTGATAACCCCAGTATATTACCAGTATACAGAAACCAATTATGTTCCAGCTTGAATAATTCTGTATGCTACCATTTTTTTAACCCTGACATGCTCGTCTTTCCAGAATATACATTTTTACAACATATACATTTACAGAGTCTTCAAAGGGATACACATTTTTAGTTTTGGCTATTAGGTGGTGCTGAAAGCGCTACCTATGAAGCCAAAACTATTGTGATTAAAATACGAGCTTTGACATGAGAGCTTGAAATAGGGGCTTTGAATGTAGGTTTGTGATGCTTTTCAATGCAGCTTTACATATGAGGATGGATTTCTGTAGTTTGGTCATGTGTCCCACCCATTTAACGCGCTCTGCTAAGTGAAATCTGTAGGTTTTTCCTCCCATTCCCACCCATTTTCCCTCCAACCACATACACCTCTCTTTGCACTCTGGCTGAATTTCTACTGTGTGGTGAATTTGTCAGCCATTTTACTTCCAAAAGTCATTTTTACTTGATTGATGGGTCAAAATATATATTTTTGCAGCTAAGTTATGTTACACTTTTTACATTGTTTTTTATTAAAAAATAAACACGGTAGTGTAATAGTATGTTTTGGTTTAAAATGGCACTGAAAATGTACATCTAGTGACTTGTGGGGGATTGGTTAGTGTTTTTGATGTAAGGAGCACCTGATTGGCTGTGCATTTAGTGACGTGATTGGATGTGCACTGTGTGTTTGGTTCTAGAAAGAAGCATTTTGTTTCTATATTCCAAGCAAGGACAAGTATGTGAATTTGTATGTTTTTTAAATTAATGTTGCAAATCTGTGCCAGCGGCAGCTTAACAACATCATGCCGCCGCCAGCACATATTTGCAATGTTGGTGCAATTAATTGAATTTCGGCGGTGGCTTGGCTTTTTCGAAGCCACCACCGGCATAGAATCTGTTTTACTACCGTTAGAAATGTGTGCCGGGGGCGGATTAATGTTGCTAACCGGCCGCCGGCACATATTTTCAATGTTAGTAAAACTAATTCAGAGCAAGCAGCGGCATTGGGATTCCTGATGTCGCCCCCAGCTCTGATTTCATTTTACTAACGTTCCAAATATTTGCAACATTAGTGAAACTAATTCAGAGCCAGCAGTGGCATTGGGATCCCCGAAGCTGGCGGCGACTGTGAGTTAGTTTTACTAACGCTCCAAATATTTACAACGTTATCTAAACTAATTCAGAGCCGGAAGCGGCTTGGCTTTCCTGATGCCACCATCGGCTCTGATTTTGCTTGATATGCATGTCATAGAAGCTATTGTTCCATTGGAATTCCCTTATCTGCCTATTACATAAGAAGTCACCCTGTGTCCACCAGGACTGTGCCTCCTTGTAACTTTGTGTAGAGTATGGTGTAGGCAGGCTGGTCTGGTTCTCCGTTATTTAATTGCGGGACTTTTCATTGCAGGGTTTTTTACTGCGAATTTGTTTTCGACAAAAAAACAATCCATTTTTTTTTGGGGGGGGTTGCCCCCCCAAACCACCCGTTCACTTTATTTATTTTTTTATTCCCTTACACAAATTTTTTAAATTTTTTAACCCCCCCCAAAAAAAAACCTAGTTTTTTTTTCGAAAATAAATTCGCGGTAAAAAACCCTGTGATGAAAAGTCCCGCAATCAAAGGACAGTATACCGGCAGGCTACAGCCCCGACAGCTCCATTACAGGAATAAAGGACATTTCAATATGAAGAATCCTATTTTCTTTTGTAACACGTACATTATGTTTTTTTTTAAAAAAGACAGATCATTTCTAGTATTGTGGAATGCTCATGTTAGAGTGCTCTGAAGTTCGTTTCATGTGGAAGCTACTAATAAAATAAAATAAATCCACCCTTAAACTCTGCCACATCCCAAAAAAACCCTTGAGACTTCCTTTTCCTAAAAAAGAGGTTTTATTTCTGATAAGAATCTTCATATTTGCACCGTTTTCATTGAAAGTACCCATTGTTGCTACCCACCAATATGAACGTGTATTTGTGTTGTGTATGTTTGTCTGTCTGTGTATTAACACACTAGCAGATCAACAGGTGGATGGCCGTGCAGAGCTGTACTGTCTTGGTGGAGCACATCAAAGCTGACACAGACTTGTGTTCAGTAGGTGTAGATGTCTCATGGCTGAATCATATTTTGGCAAGTCATACTCCTCTCTGCAGGCCATCTTCCGAGCGTTATGTAGTGTATATCTGACACCCTGCAAGAGCACATGATAGAGTGGAGCATAAAAATAAACATGCATAGGAAATGCCAACAGTTTTGGCTTTTGTGTGGGCAAGAAAAGGCATTTGCCAGGCAATTCCGTAGTGGTTTTTAACTTGCCATTTATGGTAGCAGGTGCAAAACGGTGCGACTACAAAGCATCTAATAGCAGTGCCTGGCAAATACCTAAAACCTATACACATGCCAAAACTGTTGGCATTGCCAGTGCTTGTTTTTAAAGTGGCCGTTTTTATATTGTTGGCGTCGCTTCCTAATGCTACTGGCATACGTGTGGGTGTTTGTTTGAGACTGTTCATCTCTTTTGAATTCCACAGATAGATAATTTCCAATGAGACACCCAGTGTATTTTTATGTTTGAGTAGCCGTATATAGCGTGTTTGGTCCTTCATTCTGGTTTTCATCCCCAATCTAATGGCCAGACTAAACAAGTTAACCAAACACTGGAGCAACATTTACACTGTATTGCATTGTAAATTCCAGAAAGACTAATCGGATGTCACAACATTGTGCTGCCATTCCACAGCAATCCCCCAGTATGCTGTCATGCCCACAAGAACATTGCAACATGCAGTCATGCAGCCAGAAACATCAGCAATAGCAAATGTAGTGGGATCCATAATAACCCCGGACTCTCAACCCTGGCAAACATCATCAGACAATGGGTGGGAGAGGAAACGAGCATAAAGGTGTTACAGTTCAAGTGGGCAGCTCACTATTTATGAAAGCAGCTGCTTCAGGTAAAACAGCCCGTCAGAGTTCATCTCCATGAAGTTCACATTAACCCCCTGGTGGCATTACAGATGAAAATGAACCTTTAAAACCATCCCTGCAGTTTGCAGCAGTACTGCTATTCTTTGGAGACTTGAACGACTCAAGATTTGCCAGCGTCCTAAAGATGGGGATCCTTCAGTGTAGCCATGCTTAGCAACAGGACCTCTGGGAAGCTCTTTCCTCCTCTTGGGAACGTTTTTCCCAGCAGTCTTCTTGCAATGGCAACCTGCATGACAATAATGAGGAGTAACGCAAACACAGATTAGTTCACATCGAGTTAACCCTGGCATTACTGAACAAACTAGTGTCTGAATCACTGCTTAGTTACACAGACAACACTCAAGACAGACTATCCACTGGAACTCTTGGAACTTGAATAATGTTGTTACATTTTTGCCATTCTTGTCAGAAATGATTGTGCTGTGTGCGCCATGGAGCTGTGCATCACATTAAACAAAACACATCTCTCATAGGAAGGAGGTGAAACTCAAGACCTTATGCAAACACGGCACGTGCCTCGGATCACATTGACATTTGAAGAATGGTAAGTGCTGGAGTTAAAGCACTGATTCCTGAAATGCAATCTTTTTTAGAACCTTCCATAGTATGCTTGGTTCTTCAGCAGAAGATTCAGGTGAGAAAGAAAGAGAGAATAAGGTCTTACCATGTACAGTAAGCACTTGTCATGGGTTTTGACCCATGTTGAATCAATAGACTGGGTAGATGTGGGGATGAGCTGTCGCCGCCCATTATTCTCTCCCAGAACAAACTAAATCAATAGACTGGGTGGATGTGGGGATGAGCTATCGCTCATCCCCACATTCACGCCAGAATAGGAGAACTGCGCAGTTGGCACGAGACCACTCCAAAGATACAACCTTCTGGTGGGGAATTCATTTTCTTAATCCCAAAAATGGTTGCATTACCAGTACTCACCACTATCAGAAAGCCGGCGTATTAAAACCACCAGACTTTTGTGTAAAACTGAACAAATGAAACAAAACCAGACCAAGGAAAGACTTGCTAAGAGGTGGATACAATCTAAAACTATATTCTGAAATAACTTGAAGGAAGTAATTATTTAATGTATATGTAAAAATTGTCAGTTTGATTTGAATGTAGAAAACTGGGAACAAAAAGTGACATTTAGCTGAAACCTGGCTTAATGAAACTGAATTCTGCCTGACAACTACCCCCGACAGGAGTTGATACTGGATCAACAACTGTGTTCCCAGGCCTGGCTGCCAGGCCTGGCTGCATCCTGAGGTCACATGGCCCTGTTGATTAGATTAGGGGTGGAGCAGCTGGGGACTACGGGGAGTTGAACAAAGGCCTGTCCTGGACTCAGGCAAATGTTATATTGGGGGGGCCGTAAAGTGGCTTCCTCTTAGGGGAAACTGGGAGGGGCAGTGCCTCTGCTAGCAGCTGAGCTTGGGGGAAGTGGATAAACCAGTTATTTCACCCTGTGATGTGGGAAGCCACACCCCTTTTTGACCAGGGCATAATTTTAAAAAGATAGATAACTCAAAGTGAAGTAATATCATTTTTTTGTGATTTTTCTGTGAACATTTTGAGATGCGTTAGGACCCTGTGGTGTATTCTGGGGGGTTGCTAGCGGAAAATAGGGTCTCACTCCAAATGTCTGCATGTTAAAAATCTGACACTTCATCAATTAATGTCCATACTCCTTGCGCACATGTGTGTAAATTTGGGTAAATGTCCGATATTGCTAAACCAGTTAAAAAGCGCAAAATGTTGTCATTTTTGAATGCAAGCCCCCAGGAAGATCAGAGGCGGACAAGCATGGACCATAAGGAATATATAATGTGCACATGTAATTTCAACAAATTGTATATCTGGGAAGGATGTATTTGAATCAAATATAGATTTGTGGGCAAACTGACCAGTGGAGGATCCTCTGACCCATAAAACCTACAGCATCACTCTGACTCACATTTCCTTCCCCCAATCATGGGAGAGGGGAGAATTGAGCCAATGACAAGTAGAGAGGGGCAGGCTTAGCTAGGCCCATGCACACACCCATTTTCAAAACACATAAAAAGAGACTGCTGGGACAGGTAGAGGCATTCAAATCCAGTTGCTGCGGAGCGTTTTGCCGGACCACACAACATCCAGAAGATACCAGTTCCAGACTGACTCCTGCTACATACTCCAGAACCTAGAACGTATACTTTAGAACCTAAATCAGAGGGCTAAAACCACAAGCTGAGTTCTCTGCAGAAGGCTCAAATCATTGCAAGCTACTCACAGCCGGGCGAGCTGCTTGAATCCCTTGCCAAGAACTTTTGCCAGGACCAGTGCAGAGATCCAGGAGCTGTGCAGAGACCGCTGTATCTGGACAGACCAGACCAGAGATCCAGAGTGACCCAGACCGCTGTGAGCAGAACCAGAGAGCTGACCCAGATCACTGTGAAGTGCCGAGACCAGAACCGGAGTCCAGTCCAAAACCTGACCAGATCCGTGGCAAGGCATATTTCAAATTTATATTGTGAGTACCTAGCAGAACTGTGCAGAACCAATCTCTTAGTTAAAATAATCTAATCCAAACTATTTTAATCTAACCAGAACTGCCTCCTAGAAGTTGTCACTTGTCATTTTGTAAAGCTGCACCACTGTCACTTGTCAATTCTGCAGCTGCAAGCTGTCACCAGTCATTTTGAGTTTACTTTAAATCCGAAAAACTACCTTTATTTAATCGTCCGTATCTCTGGAACCGTTTGGGATAGGAACGGAATTTAACGTTCGTCTGAAAGCTTAGAATTTCAGCTTTCCAACGAACCTAGAACCGACTTGCTACTCCTTATACTTTTGCCGTAATCACGAATCACGCACTCGCGAATTTTACCGCGATTTGCGATTTGGTTAAAAATCCAGCCACGTGTAACCATCAGCAGTCATTTCTTTCCTTGCTAAAAATTTGTTTGCCTCTTAATCACCATCTCTGAATCATTGCTAAAGTGAGCCTGAACGCATCCCAAGTATCTCTCACTCACCCTGAACCTCCTAAAGGGAATTAAAAGCATTTTCAGCATATTTCTCACTTCATTGCCACCACATTCAAAGCACTTGGGCCTGTGTTTAAAACTCATACCGGTTTTCTCTAAGCTTGCTGGGGGGGGGACTGTATTTCGTATTGTATTTGATTGCATTCCTGAGAACTGTGTGCTCCTCTTTCCATCTACTTCCATGTCTTACATTACATAGGGGAGGGGGGTGAATTGCCAGAGAAAAAGTGATTATATTATCTTTTGCTAAAATCATCTCAAGTATTTCTCTACTGCATTTTATTCCTCATTGCTTTTCCCTTGAAATCATAAAAGTATTTTTGCTACTTGATCCATCCTATACTAACTCCTCATTGATTATAAAGAAGTGTGCTAGTGTCAGATTACCCATTGTTGATTAACATTATATTTATAAGGGCGATATCGATTATTAATTTATTATAAAAGCGTGGTATGTATATTTTGTCTTATTTCTCAAATAAACCTTTTAAACTTGCAAAACAGAACTTCTTCTTGGCTCAGTGGGGTCAGGGGGATTCTAAGAGAGGGGTGTTATATAGGGGTAGTCATCCAGAACTCATGAACTCGACATAAAGATATATCAATAAGGGTTTCCATTCAGTATCCCAGACTAGGCATTGGGCCTCATTCCGAGTACGGCGCTAACCAATGGCGCTATTAACGCCTTGGTTGACGCCGTACCCGGACCGGCAGCGCCTTGGTGGTTGGCGGAATTACCGCCCCATTCCAAGGTTGGCGGGGCGGTAATTCCCCAATCCCCATTTACCCTTCCCCATTCCCATTCTTGCCCCATAGGGCATAATGGGAGTGGGGAAGGCGTCAATTACGCCACCGTAAATTACGGTGGCGTAATTAACATCAAGGTCCCTTAGCGCCATGGTATTTAACGCCTGCTAAAAGCAGGTGTTAAAAGCACCATGGCGCTAAGGGAACTCGGAGTATGGCGGTAAGGGATTACCGCCACCGCTCTCGTTAGCGGTGGCCGCTATCCCTTACCGCCATACTCGGAATGAGGCCCATTGACTTAGCTGTAGTGTTGAATTGAATCTTCTTACACACTTGGAGTGATTAGGACGATAAAGGTACACAAGAAGAGCAGATCACCCCTCAATACATCCTGTGTGTTATTGCTCCCTTATGGAGAAGTGATTGGGAGGTCTAGTTGAGTAAATGTTACATGTGACCAGTCAACCAGTGGGCATAGCCCAAATTCCCCATAATGATAGTTCAGACTCACTAATCTGTGCACTATTAAGTTCAGGACACATCAAACCTGCAAATATCACGCAGGTTGTTGACATTGCAAGGGGCGTTTTAGGGGGTGCTTTTCAATTGTGGTATTGAAGCATAATTATTGGGCTGATACTGCCACTTAGATGCCCCCCTTTTTCTGATTGTATGGCATGCATCCACATGTCTTTCCTGGAGTCGATCCTTTGCAAGGGATGGATTTGCTCTCTGATTACTTTTTGAAATGACTATGACTCACTTGCACTTTGGTAGCTAAGAGCTGTCAAGCAACTACAGAAGCTGTTTAGGTTTCGTCCAAAATGACCAAACAAAAAATACTGAATGCGTGATTTGGCCAAATTACGGGCGTTAGAAAAATCTGACGGCCGAAAAGTTTGACCAAATCATGCACTTGGTGCTGGGGGGTGCTGGGGTGTTCCTCGCACCCTTGCTCACTATATTGTGAGCGGTGGTTGCAGGGATGTCGGGGGTGTCCCCCACAGCCATCCCAAAAAAAAAAAATCACAAAGGATGCAGGGATGTCCCCCGCACCCTTGCTCACCTCCGCAGCTGTCCCAAAAAAGGACCCTGTGACACCGGTTCTAGATCACAAAAGTGAAAGGAAACAGGCGTTGCAGCGACACAGTGAGACGGAATGTAAGGTAGGTATGGGGTGGGGGATTGGTGGGTAGGGGTGTGTTGGGGGTGTGGGTAGGGGTGTGTTGAGGGTGTGGGTAGGAGTATGGTCAAGTAATTCATGTTCTGGGGAGAAAAGACCGAAGATTATTTAAAAAAAACAATCTTCAGTCTTTTCTCCCTCGAACATTTCTAATTAGGTCTTTCAACCCCAAACCGTTGAGAGTTGGAGAAATCTAATTCCTTAGCACGCTGTGAGCGATTAGGTTTGGCTAACCTACTTCTTTCTGCAGGTGCTCTAAATCTAGGTTGTTGTTTTTTAGTTTAATTTTTGGCGCAGCAAATCATCAAGTCTGCCTTAGATTTCCACCACTCCTGGTGGGCCATCCCACTGTTCATGTGTTTTAGATGTAGGCTGTTCGTCCTCATCCTTCTTGTGGAGGTGAAGTCTTCACTTCTGCTGACAATGCTGGTAAATGGTCACAAGGAGGGGGATATTTTAAACATGTGTAATGCTTACATTTCTTGGGGTTGTTTACATTGTCTGGATAATTGAAAGCGGAGCCTTGGTCAAAGGTAGCTCTTGCGAGTGCCTTTTCTGCGTGAATTTGCACGAGTTCGTTTACTGCTATTATTAATAGTTAATTAATTAATAAACTCGGGGTTCCATAGAGCAGCAGGGAATGTACAGTAATGATACTTACTGTATGAGATTGTTTGCGATATCTGACACCAGTGTGGCATTTTCAGGGTTTGGGCGGGGCCAGAACAGGTGGCACTAGGAGTCTGCCCACAGGCACCCTGGTCACCAATGGAGTAATGAGGCACTGAATGTGTGCATCGCAGCTGGTTACATCTGGCTATTGTGGTCAAGCTCACGTTTGGTGCTAACCACAGATTCGGGGCTGGAACATTGTAACAAGTTTGTCTTTAAATGTTGTAAAATGGTTGCACAAGTGTGTACTATTTGCCTTTCCCATTACAACCTGGTTAGGGTACACACCGCCCCTTCCTCATCAATGACTTTAATTGAATATTTTAGGGGCCCGAAATCATGGCCCCCAACTTCTGCTCTACATTTTGCTGGCATCTCTTTTGCAGAGACTTCCCACATGGTCACGTTTTACTTTGATCTTTACCCATACATCCTAAATCATAATAAGGGTGGACAGGTGACGACAGGGAAACGGGATATGTTTTTTTCTCACCTTTTTAAGAAAGGTCGGAAACAGGAGGTTCCTCAAAACACAAAGAAAGAATAAATTGAACTCAAGCAGGTGTCTACATGCATGAGGTCACTACAAACAGTCCAGTGCTTGGCAGGAGCATATAAGCAACTTTATCTTGTACCATGTTTTTATTGTATGTTTTATCCTATGATTGCTATATGCTTGAGATTAGATGTAGTTTGTATGCATAAATGTGTGTATTTATTGATTTTGTAAAAGTTGATTTACGACTAAATACAAATAAATAAATAAAAAAAATATAAGCAGCTTTAGGTCCCTGCAGGAATGTGTGCATAAGATGTCAAGCCCATGCAGGACTGAACCGTCTTGCACCATTGCATATTTAGTTTCTAACATTTAAGAAGTCCAACGTCGAACCCCCAAATGGAAAGGCTCCACTGCACACATCGGGCAGTAGGTTTACAGCTCTTTCCAATCATTGAATGCATGTCGCCTCGTCCTTGGTGGGATAAACAGAACAAGAAGTGCGAGAAAAGGTCATAGGGTCAAACTGCATCCTTTGATCATTCTAATGGCATAGCCTCCAGCACAATGTTTCCCCGGCCTCGTGCTTCGGTCAGCAGTCAGCCTTTTTACAGTGTGCTGGGCTGCACTGTGCCAGGCTGCCAGCTGAACATGCCTCACTGCGGTCGCTGCTGCTACTGGCACATAACCAATGGAGGAATAGACTCCCTTCTACGGTGCGTTGTACTTCTCCTCTGCAGGCCAGCGCTCAGCTACATTTACACTGAAATAGTATGATACGCGCAGGGAAGCCAAGAAGCGAGGGAAGGGGGAAAAGGGGTTCTGGGTATGTCAGTGTGATGTATGTGTCAAGAAAAGTTTTGAAAAAGGATAGCTCTGTTCCTCAAACAGATACATTAGACTCCATTTGCAACAAGGAATTATGGAGGGGCAAATGAGGGAAGAGGCAGTCTGAGGAGACTGCTCATTACCATAAGCTGCATGCGCAGGGCGAAGGGAAGCAATACCCTTGGGTTCAAGAAAGCGTCGCTTGAAAAATTAACATCCCAGGCAACCACTAAGGACAAACTCAAACCTTGTCGCTGCATTCATCTCCACTTCCTACAGTCGGCCTTCCTCTTAAAACCAATACATTTTAGTCGAGGGAGACGTGGCCTACGCTATTCCTCTGGAGCAGCCTCCCCCTTACACAAAAGACACACCAGACCACCCCCATAGCAGCCGAGTGACACGTTAAGCCACTCCTGTTTTTTTCAATTGCTTGACGAATCACGTTTCCAGGAAATTAAGACTTTTACTGTCCTTGTGATATATGTTGTTAATCCTTTCAATGCGAAGACACTACCTGGCACTTGCTCACACTCCATAAAAGATGTATAACACAACATTAACCTCTCACAAATGTTCAGTGCTCGCAGTCTGTCCCTGCACATTGCACGCTAGATTGGGCCTTGGTGCCACAACAATTTGGCAGTCGTAACACTTCAATGTACAATGTACCTATGCACTTTACAATGTTCCCACACACTGTATTCCTTTCCCGATTTTATTGTGGCATCATTTATTCGGAGTGCCGGTTTTTATTTTTTTGTTTTGTAAAGTTGCAGTGCTTACACGAAAGACACAAAGTGCTGATAACATCCGGGAATTCATTTTGTGGAACGATTTATGAAAAGGAAAGCCCAATTCGCTGGCAAAGGTTCTAAGGAGGCTGAGTGTCACTGTGTAAAGGATTGAGGAAATTATAGGTACAACCAGCTGCGGTACTCACATGCTGCAGAATACCTCCTTTTGCAAGCAGCATGTTAAGGTTGCTCAACTTTCCTTTTCGCGTTCCTAACAAATCCTCTTTCTAATGCAAGTTAATATGCAATTGGCATTATATATTTGTCTGCTGCAGGCGCTTCCTTTTGAGAGTTTTCAAACGTTGTCCTGTAATAGCATTCCACCAATGTCAGGGTTAACACTGCGCTCTTGCTTCATTGCACCCGTCTTTAATAAATACAAACATTGTTTTGGATTGAAAACTGGAGCTGTTTGAATAAAGCCTTCTTCATTCTCCTGGGATCCTTCACTGCCCGTCGAAACAAATGACGGCAGACGCACAACTGGCAAAAGCATTTGGTGGAAGAGACGGAGCTGAACTTGGTTGGAAACCACAGTGCTCTGGAAAAACAGTTAAGAAGCCCTGACAATGATTGATCGCTGTAAGATGTTACTGTACATTTGCACAATCGTGGATTTAAAAGGCAATTAAAGAGCTTGTACAAAGTCGGAGCTTAGCTACAAAGACAGGGCAGCGAGGAGAAAAAGGAGCCGAGGGGGAGTTCTTGAAGAAGTGCAGGGTAAAGGGCCGAGCGACACACAGGAAGCACACAGAAAGAGTGTAAGAAAGAGAGGGCAGGAATTGAAGAAAAGATGCAGAGTAAGACACGGAGAGACAAGATGCATTGACAGATGTGAAGAGAGAAGCAAAAGGCAAAGCAAAAGGAAGGAAGAAAGAATAAGAAATGACAAACACAATAGTTGTAACTTTTATATAGTGAAAACTAGCTCTCCACGTGACTACATATTTATAGATGAAGGCCTGTTGGGATTGTGTTCGCCATTACCGATTACTCAAGCCCCCCTAAGTGACCACTCCATCTTAAGCACGGAATTAAATCTTCCATGGGGTGAGCAAACAGTGTGTGTCCCACCGGACATTCTTGTTAATGGGGCTGGTAACCACATCTCTTGTAACCCGAAAAGGGTTCAATTGATTGCTCAAGAATTTGAGGGATGGTTTGGCACGACCACTAGGGACTGGAAAGTGAAAACTTTCACAAACTTCCTTTTTGTGGATAAGGTAATATCAAAGGTATTCAGTTCATGGTGCCCCCATCTTAAGGGTCAAAAAGAAACACACCTTCACAGATATGATTCTGAACTTGCTCAATGTAAAATTAGGGTTAGAACAAGAATTAAGAGCATTAAAGTAAGGCGTAGCGGTGACAAATACAGGATGGCACTAACCATAAAGAAATTACGCTTAATTTATAGAAACTGGTTTAGTGGTAGAAGAGCCCCCCAGCACAGAATGAATGTGAGCATATGCTGAAGGCATTGGGCACAAAACATCCCTCTGCATTTTGGAGATTAATTAATGGTGTCTTCCATTTTGAAACAGATTTTTTCCCAAGATGACTCTGAAACAAAATTTAAGCTTCAAGAAAACATTAACGATTGACAGCTTGTGTTTGATCAGGAGACTATTTTAGAAATCCTAGCCAAGATTAGCCCAAAAAAGCTGTCCAACATTGATATTCACAGTAATCCCTTGATTTGGTCTCATATCCTGACCAAGAATGTGGCAGACCATTTTCCTGGCAAATTCCCTATAAAATGGGCCCAAAAACAGACAGTAAGAATTACCACCTGATCTCCATCGTGGATGCTGACAGCAAGGTGTCTGCAGTCTTGCTGTTGGGCCATCTGGAGATCTGGACTAAAGAGAAGGCAAGTCTGCAAAAATCACAAAGTGGGTTTAGAAGGTTTATGGGGACAATGCTAAATGGATTTCTTCTTAAGTGTGTTCAATCACTAGCATGGTTTAAAAAATCTAATTCGATTTACCTAGCTACTATTGATCCCACCGCTGCTTTCGACAGAGTCAATAGGGAACCTCTCTGGAAGAAGTTGCATGGATGGGGGATTCCCTCAGGTCTACTGAGACTTATCATTGGCCTATATGAACACTCTCCTGAACAGGTAAGACTCAATCAGGAAGACTTACTGTCCCGCAGGATTGCAGTGAAGAGGGGGGTCAGACAGAGCTGCATCCTTGCCCCCTGTCTTTTTAATCTGTACATGTCAGACATTGGGAGCATCTTAGCACTGTAGCATTCAGGTCTCCTAAATTGTCACACCTTAAGGTAACATGGCTGAGTTATGCTGATGACTTCCTGATGCTTGACTGTACTGAGCGAAGATTGCGGTACCTGTTAAATGCCTTTGACAGTTACTCAGTTTAAATTGCTTGGCAATTAATCAGCAAAAAAAAAAAATGGAGCATACAGCAAAAAGGGAAACATCTTATAAATGGTGAATTGGAGCCGAGTCTCTAAAAAGAGTTGACAGCTTCATATATTCAGGCTTTCCTGTTTTTTCTGTAAACGGAACATTTTATAAATTGGGGAATGGATGAAAGCATGTGCATTGGCTAATGAAATGAAACGTGTTGATGCAAAATTTCGAAAGTTTTCAGTGAAACCTCTAATCAAAATTTATGAAGAGAAATGAATCCCAAGGCTCTTATAATGTATTGAGACTTTTTTTATTTGGATTTTAAAACGTTTTAGAGCGTGGAGGGATTTATTTGGAGGAGAGTCCTGACTGTCCAAAATCGACTCCTCTTTCTGCTATTCATTATGAACTAGGTTTGTGCTCAGTTAAGGAATGCAGATGTGAAACTTCCTCTTCAGATAGCATGGTTGCGCAGATCCTAAGTAAACCTTGAAGGCCATGAAATTAAAGATGAAGGATTTCATCCTCAGAAAATTTAGGCTGAGGCATTACTAAAGTTGAAGAACCCACAAATGTATCTGAGTTAAGAAGTTTATTTGGACTGCCCATCTATAATCATAAATTCATAGAGAATTATGAAGAGGTCACTCAGCCCATAGTCTATCAATTGAAGGCAGGGGTGAAGAAGGAATGGAAATACTCTCAAACAGGGGCTAACAACTTAAAGAAAGTCTGTCCTGATTACCCTGCTTGATTTATCCCATTAAAAACAAGATATTTTTTTAGCAAGAAAGAGGATTTTCCAATACATGTTCAACTACAGTATTGTACCACAAGCATGAGTAGGATAATAAGGTAATTTGATATGCAAGTAAGTCGTTATCACATGCCAAAATGTAATGAATGTGAAAAATTCCTCTCTGCAACGGTATCAGCACTGAAAAACTACTGTCTGTTTATCCATGGGAAACATACAATAGCTGAGACCTCCTACCAGAAATATTTGTAGAGTGGCTGAAGACAAAGGGCCTCATTACGAGTTGGGCAGTGCGGGTTAAATGCGGGTGTATCCATATTCTCGAGCACTGCCATTTTGTCATGTCTCCACCCACAATCTGAGTCCATGCCACTTTCTTAACTGGGCTCTCAACTCAGACCTTGGGCACTCCAGTTCCTCTTTCAGTTTCCAGGTCTTCCAGGTCAGCGATGAGAGATTGTTCTTCCACGCAGGCGCCTGCTGGTGTTGTTGAATGGAGGGTTGAAGAAAGTGAGATATAGAAAAAGCCATGGTGCCTTGCATCCTCTAGTGTGGTGGGTGAAGGTGGGGTAAGTGGACATGGCCTGGGATTTGGTGGAATTGAGTGACTGCCCAGTAGGCAAGTGACGTATTATTGCTTGCTGGATTTTTGCAGATGTCTGACTTTCCTACATGCAATTATCCCTGCTACAAACCTATCGGCCTACCTGTGAGAGTCCACTGCCATGTTTGAAGTATGGGGAGGATTTGCATCTAATAATAGTGGAGAGGAAGAGCCCACTCATCTCACATGCGGTTTTGGTTTGTGTCCTGTATGAGTGGGCAGATACCATTTCTACGTGAGTAGAAATGAATGTTTGAAACTCACTTTTCACCTAAGCTTCCTTGCAACAGGCGAGAGGTTGCGCTATTGGCAACTGCAAATGGCAGTATCCATTTCGTCCTTTGCAAGGTCACACTTTGCATCATGAAGCCCAGAGATGTCATTTAGGGGTCGCCAGGGGGTCGTGCCTATGACCCTTTAGGTCTCCCTTGCTACCCCTGTTTGTATCCCTAAAAAAATTACAAAAAAGAAAACCTTTTTTTTTTTTAAATTGAGGCTTCTGGGCTCTGGCCAGTAGCATGTGTGTCTTTGTTTCTGAAGTGGCCTAAGTGGCCGGTTATAGCCGGTAAAATAGCTGCATTGTGTGTGTGATCTGCAAGTTGCAGATTTGACTCCCGGCAAGGTCAACACAGCCTTTCATTCTGCCGAGGTTGATAAATGAGTACCAACACAGGTTGGGTGATATTGGATGTATATTTGTTGTATACGAAGAGCTTAAGCATAAGTGCTATATAATAACACATCATTAATGTTTGGCCTTGGACGTCTGCTTGCATTCACACACATATTAACAACACATTTGGTGATCCATTCTTGTATGAAAAATGCGCATCACTTTACAGTGTTATCGTAACCATATTTTTCATAGTGCACTTAAAAAAGTGCTATGTGATGCCACTTTTTGTTTTGTCAAGGGGTGAAAGGTTATGTTCCATCGTTTTCCGTGATGCCACTTTGGGGTGGGGTCAAATGACATCACTTCCTGCGATGTCATCAGAGGTCAAGGGCCATGTGATGTCACGTCCGCTACCCCTGGCATTTTGGTGAAATGAAGTCCCCACTTGACTAGTGCTGGTTTTGCACATACACCATCCTTCCATATATGTGGTCCCTGCTTTTGTATCTGGCTTGCATGCTTTAAATGCAGATATGCTGATAAAAATTAAGAGGAATAAATATACATTAAAAATAGGGCTGTCATTATTTTAAAAAGTGTATTTTTCAAGCTTGGAACATGATTTACAACAGCTATTTGGTACCGCTTCATCCACATGCTTGACGTACACCACCAACATGCATACTGTAGAGCAATAAGGGGGGTGATGGCGTGAGGTCACGGTTGGTGAGGCTTAAAACGACAAATGACCAATGGTATTTCATATGACATTTTCAGCACTTCACGTGCTCAGTTTATTAAGCAGAAATATGAATTCCAAGAAAAGAGATAAACATGGCGTGGGTCCGTTCCTCTCTTCCGGGCTCCCTAGAGATACTTTTCGCGGTGGGAGGCAGTGGCTGTGCTAATTATAAGGGAGGGCCTGTCGTCATTGCCACTCCGCAATCCCACCCTTACATTATCCCAGCTGTCGGCCACTATTTGCGGGAGTGGCTCCGGGAAGCAGATACACATTAGCCCAAGAGGAGGTGGCGAGGCCCTTTTAAGACATCTGTTTGTCTGTCTGCTTGAAAACAAATGAAAAGGCGGCTCTGAACGGCAACCGCTCATTAGTGAGTGTCGAGCTCCGTTTGTATCTGTTTGTATAGGTTGTCTGAGTGGAGAAATGCCAAGAAAAGTATTCTAAAAAACTAGCTTCCTCTGACAGTAAGAGAACGACGCAGCCTGGCCTTAGCTGCCAGAAGAAACATCATCATTTTAACTGAGTAATCGCCTCCAGTGTAAGTTCACCACCCTTAAACGGGTTTACTCAACGAACAACCAACAACATATTACATATGACATGACATCCGTGTAATCACTGACTTCTTTTTTTGTGATTATCTTTTTAATTGACATGTTTATGTAGCTCTTAAATAAGGCTCAGACCACTCTCAAACTAGTGATAGAGTAGTGTGATAGGCTGCACTATTGGGGGATGGAGCTACTGGGTTCCACGAGGCGATTTTGATGCATCCAGACATTCTTATGGTAGTAATATTGTGTGTTCCTATACAATGCTTCATGCCACATTTCTCCCACTTCTAAGCGCTTGGACTAACAGGTGTTATCATTGCTCAATTTAATTCTACTACATTTTTCATACCTTTGAAGGATGAAGTACTGAATTGCAGCTATCGTTGGCTTCAAACTTGCGACGTTCATTCTGCACCTTATCGAAGGTGAACATGTAACTCATGATCTGTTGAACAGGCGGGTATTTAAACCCCACCAAAATCAAATGAAATCGTGTCTATTAAGGACTATGCGGATTGTGGAGAATGGCAGTTTCTCCCAACATGGATGGATATCACGTTCTACTGGAAAGCCCACACAGTTGTAGCCGCACTCTAGGCAGTGAAGAAGCGCTGTTACAACATCAGTACAATTTGGTGGAATGTGCTAGGTTTTTCAGTACCTGCTATAACTTCATGCAATTTATCACCATGCATTGTGTAAGGGTAGCAATTTCACTGGAACCCACAATTGCACATCTCCTCTATGCACATTCTCAGGGAATTGAGCACAGAGAAGATGGCATGCAAAATGATTACATCCATGTTCGGAGTGGCCTTACCTAGAAGGAGCTCCCCTACACGTGTAGTGACTCTTTGCAATGTATAGGTGGAGAGCCAAGAGGTACAGGACTGGTTCAAGTATAGCAGGATTGCTAGTTCATGTAGTATTTGGTTTCTCGTGACCACTCTGGTACCATCAGAATTAATGTCTTTGATGTAGGAGATGAGTTCTAGTGAAACAAACCCAATTCTGTTTTATTGTATACTTAGCTAGAATGCTCCAACCTCGGGCGGGAGGGTCTGCCATTTCAGTGCAAGACCCGTGAACCAGACTCTGCCCTTTTGAACTCATGGCATCCGATTACCTGCACATACATTTTCCTCATCCCAGTACATACTTGCGTGGTACCAACCTCCCAGTGCTGGAAATGCACAACATGTAGGGGGGGAACTGCCCCATTCCCTCCCCTTCGCTCGCTGGGGGGGATGGGATTGTCAGTGGTGTGGGCATGACTGAGGGGTCGAGCTAAGTGTAGAATGATGTGCATGCCCTGAATAGACGATGCTGGCTGCTTTGCATAAAAACAAATAGCATTTTGGGAACATAAGAATTACCACCAATTTATCAAACAAGTCTGTGCTAGTAATTCAAACGTTCATTGCTTCTGAGCATGCATGCACACGTGTTGTGTTGTGTTGTTGGGCATTTATATAGCACTTTTTTAAATCATTGGTATGATCTCAAAGAGCTGTGGGTTGAATGCCCTTGGGGACCATAGTCTAGGTCAGTGGAGAGAGTAGGGCAGTAGAAAGTGCTTACGTGCACTCAGTATGTGTGCAGCCAGTGCGGATTATGTGGTGTGTAGCTGCATTCTAATGCTGGGCGTGGTGCTGTGGCTGTGTGAGATCAGTACAGTGTCTGCAGCAAGACCAACATTGACCTCATAATCTGCATTCTGGCAGTGGTGGAGCTTGTGTGTGAGGTTATGTGTGCAGCTAGGCTGATTTTCTGTGGGGTATAGCTGCGTTCTAAATACTGTTGAGTTGTTCATGGAGGTGTATATGTATGTGTGCAGCGAAGCCGAATTGATCGAGGGGTATAGCTGCATTCTATTGTTTGGTGGTGTAGAGGAAAGAGTGAGCATATTGGTATGTGTGAGTGTATGTGCAGATTGAAGGGAGACCGTGTTCCTGATTACCTTCCATTGCTTGCTGGGGTGACTGTGTCTTTTATAGAGGTTTCAGAGCCTTGGTTCTCAGAGACATTCTCAATCTAGTGTGGAGTTTGTTCGGATTACCAGGCTTGAGCATGTCTTTCTCTGCTTGGCAGTGTCATCGGAGTTGCGTTGTCCGAGTTCAACACTTTACTGGACTAAGGGATTGCAGGTCTACAGTCGTCCCTGTGTCTCATTTGGTCGGCAATTGTTTATTGAATGACATCTTCTCATTGTGCCATTTCATCCAGTTCTGTTCTACAGGACTTAAGTGTATCTGCATCTATGGTCATACCTGTGACTTGATGAAGATTGTAGAAGAAATACTGGATAAAAGTGCAGGAGGAGTAGATGGACCTTTAAGTAAGGAAATGAAGGTATTGGAAGAAGTGGAAGACTACTCCTAGGGTCATATTGAGGCACCAGGAAATATGTAAAGAGGAAGTACCTGGGGGAATTCTGGTACCTGTAAGAATGTATCTAGGGTTCTATGAGAAGCAACCTCCAGAGGGCCTGAGGGTGAGCCAATTAAAAACTCAGCCTCTCAGGGTTCCCATTGATTGATAAAATGCGGTTTCACAGGCACACTATCCCATCTGTATCCAATCCATTGGTTTGAGGAAGATACCAATCAGTTTTCAAGCTATTCTTTGCTTATGTTTTTGTCAGCAAAGACTACAATGGCCTCAGAGGATGTTTTCCCACCTGACTGCAAAAAGGGAGGTCAGGTGGGAGGCACTTTAAAATGATCCTACACATCCATCAATTTCACTGTCAAAGCAACCAATGTGATCAATTTGTTGTAGGGCGAGTTTGAGGTTCTGTAGGTGCCATCAGAAAGTAAGGTAAGGACTACCTGTGGGAGTTGGGGGGCTTTGGGTGCAATTCCTGGAAAAGATAACCCGCAACCCCCTAAAATCAGCATCTTGCTGTATAGTCAGCACCAGAAGACAATTGGCAAACAGAACTGAGCGCTGGCGCGTAGGTGAACGTGAGGTCAGTTGGGCAGGGGTTGCCACATCATTCATCACAATCCAAGAGGAGAGTAGGCGATACCAAAAAACCTACCCTACCCCTGCCAACCGGATAAAAAACAACTCAGAGGCAGGACGCAGGACAGGTCTTTCTGCATCATGAAAGGAGACCCCTGATTAATGTGTTGCAGAAACAGTGCATGGCACTGGACAGGGGCACCACAATGGTTTTGAGATTTAGCCGAGGAACAAGGCAGGGTAACAACAGTCACAGATCCAAGGAGAAGAAGGATAACCAGGGTAGGCAAGGACTGGCGGTGGGAAAGGACAATGCAGGAGGCAAAGCTAGGGGTAACACCACAGAGCGGGTGCGCAGAGAACAGAACAAAAGCAAGACGGAGCGAAGACAACAAGAGTGTTGAGACGCACCAATAAATTGAGTTATTCCCCTTTAATGCGTCGGTACGGAAACAAGGCTGTTAGGGTTTTGTTACCTAGCAATGCCCTCCCGGCGTATGAATGGGGCTGACGTAATGTTGTAGCATGCCCGGCAACAAGGGAAAAGCATGGCGGTTCCCATCCACCAGAGAGGGCCGTAGCCTGGGGGCCTGATGTCACCGCAGCAGGCCCCGGAAGACCATGCAAGGAGTTGGACTTTAACAGGTAAGCCCCATGCTGCAGCAGTAGTTGCCAATGCACATACAGCTGCCAACCTCCCAGTCCCCATGTGCAGGACTGGGAGGGGACCTGGCACATGACACTCTGCCCCCCTTTTTGGGGCAATTGGGGCACCAGGCTGCCATGGGTAGCACAGGTAGAAGTGTTGAATCAAGTGAGGAGCATGCACCTCTGAAGCAGGTTCCCAAGTATGATCAGACGGCCTCTGGACAAGCAGGAGTCACATATGGCTTCCACTTCGTATTCAAGGTCCCCATCAATCAAGAAGGGAGCAGGATGCAAACAAGAACATTGAAGGTGTCTGACTGCTAGGGTTTCAGAAGGGACACATGGATCATCAGGTGGATATAAGAACCAAAAAAGGCTAGATAACATATCTAGTCAAACAGCCGCTCTCCGTACATACCCTGTACGGGTGATATAGTTTAAACTTAGATTGAAATGTAAGTACTTTTCTTCTTATGCATAAGTTCAAAGAAGAGACACTTGATTGAAAGTAGTGGTGAGAGTAATATGTTTATCAAAAACATATATTTCGAACACTGAAGAAAAGGAAAAAGTCACTAATTCTGTCTTAGTGAGGATACAGCTGCCACTTCTCATATTTTAAATAGACTTTGTGTACCAATGCATTTCGGAGCAAATAGCTCCTTCATCAGGGTGAGTCTAATCTAATAACATAGAATAAGAATGTATATCGCATAACATATGAAATAACGTAAAAAATAGCGCAATATGCAATCATAAATCACAATAGAAAAGGTAATAAATTAGAAATCACATACCAGAAAGTAGATGAGGGTTCAGGTCAAAGTAAAACATGTAATAAAATAAAGTAGACAAAACCGAGAGTTAATAAGTGCAAGTAGCGAGGGAATTAGACCATGTGAATGGAGAGAAAAACAATGTAAATGGACTCACGAGAAGTGTTTGGCCTCGTAGAAACAAAAACTACAGTCACAGGCAGAAATGTGAACTGTTGTCGGTAACAGCAGCGTACAGAATGCAGCCAATTCGAAAAAGCTGTAAAAAGCAAAAGTGTGTTTTAAGTGGAGTCAATGAAGCGCCGTGGCGCTGTGATTAGAAAGAGGCGTCTTCAATGGTTACCTAGAAGACATACAGGGTCAATGCCGGCCAGAACGCCGTTCTGCATCGCTGTAAGCAAGCGTTGCTAATGGTAACGCTGCTATAAATACCCACGTGATCGCATCGCGTCAGGAGAGTAGCGCGATGCGGCACGTACTATTAGGAGACTGTGTATGAGATTTGTGGGCATATTTGGAGCTAAAAATACAATTATCAACCCTCGGGTGAGATAGAAAGGAAAAATGAATAAAAGAAAAACGAATATACAAAAATGATAAACATGGAAAAAATACTGTAGAAAAGTAAACAAAAGGGAAGGTAATAGAAACATGTAACTACACAGGCACCAAATCTGGTAGCCCATGTGAAAGTGAAGGATAGTGAACTAGCATCACAGCCGTAGTAGGTGGCACTAGAGGTGTCACCTTGGGTCCCAGACGGGTGTCCGGGAAAGGCTGCAAAGATGCATGGGCACAATGCGTGCAATCCATGTGTCAATTAAGGAAATTAGCAAGTTTTGACAAAACAACTCTGAAGATTTGGAGCACTCCGTAAGTGTTATCAGTGCCTAAGGATACTGGCCTAGACCTCACAATATGTTGAGGACCGCATTAAATGTCTATTAACAGTCAAACCATTACGTATGACGTGCAAAACCATCAATAACTAGTTCAAGGAACATTATGTAATGTCACATGAAATCAACATAGATACATCACATTCAAAGATAACAATGATAATTGATTTCTTCATTTAGGCCATTGGGATACAGGCTCCCCAATCTGTCAATCCAATATGTCTCTCTTTGGTTAAGCCGAAGGCTCAGATCTTCATGTGGATTGACTTTGCTTAGCACTTCAAGAATCAAAAATCTGATTTGAATCAGGTTGTGGCGTTTCTCGTTCCAATGGCGAGCCACTGCCGAGTTGGGATTAACATTACGTATACAAGAGCGGTGTTCGTTCCAACGTACTTTAGCTGCTCTCATGGATTGACCAACATAATATTTCCCACAGGGACACTTTATTCCATAAATGATATTCTCACTATCACAAGTGCCAAATGTCCTCAGCAGAATCTTGTTGCCTGTGCTGGGATGGTATATGGTATTACCTTTGATGACCAGGTTGCAATTAGTACAATGTAGACAAGGATATGTCCCTGTGCGTTGAGTACTGGGTTCTTTTAAGGGAGGTCGTGTGCGTACTAATTCATCGCGTAAATTCTTGCTTCTTTGATAGGCGAATACTGGTAATTGTTCAAACAGTTTCTGTACTCTAACATCATTCTTAAGGATATTCCAATGTTTCTTAATGGAATTCTTTATCTTGTTGCTCTGAATGGAGAATCTTGAAACATATACTGGTGTTTGTAGCTCCCTTTTGGGTTTAGTGGTACCGGTAAGAAGTGTATCACGCTCAACAGTTTGTACTCTTTGGGACGCTGAGTTCAGTTCTTCCTCTGTGTAGCCACGAGCTAGGAATTTGTCTTTCATAGCTTGCTGTTGAGTTAAGCATTCTGCAGGATCGCTCACTATTTTTTTCACTCGTAAAAGTTGGCTGTATGGTAAATTCCTCAGAAGGCTTGGTTGATGAAAACTTAGACGATGTAAAAGATTATTGCGATCGGTGGTTTTGCGATATAGAGTAGTGTTGTAACCAGTATCTTTCTTGGTAATGCTAACATCAAGAAATGTGATATGTTCTCTAGATATCTCACTCGTGAATTGAATGCGTGGATCGATACTGTTCAAATATTCAAAAAAGACCATGAACATGTCGTGAGTGCCCGTCCAAATTCCAAATATATCATCGATATATCGTAACCATAGGTAAATGTTCTGATTCCACTCTTGTTTTTTAAGTACATGCTCGGATTCAAATTTGTGCATGAAGCAGTTAGCATATGACGGTGCCATTGTGGCACCCATCGATGTCCCTGAAGTTTGTAAAAAGAACTTATTGCGATACTGAAAATATGAATTTTCGGCAATGAATTGAAGAAGAGTCAAAATAAATTCTTTCTGTGCACGGATTGGTGGCGATTCTAGTAAGAGCCATTCAACAGATTCGATGCCTAGATCATGCGGAATGGATGTGTACAAACTCTTAACATCGATTGTAAACATAAAGTGCTCTTGATTGAATATTATGTCATTGAGCTTCTGTAGAAAATGCGAAGTATCTCTGATGTAAGTGGAGGTTTTTTGTATCAGAGGTTGAAGAAAAAAATCGATATAAACTCCGAGTGGTTGGTTAATGCTGTCCATACCAGCGACAATGGGTCTTCCTGGAGGTCTGACTTGATCTTTGTGAATTTTAGGTAATGTGTAAAAGTTTGGAATCCTTGGGTGAGTAGTAATAAGAAATTTGCGGGTATGTTCATTTATCCAGTCAAGTTCGTACGCTTTATCCAGCAGAGTTTCCAAGTTTTGTTTAATGGATACAGTGGGGTCATGGTCCAAGGGTGCATAGACAGTGCGATCTTGTAGTTGTCTCATACACTCAGCATCATAATCTGTGGTATTCATGATTACCAACGCTCCCCCTTTGTCCGCTGGGCGGATAGTTATCTCTTTGTCGCAATATAGGTCCCGAATTGATTTCATTTCATGTGGTTTCATATTCTTGTATGGTGGGATTTTGTAACTAATACGTTCAAAATCCTTAGTAACCATTTTCTGAAAGATATCAATCGATGGAACTGAGATAGGTGGTATAAAGCTACTCTTAGTTCGAAACTCTTGAAAATCTGGAATATCGGTGGTACTCTCATATGGTTCAAGTTCCTCGAAGAATACCTTGAGTTTCAATTTTCTGATAAACTTATAGAGTTCGATCTTGGAGTTAAACAAGGTTGTACTATAAGTGGGCACAAAGCTTAACCCTTTCTGAAGTGTATTAACTTCAGTTTTACTCAATGCTTTCTGAGATATGTTGATAACTAGGTTTTCCTCAGTTGTAGTCGTGTTTGTGGCTTGTTTCTGAGGTTTCCTCCTCCCCCTGCGGGTTCTTTTGGGCGCGCTCCTAAAAAAGCCGAGCTTGCGGGTGTTTGGATTGAAGAACTAGCTGGGCGATTGTCGTCACCCGATGGTCGTTCCGTGTGTGCGTCAGTATCCCTTTGTGTTTCTGAATCAGAACTGGATGTGGTGTCTGTTGGATATTTATATGGTTTCTTTGAGGCTACTGGTCCGTATTTTTCCATCCACGTATATACTTCTTCGTTAATATAGTCGTAGGTATCTCGTTTGAATTTTTTCACCTTTTTCTGTTCTAACTCAGTTTTATAATCTTCAAGTTTTGTATTAATTTCTGTTAAGATAATATCATATTCTTCTTTCCCCAGTGACGTCACAAGCTCTTTCTCTATTTCTTGAATCTCGGAGTTAAGAGAAATTAAATTTTTAGATAGTTCCTGGATAGTTAAAAGAATCAAGTCTAGGGAACACTTGTTCAGAATGGCCTCCCACTTGTGTACAAATTCTTTGCTTTCTTTGCAAAGGGTAGGACGAAGTTGGATGCGTAAGCCTCTTGGTATACGTTGATTTTTGAAGTAGCGACCTAGTGTGATCGCATGAAGTTTTCGGTTGATTTCCTTGCGAATTAGGTATTCTAGTTGTTTTATGCGTTTCGCCGGATCCTTAGTAGTAGTGGCATGTGTGCCTAAAGTCGTTTCGCTAATTAGTTCGAGAATGGCAGCTGCTTCCTCAGTCGAAAACCCTAAGGTTTCTGCACATTTCGATGATAGACCTTCGATGTCTTCAAAGGACATGTTGTTAAATGAAAAATATATAAATTGAAAATACTAAGATAGATGTGATCGCTGTGTGCCTCCACTTATGTGTGTCTCAAAAAAGGAGGAAAAAGAAGCAAATGAAAAAATAAAGTGGGCACCACACTTGTAGTAAATCTGTATATTAATATTAGACACTCAAAAAGAATTGAGTCAAAAATAGGACCAAAGCTCAAATAGATGCTTACAGGAGCTGGCTGCAATAAGTCTGGAGACACCCTGACTCGTAAATGCAAGAACCAAAAAAGGCTAGATAACATATCTAGTCAAACAGCCGCTCTCCGTACATACCCTGTACGGGTGATATAGTTTAAACTTAGATTGAAATGTAAGTACTTTTCTTCTTATGCATAAGTTCAAAGAAGAGACACTTGATTGAAAGTAGTGGTGAGAGTAATATGTTTATCAAAAACATATATTTCGAACACTGAAGAAAAGGAAAAAGTCACTAATTCTGTCTTAGTGAGGATACAGCTGCCACTTCTCATATTTTAAATAGACTTTGTGTACCAATGCATTTCGGAGCAAATAGCTCCTTCATCAGGGTGAGTCTAATCTAATAACATAGAATAAGAATGTATATCGCATAACATATGAAATAACGTAAAAAATAGCGCAATATGCAATCATAAATCACAATAGAAAAGGTAATAAATTAGAAATCACATACCAGAAAGTAGATGAGGGTTCAGGTCAAAGTAAAACATGTAATAAAATAAAGTAGACAAAACCGAGAGTTAATAAGTGCAAGTAGCGAGGGAATTAGACCATGTGAATGGAGAGAAAAACAATGTAAATGGACTCACGAGAAGTGTTTGGCCTCGTAGAAACAAAAACTACAGTCACAGGCAGAAATGTGAACTGTTGTCGGTAACAGCAGCGTACAGAATGCAGCCAATTCGAAAAAGCTGTAAAAAGCAAAAGTGTGTTTTAAGTGGAGTCAATGAAGCGCCGTGGCGCTGTGATTAGAAAGAGGCGTCTTCAATGGTTACCTAGAAGACATACAGGGTCAATGCCGGCCAGAACGCCGTTCTGCATCGCTGTAAGCAAGCGTTGCTAATGGTAACGCTGCTATAAATACCCACGTGATCGCATCGCGTCAGGAGAGTAGCGCGATGCGGCACGTACTATTAGGAGACTGTGTATGAGATTTGTGGGCATATTTGGAGCTAAAAATACAATTATCAACCCTCGGGTGAGATAGAAAGGAAAAATGAATAAAAGAAAAACGAATATACAAAAATGATAAACATGGAAAAAATACTGTAGAAAAGTAAACAAAAGGGAAGGTAATAGAAACATGTAACTACACAGGCACCAAATCTGGTAGCCCATGTGAAAGTGAAGGATAGTGAACTAGCATCACAGCCGTAGTAGGTGGCACTAGAGGTGTCACCTTGGGTCCCAGACGGGTGTCCGGGAAAGGCTGCAAAGATGCATGGGCACAATGCGTGCAATCCATGTGTCAATTAAGGAAATTAGCAAGTTTTGACAAAACAACTCTGAAGATTTGGAGCACTCCGTAAGTGTTATCAGTGCCTAAGGATACTGGCCTAGACCTCACAATATGTTGAGGACCGCATTAAATGTCTATTAACAGTCAAACCATTACGTATGACGTGCAAAACCATCAATAACTAGTTCAAGGAACATTATGTAATGTCACATGAAATCAACATAGATACATCACATTCAAAGATAACAATGATAATTGATTTCTTCATTTAGGCCATTGGGATACAGGCTCCCCAATCTGTCAATCCAATATGTCTCTCTTTGGTTAAGCCGAAGGCTCAGATCTTCATGTGGATTGACTTTGCTTAGCACTTCAAGAATCAAAAATCTGATTTGAATCAGGTTGTGGCGTTTCTCGTTCCAATGGCGAGCCACTGCCGAGTTGGGATTAACATTACGTATACAAGAGCGGTGTTCGTTCCAACGTACTTTAGCTGCTCTCATGGATTGACCAACATAATATTTCCCACAGGGACACTTTATTCCATAAATGATATTCTCACTATCACAAGTGCCAAATGTCCTCAGCAGAATCTTGTTGCCTGTGCTGGGATGGTATATGGTATTACCTTTGATGACCAGGTTGCAATTAGTACAATGTAGACAAGGATATGTCCCTGTGCGTTGAGTACTGGGTTCTTTTAAGGGAGGTCGTGTGCGTACTAATTCATCGCGTAAATTCTTGCTTCTTTGATAGGCGAATACTGGTAATTGTTCAAACAGTTTCTGTACTCTAACATCATTCTTAAGGATATTCCAATGTTTCTTAATGGAATTCTTTATCTTGTTGCTCTGAATGGAGAATCTTGAAACATATACTGGTGTTTGTAGCTCCCTTTTGGGTTTAGTGGTACCGGTAAGAAGTGTATCACGCTCAACAGTTTGTACTCTTTGGGACGCTGAGTTCAGTTCTTCCTCTGTGTAGCCACGAGCTAGGAATTTGTCTTTCATAGCTTGCTGTTGAGTTAAGCATTCTGCAGGATCGCTCACTATTTTTTTCACTCGTAAAAGTTGGCTGTATGGTAAATTCCTCAGAAGGCTTGGTTGATGAAAACTTAGACGATGTAAAAGATTATTGCGATCGGTGGTTTTGCGATATAGAGTAGTGTTGTAACCAGTATCTTTCTTGGTAATGCTAACATCAAGAAATGTGATATGTTCTCTAGATATCTCACTCGTGAATTGAATGCGTGGATCGATACTGTTCAAATATTCAAAAAAGACCATGAACATGTCGTGAGTGCCCGTCCAAATTCCAAATATATCATCGATATATCGTAACCATAGGTAAATGTTCTGATTCCACTCTTGTTTTTTAAGTACATGCTCGGATTCAAATTTGTGCATGAAGCAGTTAGCATATGACGGTGCCATTGTGGCACCCATCGATGTCCCTGAAGTTTGTAAAAAGAACTTATTGCGATACTGAAAATATGAATTTTCGGCAATGAATTGAAGAAGAGTCAAAATAAATTCTTTCTGTGCACGGATTGGTGGCGATTCTAGTAAGAGCCATTCAACAGATTCGATGCCTAGATCATGCGGAATGGATGTGTACAAACTCTTAACATCGATTGTAAACATAAAGTGCTCTTGATTGAATATTATGTCATTGAGCTTCTGTAGAAAATGCGAAGTATCTCTGATGTAAGTGGAGGTTTTTTGTATCAGAGGTTGAAGAAAAAAATCGATATAAACTCCGAGTGGTTGGTTAATGCTGTCCATACCAGCGACAATGGGTCTTCCTGGAGGTCTGACTTGATCTTTGTGAATTTTAGGTAATGTGTAAAAGTTTGGAATCCTTGGGTGAGTAGTAATAAGAAATTTGCGGGTATGTTCATTTATCCAGTCAAGTTCGTACGCTTTATCCAGCAGAGTTTCCAAGTTTTGTTTAATGGATACAGTGGGGTCATGGTCCAAGGGTGCATAGACAGTGCGATCTTGTAGTTGTCTCATACACTCAGCATCATAATCTGTGGTATTCATGATTACCAACGCTCCCCCTTTGTCCGCTGGGCGGATAGTTATCTCTTTGTCGCAATATAGGTCCCGAATTGATTTCATTTCATGTGGTTTCATATTCTTGTATGGTGGGATTTTGTAACTAATACGTTCCAAATCCTTAGTAACCATTTTCTGAAAGATATCAATCGATGGAACTGAGATAGGTGGTATAAAGCTACTCTTAGTTCGAAACTCTTGAAAATCTGGAATATCGGTGGTACTCTCATATGGTTCAAGTTCCTCGAAGAATACCTTGAGTTTCAATTTTCTGATAAACTTATAGAGTTCGATCTTGGAGTTAAACAAGGTTGTACTATAAGTGGGCACAAAGCTTAACCCTTTCTGAAGTGTATTAACTTCAGTTTTACTCAATGCTTTCTGAGATATGTTGATAACTAGGTTTTCCTCAGTTGTAGTCGTGTTTGTGGCTTGTTTCTGAGGTTTCCTCCTCCCCCTGCGGGTTCTTTTGGGCGCGCTCCTAAAAAAGCCGAGCTTGCGGGTGTTTGGATTGAAGAACTAGCTGGGCGATTGTCGTCACCCGATGGTCGTTCCGTGTGTGCGTCAGTATCCCTTTGTGTTTCTGAATCAGAACTGGATGTGGTGTCTGTTGGATATTTATATGGTTTCTTTGAGGCTACTGGTCCGTATTTTTCCATCCACGTATATACTTCTTCGTTAATATAGTCGTAGGTATCTCGTTTGAATTTTTTCACCTTTTTCTGTTCTAACTCAGTTTTATAATCTTCAAGTTTTGTATTAATTTCTGTTAAGATAATATCATATTCTTCTTTCCCCAGTGACGTCACAAGCTCTTTCTCTATTTCTTGAATCTCGGAGTTAAGAGAAATTAAATTTTTAGATAGTTCCTGGATAGTTAAAAGAATCAAGTCTAGGGAACACTTGTTCAGAATGGCCTCCCACTTGTGTACAAATTCTTTGCTTTCTTTGCAAAGGGTAGGACGAAGTTGGATGCGTAAGCCTCTTGGTATACGTTGATTTTTGAAGTAAGCATCTATTTGAGCTTTGGTCCTATTTTTGACTCAATTCTTTTTGAGTGTCTAATATTAATATCCAGATTTACTACAAGTGTGGTGCCCACTTTATTTTTTCATTTGCTTCTTTTTCCTCCTTTTTTGAGACACACATAAGTGGAGGCACACAGCGATCACATCTATCTTAGTATTTTCAATTTATATATTTTTCATTTAACAACATGTCCTTTGAAGACATCGAAGGTCTATCATCGAAATGTGCAGAAACCTTAGGGTTTTCGACTGAGGAAGCAGCTGCCATTCTCGAACTAATTAGCGAAACGACTTTAGGCACACATGCCACTACTACTAAGGATCCGGCGAAACGCATAAAACAACTAGAATACCTAATTCGCAAGGAAATCAACCGAAAACTTCATGCGATCACACTAGGTCGCTACTTCAAAAATCAACGTATACCAAGAGGCTTACGCATCCAACTTCGTCCTACCCTTTGCAAAGAAAGCAAAGAATTTGTACACAAGTGGGAGGCCATTCTGAACAAGTGTTCCCTAGACTTGATTCTTTTAACTATCCAGGAACTATCTAAAAATTTAATTTCTCTTAACTCCGAGATTCAAGAAATAGAGAAAGAGCTTGTGACGTCACTGGGGAAAGAAGAATATGATATTATCTTAACAGAAATTAATACAAAACTTGAAGATTATAAAACTGAGTTAGAACAGAAAAAGGTGAAAAAATTCAAACGAGATACCTACGACTATATTAACGAAGAAGTATATACGTGGATGGAAAAATACGGACCAGTAGCCTCAAAGAAACCATATAAATATCCAACAGACACCACATCCAGTTCTGATTCAGAAACACAAAGGGATACTGACGCACACACGGAACGACCATCGGGTGACGACAATCGCCCAGCTAGTTCTTCAATCCAAACACCCGCAAGCTCGGCTTTTTTAGGAGCGCGCCCAAAAGAACCCGCAGGGGGAGGAGGAAACCTCAGAAACAAGCCACAAACACGACTACAACTGAGGAAAACCTAGTTATCAACATATCTCAGAAAGCATTGAGTAAAACTGAAGTTAATACACTTCAGAAAGGGTTAAGCTTTGTGCCCACTTATAGTACAACCTTGTTTAACTCCAAGATCGAACTCTATAAGTTTATCAGAAAATTGAAACTCAAGGTATTCTTCGAGGAACTTGAACCATATGAGAGTACCACCGATATTCCAGATTTTCAAGAGTTTCGAACTAAGAGTAGCTTTATACCACCTATCTCAGTTCCATCGATTGATATCTTTCAGAAAATGGTTACTAAGGATTTGGAACGTATTAGTTACAAAATCCCACCATACAAGAATATGAAACCACATGAAATGAAATCAATTCGGGACCTATATTGCGACAAAGAGATAACTATCCGCCCAGCGGACAAAGGGGGAGCGTTGGTAATCATGAATACCACAGATTATGATGCTGAGTGTATGAGACAACTACAAGATCGCACTGTCTATGCACCCTTGGACCATGACCCCACTGTATCCATTAAACAAAACTTGGAAACTCTGCTGGATAAAGCGTACGAACTTGACTGGATAAATGAACATACCCACAAATTTCTTATTACTACTCACCCAAGGATTCCAAACTTTTACACATTACCTAAAATTCACAAAGATCAAGTCAGACCTCCAGGAAGACCCATTGTCGCTGGTATGGACAGCATTAACCAACCACTCGGAGTTTATATCGATTTTTTTCTTCAACCTCTGATACAAAAAACCTCCACTTACATCAGAGATACTTCGCATTTTCTACAGAAGCTCAATGACATAATATTCAATCAAGAGCACTTTATGTTTACAATCGATGTTAAGAGTTTGTACACATCCATTCCGCATGATCTAGGCATCGAATCTGTTGAATGGCTCTTACTAGAATCGCCACCAATCCGTGCACAGAAAGAATTTATTTTGACTCTTCTTCAATTCATTGCCGAAAATTCATATTTTCAGTATCGCAATAAGTTCTTTTTACAAACTTCAGGGACATCGATGGGTGCCACAATGGCACCGTCATATGCTAACTGCTTCATGCACAAATTTGAATCCGAGCATGTACTTAAAAAACAAGAGTGGAATCAGAACATTTACCTATGGTTACGATATATCGATGATATATTTGGAATTTGGACGGGCACTCACGACATGTTCATGGTCTTTTTTGAATATTTGAACAGTATCGATCCACGCATTCAATTCACGAGTGAGATATCTAGAGAACATATCACATTTCTTGATGTTAGCATTACCAAGAAAGATACTGGTTACAACACTACTCTATATCGCAAAACCACCGATCGCAATAATCTTTTACATCGTCTAAGTTTTCATCAACCAAGCCTTCTGAGGAATTTACCATACAGCCAACTTTTACGAGTGAAAAAAATAGTGAGCGATCCTGCAGAATGCTTAACTCAACAGCAAGCTATGAAAGACAAATTCCTAGCTCGTGGCTACACAGAGGAAGAACTGAACTCAGCGTCCCAAAGAGTACAAACTGTTGAGCGTGATACACTTCTTACCGGTACCACTAAACCCAAAAGGGAGCTACAAACACCAGTATATGTTTCAAGATTCTCCATTCAGAGCAACAAGATAAAGAATTCCATTAAGAAACATTGGAATATCCTTAAGAATGATGTTAGAGTACAGAAACTGTTTGAACAATTACCAGTATTCGCCTATCAAAGAAGCAAGAATTTACGCGATGAATTAGTACGCACACGACCTCCCTTAAAAGAACCCAGTACTCAACGCACAGGGACATATCCTTGTCTACATTGTACTAATTGCAACCTGGTCATCAAAGGTAATACCATATACCATCCCAGCACAGGCAACAAGATTCTGCTGAGGACATTTGGCACTTGTGATAGTGAGAATATCATTTATGGAATAAAGTGTCCCTGTGGGAAATATTATGTTGGTCAATCCATGAGAGCAGCTAAAGTACGTTGGAACGAACACCGCTCTTGTATACGTAATGTTAATCCCAACTCGGCAGTGGCTCGCCATTGGAACGAGAAACGCCACAACCTGATTCAAATCAGATTTTTGATTCTTGAAGTGCTAAGCAAAGTCAATCCACATGAAGATCTGAGCCTTCGGCTTAACCAAAGAGAGACATATTGGATTGACAGATTGGGGAGCCTGTATCCCAATGGCCTAAATGAAGAAATCAATTATCATTGTTATCTTTGAATGTGATGTATCTATGTTGATTTCATGTGACATTACATAATGTTCCTTGAACTAGTTATTGATGGTTTTGCACGTCATACGTAATGGTTTGACTGTTAATAGACATTTAATGCGGTCCTCAACATATTGTGAGGTCTAGGCCAGTATCCTTAGGCACTGATAACACTTACGGAGTGCTCCAAATCTTCAGAGTTGTTTTGTCAAAACTTGCTAATTTCCTTAATTGACACATGGATTGCACGCATTGTGCCCATGCATCTTTGCAGCCTTTCCCGGACACCCGTCTGGGACCCAAGGTGACACCTCTAGTGCCACCTACTACGGCTGTGATGCTAGTTCACTATCCTTCACTTTCACATGGGCTACCAGATTTGGTGCCTGTGTAGTTACATGTTTCTATTACCTTCCCTTTTGTTTACTTTTCTACAGTATTTTTTCCATGTTTATCATTTTTGTATATTCGTTTTTCTTTTATTCATTTTTCCTTTCTATCTCACCCGAGGGTTGATAATTGTATTTTTAGCTCCAAATATGCCCACAAATCTCATACACAGTCTCCTAATAGTACGTGCCGCATCGCGCTACTCTCCTGACGCGATGCGATCACGTGGGTATTTATAGCAGCGTTACCATTAGCAACGCTTGCTTACAGCGATGCAGAACGGCGTTCTGGCCGGCATTGACCCTGTATGTCTTCTAGGTAACCATTGAAGACGCCTCTTTCTAATCACAGCGCCACGGCGCTTCATTGACTCCACTTAAAACACACTTTTGCTTTTTACAGCTTTTTCGAATTGGCTGCATTCTGCACGCTGCTGTTACCGACAACAGTTCACATTTCTGCCTGTGACTGTAGTTTTTGTTTCTACGAGGCCAAACACTTCTCGTGAGTCCATTTACATTGTTTTTCTCTCCATTCACATGGTCTAATTCCCTCGCTACTTGCACTTATTAACTCTCGGTTTTGTCTACTTTATTTTATTACATGTTTTACTTTGACCTGAACCCTCATCTACTTTCTGGTATGTGATTTCTAATTTATTACCTTTTCTATTGTGATTTATGATTGCATATTGCGCTATTTTTTACGTTATTTCATATGTTATGCGATATACATTCTTATTCTATGTTATTAGATTAGACTCACCCTGATGAAGGAGCTATTTGCTCCGAAATGCATTGGTACACAAAGTCTATTTAAAATATGAGAAGTGGCAGCTGTATCCTCACTAAGACAGAATTAGTGACTTTTTCCTTTTCTTCAGTGTTCGAAATATATGTTTTTGATAAACATATTACTCTCACCACTACTTTCAATCAAGTGTCTCTTCTTTGAACTTATGCATAAGAAGAAAAGTACTTACATTTCAATCTAAGTTTAAACTATATCACCCGTACAGGGTATGTACGGAGAGCGGCTGTTTGACTAGATATGTTATCTAGCCTTTTTTGGTTCTTGCATTTACGAGTCAGGGTGTCTCCAGACTTATTGCAGCCAGCTCCTGTAAGCATCTATTTGAGCTTTGGTCCTATTTTTGACTCAATTCTTTTTGAGTGTCTAATATTAATATACAGATTTACTACAAGTGTGGTGCCCACTTTATTTTTTCATTTGCTTCTTTTTCCTCCTTTTTTGAGACACACATAAGTGGAGGCACACAGCGATCACATCTATCTTAGTATTTTCAATTTATATATTTTTCATTTAACAACATGTCCTTTGAAGACATCGAAGGTCTATCATCGAAATGTGCAGAAACCTTAGGGTTTTCGACTGAGGAAGCAGCTGCCATTCTCGAACTAATTAGCGAAACGACTTTAGGCACACATGCCACTACTACTAAGGATCCGGCGAAACGCATAAAACAACTAGAATACCTAATTCGCAAGGAAATCAACCGAAAACTTCATGCGATCACACTAGGTCGCTACTTCAAAAATCAACGTATACCAAGAGGCTTACGCATCCAACTTCGTCCTACCCTTTGCAAAGAAAGCAAAGAATTTGTACACAAGTGGGAGGCCATTCTGAACAAGTGTTCCCTAGACTTGATTCTTTTAACTATCCAGGAACTATCTAAAAATTTAATTTCTCTTAACTCCGAGATTCAAGAAATAGAGAAAGAGCTTGTGACGTCACTGGGGAAAGAAGAATATGATATTATCTTAACAGAAATTAATACAAAACTTGAAGATTATAAAACTGAGTTAGAACAGAAAAAGGTGAAAAAATTCAAACGAGATACCTACGACTATATTAACGAAGAAGTATATACGTGGATGGAAAAATACGGACCAGTAGCCTCAAAGAAACCATATAAATATCCAACAGACACCACATCCAGTTCTGATTCAGAAACACAAAGGGATACTGACGCACACACGGAACGACCATCGGGTGACGACAATCGCCCAGCTAGTTCTTCAATCCAAACACCCGCAAGCTCGGCTTTTTTAGGAGCGCGCCCAAAAGAACCCGCAGGGGGAGGAGGAAACCTCAGAAACAAGCCACAAACACGACTACAACTGAGGAAAACCTAGTTATCAACATATCTCAGAAAGCATTGAGTAAAACTGAAGTTAATACACTTCAGAAAGGGTTAAGCTTTGTGCCCACTTATAGTACAACCTTGTTTAACTCCAAGATCGAACTCTATAAGTTTATCAGAAAATTGAAACTCAAGGTATTCTTCGAGGAACTTGAACCATATGAGAGTACCACCGATATTCCAGATTTTCAAGAGTTTCGAACTAAGAGTAGCTTTATACCACCTATCTCAGTTCCATCGATTGATATCTTTCAGAAAATGGTTACTAAGGATTTGGAACGTATTAGTTACAAAATCCCACCATACAAGAATATGAAACCACATGAAATGAAATCAATTCGGGACCTATATTGCGACAAAGAGATAACTATCCGCCCAGCGGACAAAGGGGGAGCTTTGGTAATCATGAATACCACAGATTATGATGCTGAGTGTATGAGACAACTACAAGATCGCACTGTCTATGCACCCTTGGACCATGACCCCACTGTATCCATTAAACAAAACTTGGAAACTCTGCTGGATAAAGCGTACGAACTTGACTGGATAAATGAACATACCCGCAAATTTCTTATTACTACTCACCCAAGGATTCCAAACTTTTACACATTACCTAAAATTCACAAAGATCAAGTCAGACCTCCAGGAAGACCCATTGTCGCTGGTATGGACAGCATTAACCAACCACTCGGAGTTTATATCGATTTTTTTCTTCAACCTCTGATACAAAAAACCTCCACTTACATCAGAGATACTTCGCATTTTCTACAGAAGCTCAATGACATAATATTCAATCAAGAGCACTTTATGTTTACAATCGATGTTAAGAGTTTGTACACATCCATTCCGCATGATCTAGGCATCGAATCTGTTGAATGGCTCTTACTAGAATCGCCACCAATCCGTGCACAGAAAGAATTTATTTTGACTCTTCTTCAATTCATTGCCGAAAATTCATATTTTCAGTATCGCAATAAGTTCTTTTTACAAACTTCAGGGACATCGATGGGTGCCACAATGGCACCGTCATATGCTAACTGCTTCATGCACAAATTTGAATCCGAGCATGTACTTAAAAAACAAGAGTGGAATCAGAACATTTACCTATGGTTACGATATATCGATGATATATTTGGAATTTGGACGGGCACTCACGACATGTTCATGGTCTTTTTTGAATATTTGAACAGTATCGATCCACGCATTCAATTCACGAGTGAGATATCTAGAGAACATATCACATTTCTTGATGTTAGCATTACCAAGAAAGATACTGGTTACAACACTACTCTATATCGCAAAACCACCGATCGCAATAATCTTTTACATCGTCTAAGTTTTCATCAACCAAGCCTTCTGAGGAATTTACCATACAGCCAACTTTTACGAGTGAAAAAAATAGTGAGCGATCCTGCAGAATGCTTAACTCAACAGCAAGCTATGAAAGACAAATTCCTAGCTCGTGGCTACACAGAGGAAGAACTGAACTCAGCGTCCCAAAGAGTACAAACTGTTGAGCGTGATACACTTCTTACCGGTACCACTAAACCCAAAAGGGAGCTACAAACACCAGTATATGTTTCAAGATTCTCCATTCAGAGCAACAAGATAAAGAATTCCATTAAGAAACATTGGAATATCCTTAAGAATGATGTTAGAGTACAGAAACTGTTTGAACAATTACCAGTATTCGCCTATCAAAGAAGCAAGAATTTACGCGATGAATTAGTACGCACACGACCTCCCTTAAAAGAACCCAGTACTCAACGCACAGGGACATATCCTTGTCTACATTGTACTAATTGCAACCTGGTCATCAAAGGTAATACCATATACCATCCCAGCACAGGCAACAAGATTCTGCTGAGGACATTTGGCACTTGTGATAGTGAGAATATCATTTATGGAATAAAGTGTCCCTGTGGGAAATATTATGTTGGTCAATCCATGAGAGCAGCTAAAGTACGTTGGAACGAACACCGCTCTTGTATACGTAATGTTAATCCCAACTCGGCAGTGGCTCGCCATTGGAACGAGAAACGCCACAACCTGATTCAAATCAGATTTTTGATTCTTGAAGTGCTAAGCAAAGTCAATCCACATGAAGATCTGAGCCTTCGGCTTAACCAAAGAGAGACATATTGGATTGACAGATTGGGGAGCCTGTATCCCAATGGCCTAAATGAAGAAATCAATTATCATTGTTATCTTTGAATGTGATGTATCTATGTTGATTTCATGTGACATTACATAATGTTCCTTGAACTAGTTATTGATGGTTTTGCACGTCATACGTAATGGTTTGACTGTTAATAGACATTTAATGCGGTCCTCAACATATTGTGAGGTCTAGGCCAGTATCCTTAGGCACTGATAACACTTACGGAGTGCTCCAAATCTTCAGAGTTGTTTTGTCAAAACTTGCTAATTTCCTTAATTGACACATGGATTGCACGCATTGTGCCCATGCATCTTTGCAGCCTTTCCCGGACACCCGTCTGGGACCCAAGGTGACACCTCTAGTGCCACCTACTACGGCTGTGATGCTAGTTCACTATCCTTCACTTTCACATGGGCTACCAGATTTGGTGCCTGTGTAGTTACATGTTTCTATTACCTTCCCTTTTGTTTACTTTTCTACAGTATTTTTTCCATGTTTATCATTTTTGTATATTCGTTTTTCTTTTATTCATTTTTCCTTTCTATCTCACCCGAGGGTTGATAATTGTATTTTTAGCTCCAAATATGCCCACAAATCTCATACACAGTCTCCTAATAGTACGTGCCGCATCGCGCTACTCTCCTGACGCGATGCGATCACGTGGGTATTTATAGCAGCGTTACCATTAGCAACGCTTGCTTACAGCGATGCAGAACGGCGTTCTGGCCGGCATTGACCCTGTATGTCTTCTAGGTAACCATTGAAGACGCCTCTTTCTAATCACAGCGCCACGGCGCTTCATTGACTCCACTTAAAACACACTTTTGCTTTTTACAGCTTTTTCGAATTGGCTGCATTCTGTACGCTGCTGTTACCGACAACAGTTCACATTTCTGCCTGTGACTGTAGTTTTTGTTTCTACGAGGCCAAACACTTCTCGTGAGTCCATTTACATTGTTTTTCTCTCCATTCACATGGTCTAATTCCCTCGCTACTTGCACTTATTAACTCTCGGTTTTGTCTACTTTATTTTATTACATGTTTTACTTTGACCTGAACCCTCATCTACTTTCTGGTATGTGATTTCTAATTTATTACCTTTTCTATTGTGATTTATGATTGCATATTGCGCTATTTTTTACGTTATTTCATATGTTATGCGATATACATTCTTATTCTATGTTATTAGATTAGACTCACCCTGATGAAGGAGCTATTTGCTCCGAAATGCATTGGTACACAAAGTCTATTTAAAATATGAGAAGTGGCAGCTGTATCCTCACTAAGACAGAATTAGTGACTTTTTCCTTTTCTTCAGTGTTCGAAATATATGTTTTTGATAAACATATTACTCTCACCACTACTTTCAATCAAGTGTCTCTTCTTTGAACTTATGCATAAGAAGAAAAGTACTTACATTTCAATCTAAGTTTAAACTATATCACCCGTACAGGGTATGTACGGAGAGCGGCTGTTTGACTAGATATGTTATCTAGCCTTTTTTGGTTCTTGCATTTACGAGTCAGGGTGTCTCCAGACTTATTGCAGCCAGCTCCTGTAAGCATCTATTTGAGCTTTGGTCCTATTTTTGACTCAATTCTTTTTGAGTGTCTAATATTAATATACAGATTTACTACAAGTGTGGTGCCCACTTTATTTTTTCATCAGGTGGATATGCCAGTCAGAAGGGACATCAAGACCGAACCCCACAAGAGAGACCTTCTTGGTGATGGCAAAGGCCCAATGAAATAAGGAGCCAATGACCGGGGACAGTTGCATAGTCGTAGATGTTAATGTTAATGTTAAAGGATATTTTTACCGCGCACTATCACCACCGGAGTGGTCCCCTGGTGCTCTGGCAGCTCTGAAAGAGGAGGGGAGGTGGAGTTAGTGGGAGGAAGCAGGAAAAGTACAAGAGAGCAGTTATGTGCTGTTGGCGGCCTCAGCCCGGTGGGTCCGTTGGCTGGTCCTGGGGTGTTTGCGGCGGTAGTCGTCGTGTACTGTTGTGCAAGTCTATGTGTGTTTTTGTTTTGTTGTTGCAATGTAGTGAAGTTTGTGTGGTTTGTTGTGCTGTAGGTTTTGGTTGTGTTTGGTTTGGAGTTTGAGAGGTGTATGCAGACGTGCCTTGGTTTGCCCTAATATGCTTGATACAGTTCTATGAGTGCCTTGTAGAATTCCGATTAGGGTATCGACTATTGCCATGGCTGTAGCAGGTACAGTAGGCATGGGCAGGAGGTTGATATGGAGTTCGAAGGAACAAATTAATGGACTACAGAGTATGGCTGTATGATTGATGTTGTTATAAGCCAACTCGTCCATATCCAGAACAGCGGCCCAGTAATTTTGCACTGCGCTGGTATAACAACATAAATAGGCTTCTAGCGTCTGATTGGTCCTTTCCGTCTGCCCATAAGTCTGTGGATGGTATCCTGAACTAAGAGCCTTTTGTATGCCAAGGGCTTGACAGAGAACGGTCCAGAAGTTTGAAACAAATTGCTGTCCTCGATCAGATATCATTTTGTATGGCAACCCATATAAAAAGTATGTGCCATGAAGAAAAGCCTTTGCAGTCTGAAATGCCATAAGCAAAGCAGGAAAAGGAACATAATGTGCCAGTTACTAAAGCAGTCCACTGCCACTAGTATACAAGTGTGACCTTGTGATATTGGGAGGTCCACAATAAAGTCCATGGCAATGGTATGCCAGGGAAAAGGTGGTTTCTCTGTGGATTGTAGGAGACCCACAGGCTTGCAGTGGGGTACTTTTTGCATGGCACATGTGGGACAAGTAAATACATAGGAAAGAATCTGTTTTTTCATGCGGGCCACCAGAATTGATGGGATATAAGATCCAGGGTTGAGGCATGTCCACAATGTCCCACTCCTTTAGAATTGTGGTATTCTTGAAGGTTCATATGTTGCAGGTCGGTTGTAGGGATGTACAACCTGTCACGATAAAACCCAAATCAGATAATCCCATAAGGTAGTCTTATGCGGGTTCACTGCTTGTGCAGTCTTCACCATATCTAAGAAGGTTTGGACCAACAGGAAATACCATGAGGGTAGGATCAGAGATGGTTCAGTGTGTGGTTTCTTACTGTTGTCAAGACATCCGCCTTAATGTTCTGTTTATATGGGTGATGGTAAAAGTAAATTGAGAGAAGAACAATGCCGGCCATCACCATTCCTTATGACTGTTATTGCAAGACAAGGATTGCATGTACTGTAGGTTTCTGTGATCCGTATGTACCTCCACAGGGTATCTGCCACTGAGGAGAAGATGCCTCAACTCCCTGAAACTGTCTTTGATAGCTAACAGTTCCTTTTCTATGATGGCGTATATTTCCATTTGCTCGAGGTTAATTGCCAAAAATATTAAGCAATGGGATGGTGAAGACTGGTTTCAAGGTTCCATTGTAGCAGAACAGAGTTAACAGCGCTATCGGACTCTTCCGTCTCGATGATAAAGGTCAGGTCTTCGTTGGGGTGTCTTAAGATGGGAGTCTTCATAAATTGTGCTTTGATGTCTTGAAAGCCCTGTTCTGCCTGTTGATCCCAAACAAAAAATGACCCCATTACGCAACAAGTGTGTGATCTGTGTTGTCCTCTGGACAAAGTCAGGTATTAAACATCTGTAGAAATTAGCAAACACCAAGAATCGTTGGACAGACTTGACGTGCCATGGGTTGGACCATTTCATAATGGCTTTGATCTTCCTGGGATCCATCTGGATGCCATTTGAGTTGACTACATATCCTGAGAAGTCAATCTTAAAAGCGGTTTTCCATTCATCTCGCAGTTTAATCCTCACCAGTTGAAAGACTCCCTGAAGGTTGATTTTCATGAATACACGGGCATCATACAAAGACTCCAGGATATCACATGTCGGGGCAGCAGATATCTGTCCTTTATGGTCTGAGTAGTCCAATTAATGTAGGGGTTATGGAAGACCAACCATGATAGACCTAGCACCAAGGGATATGAAGGTGATTGAATGAGGTCAAATGCCAGAGTTTCTTTGTGTTGGTTTATGGTCAGTCGTAGGGGTTCAGATTCATGGGTCAGTGGACCCAAAGTCAGAGGAGTCCCATTTATCCCTTCCACTATTTCTGTGTGTACTTTCTGAAAGGAATACACCCCATGTTGGGCACCGAATCTAGCAACCACGTAGTTGCCTGAAGCCCTTGACTCCACCAGAACCATGGTGTTCACAGTCGGTTTATCAGTGCACCAGGACTTTGTTACTTGTAAGACAAACAAGACATGAGGTCAGATGGCATGCACCGCTCTTGTGGGATGGTAGGTCTGATTGGCTGGGCTCGTTGTTTCCTTCCTGACATACAACAAGCCCGCTAGTCCCCCCCCCATGTTTAGCTGGTCGAATTGGGACAGCTGCTAAAAAAATTACTCCCATCTTCAGAGTGAAGACACAAATTGTAGTTTCTGTGTCTTCCCCTTTCGCAATCAGACAGAAGGCTGTGTACTGCTCCTATCTGCATGGGTTCAACCACAACATCAACTGAAGGAGGAAGGTTCCTGATAGCTTGAGAAGCAGGAAGAACAGGTCTGTTAGGGTGAATCTGTCAACGTGCAGTACGTCTTTCAAGCGGTGGTGTATCTTGATTACTTGATCAATTAGTGCCTGAAATGTACCGGGTTCTGGTGCATGCACTAGGTTGTCCCTCTATTCTTCTCGTAAGCCACGACCAAACAAGGTCTTTTGGGTTTCTTCAGGCCCTTACGATTTGTTTGCCAGCTGATGGAACTGACCGATATCGAGGATAATGTTCTGTGAACCTTGTTTAATGTCCAAAAGGCGGTTTTGGGCTATAGCTGCTGTGTTAGGTGACTGGAATGCCTCTGGGAATACTTTCTCAAATTCTGTTAAAAAATTCTGGATTGGGGTCCTAGCTGACACGTAGGGTGCTGCCCAAGCCAAGTAATTCCCTGTAAGATTGTTTAGGATATATTAACTCCTCCTCTGTCAGTTACAAAATGAACAAAATGAACCTGCCAGAAATAATAACTGTACGTGGCAATGGTTGCAGAACTCAGGAAGGGTCTGGGGATCACTGTCATATTTGACTGACACTGTAAAAGCCAAAGCGCTCTCGGCAAGTGGAGCCAATGTGTTTTGTGCAATAGTATCTTTAAGCAACTGGTTTTCCTGTTTAAGGGCTGTCATTTCCTAGCTTAGCGACATTACTTCATCCCTCAATTGCTAAAGCGCCTCCATGTCAAAAGACTCAGAAGATAGACATCTCAATCTGTCAAGCAGAACTGACCGCTGGTGCTTACCTGAACTTTAGGTCTATTGGGCGCGGGTCATCATGTTGTCCACTGCAACCCAAGAGGAGATTTAGGCGATACTAAAAAACCCAGCCTACCCCTGCCAACCGGATGTAAAACAACTCAGAGGCAGTACGCAAGACAGGTCTTCCTGCCCAAGGAAAAGGTGCCCCTGAGTAAAGTGATGCAGAAACAGTGCAAGGCACTGGACAGGGTCACCACAATGGTTTTCAGATTCAGCCAAGGAACAAAGCAAGGTAGCAGCAGTCACTGAGAAATGGAGAAGAAGGATAACCAGGAGAGGCAAGGACTTGAGGAGGAAAGGACAAGGCTGGATGTAGGGCTAGGGGAAACATCACAGAGTGGGTGCATGGTGACCACAACAAAATCAAGAGGGTGCTAAAACAACAAGAGTGTTGAGACACACCAAGGCATTGTGTTATTCCCCTTTTATGCCTCAGTGTGAAAACGAGGTTGTTAGGGGTCTCTTACCTAGCAACGCTGTCCCAGTGTATGAGTGGGGCTGACGTAATATTGTACTGTGCCCGGCATCAAGGAAAAAACATGGCGGCTCCCATCCCCCATGTAGTGCTGTAGCCCGGGGGCCTGATGTCACTGTGGCAGACCCCTGAAGACCATACAAGGAGCCAGACTTTAACAGGTAAGACCCATGCTGCTGCGGTAATCACCAACAAGTGTACAGCCGCCAACCTCCTGGTCCCCATCCATGGTACTGGGAGGGGAGCCAGCGCGTGTAAACAATACTGTTTTTTTCAAGGTGGACACAGCCCAGATGACCTCATCGCTTCATCTCCCATTCGAAGGTCAGAAGTTGTTCAGGACACAATCAAGGAGTCCATGTAACAGGCAGCAGAGGTTAGGGAGTGGTAGGTTACTGCCAGGCCCAGATTATTCTCATTCACCAGGAGGTCCCAAGTACTAAGACAGTACTCCATGGTTCGTCGCCTTCAAACTACCTCAGCAGTCCTGACTTTGGGTGGCAGGGATTTTTGTCTGCAGGTCTGGATGGAATTGGGGCTGTGGGAGGCAGGCTGCAAAGACTTGACTGCCCCGGAGCAGGCAACCTCAGACAGGTGGGTTCTGGTAAACATTTTCAGAGCTACTCTGAGGTCATGGAATCACTATTCCGAGATCAAAGGTAAAAGGCACAGGAATTATTCCAGGGAGTTCAAGACATACACAGCAAGAATGTCATTATACCTATTCCACCCAGGAAACAGAAATTTGGTTCCCAGTCTCTTCCTTTTTGGTAAAAACATCAACATGTTTTTCAAGAAAACATCTTTCAGACAGTATTGATCATACAGACGGGGACTGTTCTTTCCATTAGACCATATGGTGCACTAGACCTGCAGGCTGCCTGTTTTCACATCCCAATTCTGCAACTCCAAATAGATGATTTACCAGTTCTGAGTACCACAATTTGATCTCAAGACAGATACCCAACAAGGTGTTGGCACAATTGGCTGGCATCATATACAAGTATGATGTTCACCTGCGCCCTTACCTGGATGACTGGTTAGTTCATGGGCATCTTCATAATCTGATGGACACCTCATCTCAAAAAGTTTCATTTACAACCCTAGAGTTTCTGAGCCCACTTAAACACTTCATGGAAGGATATTTCTCCTACTCTGGGCAATGCAGAAACTTCAATCTCAGTTCAAACTCTAAAACAAGTCAGTGGTTACATGTGAGGGGTGTGCAGGTGTAGAGGGGGTGGGCAGATGCAGTGTGCACACGTAGTTTGTGTGAGGCCATAGAGATAGTGTGTATGTAGGGGGCAGGTGTGGCAGGGGGTGTAGGCAGCCCCGGCATGTAAGGGATAGGCATGCATGTGGGAGGTGTACAAGTAGGGGGAGGCATATGTGCATGCATAAGAGGATGGGGTCACACCTTTAGACACATGAAATGTAAGTCATGGACTCCAGTACAAAATGACAAGACTTTCCTCCCAGCAGTACCCCAGGATCTGGTACCACAACTGAAGCTGGGGCTAATGGACTACAAGCCCAACCTCTGGTGGGGACTACTGATGCCAGCAAAGAGGGTTGAAGGGCAATGCTAAATTGAAATTCCATTCAAGCCGGTCGGTCAAATCAGGAAGCGATAAGATCCAAAAACTGGAGGGAGTTGAAGTAGATTTCTAACTCTCATCCAATGGTCACATCTATTAGCTCCAACAGGCAATGTGGGCACAAGGGCCTATGTAATTAGACATGGAGGAACCAAGACACACAGGCAGATTTGACAGTTTGGGTTCTGGGCAGAATGCCAACTGCTGTCCCTGTGACATTTATCCCCAGGAAGGAATCATACCAACAGTCATCTGGCACTTGCCAATCTTCTTGGGGCTTCCATCTCTAAGATGAGGTCTTCAGGGAAATTGGCCAGATAATGGGTCACACCTGGATACATCCCTTTGCATCCCCCAACAACCACATGCTTTCAATCTATTGAGAGGCAGAGGGTTCCACAGACCTGAGCAAGACCCACCAGGGCTCACTGGCAAGAAGGCCACCTTTTCATATTCCTCCAGTCCATATCCTGTTGAAGTTGCTACTGAAGATGTGGTGATGGCCTCTGATAACCTTAACCCAAAGCAGGCCCACCACTTAAGAAGTGAGTGCAGGTACGTACATAAACCAAGTTTGTTGACAATCAGCCGGGAGGGGCTAGAGCATTCTATAGAGCCAAAGAAAACAGAGGCTATCAGAACCACACAAGTTGACACATTATATACATTTTTTAACAGTTATAACATTCCCATATATGATTGGTCCAACCTATACAAAAGAAATCAGATCTTCTCTAATTCCCACATTCTCATTGGTCACCATTACCATCTTCAGCTCGAGTGTACAGCACAACCCCTTTTAGGATTTGTCCATGGTAGGTCATGACATCATATAGTTACACATTCACATACAAACATAATTCATTATGCGTACCAGCTGGCCTGAGACGTCCAAACCCTGGACATAACTGCACATGGTTTGCAAGAGTACTTCAAACAACATGAGGAGGGGTAGAATAAACAGTTTCCCTTTGAACTATTCATAACCATCTCATCTATCCCAACTTGCTGGCATCTTCGGAATACTCTAATCTAAATGACTACCGATTCAACACGCATGACTTCTGGGGACATCTTGAGAAAACAATCGAACACCCATGAAGTATCAGTCATGAAGTATCAGTCACTCTGGGCTCAGATGTCTTTCACTGCAGGTTTACAGACAGGGTTGGACTGGGGCTATCGGCCAAATGACTTTGAGGACCTGAGGGACGTTTTTATGAACAGCCACCCCTGGGATGGTTTTATTGGGTTCAATATTGCCAATATTGATTTTTTTAACTTACGTTACTTTAAGTAACATAAGTTACTCTTCTCTGGCTTCCTGCGTGAGCCAGCTCGCAGTGGATTGGGGATTGATGGCTGCAGGCAGCATTCATCAAAGCAAGGCAAAACACACACGTTGGTTACCTTGCTTTGATGAATTATCATGCAGAGAGAGAGGGGCCGTGATCTGGACTGCCTCAGTGCCTCAGTGCCTCAGTGCCTGGCTGGCCATGGCATCCAGCGGTGTGGCGCCAGTCCGCTCTCCTAATTGTTTTGTAACACTAATGCTCTGACCTCGGCTCACATACTGCACTCTATGCACCCACACACACACAGACAGATATAGTCTATTTGCAAGTTCCTTTCAATTTTGCAGGTGCCAACAACAAATTGTTGCTGCACTTGCAAAGTTCAAAGCAACTTTGTTGCCTGAGTGCCCTGGGTGCCGGGCCAATTGCAGGCATCAGCGACAGTGCAGCAAGCCAATTAGACTCTGCGGGCCTAGAGCAGGAGAGAGGTCACACTAACGTTTCTCGAGTCAGTGGGGGTTGTGTGGGGGTGATTGGCTGGACCTGGCCCAGCAGTTTCATTTGGGCGCACGCACACACAGAGGCAGCAGCAGGCCAGCAGCACTGCAATCACTATGGCCTGGCCGCCAGTGCCACCTAAGTGTTCAACTTAGCCCCCAAAGTCTCAGCCTCAGCACCAGGCAGCCTCTACTCTAGGTGGGAGGAGACAGAGAGGACGTCAGCTGAGCCGTCAACCATGACCACCAGTGCCACTTGATTTAAGAGACGTGCTTGCCCTGGGGCTGCTGCTTGAGGTCAGTCAGGTCAGGCTGCCTGCAGACTGTGCCATCACTGTGGCCCGTGGCACTACTCCTGGGCCAGTGGCCCACCACCACCACTGCTGGCCCACACGCTGCGCACACCGATACCCAGGCTGGTCGGGGGCCTGTGCTGTGCACCAGTACCGCACCAGCAGTCCACCACCACTGGCTTGCCTCAGTCAGGGCTGGCATGCACTCTCAGAGTCCTCATCGGCTTGAGTCAACACTGTGATGCCACCGTCACCACAGGTGCCATCTAAGTAAGTGGGAGGGGGCCGGAGGGGTGTGGGGTGATAGATTGTCGGTCGACAACACATGACATGACATCAGGGACAGGGGGAGGCAGCTCGGGCTGGGGCTGGGCATACAATTGTCTCAGGTTGGGCTGGGGTACCAACGTAAAAGTGGCTAAGCCTAGGGCAGGTCAGTTGCAAATAGCAATTAATTCCTTTTGTGACAGACTGTTTGAGTTAGTACCCGGGGATTTTTTGATAAATTAAAACATAATGCAATTGTGCAATTTAAAGAATATTGACTCAGCAACAATGGTCTACTCTCCATAACTACCTCAGCAGTCAATCCTACCAGCTGTGTGCTCTAGACTGGCTACACCCAACACTGCTTGCTCCCCTTCCAGTGTAAGAAACCAAACACCTGCACCAGTGTGAATTCCATATGTCTTCCTGTATTAGAAGTGTGGCACATTATACTCCGCTAGCTGCTCTTCTGTTAGACGCGTTGTCCCTGTTTGAACGTGGTCTATCGTTAATTTTCTGTAGCAGAGGAATATACAATGGATGTGTGCCTAAATGCTGGTATGCATTATCAAAAGTAAAACATGGATTATAATTTGATGTGGACATTGTATAGAATTAGGAAACATATAATGGCAATTTAATCATTAGGGAATATTAAAAATCACACCATAGGGAATAAAGTAACATTCTCAAAAGAAAGCCGGTAATGTAAGGAAGAAAGTTGCCAAATGGCTCTGCTCTATGAGAGCGAACTTCAGCTTTAAGCCTGTGGCGGTTAACCTTTTGCAAAACTAACTTGTTTTTTCAAAAGTTTCCTAATTGGGGATTCCTTTCTAGAAGTTGGAATCTCAATTTTAACTAAGCAGAAGTGCAACCCTTCCCAGAAGGAATCTGCTATTGCTGGATCTTGCTCTCAGTAGGGTCTTCCAAGTCTAGCACCTTCATGTTTAGAGAGAAATCCCTTACGCAAGGGGCAGATACTTGTTTTTCCTTAGAGCCACACATATTTTTCCTCAATATTAATCCTTTCACCTTGAACATTCTAAGAGAAATCATGACCGGGGAAAGCTAGAGGGAGAACATTGGCATACCTTGCATAATTTATGGCTTCCCCTTTTCCCACTGAAGTTTTGTGAACTTGTTTTATGTGTTGTTGGACGAACTTTAAAAGCATATGGATGGTCCCATGTTGGAGTAGATACTTAGAAGTAACTCATTGTTACTAAGCCATATTGGCCAAAAAAGTGGCCCACTTTGACCAAAATAACTGACCCACACCAGCATTTTGCGTTTTTGGTTCGGCCATGGAGGACACTGCACAGGGGCAGTGAGTGCTGCACTGTGTGGGAAGGTTGTTGCATGCTTACATTTACATGATAGGGGCATTCAAGCCAGAAAGTGTGCAAAACCTCCTACTGTGCATGTTTAGTAGCCACATGTGGCCTCGCTAAATCTCCTGCATGTGTACATGCATGTGAACAGTCACATGTGGCAGTGTTTGATATGTGCACTAATTATAGCACTCTCCTGCAGCATTTGAACAGCTACTATGACACATCCTGGCAGTACGAAATCGCAGGAGACAACAAGGGACACTCTGAGTGACAACTAACCTAAACTATGTGCTGCACTACCTCATGAGTGTTTATTATGTTGCTGTGCCTTTGTATACTGCTATAGTTATATTGTATACGTGTGTAGAGTCAGAAGCAGGGACGTGTGTTTCTATGAGTCTAACAGCTCGATGGAAGCGTGCAGAGTGGTCAAAACCTTACCCTAACATCCCCAACCTATCTGTAACTTCTCCCTAAACCTCATTCTGGTTTCCCTACTTCCCCCTTCCTATCCAACCATCATCACCCTAGCCCTCCTTCCCTGCTGGGGTTGCATATGCCTGTATAAGCAGCGATTTGTAGCAGGTCCCAAAACCGCAGTGGGAGTGGTTGGTTCATGTCACTCCTGTTCCTCGGATTTGTGGACCCTGTCACAGAACTGTATGCGAAGTTATGTTATTTTATGAGTTGTGTTCTAATGTAATATTTGAGCATAATACAACTGGCAAGGTACTTTCCGGTGTCATCATTTGGGTGTACTGCTTATTAAATGCAACTCTATTTTCATTACTCATGGCAAGGAGTAGACATGCCTTCAGTTTTGTTCTGCAAAATAAGTATTTAGCTATGTGATGCTGTTGTTTTTTTAAAAAAGAACAAAAGGAATGTTATCACTTTCTCAAGCATTTACACAAAACATAACATGCAACAGACACATGAACCCTCCATAGGTAGCATTTTCCGTAATTGACGCGATTCACGGATGAGTGTTTGAGGGCCACCCTTTTTTAAGCGAGGGGTGGGCCACTTATTTTTGTGTGTCCGGGCCTATTTCTTGTCCCAGTCCGACCCTGCTGACAGATACAGCCTATGAATATGTGCTCAGCACTTTGGAGACTTACAGCTGTCAGGGGGACAGAACTTCCTTGTATCTACACAGAATGGTTGTCTGTTCCAGCCCAAAACCTCCCTGACAGGAAATCCTTTTTTCCTTTTCTCAGGTTTCGTCCCTACCCACCAAGTATATAATACCCCCAGTCAGAGGTGATGCTAGGGAGGGGCTGGGGGGGTCTATAGCCCTGAATCCTTTGGTTGTAGCCCTGCATACAAGCTCAGGGGCTACAACCAAAAGACTAGCTATCCCTGAGTCCTGACAGTCTCCATATTAGCGTAGCCCAGGATCCATTACAGACCTAGCAACGAACTGCCCCCAGTATTCCATCATTCACCTTTTAAAAATGTCTTGCCCGATTGGCCACCAGGGGGCGCAAAGACATCCATGCTCTCTGCGTGAGCTCCGTTCCCAGTGTCCCGAAAAGTGAACTGAGCCCCCACTTGCCGGACCCCCCCAAAGGTAAAAAAAAGATACGCTGGCCGTGGGAACACCCACCCTTCAAGTGGGCGAAATTTAGAGAGAAATTGGTGGAGGAATACCCGGAAACTCAACGAGACGCGGAATGGCCTCGCCAGCCGGGCCAATCCGAAAGTGAAACCTCCAGGATACGCGGTCACTGAAGTGTGCCACCTGCTCCCCCAAAGAACATTTCCAGGCGCTCCCTGGGCACAGCCTCCTGCGACCACAGTGAAGGAGGGACCTGCAGCTGTAATCCCGGTCCCCAAACAGGCCGAAGAAGTAGGTGCACGGTGCCACGCGTTATCCACCCCACTTGTTGCAGCGGATGTCTGCAGCATGCCCCCACTCTCCTGGGAGGTCCTTTCCGATGCCTGGATCGGAGCGGGATACGAACAGCACCAGAAGGCCCCACACCAAAGAGGTCTTCCCAACTGAGCCTGGGCATTTCCCGCGGAGTCCCTAGACACTGTGGCACCAGCAAACCGGGGCTTCCCCTGAGGGAAAACAGAAGAAGTTGCAGCCCCCCAGGGGACAAGCTCACGCACTGGGCCTGCCCCTCCCAGCAAGCCCCAGTGTCTACATGGAACCCCTGCAAAGCATCTTCCGGAGCATTTAATAAAAATGCGAGGCACCAAATCCGCCCCTGCCACAAAGATCATCACTAACCTGGTCAACCTATGTACTCCACACGGAGCGGCCCTCGAAATACAGATAAAGATTACCCCCATACAGAGTGAGGACAGACCCCGTAACAAAGCTTGGCACGCACTCACTAGCACGAAGCTCGGGAGAGCAACTCGAACCGAGAGGTGCAGAGCCAGGAAGAGACAGTGGCAGACCATGGACCCCAACAAGAGATCACGAATAGCGGCACACACGACGAGCGGTTCCCTGAGGTGCAGTCACAAAAAGAAAGGAGACATCTGCCTCAGGATTTCCAACCCAGTACATCAGATGTGAAGCCTTCAGACTCCGCCATACAGAAAGTACGAAAGGTGTAATCTCGATCCCAGGTACACAAGCATATAACGACGCACCCTCTAAATAATTCCCAAAGGGCCCATAGAAAGGCTGCATTGCGGAATCTCCCGGGTTAAACGCACCCCATACAAGAGCTGCTACTGCCCCGGCTCCAAACTATTGCCATCTTCGAGACCTCCTGGACCTCATGAGCATAAAAGAGAAATTAGCCCCATTCGCCTACGCTGCTTTGCCCTCTGGAATCAGCGAACTCGTCATGGCAAACACAGACTCGACAGTGAGTGAATTAGCGGCCACCAAGGGGGACATCGCAGCTTTATTAGAAGAAATAAAGAACTTAGGAGTCAACATCGGATGTAAAATAGACAAAATCACAAATCGACTGGACAGCATGGAAGAAAGGTTGGAAGGAGTGGAGAACAACCAAGCCTTCATAGACACACTGGAGGCAGAGCTTGACCAGAGGATGATGGAACTAGAATGACGGGAAGAGGACTTTAAACTAAAGCTCAATGATTTGGAAAACCATGAAAGACGAAACAACATACGCATTTTTGGTATCCCTGAGCGAGAAGGGGAGACAGAGACCGACCTGAGAAACACTCTACATGACATCATTAAACTCCTGGTGGCTGATAATGCCATTGATGAAGCCAAAACTGAAAGAATACACAGAGCCGGATGCCCCCGGGCGGACCAAGATCAGTACTAGCATGATTCCATCGCTTCCAAGACAAGACCAGAGTCCTTGAGAGATCAAGAAACAGCGACAGAATCACGCTCGGAGGTGCTCAGATCTCAATATATCTAGACTTGTCATCAATGACACTTGCTCTCTGGCGCATGTGCGGACCCCTAACAAAGCACCTCAAAGAAAAGAATATAAGATACAGATGGGGGTACCCCTTCTCCCTCTCCTTCGAATATGAGGGCAACAAAATAAAGCTGAGCTCAGAAAGGGAAATCAAAACATGCATATCTGACCTACTTGGCCCCCGCCCAGAAGACGATAACCAGGATGGGCCGCGATGAGAGGACAAAGGATGGCGCCTACAGGGTCCCAGGAGAAGACGCCTGAAGGGTTCGAGGAAATTCCGAAGAGGTAATGCCTCCCCGGAGGCAACCAGCTGACCATCCAAAATTTTGGTAAGACGTCATCTGTTTAAATGTAAGAGATAGAGACTTGAGTGGACAAAAGTAGGGGGGGGGGAGAAAAAGAAAAAGGAAAAGAAAATTGAAAAAAAAAGAAAAAACTTCCTTCTTGCCTGACAACAAGGTCAAGATATAAATTAGTGGGAGAGGCATATGGGGCTCAATCGAAATTGAGATGTTATACTAAGCAAGGGGACGTGAAGTAACGGTCTCCTTAGGTGGTTCGATGTTGGACCAAAGTTACCAATTGGGTTCAATCGAACGCCATCAACTCAGGAAGGGAGGGAAGGAAGAGGAAAAGGGGGATAGACACTTGGAAAAGGTTGTAGCAATGTCTGAATCAATCCGAAACATTAAAGGCAGTGTGGGACTTGAAGAGCGAATATTCTTCTGGTCATCATATATGAGCAACTTCCCAATAAAAACCGACAATGCCATCGTCTGATGAACTGAAAGTGAGGGACTCTCTCAGAGTAGGGACCATAAATGTGAAGGGCCTGAACTCACCAACCAAGAGGTCACTGGTGTCCAGAGAATTCCGAAGATCCAATATTGACATCCTTCTCTTGCAGGAGACAAAGTTCGCGAAGGGAGAAAAACGAAGCATCCTTGGGAAGCGGGGAGGGCTGGAATTCTGGGGCTCTGGCCCACTCAGGAAAGGAGGTGTCAGAATCCTACTCAAGAAGGGAAAAAATTTGAAGTAGATAAGACATGGTCTGATGTGGGTGGACATGCTCTTCTGATAATGGGGAGAATTGCCAAAATAAAGGTAACAATTGCCACTGTATACTCACCCAACACTGGACAAGCCAAATTCCTCGAGAAAGCAATCCCTAAAATAATGTTGGAAGCCTCAGGGCATATTATTCAGGGAGGTGACTTTATCCAGTGAGCAGACCCGACTAAAGACTGGAAACCAGGTAACCCCGAAACGAGAAACCAGTATAGAGGTGACCGCTCTGAACTGTCAGATATAATGGATATATACGAAATGAAAGATGTGTGGAGAATCGTACACCCCAACGATAGAGGATACACTTTCTATTCGAACCCCCACAACACACTCACACGAATTGATTATGTATTTCTTACAGGGGACCTCATAAACACCACAATGTACTCAGAAATCATCCCGATAACATGGTCAGACCATGATATGGTCCTGGCAGACATTAACTGGGTGGATCTACCTGTTATGGGAGGGAAATGGCAGTGTAATGAGAGCCTCTGGAAAGATGCTGTTTTTAAAGCAGATATGGAGACTGAAAATAATGAGTATTTTAAAGCGAACGATAATGGGGAAGTATCTAAGCAAACGGTCTGGGAGCCGGGAAGGCCACATGGAGAGGCATCCTAATATGGGAAGGGTCCTCTAAGAAAAGGGAGCGAAAGATCATAGAACACAGACTTTGAACTGAAATATGCCAATTAGAGGGAGAGATAAGAAAGGACCCCGAGGTGGATCCCGAAAAAATGAACACAGCGCAACAAAAAAGGGAAGAAGTACGATTGTTAGAGCATGAACAAGTAATGCGTAAACTACGATTCCTTAAACAGAAATTTTATGAAAAGGGAGACAAGGCCGATGCACTACTAGCCGCCAGAATTAGAAAACAAAGAGCAGAGCGCAAGGTTGAAGAAATAATTGAGGACGACTCCTCCTCGACTCACACTCCCCACACCATCCCAGAGTGCTTTGCCAATTTCTTTGAGACCATATACACCTCAGAAATAACTCCTGGCCAATTAGACACAAACTCCTACCTATCCCCAATCAACATGCCCGCGATAACATACTCAGAAGCCGAGCTGCTCGACTCTCCAATTGTAGAACAGGAAATCCAAGATGCAATCAAAAGGTTAACCCTGGGCAAATCTCCAGGAGAAGATGGCTACACTGCCAGCTTTTACAAAACCTTTAACAAGCAACTAACACCTTTTCTGACAGAATTATTTAACAAGATAATAGAGACAGGAGAAGCACCAAACTCCTTTAAAAGAGCACTGATAACGGTGATCCCCAAGGATGGGAGAAACCCTTAACACTGTGGATCATACCGCCCTATCTCCCTTCTCAATCTTGATGCCAAAATCTATGCTATGGTGTTAGCTACTAGATTGGAAACATTAATGCCCCACCTAATACACCCTGATCAAGTCGGGTTTATACTGGGAAGACAAGGGGGGGACACTATGCGTAAAACATTACACCTTGTTCATGTAGCTAACACCCTCCCCGGTGACCCTGCCCTTTAATCGATGGATGCAGAGAAGGCTTTCGATAGAGTTGAGTGGGAATTCCTAGGAGCGGTCCTGCAGAAAGTCGGAATAGGTCTGAGATTTAGAAAGGGAGTACAGGCGATATACACATCCCCCAAAGCGTTGATATTCGTAAATGAAGAATACTCCAGATTGTTCGAATTGAAACGCGGAACTCGACAGGGATGCCCCCCTCTCTGCAATTCTCTTTGCGCTCTCCTTAGAACCTCTAGCACAAAAAATGAGAAATTACCCTAAGGTAGAGGGAATGCGACTGGGAGCAACGGAATACACGGTAGCACTCTATGCAGGCGATATTCTACTACACATAACTAACCCTACCGAATCCATCCCCCACACCCTTCAGCTATTAGAAGAATATGGACAATTTTCCGGGTTCAAAGTGAATAAGACGAAATCGATACTGTTTCCCCTTCAGGGATCCGTAGAAGAAAATAAAACCAGATACCTCCCATTAGGCCTCAAGATTGAACATTCCACATTGAAATACTTAGGCATACAGATCACCAAAACTCTGACTGACTTATAAGCCAATTTCCCTCCCCTTCTCCAGCGATTCGCTGATGATCTAAATAAATGGAACAAACTTACGATTTCCTGCTTAGGGCGAATTAATGCTGTTAAAATGGTATGCCTCCCCCGATTCCTGTACCCCTCCCAAATGTTACCTGTTGAGATACCAAAAGATTTCTTTATTAAGGCCAAAAAGATCATGGTAGGATTCCTCTGGCAGGGGAAGAAAGCGAGAATCCCATACAACACATTAACACTTTCCAAGGACAAAGGAGGAGTAGGACTCTCTGTTCTACGAACTTACTACAAAGCCACCCAGCTACGCATTCTAATCCCACATCTTCGAGAGCATAAAAACCTCCAATGGCTACAAATGGACAACCATTACCTATCTCCAGCAACGATATCAGAGTGGCTATGGGCTCCACATAAAAGGTTACAACGCAGACTTAAAGGCCACCCAATATTAAGCACCATATGGAGTGTATGGCGAACAGGCCAAGAAATGCGTAGAATCACTACCTGGCCATCCCCGCTCAGACATCTATGGTCCCCTGGCATAAACAATCACATTCCAAATGTAGGGAGGTTCCAATCATGGTACGAGGCGGGCCTGGAAAGGGTGGGGCAGTTGCAGAGAAAAGACTCTTTCATCCCGCTGCCAGAACTGACTGAGGCCCTGGGAATAGGCACACTATCCACATTCCAGTATATACAACTAAAAGGAGTTCTAACGAAACCTGAATGGAAGGACAAACTAAAAAGAGACCTTACCCCATTTGAAAAACTCCTAGACTCTAAATCCGAAATGAAGGGTCTCATATCTGCAATGTACCAAGAATTAATAGCTGCAGGAGACGGATCCACGGACCCTTTGAGAAATAGATGGGGAAAAAGACATTGGGAAGGAGATAAACCCTGACCAGTGGGAAATAATGTGTAGAGCGGCATCCAAAACGTCCATATCGAGTCAGATGCTGGAGAAAGTGCTACCGTTACCATAGCCAATTACTGGCACATGTGGTGGAGTTGCCCGTGCATAAACGTGTTCTGGGATGAGGTCCTGGGTTGGATCAAAGAAATAGATGGTATACAAAGAGTCGCCGACCCCTATTTGATTCTATTTGGCCTAGAAAGAAATAAGGATGACTGGATCAGAATTAAAGGACTGACCCCCCAACTGCTACTGGCGGCTCGGGCCTTACTGATGATGAAATGGAAATCCATAACTGTCCCGGGGAAAAACGAATGGATCAATATAGCCTCCAATATCTACACAATGGAAATGATTACAGACTCCCTACATGACAAAACTGCACAATGCAAAACTTTATGGATGGACTTAAAAAATAAACATCTTGCAACAACTTCTGATTCCCAATCTGGCAAGCCGCCAGAGCCTTGCTGCAAGACTCAGGGATCAATAGATCGCCAGGGAAGAAAGCTCAGACCTAGTAACGGAGAAGGGACTTAACAGGAGAACTCTGTCCGTCTTGTTTTCTTATTTCCCACACAAATGCAATGTTTGTAAGATGTATGCTCAACCAAAGGGGGGAGAGGGGCGGGTGTGGGCAAAGTATTTCTTGTTAAAAGATACACCCAGAGAATGATGAATGTTTATTAATGTTTGAAACTATGACAATATCACACGTTCCGTTCCAGTTATGTAACCATGAGCTAACAATGGTGTATTATATAATGTGATTTTTTTTTTTGGGTTAAAAATCAATAAAACTAAATTTAAAAAAAAAATGTATTGCCCTACAGACAGGGCCCCAGGTGTGTAGCTGGACATCATTCTGCAACGGCTGATCCTCTGTCTGCTTGGGTCTGAGGGGCAGCAGTAAAGACTCCCTTTCAGGAACATGGCTTGTTGGGCAAGTGGGTGATTGGCAAATCTACGAGTTCCTCCTGGGGCCTCTGCTGAGTGATGGGCTCGAGTTGAGATGGCAAGAGCTCTTCTGTCAGTCCCGAGTATAAGGCACTACAGACGGCACAGTGGCAACAAGCTTAGGGCGGACCTCAGATAAGGAAAGGGGTGGACTGAAGACACCCTTGAAGGTTTAGCAATGAGAACGCTTCTACCGTGCTGCAAGAAGTTACACGTAAGCACGAATTGAATGGAAAAGAAATCAAACACACTGAATTATTCCATCAAGATTTGGAATGAATGCATCGTTCTTGTTTTGGAAAAGCAGTGATGGTATTGCGCAGGTGCAGGCTCACTTCATAGGGTTTTATTCTGGGAACACGGATGCAGAGCATTACTAGGTCTTCTTTGGCTCTCCACGGGACAGTAACAGGTCTCTGGGCCTCGTATGGCGCAAATGTTTTGTGGGGATGGGGAAAAATGATGCTGGTGTCCTATAGTGGGATTCAAATCTGCCAGTGTCAAGGAGCATTTAACTAACGGAACTGTCCTGCCTTTCAGAATTCTGCACATTTTGTGTGTCCTGGTCTGACGGCCCTGCCCCCTCACTGCCACATAACTTGAAATGGAGGTAAAGAAGAAGTTCCATGCATTGTATTTAGGGGGGGGGTCTTTCATCGGGACGGTGTAATCACAGCCTTCACTTGCACAAAAGAGCAGTGTTCAGAGGATCCCTGTTTCAACATTACTTCGTATCCTAGTTGTTGTATTCTTGTAATCAGAATAGCAGGAAAAAGCTGCATTTAGACTATTGCTTCAGGTGTTCATATCTTTGTCAAGCTACTTTACTATGATGTGTACTTTTCGAAAAAATCTCTTAAAACAGAGCATTCATGAAATCTACTCATTGACATATTTCTTCCAACTAGATCTGAGATATTTGGTGAAGCCCCTTAGTTGCGGAGTGGTCTGAGATCGCAGCTTCACCATTTAACTGAACTGTGTGATCCTAAGAATATCCTTCTGTGCTTTATCCACTGGTGTTCTAATGTGAACCACATACTCACAGATTTTGCACCAAACAGAGGATGATTTAATATTAATAATTAAACTGAACAAATATGTGTGTGTGTGTGTGTGTGTGTGTGTGTGTATGTCACTGGCGTAGCAGTGGCCCCCACAGGCCCCACGGTGTGGCGACCCAAGAGCAAGGGGATCCCAGGCTAGCCAATCACCACCCTGCTACACCAGTAAATACAACCTATTTTCTTCATCCCAACTTAAAGTTTCAGTATTCCACTTTTTCAATCATTGTATGTTTATGTTTATAAGCTACCATAACATGCCAACTTTTACATGTTTTCCTCATGGTGGTCTACTAGTACTATAAACCAAAGAGGCACAATACAAATGCAGAATCATCATACGACATTCGCTTGTAAGCAAGTTACTGTTTGGGGTGTCCTTGATTGTCTTTTACATCATGTGAACATAAGACAAAAATAATTTTAGGAAAGTTCATTTCGTCAGTCACGACATTGATCGATGACTGTATGTTAGAATTTCACAATCCACACATTATTGGATGTGGTGATCTGAATTTTTCATGGGTCGACCAGCATGGGAAAATAAAAGTAATGATTGGAAAGATGAAAGAAGCCCGAGGTTGAAAGTGGAAGCAAGAACTGGCAAGTAGGAACTGTGATATGGTCAATGGTCTGACAAGTGGTGATATTCCAGCGAGACAGGCATGGCTCCGAAATGGATACCACAAGACACTGGACTATATCTGGTCTTCAAGAAACTTTTCCCATAAAATCAAAAGGTTGACTATCTCCAAGACTAAAAACAGCAACCATGATGCAGTAAATCTGATCTGGGAATCGCTGCATACACCTGTTAGAGAACATTATGGGGGGAGTTTGAAATAAATTAAGGGTTAGACCTTTTAAGAATACGCCAGAAGGAGCTTATTAACCTAACCACGAAACTCCAAACTGATGAATTAAACAATATTAAAACCCCTGAATCTGAGCAGTTTTGATCACAATTCAAAATTATGGTATATGGCCACAAGGATTTGCACTCCAATCACCGTCATCCTTATAGTAAGAAGGTATTTGAGCAGAAGAGAAAAATGCAGCAGGACATCAGGAAACGCAAGTCTTGCAATATGACGGAAATGGCAATCCTGAAAAAAAAACACCAGCAAAAATATCGGAATTGGTTTATTTCATTTAGACTAATTTTTTGACCTGGAATGCGCAGAAGATATGCTAAAATTAATATGCACCTGTAAGAGTAGAGATAATTGGTCAATAATAAACAATGGCGCCCTTACTCAGAAAGCAAACATAAGTAATGGAGTAAGTGTCAATAGGTGGGTAAAACACTTTTCGAAAGTGTTTAAAATGCAAATATCACAAGAAGAAAATTAAATATTGGAGAAGAAAGTATTATGGAAAGTGTTCTCCACCAGAGATGAAACAGAAGAGGCAATTTCAAAATAAAGCACTATGGCACAGCTGGCCCCGATGGTTTAACCAACATAATGTTGAAGATGAACAAAGAGCATTGGGCCATTTTCATTGAAACACTTTTTAGACACATCTCGTTGGCGAAGAAAATCCCTGCATCTTGGCAATCGGCGGTAGTTGTGCCGATCTTCAAAAAGAGAGATTGTGCAGATCCATCCAACTACCGCCCGATTGCCTTGTTAGATGTTATCGGCAACATTTTTGCTGCATTGCTACAAAAAAGATTGGCTAAATGGGCAGCTGACGTGGAAATTATTGACGCAAGACAAACAGGTTTCACCAAAGGTGTAGGGGTTGAGTTAAACCTGACACTGCTCACTTTGTTGAAATTAGAAATGAAAAAAGGAGGCAAAAATCTGTTTTTGGTGTTTAGGTCAAGCATTCGACAGTGTTAACAGAAACATCTTGTGGAGCAAACTTATGAACTGGGGCTGTCCCTTAGACCTATTACAAACAATTAAACAACTTCACTCCAATACTTCAATTAGATTGAGAATCCACGCTCAAGGTGAGTTGGCAGACAAAATAACAACTCAACGAGGTGTCAAACAAGGCTGTCCATTAGCAGCATTATTATTTAAACTGTACATTGCTGATCTGCCGGTAGGGCTTCTAGAAAGTCATTGCTTCCCTGTGAAAATAAACGGACAACAAATAAGTTGGGCAGTATACGCCGATGACTTAGTGCTTGTTGATACAACTCAAATTGGACTACCGCGATTGCTAAATAGCCCAGAGGTCTATTTACGAAGAAATTATTTGGAAATACATGTTGAAAAATCTAAAATTGTCATCTTTGGTTCAAACCTTGGGAAAAAGGAAAAAATTACAAATGGTTCACTGCAGGGAAAGAACTCGAAAGAACAGATAACATCAGATATCTAGGTATGCTGTTCAACAAATCAATAAGAGAAGGGCAGTGGACAGAGGTTTTAAAAATGAAATTGAAGGATTTAAAGTTGCAAAGTTGCAAAACTACACTCAGCCTTTGGAAAAAATTCACCCTTATACCGGTGATTATGTTCTACCGACAAAAGGTAGTGGCTGCAATAACGTTTTGTTGCGAAGCTAGCTTCAATATCGATAAAGCGACCTGGAATTTGGTGGAAGGCACAAGGCTTCATCTACCAAACAACGTATCAATTGCCGCCATCCGGTATGAATTTGGACTACTTTCCTAATTATCTACAGTATTATGGAAATCATTATCATTGATGCGAAAAATGTCCATGAAGTCATCAGCAACTCCTTACCAAATTTGTCTTCAGAAAAAACCTATCAAGGACTGATGGAAGAGTAGACAGAAAAAATTCTCGCTTACCTTGTGCATGCTGGAACAAATATCGAGACACTCCAAGCCAATCCTTGCGCAGTAAAGAAAAAACTCTTAAACTCTGACTGGATCAACACTATCAACACCAGAGTAAATCTTGCATCCAGTTTGGATTTAGACGGTACAACACGAGGTGTACATCAAACTCCGACTTATCTGGAAAAAGTTCCATCTCGATAACATAGAGACCAGTTTTTGCAGCTATGCCTGAATTTGCTTTCGACTAAGGAAATGTTTTTTTTAAAACATGACGAAGCTACTCAATAATTGCTGCCGGTTTTGCATCAATACAGTCGAGTCTCTAAATCATCTTGTCATTGAGTGTATGGCTGAAAATACCCACAGAAGTGCATTTTTTGGGAAACCTGCTCCCATAAATGATTATATAGTGGAATGGTGGTTTTCTCTTTTGTCTGGAAAGAATTTCAAGTTGATTTGTGTGGTAATTAACTATTTAGTAATTTGCTAGACAGTTAGTTCGACAGTGAGTTCGACTCAAAGGCGGAAAGACGGTACAGCAAAGTATAGTAAAGGCAAAAGGATATTGATGATGAGGAAAAACTAATTATCAATTTATTGTAGATATGTTGGTTGTAATTCTAGGAGGTAATCGTATATGTTAAGATGAATTGGACAAAAAGGGAGAGTGAAACAAGGAAAGAAATGTAATGAACTGCAAAATAAAGTTTGTAATAAACGTAAGTTTACAATAAAAAAATAAAATTAAAATAAAAAACACTTCAGGGTTTATTCACGCGGTGCTAATAGCAATACAGCCTGGAAAGGTGGGCTGGATCATCTGGTAATGGCACTGGGGTTCTGGCATCATGTCACATGGGGTCCAGCACTAAGTCCCTCTTGTAAATTGGACTCTGAGCCAGTACGGGCCGATCCAGCATGCTGCAGCAGGTATTATTGCTAAATTTGTCATATATAATGGCGCACTGAGTGCTTCTGCGGCCAATCATGCATTTTGACGTCAAGGCTTTGCTTTCTTACCACATACATTTTGCATTTAAGTGGCAAAACATGCTCCATTAATATTGAAACATACTAACATTTCCTTAGAAACCATATGCTCCATTCCTTCTCCTCTCCTTTGACGCCGGGCACTGCTGTACATAATTCACAATACATTCTAGCGTAACACCATTTTAACTTTAACTCAAAGCACCAAACATAGTGTCAATAAATCAAAATGTCATATGACATACAATATGCCCCTTCAGTAACCCGATCCATGTATAGCCTCAAACTCATGCTCTTATAACAAGATACTTCACCCTTGTTGCATCATCATATTGTTTCTATTTTGTTTGTTTTCCTTCTTTTAGCAACTTAAGCTGGATGTTGTATTTATTTCGCACCCTCTTTCTCATATTAATGAACAGGGACGTCATTTGTGGGTCGCCACGGGTCACACCTGCGACCGTTTCCCTTGCTACCTTTGTGTTCTCCCTTGCTACCCCTTTTGTTTCTGGAGTAGCTGACTTTCTTGTTCAGGCCTCTAAAAAAACAAGGGGTTACACAAGTGTAACACTTTGAGCAGTTACCCTAAATAAGAAAGAATAGGAATAACAAATAAATTGTCTTTCTGGAATTCTATACAGTAATTGCTAGACTCATTAAAGTTTTATTTCAGGCACACTTCAGGGGGTGTCACTGATTTAGTCTGTTCTTAAACACCCTAAATTTACAATGTAGACAAAAACTTCCAAAACGCATTTAGAGTAGAATAAGCATCCATTTCGGACTATTTATTTTACTTTTTGAAAGTTGCAGGTATAGCATCTGCCGTTGTCTCTGTTACGATCATCACAAGACATCCCATCTCGGTGTCCTCGGTCACTTGTTAAAATCCATGTCCCTAAAAGCTTGTGTACATTAAACGCAAGACATTCCATCTCAGTGTCCTTGGACACTTGACAAAAACCTTGTGCCTAAGAGCTTGTGTACAGTGAAGACATGTTTGACCATATCTCATAAAGTGGTCCTTAAATGTAATTGTGCCACAATTAATGCTTTGTTGTAATATGTCTATCTTTCCTATCTCCATGGCGTGCTGTTCAGGATGCTTGTTTGCAAGTATGAGGTAATGAGTGCCAAGAGTACAGGATGCCGTGTGAGTGCGCTGCTTTCCCTGTGCAACTCTAAATTCTTTAATACATAGTTTTGAACCCTCCCAATTGTATGTATTTTGCCAACCTGTTAAGCCTGCAAAGTAGATCCATGCAGGCTTGACAGGTGGCCAACTTTGCACCAGACCCGCAGATGAACTGGCCTGCTGTTAAATCTAAGTTACCAGTTTAATGGCATCCACTACAGAGTGTAATTTGATTTTTGACTTTGAGAAGATTCAGACAAGTAATTGCTCATTTTACTATAGCAGGTAAGATAGCTATTGCTGGAATGATAGCTCTGTGGGTTCAGCGCTCCCTGCTGCAATGTGTGTGTGACTTGCAGTTTGCAGGTTCGAAATCCCGGCAAGTCCAACTCAACCTTTCATATTTCTGAGTTTGATAAATGTGCACCAACAGAGGTTGTGTGATATCATATGTATATTAGTTCTATATAAAGCGCTTAAGCGTAAGTTCTATATAATAACACATCTTTTTCATTTGGCCTTGGATGTCTGCTTGCATTCACAGTATTTTGGTATATGCATTTTGTATTTTTGTCTTTCTTTATTATTTATATTGCGCACCAAACCCTGAGGTAACTGGGTGCTTGAAAAACATAGTGGTTACATACATGGTGAAGAAATACACATTACAATCAAGTGTGGAGACAACGAGTGGGACCATAGTTACAGGTAGGTCAGACAGCAGGAGATAATGTACAATACAGCAAGAGATATATGCAATAGTTTAAATGACCCGGAGTCAGTGAACAAATGCATAAATAGGCAGTGGTCAGCTAGACATAATGGTGACATCTTAGTGAGGAGGCTTATTGCTCAACCACTTTTTTATTTTGGCTTTGAAGGTGAGGAAGGAGGGTTCCTGTCTGAGAGGGATGGGGATAGAGTTCCATCGTTTGGCAGCTTGGACTGGGAATCTGGCTCCTCAGACTGTTTTTAGATTAAATCTTGGTACCACTAAGATGTAGGAGTGGGATGATCTGGTGGTGCGTGTTGGCTGGTGTTTATACATTTTGTCAGAAAGATATTTCAGGGCTGAGTTTGGGAGGCATTTGTGCGTGATGGCCAAGGTTTGAAGTGTGATTCTGTCACGGATGGGCAACCAGATGGCGTTGTGTCTGTGCATGGATATACAGCAGCATATGGGAAGACTAAGTGCTGCACGCAGAGTTATTCTGGAGTACCTGGAGTCTGTGTAGATTGTGTTCAGAGGACCATAGGAAAAGTGTGTTGCAGTAGTCGAGTTTAGACAGTGCAGGTGCTCTCGCGAACGTTAGGCAGCTGCTTGTAGATAAGTACGATTCACAGCTGTAGATCAATTTATTAGTGTAGGCCGTGGACGACGCCCCCCTGCTGACTTGTTTTTTTGAGGGAAAGTGTGGATTCAAGGTAGACCTCCAGTGTATTTATCTCTTTAGATACCTTGATTATGTTGCAGTCAAGGACAAACGACGAGTACCTGGTATCAAGTTTATTCAATTGGGCTTGAGTACCCACGATCATTAACTCAGTCTTGTCGTCATTGACTGTTGGGGGCCAACCAGGCTTGGATTTCAAGATAGATATCGTTCATTAGTTTGGAATCATGGTCGAAAAAGCCAGTGAGGGGGATGAGGACTTGGGTGTCATCTGCATATTTGGTGTAGATGACACCCAAGTTGTCCAGATGGTCGAATAGTAGCTTTGTAAATATATTGTACAATGTGGGTGACACACAGGATCCCTGAGGGACACCACAGAGTATCGGTGTGGGGTCTGCTGAGGGGGAGAAGACTCTGGTGGTCCGATTAGAGAGGAAGAATTTAACCCAGTCAGAGGCGTTAGTGGAAAATGCTGCAGCTGTGTTAAGGTGCTTGGTGAGAATTTGGTGGTCAACAAGATCAAAGGCTGCAGATAAATCAAGGAGTAGGAGGATCGCTAGTTTACCTTTGTCCTTAGCCTCATCCATTTGGATCTTGAGGTCTAGGAGGGCTGTCTCAGTTCCATATCTGGGTCTATAGTCCGATTGTCTAAGACCAAGGAAATTAATTCTCCTCTAGGTGCTTCTGAATTTGCAGGTAGGCCACCCGATCCAGGATTTTCAAAAGGAATGGGACGGTGGTGATGGGCCTATAGTTTATTGGGACATTAGGGTCAAGGTTGTTTATTTTGAAGAGGGGCATAACCCAGGCTTCCTTGAGATTGTTGGGCACCTGATTGGAGGAGAAGAAAGAATTTATCAGAGAGGTGATGAAGGGGGCTAGGTTTTTTGTTCCCTCTTTAATGATGGTGGCTGGGCAGATATCCCCTTGGCAGTGGGAGGGTTTTAGGCTGTTTATGATGTCTTCAACTTCCTTAGGTGTTAAAGTGAAGGGTGTGCAAGATAGTTGGGTTTTTGATAGGTCAGGAGTGGGCTGAGAGCCGCTGGAGAGGCTTGTCTTTTTAGCTTCAATCTTTTTTTGGAGTAGAGTGATTTTGTCTGCGAGGGCTTTCTGTATTTTTGTGCACCACTCTGCGTCTTTGATGCAGTCTTGTGAGGGCGGTGCTGGGGATTCAAGCTCTTTTGGGATACTGAAGAGTTCCTTAGTACTGGATTTGACATTGTGGATTCTGGAATTATACGCTTCTTTTTTTAGCAGAAAGGATAGCCGCTTTGTAAATAACGGAGGCTGACGTAAATGCGGTTTTGTTGGTGATGGAAGGTGATTTACGCCAAGTGGATTCCGCTGATCTTTTGGTGTTTCTGAGGCTTTTTAGTTTGGGGGTGAACCACTTATTGAGATGAGCGGGGGGTTTGCCTTTCCTAAGTTTAAGAGGAGCCGGGGTATCTAATGCTGATTTAAGAGTATTGTTATACAGGTCTGACAATTTGAGAGGGTTGAGGTTGCTGAACTTGGTCTCATTAAGGATGTCGCTAATGAGGGGATGGAGGCTGTCAATGGTGATGTTGTGACAGTTTCTAGATAGCGAGGGGGGGCTGATAGGGCTTTGGAGGGGGAGGATCCAGGGATGGAGAACAGGATGAGGTGATAATCTGAACAGGCTACTGGTTTGTTTTGGAGAAGGTAGATGGAGCAGTTGAGGTCTGATACCCAGTCCAGCGTTCTACCTTTGGAGTCGTAATTCTTTGTATGAAGCCCAGGTTTGTGATGGTGTTATCCACAGCTAGAGCATGAGGGTCGTTTGGGTCCTGGAGGCCAAGGTTTAAGTCTCCGAAGAGGATAGTTTGGGATCCAAGTTTGGTGTGAGTGGAAAGGAGGTTCATGATGTCGTCTTCGAAGGAGGGAGAAGGGCCGGGGGGCGGTAGATTAGATACAAGAGTATTGTTTGGGTGGGTGAGAGTGTTAGTTTCACTGATAAGAGCTCAGCAGAGGGGAAGCTGGAAGGGGGTATGGCTCTGAGTGCTCTGAGGGCTAGGTGGGTTTTGGCAATGTAGGCCACTCCTCCACCTTTGCCCGAGTTTCTGTCAGCCCTGATAATGGTGTAACCTTCAGGAAGGGCTAGGGAGAGTGCTGGACCTGCGGCCTGATGTAGCCAGGTTTCTGTAATAGCCATGAAGTCTAGGCTATTTGAGGTGAAGAGGTCAGCAATCTCTGTGGCATGAGCAACAAGGGAGTGAGCATTAATAAGGGCTCCTTTAATATTGGATGTTGGTGGGGTGGAGTTAGGTACTTTAGGGGTCGTACTGGGGGGAGGGGTGGGTTGTGTGGAGTGGGAGTGTGGTTCAAGGAGAGAGGGAGAGCTGTGTCACTACTGGTGACATGTCAGAGGTTTTTAAAATGAAAGGTGCCTTTATGGTTTGGGAAGCGAGAGCCTAGTCTCTGGTTCCTGGTGTGGACTGGGAGAGGGATAAGTGGCGTTGGAGGTGTAGCCAAGCTCTGCAACCATTCGAGGGGGCTGAGCGGGTTACTGGGTTCTATGTTTGGGGTTGCTTTGCTAAATGGTATATGATTGAATTTAGGTTGAAGAGATGGTAGAAGATGTGTTGGTGAGACTGAATGAACTAGAGGAAGGAGTGAAGCCATGGCCAATTTAACTCTGTGGAATGATGACATGGTGGTTTGTTAACAGGCTGGCTACGTACTAGCTAAGGCTAATAAGGATCAACAAGAGGCTGAATCGAGGTTAATACGGTAAATACCTAACGCAGTAACATGATATCAAAAGGCTAATGTAAATTTAATATAGTGGGCGACTAAGGCACAGCAATATATTGGCGAGGTAGCTTAATGCAAGTGTAGTTGGAGCTAGCACACACCCGCAACAGGCAGAATCGAAATTTGTACAGTGTTGAAACTAAGGCAGTTGATTCTCAGCAATAGGTTGAAAATATGTTAATGCTATGGGCTACTAAAGCACAAAAGTAATTGGCAAGCTAATTTGGTGCACTGGAAGCTCCAGCTAAGCCACATCGAAATGTATATGATGTAGAGGTTAATGCTGTGTACAACAAAGGCATCAGATTATCAACAATGGGCTGATTCAAAATAAGTACAATAGGCAACTAAAGCCCGGCACAAGATAACAATCTAACTTTATGCAAGGGTGGCGGTGCTAACAGGCATCAGCAACAGGCTGAGTAGAGAATAGCACAGGTTTGAGAATAATGCAATGTTCAAAAAGGTGGCGATATTTTAGGTAAATGGTAAAACATGGGGCCTCATTACACGGTAGGCGGTAAGGGTTTACCGGTACAGGTATTTTACCGGTACCGGTAAACCCTTACCGCCTTACTACGAGGTCCCTTTGCGGGTTGGAGAATTTAACGCCTGCTTTTTGCAGGCGTTAAAAACCCACCCGCAAAGGGACCAGGGAGCTAATTACGGTACCGCAATACCGAACTGGCTGCAGCTGAGGGTGGACCCTCGGTGGTGGGTATTTGGGGTTGGGGGGTGGACTTCTGGAGCCGGGGCAGTAGGGTGTTGCTTGGCACTGGCAGTGGTGCGCAGGTCTTGTTGTGGAGGCTGCAATCGGGGCCTTGACCCTTTTCCCCTGGATGTCATTGGGGCATCCTCGCTGGGCTGTGTCCTTCGCTTCTTTTGCACAGGGGGTGCCTGGGTAGCTCCCTCGCTGTCTGAATGCGACCCTGTCGGGGACAAGAAGGGGGATGTCATTGGTTATGGTCGCATTTACTCAATGCAGGCTACATCATGATTACTTTTGGGCCCATTTCACAATCATTGTGGAGGATTCAGGTGAGGTGTCATTTCAGTGTCTCATCCATGCAGTGTTGTGTGTGGCACTTGGCTCTGTTGATGTATGCATGTGTGGGTGCTGGGCCAAACATGCAGTGATCCCGGGCTGACATTTTTGGGGACCTGTACATTCACATTGCATGCTTGCATCAGTGCACTTACCTCCATCAGATGTGTCTTGCACGCCGTGCTCCATCCTTCCGACACCCTCAATGCATTCTACCCCGATGAGGTTTGCACAAGTCTCTTCCCACTCCTTCAACTTGATGGGAGACCCTGATCCTCCAGCAGTGGCAGTTTTGTGATTCTCGGACAGGATCATCCTGACCCGGAGTCTCAGATCGTCCCATCTTTTTCGGCAGTCGCGTACGGTGCGCGTGCTGCTGCCAACGGCACTCACTCTGGTTGACACTTCCTCCCAGATGGCCTTCTTCTTTAGGAGGGTCTCCCTCCGCATGTCATTAGCAAAGACCACTCCTGCATTGTCTGCTAATGTCTGAGTTAGCATGACTAACTCCTCAGTGGAGAACTTCTCCTTTCGCTGCCTGTCTGTGGATTTCTTCAGTGCCTTGGGCATGGTAAGGGTGTGACGATGGTTTCCAGGCAGCAGGGTAACACGTACAGGTCCAGGGGGCAGAGGATGGCAATGGATTGTGTTTTTAAAGATGGCCACCGCGCTCTTTCCCGTTCCTGTGCGATGACGCTATTTCCGGTTCCACTTTTTAGCGGTCACCGCTAATAGCGGTCAGCGCTAATAGCGGTCACCGATATTTGCATGCTGCGCGAGGGCGGAGGTGCTATCTGCACCTTTGGGGAGGCCGGTAAGGGACTTTTTGGTCACTTTAGCGGCATGGCGGTAGGGTCATTAACGGCATGGCGCAATGCTCGTGTCCGCATACTCGTAATGGTATGCTATTAGCGCCCTCTTGCGAGAGCGGACACGTTAATTGCGCCATGCCGCTAATTTACGATTTTTAGCGCACAACGTGTAATGAGGCCCACAGTCTTGTATGAGTGGGAAGTAGGAATTTTTGTATTTAAGGGCCTCATTACACGGAAGGCGGTAATGGTTAACGGCCACCGTTAATGGTAGCGGTGACCGTTAACCATTACCGCCTTACTACGAGGTCCCTTAGCGGGTTGGTGCTTTAACGCCTGCTTTTTGCAGGCGTTAAAAACCAACCCGCTAAGGGACCTTGGAGCTAATTACGGCACCGCAAAATTGCGGTGCCGTAATTAGCGCCTTCCCCATTCCCATAGAGCCCTATGGGGCAGAAATGGGAATGGGGAAGGGCAATGGCGGAAGGGGGATTTACCGCCCCTCCAACCTTGGAATGGGGCGGTAAATCCCCTTTCCGCCAAGGCGGTGCCGGTATTTTACCAGCATGAGCCATGGCGCTAATAGCGCCATGGCTCACCGCCTTCCGTGTAATGAGGCCCTAAGTCTCTTTACCAAGTAGGTGCATAGAGCGAAGGTCGCGCACAGAGAGCGGTAATTTAGAAAGTACTTACAAGGCTGCAAGGCTTTGTGAAATGGCACACTCGGTATGCCTCGGGAAGGGATTTGTGCCAAATGCACGAACGGCCCGGACAGGCCCAACAGGCATTGCCCTTAGTGTAGGCCCTTCGTGTTGGAGGCCCGGCTGCCGTCTTCCGGTAGTTTCTAGGCACGGAAGTAGCAAATGGCGGCCAATCAGCTGGGAAGTGTGTTGCTTAGTAACAGTGCAGCATAAACAATACGGAAGCCATTTTGCATGCTACAGTCTGCGTGGGCTATGGCTTGAGGAGACAAGTGTCATTGCTGGGTCTGCGGCGGAATGAAGAATAAATGCCTCAGGATGATCGGAGACGGCAGCTTATCCATAGATGAAAGTGATCATCGAATTGCCGCGTGCAGCGGTGATTCAGCATGAATGCTCCGGTGAGCAGCAGGTTCTCAGGGGTCAGAAGGCTGGCAGAGGCTCCTGCCTCGTGTGGAGGGAGCTGGGGAATGGGCCTATACAAACTGATATTAATGATAAATATGGTGATCCATTCTTGTATGAAATGCATATCACAATATAGTGATATCCTACCATATTTTTCGTAGTGTACTTAAAGAAGATGCTATGTGATGCCACTTCCTGTTTTGTCAAGGGATGAAAGGTTGTATTCCATCGCTTCCCTTGATGTCACTTTGGGGTGGGTCAAATGACATCACTTCCGGTGATGTCATCAGAGCTCAGGGTCGTGTATTGTCACTTCCGCTACCCCTGCCATTTTAGTTACATGACGACCCTGTTAATGAATGTTCCTTTACGTGGACTTTGTTTTGTATTGAATTGTTTGCATTTGGCGTTGACAACGCGTGCTTCCTTCAAGATGTCTTTTGGATATGTGCAGACTCAGATCCAAAAACCGCTGTCTCAACAGGTAAGTGGCAGTCACATTGTCTCTGCCAGTTTTTTTTCTTAGACTTGTATGAGATTTGAATAAGCTATTTTTGTTGGATTAGAAACTATGTGGTTACAGAACAAACTCAAGCTTTGTGAAACAATGACCCTGTTATGCATTTTCTTTCACTTTGTGTCCATAAGATATTTGTTGTAGTTTCTAATTATTTTTCTTGCTGCAACTTGCACACTTCCATTCAGGATTTGGACATTAAAGTTATTTTCAAAGTCAAGCGGAGCGTAACAATTGTCAGTAAAAGCGTTTACTGCCACATTTTACACCCTGCAGTATTGTGTATGGTTTGGCAGACAGCGTTAGAGAGCACAGCAGACTTAACACATTTGCCTGTTGTTCCAGGTGCACCTGCCAAATCCACGTGGTTTTTCTGCCAGCGCTTATTTTCATGCTGGCAGAAAACAAATGTATTCCTATGGAATACGCCTGACTTTTACAACGTATAAAAACAAGGGACTGCAAAGGAATCAATTGCAGATGCTTCCCTCAATTTTGGCTGTGCTTTGCTGTGCTTTACACCCGGGGTGTCAATTCATCAAAATGCAACAGGTAGTGGAAGTGACATCACAGGAAGTGATGTCACTTGACCTTTACTACAGATGGCATCATTTCCTCTGTAACCCTGGTGGCATCAACGGAAGTGGCTTGCGAGCGTAAAGAAAGTACATAAACATTTTAAAATTCCAAATAGGTACTAAAAGCAGACAGGAATATTTTACATACCAACCACATTCTAACAAGGGTGCTGCCTTCATACGCCATGGATTGGGTCATAATATAACAGGGGTAGACCCAATAGAAGAACATAGGCCTAGGCAGTGCCATAGATATGTCACTTCAGCATTGCATGGCCAGTTACCTTTATATTAAGCCAATTACAGCTGCATGTTGGTATTGTTATTATATGAAATCTGAAGCGGCTACATTGCCAGTTGCTGCGATAAAAACGTATCCAAACATCCAAGACACTACAGTGCACAGGAGCATTAATGCTTTCATTAATGATGATATGTGATTTATGTACTGCTTTAGCCAAAGTGCTGTACATAGCACATATTTAAACACAACTATCATCCCAACCAAAGTTGTTACTCATCTATCAACCTCAGATGAATGGAAGGCTGAGTTGGCCTTGCCAGGGTTCCAACTATCAACCTCCAGATCACAGACAGATCACTGCAACCCCCTGAACTATCTTACCACTTTGCTATTAAAAATGCAATGCTACCATAAGAAAACATATCGAAACTGACTGTACAGTGTAGGCCAGACATGTAATAACACACTTCATATTTGCTGTAGCCTTGATGATGAGTAAAAATGTCATGCCACGGTAAGACATACCTAGACTGGTTGCATCAAAATGCAAATCTAACCACGTAATAACACTTATCATGCTTACTTTATCATAGATGCCTAGAAGAATATACAATGCCACAGTAAGGACTGGCTGCACCTAAATGCCAGTCTAGTCAGGTAATTACACTTAACATGATTGCTTTATAGGAGATGTCCAGTACAAAATGTCAAGCCACTGTCAGAAATGGCTAAATTAGCTGCACCAAAATGCTAGACACGTAATAACACTTAAGATGCCTACTTTATTTTAGATGCACAGTAAAAAAGTCATGCCACAGTAAGAAATGACTAGACTGGCTTTACCAAAATACCAGTCTAGCCACTAATCACAGATAACATGCCCACTTTATCATGGATGCCCATTACATTTGAGCGCACTCCCTACTGCACCACCCTCCCAACCCATCCCGCTCCCTCCCACTTTCCTCTTTCAACCCCCAAAATCAGCTCCTTGGCCATGCATTACCTCTACGTCCCTCTGCCTCGTCCCAGTACTTTCGTATGAGGAAAGGTGCTTCATTGCCAAGTACTGGGACGAGGAATAGTAGCACTAGGGGTAATGAAGATTACTGGGAAGTAATCAAGGCATTTAACACAAGTACACACATTCACACACCATTCACATGCTCATTTACACGTGCATCCATTCCCCACTCACTTACACATGAACACGCAGCCATCCATACATCATGTACTCACACACATTTGAACATACAGAATATGCACATATATACACACACACCCTTGCATGCATGCACGCACACATATTTCTAAAAAACATTTTCTTACCTTTTCCCGAATCCGTTGTTGCGGCGGGAAACTCCTCTTCAGGCAGGCCTCTCTGGCACCTATGCTCCATGCACGCAAGGGAACACCATTTGCTGTATAGGCGCATTATAAATACCCATAAATAATTAAATAAATGTTCAGAGCATAAGAGCTGGAGCCTTCCATGTCCTGTGGGGTTGGGGGCCTCAAACTAAGTAAATAATTTATTTTTGAAGTCATACTGACTTCGAAAAGGAATTATTCCTGTTGTGGAAAACCATAATGGAAATAATGTATTTCTGAAGTCAGAGATTTCAAAAATAAATGAATGTAAAGAGGGCTCTCGTCTGAGTACTCTTTACGTTTGGTTTCTCTCTACCTCTACAACCTTTAATCAGCGGTCACAGAGGCAGTGCCGGGGGTCTCGTGGGAGTTGTCAGGGGTCGCAGCTGTGGCCTCTAGCGGCCCCAGAAGAACGTCCCTGCTTTACACTTTAGTTTTCCACATGTTGTGGAAATGATTAAAGTTGCACACAGGGAATCATATGCACTAAAGTGCAAACAACAAAATGAACCCATCATCCTTTTGATCATCATGTATCTACAATGATTGTAATATTGTCAGGTTGGTTTAACGTGTGTACTTTTAAAGTTATCTGTATAAAACACAGTACTATTGCTAGTCTACAAACCCAAATATTAACACATATTTGTACCATCTTAAGCTGTGAAGATCCTTGTACAAGTATCCTAAATTTCAGACTAGGTTCATATTCTGGGGTCACCACTTAACCAAAGTGTGTGATCCTGGACAAATCAACGAATCTCACTGTGCCTTATTTGCCAAAATTACGAACCCATATGGTGAATGATTTTACGGTTCAAGCTCACTCTTGATTTACTGGACTAGTGTTGCTCCATACATAATAGTAGTGACCATTCATATTCATTATACAAATTAGCAGATGTTGTTTCCAAATGTGTATGCCACCCTAGGCCTATTGGTTACGTTTCTGATTGCTCTGGCTCTGTTTTCCTCCTGGCTTTTTTTTCCACCCGCACACCCACAACTCATTTAAAAATGTGCCACAGAAATGCTGAAAACAATACATGCTTATGCTGCAAAATGTTATTTGAAGCCAAAGCATGTCCCATTGCAGGCGGACAGTCTATCACACCAAGATGCAAGGCCCTAAGCCCTCCTACATGTCAGTAGCTACAGTGTTGAGAGAAGCATTGTTGGAGCCCGCTGAAAATGAAATGGGGTATAGACTTGGGGCCTCATTGCTTATCCTTCACAGGGAATATTAGATGCTTGATTTCTACTTTGCGTAAAGCTCAGTTTATACCATATGTTGAACAAAAGGTTCTTTTCTTTTACTCTTAGGGAATGATTAATTGAGATTCAGGGCTCAAGCTCTCCTTTAGAGGTCTCTGGTGAACACTTTTCATTGTTCATGCTTTGACAAAGGCAGGTTTCCTTGCAGGGAAGGGGAGGGTAAATAGAAGGTCAGAACGGTGGGGGAACAGAAGGAAGATAAAGAGTAGCATGCAAATGTTGAGAGTGGTGCTGGGACTTCATGGAAGAAGAAGAGTGTAGCTAATGGAAGGTGAAAGGAGTGGTGAGGCTTGTGGAACAAGAGGAGGGAGCGGACAAAAGAGGAAGAGGAGAGCAGAAGATTTTGTAAGGGATGAGCAAAAGGAAGGAGAGTTGATAACGCTTTTGAGATAATCAAAACTTAATAAACATGAAATATGTGTCCCTAAAATTCATCATTGTTGCACCCATGACAGCCATGAACCGCTGCCACCCTAAGCTCCTCCTCCAAATCCACTACTAAAGGTCCTCTTTGAATTTTGAGCCAAGGCCCTTTTCCTTAAATCTGCCACTGAGCCCCATGGAAAAAATGTGAGCTTGAATGGAATGAATACAAAAAGGTGTTGGTATGTGTGCATATTTGAATGCATTGCAACATGTGTGTAATATTTTGAAAGTATGCACATGCATGTATCTATTTTGTTTGTGTGTGTGTGTTTTTGGTGGTGTGGGGGGATGTTCTGCATAATAATTAGAGTGAAAATGCACTGATATGTTTAATGTGTAAAATCATCACAGTGCTCTATTGAGGATTTTTTCCACAGTATCATCAAAGTGATTTAATCTCACCATACTGGTATAGATTGTTAACGCATGCTCATGATAGTTATTTACATTGACCATATTGGCATCGATTGTGGCTGAAGCTTTATGAGTCATTTACAGTGACCACATTGGGTTAGATTGTGGCCACACTTGATGAAAGAGATTTCGAAATTACCATACTGGCATAGATTGTAGATGCACTTTCATGAAATTGATTCACAGTAACTATACTAGCATAGATTGTGGGTGCAACATCAAAGTGATCTGTACTGAGAATGTTGTCATTTATTGTGGTTGCAGCTTCATGAAATGATATATAGTGGCATTGCTGACATATATCGTTGGCACAGCTTCATGAAAGTGACTTACTTTGGCAATTCTGGCATATATTGTGTGCACAGGCATCATGAAATAATGTGCATTGTTCCTGTGCATTCGTTGGTGATATGGCATATGTTCAATTTTGTCATGTATTTTTCTATAAAATCAGTGGTAAATTGAAGGTTTTTTAAACTAATTTCTTCTCAAAACCTATCCGTATAATGCACCATTTCAACAGATGATTCATTACATTTTCTTGGGGGTAAAATGCGCTGAACTTTCCAAACTCCCTCGCTACATTTTTCTGGTGCCAAGCATGTGGGGACATGCAGACATATTCTGGATCTGAAGTGACTGAATGTTAATTTACCTACACAGCACTTCAAAATAGAAAGTCTGCAAAGAATAATCAGGCTAATCAGAAAAGCACATTTCTCTGCTTTGCCGGATTTGGATATTCGGTGACCAGACTCAGACATTTTAGAGGTTTGTCCGACAGAAATGAACTTCAAATTCAAAGCCCCAACTTTTGGGTTTAAGACAGTTCGCACAGTGTTCACAAATGCTGTAGGCCCAGCAATGCCTCTGCTTCACAAGCATGGGGGCTAAATACTATGGGGATTTAATGGCTTCACGGTCTGCTGTATGCACATCTGCCTCTTCCTCTGATAACCAAGATTAGTGGAACTAGGTATAGGGCCTCATTACACAGTAGGCGGTAGGGATTTAACGTTACCGGTAATGGAATACCGGTAACGTTAAATCCCCATGCGAATTACGACCCGGCTCACCGCCCGGCTCACCGCTATTAGCGGGACCGCTAAGTACGGTGCCACTAATAGCGGGCAGTCCGCGTGCGCGCGACCCTCCATCCCGTAAATAACGCCATGCCGTTAACAGCACACCATCACAAGGCGAGCGGACATGCCAATAGCAGCATGGTAAAGCCCCTCTAATCCCTTACCGCCATGGCGCTAATACCGCCATTGAGAACCACCCGTTAAGAGAACGGAGCAGTGTTCCCACCTGCCACAGGTGGACACAATCAACACAGGTGGAGGCAATGCAGACTCTGGCAGCACAAAAGGAGCACACCACACCCCTTCCCACACCCCTTCCCACACTAAGATGGTCCCAATACTAGCAGCATTACATGGGCTGGAGGACATGATTGCAGTGCAGCAGCAACTACAACAGGCAGCACAGAGGAGACGCAGGAGGAGGAGGAGTAGGAGGGCAAGACAGGCACAGCAAGCACCACCACGGCACCTAGTCATACCACAGAGGCAGCCACCAATCCCCAGGATCAGAGCCAGTCCATTTAACCTAACCCCTGAGCAGATCCACACCCTGTACCGTCTGGACCGGGATACCATCACCAGCATCGTGGACATGATACATGATGACATCGTGAGCCTCATAGACATCAGAACTACCATCACCCCTCTACTAAAGGTGGTGACGGTGCTCCACTTGCTGGCCACAGGCACCTACCAGCATACAGTGGGGCACATGCATGGCATCTCACAACCAGTATTCGCACGCACGCTGAATCAGGTACTCGATGCCCTCCTGAGGCATGCACCTGAACACATATTCATGCCACGGACTGCCCAGGAGATTGCAAACACAAAAGTTGGCTTCTATGCACTGGCAGGCATCTCAAGTTGCATTGGGGCCATCAACTGTACCCATGTGGAATTGGTGGTCCCACATCACAATGAAGTTGTCTACCGAAACAGGTAGCAATTCCACTCCATCAATGTCCAAATGGTATGTGACGCCAACAAGATAATCACACTTTGTTGTGCCGGTTTCCCCAGATCAACCCATGATTCCATGGTCATGCGGAACTCAACCATCCCACGCTACATGGAGCGACAAGCCGGACAACGTTCATGGCTACTTGGTGAGTAGCAGGGCAAGCACATGTCAGTGTGAAGGGGGGGAGAGATACATACTCCAACTGGGTGTAGCTTGTCGTCCGTAGGACAAATGGACATACACATGTAAGCCCATGTCCATCTAGGAAGGCCGCAATCTACCTGAGATGAACCCACATGCAAGTATAAGCTACACAACATAGCGAAAAATCTAGGCCTAGAAACATTAAGCAACCATCCACATCCACATTGCACAACATTCAACACCACAAAATACACCAATCTCCTACATGCCGTCCAGACAGTCATACAGAATCAGCGCTGCACAACCACAATAATGCAATGTGCCCTTGAGTGCAAACAAAGGGATCACCCCTACCCATGGCATTGTACCACGCACCTATAGCACCACTGAAGTGACGCCTCTCAGCATGGCAACATAAATGTATGAATGGCACTAGACTAGCAGTGTGGTAACAATTCTGCCTGGGCCCAAGGACATGTAAAACCTGGCCTCACCCAGGACATGTCAATTACTTTAGGAGGCATTAATGGGGCATGTTCACTTGCATGGTCGAGCTCAACTTTGCACATTGCAGTCACACAGGCCGTCTGCATGCATGCTGCCAATTGTGGACTACAATCACAATGCAAAGTCAATTTGTGTGATATGAACAGGCCGCTCTTGAGGTGAACATTAACCAGACCCCATTCGTCCTCCCATACAGGTGATGCCGGCAATCCCCTGAAGAGGTGGCTGCTTACCCCTGTACGGAACCCACAGAACAGGCACGAGGAGGACTACAATCGTGCACATACCCGTACCCGCTGTCACGATGGCTACCCCCGGGGACCCAGACCACGTCCAGCAACCCATGAAGCAGGCATCAAGTTATCCTAAGCAAGCCCAACAACCCCTGCTAGGGGCTATTTGGGTCCAGTCCTGGCGCCTACGGCGCCAGGCTCATATGGAGAGTCAGTCCTGGCGCCATAGGCGCCAGGCTCAAAGATTAAAACTTACCTGATGCAGACCATGCTGCAAACTTACCTTATGCAGACCATGCTGCAAGAGCTCCAAGCCAAAAGAGGCTTGGAAGGGACTACTTTACTTAGGGACTATTTTTTACTCGGGCGGGGCTGGGGAGGAATACTTACCTGGGACTACTTTGGAGGCTATTTAAACCACGCCCGAAGAACAGCACACGCTTCGCGTTATTCTGCATCCAGCAGCGTAACGCTCACCGTGCCTGCAAGTCTGCATCCAGCCTTCTGCCACGCCCGCCTCGAGTTTGGAGCTCCTAGAAAAAGAGGGAGAAAGAAGGAGAAAAGGTTAGAACAAGAGCAATACCTTTAATCCTTACCTGAATTCCCGATCCATCGCGCCTTCGAGCTGGAAGAAAGAAGTTATTTTATGCGCGTCGCCTCGCCTGCTGCAGCACCGCACTGAACTCACCGGCCTTCGCAGCATCTACACATTTCACTGCATCCTCCTGCATGTTCCCGCCGCACTCCGGCACCTAAGGAGAAGACAAGAACAGCAAGGTGAGTTAAGGGAATACACAGAGGAATATTAGTTAACCCCCATAGACTTACCTGATTTTACCACTGGGGGAACTATTCCTCTTCACGGGTCGGCGCAGCTTCCACTGCATCTTCGCCGAACCCCGGCCCCTAGGGGGAAACAAAAGGACAGCAAGGTGAAACAAAGGGACTAACAAGGGGAACCCTCCTCACCACAATAGACTTACCTGATTTTACCGCCAGAGGTATTATTCCCCAAGACTTCATACTTTCTCTCAGCGCCTGAATAAGGGAGAAAGCAACAGGTTACATATTGACTTTATTTTATCGAACTGTGTTGGAAAATATAAATCCTTACCAGAATACTACCAGTTGCCACGAGGAACTCTTCATTAGGGTCAAGCTGCAACCTGCAAGGAATCGGACAAGAGTGAAAGTCAGGCATTTGAACTCTTACGAACTTTATACTTACGGCGTCTTGCCGGGAATCTCGGAGTTAATATTGTTCTGGAACTCACCAATTCCTTCGAGCCAGTGAAGCGACTGGTTATCAACGCGCCCCTGCGCTCAATGCAGGATGGAGAGCTCATCTTTTCAAACCATCAGGTGAGACTATAAGAGGGAACATCAAAGGCGATCTGTGGGGAGAACAGCGGGGGTGGGGGGATTTACGCTCAACTCCACGGGTGGTTAATTCCCTTTCTCCATTTGCAGAAGAATATTCCTACGGGCCAAGCAAACTAAGCGAGGTGGGCCAGTCCAGTCCATCATCTCGGCCCTACGCGTCACACTGGTGGAGACCGCAGCTGTCCAGTTCCAATCGACACCTCTGTAGGAGCCAGGTGAGCTTAACAGAATGCAAAGCCTACACACAAATTCCCACCCGGGCGTTATGGATTCCTCAGAGACTGACCAATTGGCCCAATTAGTAGGGGAACTGAGGGCTGAAGTGCATTCCGCCCGTCAAGAAACCAATGCTCTTAGGAGAGAACTGATTTTGTCAAAGGAGCGAACTGATGACCTTGCATGGCAACTATTGCAAAGCCAGGCTGGAAAAGCACCCCTACCTGGTTCCGGGGGAAATCTTGCTCCTGTGTTATCGAGTAACCCTGTGCAAATAAACCTACGAGGAAATATTCCATTAGCTTCAATCGAACGCTTTGCCGGAGATCCCAAAAGGTTTGCCGTGTTCATGAACCAATGCCGCTTGCACTTTTTATGTAGACCTGGAGCCTTCCCAAATGATCAAGCCAAGGTAGCCTTTGTATTGTCATATCTCAGTGGCAGTGCAGCTGATTGGTCAATTCCACTAGTTACTCAGGATGACCCAATTCTTCGGGATTTTCAGGGCTTTCAAACAAGCATGGAAAGAATATTTGCCCGGCACTCCCAAGGACAGGCCCTAGATAACAAACTTTTGTCCCTACGACAGGGTAACCAGGACCTTCTATCCTACATCGCAACCTCTAATAGGTTGATAGTGGAAACTGGATGGCCTGAGGTAAACGAATCACGTTATTTCATCGAGGGCTTCGAGGAGAACTCAAGGATGTCTTGGCTCAAGTCGTGAACCCACCTCAAGACTGCGCTGAATATATAGACTTAGTGGTCCAGTTAGATCACAGACTTCAGAACAGAAAGGCTGATCGAGCCAAGTTTGAGAATCGGGTGTTGGTCAAAACCCACGCTAACCCCAAAGGAGCAGATGCTTCAGAACCCATGTAAATCTGAGGGGTTAAAGGATCCTTAACCCAGAAGGAAAGAGAAAGGAGATGGCAAATGCAATTGTGTCTATATTGTGGAACTTCTGGGCATTTTCTATGGGATTTCCCAGTAAAACCACCCAAGAAGGTGGTAGGAGCTGCTGATAAAAGCCATATGGAGTCAGACTCGGGAAACAACCATGCCCGACAAGCTTAGAGGTCCACTTGCCGAGCTTGAAGAAGGATACTCAGACCTCGCATTTCATCATACCAATGGTCCCCGTAGATCCAGGGCAGCCATCGCGTATGCATGCAGTAAGGGCATACATTGATAGCGGGGCCATAGGAAACTATGTGGACTACGAATTGGCTTCCAGGATGAATCTACCTCTCTGCCGAAAAACCACCTCAGATGTCATCAACACAGTCGATGGAACTGAAATTGCCTCTGGGCCTGTAACTCATTCCACCGCAGAGATGACACTATTGGGTCAGGATGGGCATCGAGAGACTATTGTGTTCGATCTAATCAAAGCCCCACAGTTCCAAATAATACTGGGGATACCTTGGTTGGAAACACATAATCCTTGTATTGATTGGAGAGAGAAGAGAATAACCTTCCCGGATCGTGCACAAACCTGTTACCCAAAGAAAAGTCAGAACGCAGGCCTGGCCACAGTAACCACAGCAGTCGTGCAACTACCTCCAGAATATCAAGAATTCCAGGATGTCTTCCAAAAAGAACAGGCAAACACCTTACCTCATCACAGATCGTACGATTGTCAAATCGATCTCATACCCGTTGCACAACCCCTTTGTAGCAGGATCTATGCCCTTATGGAACCTGAGAACCTTCACCTAAGACACTACTTAGACCAGTACCTTTCCAATGGCTTTATTCGCCCATCCAAGTCCCCTGCATCTTCAGCTTTGTTCTTCGTGCCCAAAAAGGAAGGTGACCTTAGAACGTGCATAGACTACCGCGCATTGAACCAGATAACTGTTAAGAACCGATACCCATTGCCTCTGATCCCTGAACTACTAGACCAAGTGAAAGACGCTTGTATATACACTAAATTAGATCTCCGGGGGGCATACCATCTGGTACGTGTAAAAGATGGCGACGAATGGAAGACTGCTTTCCGCACTAAGTATGGGTTATTCGAATACCAGGTGATGCCTTTCGGGTTGTGCAATGCACCAGCAGCCTTCCAATACTTCATGAACGATGTCCTTCGTGAACTCATTGACGTTTGTGTTGTTGTATATATCGATGATATTCTAGTATACTCCTCTTCAGAATCTGACCATGTGAAGCACGTCCGAGCAGTCCTTGAGAAATTGCGCCAGCACAAACTATATGCAAAATGGAAAAATGTGTTTTTCATGCCACAGAAGTTGAATTTCTTGGGTTTATCCTGACCCCAAAGGGAGTCCGAATGGACTCACGAAAGGTGGACGCAATCCTTAAGTGGCCATCACCAAGTTCAGTTAAAGGAGTACAAAGCATGCTCGGCTTTGCCAATTTCTACCGCAGATTCATCCCAGATTTTTCACATGTTGTACATCCCATCCCGGCACTCTTGCGAAAAAATAAACGCTTTATGTGGACTGAAGAAGATGAAAATTCTTTCCAAGAGCTGAAAGCGAAATTCACGTCTGCACCTGTATTAAAGCACCCGCGCCCTGAACTTCCATACATAGTGGAAACCGATGCACCCAGTCTAGCCATGGGAGCTGTCCTGTATCAAAAGGACCCTGAAACTGGCCAGCTTCATCCAGTAGCATTTTGGTCCAGAAAGTTCTCGGCACCCGAATTAAACTATGCGGTTATCGACAAGGAGTTATTAGCCATTAAATCCGCCTTCAAGGCTTGGCGGCACTATCTTCTCGGTGCCAGGCATACCATTACTGTGATCACCGATCACCAGAATTTACAGTATTTAAAGACAGCCAAGGCCCAATCGTCACGTCAACTCCGATGGGCATTGTTCTTTGCCGAGTTTGATTTCGTAATAACCTTTTGACCAGGTTGTAAGAATGGTAAAGCAGACGCCTTATCCCGAATAGGGATGGGAGAGGCAGAAGTGAACCCAGAACCAGTACCTATAATTTCCGAACAAAGAATTCTTGGCATGACAACTCTACAGACACTAGAGGACATTCAGATAAAGATCCAGCAACTCTTTGATCCTACAGCCCTGCAGGACTGGGTAAAAAAAGGCCCAGACTACTCTGTCACCAATGATCTGCCTTATTACCAAGGGTGGCTATTTCTGCCACACAAGGAACTACAAGAGCTAGTCATTTCCCGTTATCATGATACCCTAATGGAGGGGCACCCAGGTATTGCAAAAACTGAAGCTAAAATTAAAAGACAATTCTGGTGGCCCACCTGGTGAAAGGATATTATATCATTTGTGATGTCTTGTGGCATTTGCGCCCAAAACAAAAGTCAAAAGAAAAAACCAGCTGGACTCTTACAACCTTTAGACATTCTGCCTACACCTTGGCACACCTTATCGTTAGACTTTATTACTGATCTACCCCCATGCAATGGATTTAACACCATTCTAGTTATTGTGGATCTTTTTTCCAAGATGGCCCACTTTATTCCTTTAAAGGGATTACCTTCAGCTTCAATCCTGGCCAAGGAATTCCTCGAAAACATTGTTCGCATACACGGATTTCCGTCCATATTGGTCTCTGACCGGGGCAGTCAATTCATTTCACATTTTTGGAAAAAATGCTGTCAATTGGCGCAAATCGATGTGAGGTTATCGACCAGTCACCACCCCCAGACCGATGGTCAAACGGAGAGGACCAACCAGACTCTCGAACAAGACCTGCGTTGTATGACATCAGACTGAGAGTAATTGGAAAGACATTCTTTGGATCGCCGAATATGCATACAATAATTCAGTACACTCTGGAACTGGACAAAGCCCCTTTTATACCTTATATGGGCACCATCCTCGAACCTCAGACCTTGACTCACCCAACACTTAGAAATGCCCGCAGTGGACCATCTGCACGCTACGATTACACAAGCCTTTAAGGAAGCAACTACACATTTAAAACAGGCGAAAGAAAAATACAAGAAAGATGCTGATCTGTATAGAAGTGATACTCCACAATACTAGATAGGGGACCAAGTATGGTTAGCCACAAAACATATACCTCTAAAGGGAACACGGACCTTTAACCCCAGATATTTGGGACCTTACTCTATTAAGGCCATTATCAACCCGGTGGCTGTCAAGTTGGACTTACCTGCTAATATGCAAATTCACCCCATCTTTCATGTGTCACTTTTGAAGCTAGTGCAACCAGGGACAAGACTAACCAAGCCACCAGACCCCATCCTTGTAGACGGAAAACCTGAATTTGAAGTTAAGAACATCCTGGACTCCAAGCTGATAAAGTCAAAACTCTTTTATTTAATCGACTGGAAAGGTTACGGACCACAGGAAAGGTCATGGGAACCTAGTGACCATGTTCATGCAACCCGATTGGTGATAAGATTCCACCAAAATTTCCCAGACAAACCGAAACCACAGGGAAGAACGACTTTAAGAGGGGCCTTGGGGGGGGGGGTGCTGTCACAATGCCTACCCCCGGGGACCCAGACCACGTCCAGCAACCCCAGAAGCAGGCATCAAGTTATCCTAAGTAAGCCCAACAACCCCTGCTAGGGGCCATTTGGGTCCAGCCCTGGCGCCCTTGCGCCAGGCTCATATGGAGAGTCAGTCCTGGCGCCATAGGCGCCAGGCTCATAGATTAAAACTTACCTGATGCAGACCATGCTGCAAGAGCTCCATGCCAAAAGAGGCTTGGAAGGGACTACTTAACTTAGGGACTATTTTTTACTCGGGCGGGGGTGAGGAGGAATACTTACCTGGGACTACTTTGGAGGCTATTTAAACCACGCCCGAAGAGCAGCACACGCTTCGCGTTATTCTGCATTCAGCAGCATAACGCTCACCGTGCCTGCAAGTCTGCATCCAGCCTTCTGCCACGCCCGCCTCGAGTTTGGAGCTCCTAGAAAAAGAGGGAGAAAGAAGGAGAAAAGGTTATAACAAGAGAACAAGAGCAATACCTTTAACCCTTACCTGAATTCCCGATCCATCGCCCTTTCGAGCTGGAAGAAAGAAGTTATTTTATGCGCGTCGCCTCGCCTGCTGCAGCGCCGCGCTGAACTCACCGGCCTTCGCAGCATCTTCACATTTCACCGCATCCTCCTCCATGTTCCCGCCGCACTCCGGCACCTAAGGAGAAGACAAGAACAGCAAGGTGAGCTAAGGTAATACACAGAGGAATATTGGTTACCCCCCATAGACTTACCTGATTTTACCACCGGGGGTACTATTCCTCTTCACGGGTCGGCGCAGCTTCCACTGCATCTTCACCGAACCCCGGCCCCTAAGGGGAAACAAAAGGACAGCATGGTGAAACAAAGGGACTAACAAGGGGAACCCTCCTCACCACAATAGACTTACCTGATTTTACCGCCGGAGGTATTATTTCCCAAGACTTCATACTTTCTCTCAGCGCCTAAATAAGGGAGAAAGCAACAGGTTACATATTGACTTTATTTTATCGAACTCTGTTGGAAAATACAAATCCTTACCAGAATACTACCGGTTGCCACGAGGAACTCTTCATTATGGTCAAGCTGCAACCTGCAAGGAATCGGACAAGGGTAAAGTCAGGCATTTGAACTCTTACGAACTTTATACTTACGGCGTCTTGCCGGGAATCTCGGAGTCAATATTTTTCTGGAACTCACCAATTCCTTCGAGCCAGTGAAGCGACTGGTTATCAACGCGCCCCTGCGCTCAATGCAGGATGGGGAGCTCATCTTTTCAAACCATCAGGTGAGACTATAAGAGGGAACATCAAAGGCGTTCTGTTGGGAGAACAGCGGGGTGGGGGGATTTACGCTCAACTCCACGGGTGGTTAATTCCCTTTCTCCATTTGCAGAAGAATATTCCTACGGGCCAAGCAAACGAAGCTAGGTGGGCCAGTCCAGTCCGTCATCTCAGTCCTACACGTCACATTGGTGGAGACCGCAGCTGTCCAGTTCCGATCGACGCCTCTGTGGGAGCCAGGTGAGCGTAACACCTGCATCGTGATCGAGCAGACTTTTTGGCCATTTGAAGACACGGTTTAGGTGCATTAGCAGGTCTGGTGGCGCTCTCCTGTATGGCCATGAGAAGGTTGCCAAGATCACCATGGCATGTGTCATGCTGCACAATATGTGTATCAGACAAAATGTGCCACTGCCCCCGGACGTAGAAATAGAAGCACCTGATGAGGATGATGATGGTGATGAGTACGGAGTTGACAGGGATGCAGGTCATGCAATAGGGGATGGCCAGGAGGGACGTGCTGTGAGACAGCATCTTATCAACCAAATATTCTGAGTTACAATTTTTCTTTTTGTGGGAATGGATATGGGCAGTTATGCACTGGTGTCTGTTTGGAAGCGCACAATAGACCCTGTCGCCAATAAAACACACATACACAATGAAGAAGTCCAAGCCTGTGTATGGATCAAACACCAGTGTATTGAGAAATGTAAAGATGTAAAAGTGCATGTCCCCAAACATCCCACCACCCTTCCCCCCAACCCCCACAACAGTGCAAAAACACCCTTCCTCCCACCCCCCACAACAGTCCAAAAACACCCTTCCCCCCACCCCCCACAACAGTCCAAAAACACCCTTCCCCCATCCCCCACAACAGTGCAAAAAACCCTTACCCTCACCCCCCACAACAGTCCAAAAACACCCTTCCCCCCACCCCCCACAACAGTTCCTCATGTGTCTGCCACAATGTTTTCGTCCAGCCATACATGCGGAAGCTTGACCATGCACTCCCTATTCGCCATTGCCACCACCAGCATTGGGAGGCTGCCTAGACGTGCGCCTGGTGGTGCGTGAGGAGCGGAGGAGGGGGCTTGTCTGCCTCGAACTGGCAGTTGAGGAAGTGGCTGACTGTCCAGGTGGTGGTGGTGGTGGGAACTGGCGGTCCATTGCGTCCGCTATCCGTGTGAGGACCTCCCTAAATCGGACAATCTCCCCACACAGCCTGTCTGTACAGGCCTCCATCCCCTCCCTCAAGTGCCTTGCTGTCTCCGCAATGTCCGCCCTGAGACGGGCAGCCTCCTCCACATGCTGCCCAACCAGCACAGTTATTTCCTGTTGCCGCTGGCTGATGCTGGCCAGGTCGAGGGCAGTGTTGCGTTCTGATGGTGTGGCTGCTGTGCCCTCTGATGCAACCAGGTCAACAGGTGAAGCCAACGGAGGGCTACTAAAACCTCCCATGTTGTCCTCGCCAGTGACACTAGACCCAGGTGTCTGCTGTGGTGATGCCTCGGGCATTCCAGGGGGGGTTGGGGTGTGCATTGGGATCAGTGGTGGTGGGTTCACCTCCGGAGGTGGGGCAGTTGTTGGTGGTGTGGACACTTGCATCTTGGCAGTGGCGCTCCACCGATGTTTGCCACTCTGCATGTGGACCCTTCTACCTTTGCCCCTTGATGTCGTGGGGGTGTCCTCTGTGTCCTGTGCCCTTGATTTTTTACTCGCAGGGGGTGCCTGAGATGCAGTGGCAGCATCCTCACTGTCTGTATGTGAGCCTGTCGGGGACAAAGAGGGGGATGGCATTGGTTACGGTTATATGTACTTGATGCAGTATACATCAATAATGCAGTTGTGGGCATTTTGACTTCATTGTTAAGGATGCAGGTGATGTGTCAGTTCAGTGGCTCATCCATGCATGGTTGTGTGTGGCACTTGTCTCTGGTGATGTGTGCATGTGTGTGTGTTTGGGTTTGACACTGACATAGCCAGGGTTGCATGCATCTGTGGATGTTTGGCCATGCATGAGGTGATTCTGGCCTCACATTTGGGGGGAACAGTAGATTCACATTGCATACTTTCATGTGTACACTCACCTCCATCTGAAGTGGTTGCCACGCCATGCTCCATTGTCCCGACTCCCTCTATGGATTCCACTCCAATGAGGTTGGCACAGGTCTCTTCCCTTTCCTTCGATTTTATAGGGGAATCAGATCCACCTGATGTGGCAATGTTGTGGTTTGCTGATAGGATGCTTCTAACCCGTAGTCGGAGATCATCCCACCGCTTTCTGCACTCACGCACTGGTGCCCACGGCACTGACTTTCAAGGCAACCTCAGCCCAGATTGCCTTCTTTCTAATTAGTGTCTCCCGACACATGTCGCTGGCAAAGACCACGGCAGCTTTGGCAGCAAGGGTCTGGGTGAGCATCGTTAGCTCCTCCGTGGTGAATTTTTCCTTCCGCTGCCGGTCGGTAGTTTTTTTTACATCCTTAGGCATGTCGAGGGTGTCCCTGTGGATTTCCTATTGCAAACTACTCAGAACAGGTCCAGGGGGCAGAGGATGGCAATGGATTGTGTTTTTAAATATGGCCGCCATGCTCTTTCCCGTTCCTGTGTGATAACGCTATTTCCGGTTCCGGTATTTAACGGTCACCGCTAATAGCGGTGGCCGCTATTTGCATGTAGCGTGTGGGCGGAGGTGCTATCTGCACTTTCGTCGAAGCCGGTAAGGGACTTTTTGGGGACTTTAGCGGCATGGCGGTGGGGTCATTACCGGCATGGCGCTATGCTCGTGTACGCGTACTCGTAATTGTACGCTATTAGCGCCCTCTTGCGAGGGCGGACACGTTAATAGCGCCATGCGGTCATTTGCGATTTTTACCGCACAACGTGTAATGAGGCCCATAGTCTAGCTATTTCTGTTACCAACCACTCCATGTCCCTATAAAGACTGGAGGGGGATATATGTACTTCTTCCCCCTATATTGTAGGGTAAAGGTACAGAACAACCCCAGCAAGGCTCTCAATTGGTGAGCGTGGCGGGCAGCCAGGCTTAAGCTTTCAGGAGGGAATGCAGGCAGGATCTTAAGTACAGTGTTTCCCCAAAGACCTCACAAAGGAATGTTCACACAATATGTTAGGTGATAACACAGCTTCTTTATATAAAATAAAGTTTGCTACTGCGCTACCAAATATATACATATAAATAATAACACTTTGTACATGGAATACTTATTCAGAGAATGGTAAATATATACACTCTATGTGGTACAATCCACTACTTAAATTCAGTAAGAACTGCACTAACTGCAGACAGTTTTAAATGGCATTTCAATTCTGAAATAAGGTGTAACCAACATAGATTAGGAAAGAAGGGCAGGTTCGTTGGGAAGAGTGGCAGAATGCTTTCTTTAGACTAGATAAGTAATTCTGAGTGAGGATCCCTCCACCTGTGCAACCTGTAATAGAAAAGTTAGGGAGAAACATATGTTATCTTTTACAGCCCAGTCCAATATTGTTCAACAACCTTGTGCTTTCTTCAAAAGGTTCTACCACCTCAACGCCACAGGAGAACAGGATCCAAGATGAATCTGGGACCCCTGGATGACTCCTGAGGCTAGGAGATGCTCTTCCTCGTCACAGTACCTTTGGTGCCTTGGCAGGCAAAGTGGCAGGGTTTCTCAGCATTACTCGACAATTCCATCCAAGGATGGACCCCCTTTGGAAGAAGGAGCCACTGGAATGGTGAGTCCAAGAATAAAAAGGAATCAAAGTCTTTCGGAATGGCAGCAGTTTGGGTCTTCGTTGTGCTTTCTTTTGTTTGATGATTTCTCAGACCGTACAGATTCTGTGAAGAAGAAACTTGCTGTTGTCTCCTTAAAGGTTTGGTGGGTGAAGATGAGACCCCTGGCATCCTTCAATGACTTCTGGCGGCGACGGGTGTATAGGTCCCTTTTGGTTTCGGGTTTCGGAATATCACGGTTTTCTGACTTTTGGTTCTTCGGTGCTGCAGCCGCAACACATACCTCTGGACAGATTCTGGAGAACTGGACTCGACCAATAGAGTGGATCTTGGACCCTCTCCAAGTCAGGACTCTCAGGATGATTTTGATAGCTTCTGGTGGCAGAAAACGCACCAGCAGACCCTCCACAGCACACAACGGCTCTGGGCTCTCTCCGGCAGAAAATAGTGGTCATTGGTGACTGCAAGGATGTCCTTTCAAAGGTTCATAGGCAATTTGGAACTTTCCCAGCATGGGTATCCAGCAGCACTATGCCAGCGTACCCCCTCTTCTGGGCGGTACACTGCAACGGCTTCCAGCAGTCATGAAACGCACCTTTGGAAGCTGGGCGAGACCAATGGACTTCTCTGGCTAGAGATGTCTGACACTCCTCCTCTGGACTTCGAAGACCACTTCTACAGACAGCAGGCACACAGGACCGGCTTTCAGGATACTTCAATAAAGAGTAGCAGATTTGCACAATGGTCCCTCACAGCTCAGGGAGAGCTCTCCTTTACAGGTCCTCTCTGGGTCAGTCCTTGGGAGACATAACAGCCTTCAGATTGTTGAAGAAATGCAGTAGCAGACTACTGTTCCAGCTGGGCTTCAAGGAGGAGCTTCTACTTGCTAAGCTTCGACTTCAACTACTGAACAAATTGGTAAATGAGAGGTCCACAGATATACACATCTGTCCCTCATTCACTCTGCCTAAACCATGCTCAGTCAGCCAATCACACAATAGGGCATTCATGCAGGCAGGCAGCCAATCAGGCTCACAGGCATTCAGGCCATTCACTCCACCCAGACACCCATAACAAAAGATGTGAATTGGGGCAAGTACCCAGCATTTCAACATACTACACTGCATTCATGTCAGTTTCAGGCAGGACTGTCTCATTCATTGTGTCACACACAAAGAAACTAGACACCCACAACAGAGAATGTCAGTTCACTTCAGACACCATTTGCACAGGTACCACACACAACAACTGGGAAGGCTCCAGCCAGTCTGACAGGAGGCAGCCCCAGAGCCATGTATGGTATTTCCACCCAACAGCCAGTCAGAGGCAAAGGGAACAACAGAGACATATATGGTGTTTCAACCCAACAGCCATTCAGGAGGAAGGGACATAGTCAGGGCTTCCCAGGACATTGGGAAACAAGGTAAAGGGCAATAGAAACCAAAAGGCCACAGGGGCTATCTTCCCTCCTATCAGAAATCCATTAATTCCTATGGCAGGTGCTGCATGTCCAATTAATGGAGTATAAGTGATTTCAATCCGGCACTTCACCTAAATCAATGCTTAGCGTGTAATGGACAACTGAAATCCTTATTTATTTTGTGTCTAAAAGTCCTTTTATTCTGAACGATGTACCACTTATATCACGCCCCTATTTTGGAACCCCCCCGGTCACACTGAACCAGGAATCAGGCTGGTTTACAAAGTTAAAATATTTATTTATGTAGTTCACCATATAATCACACTATGTTTAATGGGTATACAATAATCACCAATCGGGTGAGGTAACACTAAGCAATCTCTTTAATCACAAGGAGTAATAGTGAGCAAAACAATTCAGCACAGAAATAATACTTTTGTGTGTGTTCCGATCAAATAGCAGTGTGGTTACTAGTTCCCCCTGCGCAACTCTCAATCCCCCCAATAGGCAACGTAAAGAGACAGGAGAAGAGAGAGCAGGTATTCAGGAATGCAGAATTCAAATGAAATGTCAATCCCAATTTCCCCCCAGCAAAAACAAGAGAGAAACAGAATGGATTGGCAAACTGTCAAAATGGTTTTAAAGTTATCTCTGAATGGATTGGGTAAAAGCCAAAATATGGGCTAAATTGCAGAAATTGTGTAAATTCTAATGGGAGCTGCTTTAGATAATTACAGACAAACACTAGCAATGATTTGGTACTAATAAGCAATGTGAAAACTTAAAACTGAGGTCGGGTGCAATCATAAGCTGTTTTAACCGTGATAGAAATTTCCTAAAACAAAATTTGCGGCAAACTTTTCCGTGCGCAGTAATTGCAATTGCAGGAAAACTATATGTATTTGAGATACAGTTTGATTCTATGGAAAGCTGTGGATGTTAGCTACAAGCAGAAGTTGAAATTTCGTTTCTAGCATGAACATTGAGAAAGTTATGGACGTTTTGGTGGAGGTCGTTTTTTTCAAATAGGCACAAAAATGGGAAACGGGAATGAACTTTAAAAAGACAAATGCCATACATGAATCTCCATCAATCCTGGCCAGGGACCCTTCATGTGGTGGATAATCAATTTCTTTCTGGGATTCAAATTATTTATTCACAACCCTAATGATTTATGAATTTAATTACACATGAGTGACTTAACCCAAGAAAGTTCTGACAATTCAAAAGTATTCCTAACAAGATCAGGTTCAGAAGACAATATAGGATGGATTTAGATAGGGATAGACTATGGATAGTACATATGCTAGTGACACCGTTCTATACTATGGATACTCACTATATATGTTTGAACAGAACCGTCAGGAATTCTGGTCTGTCAAGATCAGGGATTCTGCTCAGAAATTCTGCTGGGCACACCGTACTGGACAGCAACGCTCTGGGCTGCACGGCACAGCACGACTGGACAGGGTCTGCAATTGCTCTCTGGTCACAGCGCAGCACGGCACAAGTGGATTGGGTCTTTGGATTCTGGTAATAATTCTTTTAGCATGAAAGCAGTTACAGCACAGCCCGGCTGTTTCTTTTGTTCCCCTTAGATTTCTGGGGGGTGAATTCTGGTTTCTGGAATTTCAAGGCCGAGCTGAGAATGGTTCAGCTATAGAATGGGCCTTTCTGCTTGCCAAATTTCTGGAGTCTGGAGCAAGGAAGATGTCAAGTTCTCTAATAGGGTGCTCCGCCAGCAATCGGTTAGTGGGTGAATCTGTGTGTGTCCTCAGCTTTCTCAATTTATGCATATGATAAGGGGGTGTGTATGCTGGATTATCCTAAGCACGCCCCCTTTCCAGGCTATTGGCTAGAGTCTCCTCTGTCCCTTGATTGGAGGAGAAAACAGGGTGTCACCATGATGATGTGGGTTTATGAGTCATAGAAACCTCCCCTTGGCTTTTGAACATAAAATCTACTTTTTGTACAATACATATTTACAAATGTGCAACCTTTCTAACAATGACATATATAGATTACATATTTTGTGGAGCAGATCCTCTTCCAAGCCCCGTCGCTGTAGGATCTTGGGTCTGCTTTTGACAGAATTTCACCCTTTTTGTCCTAAACACATGGTCCAATTTTCGAGCAAATTTTGCGCATCGTATGGGGGCATAAGCGTGTGAAGTTTCATACTTTTGACATAAATACATTTGGTATAAAACCATAATTTCCATTGTGACTTCCCAGAACATAGCACAGAGTTCTGGCGTCTCTTAAAATGTGCAGCCAAAAATAAAATTCACAATTCTGGAGTTTACATATTTGTCACAATCTTACACAGTAAATTATCAATCTTTTTAAAAATGTGCTTTTTGTCTTTGTGAATCAACAAATGGTTGTCTGTCCCCACCTCATTCCTCTTCTTGCAGCTCAGGAACAATCTCCTCCCATTTCCTTCTGGCAGAGGCCATTTACGATCCTTCCTAATTAGCATCTCTTTGAGCTGGGGGAAGTCCATTGTCCCCTTCCCACAGCAGCCCAAATTCTCCTCCCACGCTTTATTCATCACATGGGTGTGAGTTCCTCGTGGAGAGAGGGGCCTGGCCTTTGTGGGAAGAAGTTG